>NC_039363.1:46572926-47270198 GCF_003573695.1 Papaver somniferum
TTTTTTAAAAAGAGAAAAAAAAAAAAAGAGAGAGACATTTTTATTTTTGTAGATTTTTATTTTTATTTTTTTAGACTTTCTTTTTCTTTTGCACTTTATATTTTTGGATTTTGGACTTTAAATTTTGGGACATTATTTTTAAACCCTACGGAAGGGTAGTTTAAATATAAACTGTTTGCAGAGAAGGACGATGATTACGATATCACCTCGGCCCCTCGGGTTCGTACATGACATAGGAGTCGTGGCCCGAGTCGACTACAAAGGTTCATCCCCCGTCTGGTTTGGGAGGTAAGTTTGTCGAAATACTCGTGAATCCCCTGTCAGCGAGTTACTGTCTTCCTTCGTATGCATATATGTTGAGGACTTGAAAACGACTGCTTTAATTTCCTAGTAAAGGGCAAGGACTGGCCATACAAGATAAGGGTTCGAATTTTATCACCGTTCTCTTCTTGCCCGCCTTAGGAAAACGACACCAAACGCGAACCTAAGCCTAAAATTTTGACTAGAACGAGACCGATAGGGTAACGAGCTTAACAGGAAAGTCATTCGACAAATATTGGTTACTCTTTTAAGCATACTTCTAAGTTCTTGATGGTTTCTGTAAGTTGAACGCGTGACTGCGCCGCCTTGTAATACCGGTGAGGCCTTGGGTATCAAAGCTCCACCGAGCTTCCCTCGCCTCTATTCAACTTACTTTAACTCGGATTGATTCCAGAGGGGTTTGCTTAAATTGTAACGAATTCTCTTTCGAAGGATTAGAAGCTGGTCTAGAAACAATCTAAGTGGAACCATCATGCTTTTTGTTTTCTAGAAATCAGTAGGTTTGTTGTGGTGGAGTCAGCCTTGTCAGTGGGTTTATTTTGAGAATGTCAAACTGGTACAATAGCCAATACAACGAATATCCAACTGAACAAAATGGACATTACTACTTTGACCATAGTGGGAATAGTGGTTGGGAACATCCTCCTTTTGAAGGTTATGGGTCATACCATGATGAGCCTAATTACTATTCACACATCCACCGGTCATACGAGCAAAACGATCCTCCTATTTCTCTAGAAGAGTCTCTCAAGAGTTTCAATGAGTCAACACAGAAGTTTCACTTATTTATGAAAGAGACTTATACTATTCCTCTTCCAGAAGAGTCCATAGAGCAGTCAACTAAGATGTCTCTAGAAGAGTCCCTCAAGCAGTTTAATGAGAGTACAAATAGGATTATGCAAAAATTTGCTCAAGATAGTCTTAACTTCCAATATAGTGTTCCCAATACCACCCTTGAAAATAAGGATAGTTTTTATTCACATAATCAAGATGACGAGGTTGGAATTGGTAACACTACTAGTTTAGATGAGGTTCAACCATTTTCATATAATTATAATGATGATTATGATGAGGATAGTGTTGATGAAGAATCAGGCACATATAGGCATAGTGATCAGGAATTTGTTACTCCAATTGAGTTTTACAATGATAATGTTATTTCTAGTTCAAATCCAAATAATTTTAGTAATTATTCACCTATTCAAAAGGACTAGGGTTTGACTAGAAGTATCCCCGTTTTAGACGATGTAGTATCTCCTTTTTGCGAAGCCAATAATGGTTTAGAGGAAAGAGTTTACCCTGAGAATATTGTTTTAGAGTCTAGCGAGTTAAAAACGCTAGTCTTAGAAGAAGATAAACTCGTAGAGATAAGTGAGGATGCTGATTGTAACTTAGAAGAATCAATTGACCATTTTCAAGAATCTGATGATCTAGAAATTAGGGAGATTGTGACTAGTCTATCTAGAGACACTGAAAACTCTAAGTTTGGGGGTGATTATCACTTTCCTAGTGCCTTACCTTTAACTCTCAGAAAGGTCTCTCATTTGGGACTTGATATATGTGCCTTAACCATTGTGCCAGAATACCTTCATACTAGATCTCCTGGACCTAATAATGTCCAGGAAGAAGTTCAGTTGTTAGAAACCCATCCTCTGGTTGATGTGATTTACCCAGGCGATAGTACCCAAATTGACTTTGTTTTCCCACCAAATATTTTTCAACCAATTGTGGGAACGTATAAGTTTCAGATGTGTCAATTATTGAGTTTTGAGACTAGACCTAATTACTTCAGGAGATTAGGTTCGACACATTTGTTTAAGGAAGACCACCACGTTCATTATGGTCAGCTGTGTAAGTCAAATTTGATTGACTTAGAGGATCCCTAGTTATTCAGGTTACTTTTATGTGCTTCTAAATTCTTAGTTGAGTATTTCCAGACTCTACAACCTGACCTTCAGGATCCTGCCTTTGAGGAAATCCAGCCGATGAACACCTTTTATCTAGACCCAGTTATAGAACCCGAACCTGAACCACAACTAGATATTGTTATCTTAAAGTTAAGTAAGGGTATGTTCGGTATCTTCATGGTCTGTTGCGATTTTCTCTTCGTTTGGGTAACACTTTTTGATTCAGATGACCCACAATTATTCCGGCTGCTGCTATATGATTCTTCGTGCAGACTAATCCTTTCTTAGTCTGGCTGAAGACTTTAAACTTAGCACTTCCTGGGAGGTAACCCATGCTCATGCAACACGGTGATATCTTTCCTTAACTCTTTTGCTTCAAGTGGTAACAGTTTCTCCTTGTTCATGTTTTTAATTTTATCTTTAGAACATTGAGGACAATGTTATATTTAAGTTTGGGGGTATGGGAGAAACTTTTAGTTGCAATAAATAAACTCCAGAGCCTAGAAATTTATGCTTATTAAGGTTGGCACTAACCAATCTAAGTGGATGGGAACATCTTGGTTGTAGGTGTTGAGGAACCAATCTGATTAGATGGAAACATCTAAAGAGTCTATTCATAAAAGCACAGAGCTCAGGTGTTAGAATTAAAAAAAACGTGGTAGTTTCGCCATATCTCGTTGAATCCTAATCCTTCTGTTTTTATTTTTTTAAGTGCTTTGGTGGGGCACACGATTCAAGTTGTTACCTTTGCTAGGGTGGAATAGAGTGATTGAGATACCAAAAATAAAATAAAAATGAGACCAGACCATTAGACCAACCGGAATAAATTCAATAAAGTCGACCACTGGTGCCCTTGTATATGCCAGTTGTGTTGACTTAGAGTTAGGTTTATCGACCACTGGTCCCCTTGTATATGCCAGTTGTGTTGATATTAGTCAGACCGTATCTCAGTCCATTAGGATAGGTTGACCTTGGCAGAGGCCTTCAGACAGATATGGGAAACACCGTTCACTTTTAACCATCTCTTTATCCATCTTCTTAATCTTTCCATGTGATTGGTTGACTCCGGTTATGATGTACAGAAACTATCTGAGTAGAGCTCTGTCACTTATATATGAATCTTAATATGCTGAGTGCAAACTCGTGTACAACAATTGGAATTTCGCATCAGGGTACTTCCTCCTATAGTCAATGATTGTATGCCAACTAAGGATATTCTTTAGTGCCTTCCAAGGTTCTGCGTAGATAGCTAGGGTCTGGAGTAAAATTTTTGTGGGTACACCTCTGGTAAACCCTCCGGAGACAACACTCCGCCACTAGGGCCACCTAGCGGTTTAACGGCTTACCGCACGTGCTAAGTGTAGTCATTTTTATTTTCTAGATTTGCTCGAGGACTAACAAATAATAAGTTTGGGGGTATTTGATAGACACCTTTTTGTGTCTACGTTGTCCTTAATTTCATGTATTGTTGGTACTTGATTTTTTGTACTTATTGTGGTATTTTATGTGTTTTTAGGTATTTTTGGAAATAAACATTCTTGGAAAAATCGGCTCGAAAAGTCGTCTAAAGCACCGAAAGGAACGTGTTATTCAGACTCTCACTTGTGGATAAGGGGCGCCCAAATGATAAGGGATACCCAAAGGATATTTGCACCCAAGCAGCTGATCAGAGACACCCCTCATGGCATCTGCTATTCGCACCCCATGACCGGATAGGGGGCACCCATCTTCTTCTTCACGGGAAAGATATTTGGCGGGAAAAGAAATCTCAACTGTGTGAGATTCTGGTCATGATATTATGGGGATATTTGTGTCTTTAAGACATTATTATCTTTTTACCATGATAGTAAGATTTTGTACGTGTCTTGAATGAAAGGAAATCGTATACTTTTGGATATTTTCGAAAAGGGGGAAGGAATTATTCACGGAATTAATTGAAGATATTCTCTTCATTATTTGGCTCAATTAAATGAGAATATTTGGATATACCATACAACTCAGAAGACGTGTGAAAATGGAGAGGAAATATTCTCGTGAAATACTTTCATTAACTGCAAAGATCTTTTGGAGTAATTGAGATGATTGTCGACCTAAGATTGGCTTCACAGTATAAATAAGAGTGTCTTGGGTATCAGTGAGGAGGGGGAGAGTTTGGGGATCGTTTAGAGCAAACCCGGTTTAATCATTATTTTCTCCCATTTCATCACTTGTAAACACTTTTGAGCAATGAAAAATTATTCTGAGTGTGTTTCCAATATGCGGAGCTAAACCCAATCCTTGGGGCTATGGAGGAAGCCGTTGTTTCGGTAAAAGTGATATATTTTTATTAGTTAATTACAACAACTCTATTATGATTTTTGCATTGAACTAAAAATTGTTTATATGATTTTGATTAGTTAGGTGTATTTTCTCTTGATAGAATATGCTTGCTTTAGGGTTTTGATATTCTATGCTTGGATTAACATCTATTCTTTTGGAAATCTACATGTCTAGGCAATACTATTAGAATCAATCTGAATGTTGAGTTGCATAATTATTGTTTTATTAAATCACTAATATCAACCAATGGTGGAATCCTAGTCCTATTCTCTCCAGAATTTTCACAACATCTCTTTAATTTACTTCGCTATTTTTATTTATTAAAAAAAAATCTAAAAATCCGCTTTCACAAGTCTTGAACGAATCATATTACTACAACAACTTTGAAAACACATCAATTCACACTTTAAATAGCGTTCAAACCAAAACATATGCAACTGACTGAATCATAATTTTACTCAAGTGTGGAAATCACTACCTTTTATTAATTTAGTATCGTAAGGCCTACCATCTTTCTGTTACTGTACAACTGCTATATGAAAGAATGACAACAAGTTAGGGATAGTCGTGACAACTTAGAAAAACTGTAAAGCACAGCTACAATTTACAGCACCGTGTCTGTAAGCCAATTCAAGTGATTCATGCAAACAGGTTAAATACTAATTAAACCGTTAACTTAAACCATCACGGAATTTACATCCTTGCAGATATCAAACCATCCTTGATAATCTGTTTCTCGGCGGAATTTACACTCAACACTCAATGACAAAACATATAATTTAGTCAAACCACATTCTCCGTGAAGTAAATTTTGTATGCCTGTAAGTCCCTGCAATCAATGCCGCTGCAGAGATATTTTATTTTGTTTATAATCTGGATTAAGCAAGATATTTATTGACTTAATATCGCTAAGTGTAATCTGATAACTGAAAAATATGAGCAGCAGTTTTGCGAATTAAGATCAAAGTGTTAAACAACAGTCCATCAATAGTAATTCCACCGCAACATTATCATCACTATACAGCAAGCACATGCCATTTAAATCCGACAACAGAACAACCAAACATGGGTACCAGTGTTTATTTAGAAAATTTATTAGAGATAGATGCTAGCTCTTTCTCACCATGTCTCATTGTCTCTATATAGAACAATAGAAATCCTGAGATTAAACTCTAATCAAATCAACAAAATCTTGAGCTACAATCTCAAGATCGAAAGCAACAGAGGATAGAAAAAAAATCAAATTCATATCTGGTTAAGAGTTCTCGTTTGTATACCAGTTGAGATCGAAAGAGAATAGTGAAAGGAAAGCTGAATTAAAATTACAGTCAAAACCCTAGAATCGACGGCGTACTTCGTTATCTCAATTAAAACCCTTTCAATCAAAACCCCCAAATTTTAATTTACAGTCAAAACCCTACAATTCGATATCAATTTACATCCAAAATAAACAATAGAAACATTCGAAATAATTATCGAAGTTTACCGTAACCGCTGCCATGTTCTTCAATCTCTTGGATAATTGTGATGCTTTTACATGTCTTGGATTTCATGGAAAATTATTTTGTTTTTTAGCCGTGAGAAAAACAGATAGCTATTGTATGATGGAACGATGAAAAGAATTAACCAGACACAGCTTTACCAGAAAACCATCGATCCGACGGACGACCAAGTACTTGTATCAGAATCGACGGATTAAAAGTTAATAATTTCTTGGCAACGGTAGAATATTGAGCTTTAAACCCTAAAAAGCAAACTTAAATTACCTGCAACAGATAAAAAACCTTGGTTAATCAAAATAATCGATTATGATGAGATAGATGTGATACCTGAAAGTAAATCAACGAAGAAAAAGAGAGGACGCCAGTTAGGGGTTCGATAGGAGAACACCGAGATGAAGAGAGACGGAAATAAGTTTAGGTTTAGTTTTTTTTTTTTTGTTAATTTCGTTAGGAAAAAATAGGATTTAACCCCATGACCAATAGGGTCTCGCCAAGTGTCCTCTCCAGGTTTAACGTGGGAACTATTTTTTAAGTGACTGTGGCCCTCTTCTCTGAGCGATTGTAGGAATTCAACAGTGACGCTCACCATTCAACGTGGAGCGAGATATGAGTTTGGATTTTAAAAGAATTAGATGACACAAAATGACGCTAATCACCAATTTTCGCGTTATTACACTAAGTCAAGATGTATCCAGATCCATTCGATAAAAATTTATTAGGTCTATGAATCCGGTTTCATCGTAACTATTTTTCAAATAATTTATTTTATCTTATTTTAAGCCATGATACAACTAGTTTCATCCTTACTATTTTTGTCTAATTTTCCTATCTTAGTTTAAGTCATGATGAATCCAGACTCATCCTTACTAAAAAAAAAATTAGTTTAAGTGAGGATGCATCTTGTTTCATCCTATCTATTTTTCGAATAACTTATTTTATCTTAACTTAAGCCAGGATGCAACCAGTTTCATCCTATATATTTTTTGAATAATTTTTTTTTGCATTGATTTAAGCCAGGATGCAACCAGTTTCATCCTGTATATTTTTCGAAATTTTTTTGTGTCTTGATTTAAGTTGGGATGCAACCAGTTTCATCCTAGCTAAAAAAAAATTGAAAAAAAAACTTTCAAATTTACTATTAAAAATGGATCTTGTTTTGTAGATTATTGAAAATCCTTTCCAAAAATATAAATTTTATTAAAATCCGCCTTATATTTTGCAAGTTATGGTTTGTATTGTGATTGTTCTTAAATTGGAGAGAGAAAAAGATAATTGAAGAAAAAAGTATAAAGACAAGGGACATAATTGTTTAGGACTTTTGGTATCCATTTCACCCATACCTACTTTTTACTTGTCCATTAAAACCATATTTTTGACCCCTTCTGGAAGTTGGGCGTTGTTGCTTTTAGGTCATCCGACAGGATTGCCGGGATATGATATGACCAACTAGCATAGTGGGATAAGGGGTGTCATACTGGTTTGATTAAACATTTTCTTTTGTAATTTCAGGGAATTATGTTGAAGCCTTATTTGAGCTTTTCAACAAACTGAGATTGATTAAGAAGGCGCAATTGGGGGATACCTCCATAAATTGGGGGATACTCACGGTTATATAGGGCTGGATTTTCGCTAAGGGCCATCTTTTAAAAAAAATTATGAAGTAATTGAAACGCCTCTTATCCAATTAATTTTGGGGGATATCTCTTTTTTTTTGATGGGATTGGGGGAGATCTCCAAACAATATATTTTGATTTTAATTTTAATTGAACTTAGGTCAATTAGACTTTTAAAAACTCATTACCTAACTTTTCAGTCGGCATTGATTTTATGATGGATTCAATGCCGACTGATCTGTCGGTATAGCAAATGAGGATGAATTCAATGGCGATTCATCTGTCGGTATAGGGTTTTGGTTTGATTTCTATGCCGACAAACCAAACATATCTCTGGTTTCAATTTGTTTTCAGTCGGCATTGTCGAATACATATTTTCAATGCCGACAACTAAGTGAGACAGTCGGCATAGATAGTGAATTTATGAGACTTGGATTTGAGTTTCTGAAATCTCAACAAGTCTTCTTCATCACGATAAGAAGATTTTATTTAAGTGATAAGTATTACTGTGGGTAGGTGTAAAGGTAATTTGTCTCTTAATAGGTTAAGAAATCTATATGGATTTATGCGTTGAATATGACTACCAAATTGTTGAGTTTCAGTATACAAATTTGACACATGTGATATGATTGATAAGAAATTAAAACTCTGGTTTCAATTTGTTTTCAGTCGGCATTGTCGAATACATATTTTCAATGCCGAAAGCTAGGTGAGACACTCGGCATAGATAGTGAATTTATGAGATTTGGATTTGAGCTTCCGAAATCTCAACAAGTCTTCTTCATCACGATAAGAAGTTTTTATTTAAGTGATAAGTATTACTGTAGGTGGGTGTAAAGGTAATTTGGCTCTTAATAGGTTAAGAAATTTATATGGATTTATGTGTGAATATGACTACCAAATTGTTGAGTTTCAGTATGCAAATTTGATACATGTGATATGATTGATAAGAAATTAAAAACATTGCAAAAGCAAGTTTGCGTATGTTTGTAAGTGTGCATGGGGAGGGAGGGTTAGAGGTAGAAACATTGGGTAATTCAGTTCCTTCACCATCTTAGGGGTACATGATATTGAGAGAAAATACCTTCCAAGTCGGCATTGCCTTCATTACAATACTATGCCGATTGCGAATATGTAAATGCGAAAATCAAACACCGGAAAATCATTTCTACACTTATTCATTTAAAGATTGACTTAGGATTTAATTTAGGATTTAATTTGGAGATTTTTTATAGATGAAAGTTTGATTACAAAATGTTGCAATTAGTAGCCATTACAATCAATTTAAACACCTTCTTATATCATATTAATCTTCCAAAATCCTTGTTTTTATTTCCTTTGATCTCTATATTCTATAACCAACACTAAAAGTTAAAATTAAAATCAAAACATATTGTTTGGAGGTATCCCAAAAATTAATTAGATAAGGGGTACTTCAATTACTTCATTATGTATTTTTTTTCTTTTTCTTTTTGAGCATCTCCAATTTGTAGAGGTATCAATTGTGCCTTCTTGATTAATTCGCAAGGTACTTTTTTTTTTAATTTTGCGAATATATAGACGTCATTCGATTCTAATTTGTAGCAGAATCTTATTTTTGAGTTTTCTGAGTTAAATTTTATATACAAAAAAAGGGATAATTTACATTATCTCCCGTACAAAAATTAAATTAGCAAAAGCTTTTTTCCTTAACTGTTCCTTCCAGATCCTAGTCAGTCGAGTCACCATTTATACACACATGGAAAAAACAAATACGGGTCACAATTTTTACCTAAAATACCCTCCTACAGAAAATGGATATAAACTGTTCATGTCTACCCTATTTTCAATTGCTTCAAAATAAAACCAAAATCCTCTTCAAACTTGTATTAAATTCAAATCCCCCAACACAATCATGCTCCCCGGTTCATATTAATTACCTTACTCTTTCACATACACTATTAATTTGAATAGAAATTTAGGGAACCCTAGAATTTGGGTTTTTTTCCCGATTGGATTTGAAACAGTAAGATTGGATTTTATTTTTTTCTTTTCAATTTGATTTCATCGTCTTCATATATTCATCACATAAAATCAACTACAGTCTCACGTTCCTTATTTGTATAGAGTTTTTCTTTCCTCTGTTAACATTGAGTTTTTTGGGTAAAGGGTTATGCTAATTGGGGTTAGAACTAACAGAAGGTTATTGTAATTGGAGATTAAATGAGGAGAATCTTCAAAACCAAACATGGTAATGGGCTGTAATTTTGCTTTTGGATTCGGTAATTTCGAAGTGAATATGAAACTGCGAGTTTTCAAAGCGGCGGTAATCGGATCGGGTGTTTCTTCGTTTGGCTCTAATGAACCGGAGAAGGTGAGGATATTTTGGGTGGTTGACTATTTTTTTTCTTTTCTGCCACCTGTATAAAGCAGGTGACTCAGCTAACTGGTTATGGATGAAATATGTAACGAAATGAGGTTTTGCTAATTTAATCTTTGTAGGGGAGGTAATGCAAATTAGAAATCTTGCCAGGTGAGGTAATGCAAATTACTCAAAAAAAAAAATTGGATCAGGATTTGCCAGAGACAGATTTTGGTTGATTAGGTTTAAGACAAACCTCAAATTTCTGTACATTTGGAAATTTGACAGGGTTAATTCGATATCTTAATTATATCTTGGGTTTGTGAAAAATGATGTATCTAACTGCTTTTATCTGTTAATCTTCTTTTGGTAGCCGCATAATATCATGATTCTACAATCTTATGCTGTTAGTTGTTTTGATCAACAAAAATGCAGCTGGTCCAGCTATGTCCACAAACTGATTTGTTTCACTTGTTCACCACCCAATTACGAAACCTTGCAATATCTAGCGTGGTATATGTGTTTCTTGTACTAATTGTTTTGGGAACTGGCACTAGTAGGATTATCAAGCAGCTTGCTTGGTCACTTGCTGTTGCTCGGAGCTTCCTCGTTTTAGCTTCTCGCAAGCACTACAGTGAAATCAAACCATTGTAAGTTTATACAACTAAAAATCATAAGTAATTGATATTTTTAGGGTACAACTTACGGGCAAGATGGTTTAATTTCACTTCATAATCAATTTAGCGGGGAAAAGATCATTAATTTGTCGAATTCTAATCAAAATTGTTAGAATACCGGCATCCAACTCAAAACCAATTGACAATGAGTGGAGAGGCCCAAAGGATTATAAACCGCAGGATCTTAGAAACCCAGACAATGTGGGACTAATAATCTCAACACGCTCCCTCACGTGTAGCCTCGTTGGGTCTAACACGTGGAACAATAAATCGGGTAACGCGGAGTAAAGGTGCGGTCATTTGACTCCACACAAATAGTCTGCTCTGATACCATGTTAGAATACGGGCATCCAACTCAAAACCAATTGGCAATGAGTGGAGAGGCCCAAAGAATTATAAACCGCAGGATCTTAGAAACCCAGACATGTGGGACTAATAATCTCAACAGAATTATTGAAATAAGAGGTAAATTCTAGTAGATAACTTCGGTTAGGAGAGGGATATTATATATAAATGGAAACACTTCATGGATATGTCTCTTAATTGTAAGACCCATCGGCACAAAGGCGCATCTAGGATCTCCATCTTGTGTTCTCGGTTCGTGTAGATTAAATATTGGGAGTGACTTTATGAATTGAGTGATTATAAGTATTTTTTTCTCCAACCACATAGGAAGAGAGATTTGAGTGAAGCTGGAAAAGTATATACTCCCTCCGTTTTAATATAATAGGCAGATTTGTGTAGTATATCAATAGGTGATTATACTTTATATACAAGGATGTTGAAGGAAGGATGACACAGTGGGACGATATACAAGCAAAGTTAGGGAATTTACCTCCAAAGCCTGCTCCGTTCAAACCCCCTGTTTTCACTCCAGCAGAAGATGAGAGTTCGAAACCAAAGGACAGAGCCTGGATAGATAATAAAACTGAAGAAGACCTTGAGGATCTCGAAGATGATCCTGAACTTGATGATGACTGTTTTCTTGAAGAATACAGGTTGGCATATGTATATGCAAATTTCAGTCACTATTTGATCTTATAGAACAAGTTGTTGTTCTTTTCATACTACTTGCTTTTGACAAATTTACTGTTATGTGTTAAAGAAAACAAAGACTAGCAGAGATGAGAGAAGCTGCAAAGATAGCAAAGTTCGGATCGGTAATGTCGATATCAGGTGCATATTTTGTTCGCGAGGTGTCCCATGCTCCACCAGAAGTTTGGGTTGTAGTGTGTTTGTACAAAGAAGGGTAACATATCATTACGAGTTCCCAGTTTTACATTGTTTCTTTTCCAGCAATTTGGTTCTTATGGTTGGCTAGTTGTTGTCATTTGGTCGTCTGGTATAATTTGTTTTCCTAACATTTTTATGTTGGTCTTTCTGATGCTTAAATGTACTTGGTTACCTGCAGAATTGCGGAGTGCGGGGTATTCTTACGGTGCCGGGACGAATTAGCTACAAGATATCCAGCAACAAAATTCGTCAAAATAATATCTACAGAATGCATTCTGAACTACCCAGATCATAACGTTCCTACTATTTTGGTTTACAATAACAGTGTTGTCAAAGGAACATATATAGGCTCGCATCATTTTGGACGAAGCTGCACTGCTGAAAGTACACTGACTTGTCAAGCATTTCCTACTTGTGTTGTTTACAGTGTTTCTTGATTGTTGTTTTTCCAAGGTCTAGATAAATTATCAAGAAACCGAGTCATGTATTTTGAAATCAAAATGATTTGTGATCCTCCTATATCGTCAGCGGAGTGGATATTTGTATAAATTTTCTTGAAAAACTACGTTTTTGAACAAATTAAATTTCAGACCTAGAGGATCCTTACCCTATCTTTACTATAATGAAAGACACCCCATATCCATATTGTAGAGCTTCGCTACTCTAATTTTCGACGTTTTACTTCGCCATGATATTCCAGATGTTGCTTTAGTGCTCTGCCAATCCGATCCTGTAATTAATGATGGCCAGAGTTCAAGTGAATCATCTAGAGATGTAGTCCTCGATCAAGTCCGAAGAAACTTTATTGAGAAGGTTCTAACAGAGCGTGAAGATGCAGATGACGGCTACAATAGTGATTAGGAAGTGGTAAACTCTTACTCGCCCCGTTTCTAAATAATAGGCTGGTGTTTGAGGGTGAAAATGGTTTCTGGTGATTTTGGTAATTTCGGGTGTGTGGGTGAGAAACAAATATAAACCCTAAACAATGTACTGCAAGTGAGTACTTTAGATTCGAGAGATCAATCTGTACAAACCCGGCCTAAACCAAGAAATGGTCGTTCCAGACTTTCTTCGGTCACAAAGTTAAGGAGAAGGGTTGATTTTGGGGAGGGAAGCGAAGAGAGTGTTGAGACCAGAATAGTTGATTCTGGAAGAGTAGTTGTTTTACGACTTGTATCAGAAAGTGAGAAGCTAACAGATGGGAAGGCTAGAAAATGTTTTTCTGAGTGTTGTATACTCCTGACCAGAACTTGTTATTCGGTGGAAATAAGTAAGACCTATTTATACAAGTCGAAGTGAAACGTACTCTGGTGTTGTAAGAAATGGAAAACAAATGAGTAAATTGGAGGTGGTGGTAACTGGTAACGCCTGGAATTGATGTTCCATAAAAGAAAGCGTTTTACCATTACTCTCTGTATTTACTAACCGCCTCATCCTTATGACACTGTCTTGGAACGGGCGTAGTGAACGTCGTACGCTGTAAACCGCCAAACCAATACCCAATGAGCATCCCCCAGTTTGTGACATGTGTTGATGTCTCGAGTGTTTTCATGGAAAACATGTAGCATGTTGTCGTTGTCTGGAAAGTTGAGCTTGGGAGACTTGCCGGCTCGGTGGTGACCTTCGACGGTCGAGATTTTGCATCTAAGATGGAAGGGTGGGCGTTGATTGTCGCACGCCTTGGTTTTGGAAGCCGTGAAGGGAAGGCCGACATGGCATGGTTAGGCGCGACAAGGTGGATGGCGCGGCATGCCATTGGCACACGTGGCATGGTCGGCATGCCTTGGCATGTTTTAGGCGCGGCCAAACTAGGGTTTTGGCGTTGGGCCAAAGGTTAACATGAGTTGGTTGGTGACCTGGGACGGCTTATATTTGCATCTAAGATGGAAGGGTAGCCGTTGATAATTGCACGCCTTCGTTTTGGCAGCCGTAAAGGGAAGGTCGGCATGGCATGGCTTAGGCGCGGCAAGGTGGCTGGCGCGGCATGCCATTGGCACATGTGGCATGGTCGACATGCCTTGGCATGTTTTAGGCGCGACCAAACTAGGGTTTCGGCGTTGGGCCAAAGGTTACCATGTGTTGGTTGGTGACCTTGGACGACTGATATTTGCATCTAATATGGAAGGGTGGCCGTTAATTGTCGCATGCCTTCGTTTTGGCAGTCGTGAATGGAAGGTCGGCATGGCATTGCTTAGGCGCGGTAAGGTGGCTGGCGCGGCATGCCATTGGCACATGTGGCATGGTCGGCATGCCTTGGCATGTTTTAGGCGCGGCCAAACTAGGGTTTTGGCGTTGGGCCAAAGGTTACCATGCGTCGATTGGTGACCTTGGACGGCTGAGATTTGCATCTAAGATGGAAGGGTGGCCGTTGATTGTCGCACGCCTTCGTTTTGGCAGCCGTGAAGGGAAGGCCAGCATGGCATGGCTTAGGCGCGGCAAGGTGGCTGGCGCGGCATGCCATTGGCACATGTGGCATGGTCGGCATGCCTTGGCATGTTTTAGGCGGGCCAAACTAGGGTTTTGGCGTTGGGCCAAAGGTTACTATGTGTTGGTTGGTGACCTTGGACGGCTGAGATTTGTATCTTATATGGAATTGTCGCACGCCTTCGTTTTGGCAGCCGTAAAGGGAAGGCCGGCATGGCATGGCATGGCTTAGGCGTAGCATTCCATTGGCACATGTGGCATGGTCGGCATGCCTTGGCATGTTTTAGGCGCGACAAAACTAGGGTTTTGGCGTTGGGCCAAAAGTTACCATGCGTCGGTTGGTGACCTTGGACGGCTGAGATTTGCATCTAAGATGGAAGGGTGGTTGTTGATTGTCGCACGCCTTCGTTTTGGCAGCCGTGAAGGGAAGGCCGGCATGGCATGGCTTAGGCGTGGCAAGGTGGCTGGCGCGGCATGCCATTGGCACATGTGGCATGGTCGACATGCCTTGGCATGTTTTAGGCGCGGCCAAACTAGGGTTTTGGCGTTGGGCCAAAGGTTACCATGTGTTGGTTGGTGACCTTGGACTGATAAGATTTACATATAAGATGAAAGGGTGGCCATTGATTGTCGCACGCTTTTATTTTGGCAACCGTGATGGGAAGGCTGGCATGGCATGGCTTAGGCGCGGCATGTCATTGGCACATGTGGTACGGCTGGCATGGTTGGCATGCCTTGGCGCGGAGACGTGGCATGCATGGCTTTCCATTGGCACGGTGATGCGGCTGGCATGGTTGGCATGCCTTGGAGCGGATACGTGGCTGGTAAGGTTTTCCATTGGCACGGTGGTGCGGCTGGCATGGTTGGCATGCCTTGGCGCGGAGACGTGGCATGCATGGTTTTCCATTGGCACGGTGATGCGGCTGGCATGGTTGGCATGCCTTGGCGCGGATACGTGGATGGCAAGGTTTGCCATTGGCACGGTGGTGCGGCTGGAATGGTTGGCATGCCTTGGCGCGGAGACATGGCTGGCAAGGTTTGCCATTGGCACGGTGGTGCGGCTGGCATGCCTTGGCGCGCAGACGTAGCTGGCGTGGTTTGCCATTGGCATGGTAGCATGAGAATTAGGGTTTGGCATAGATGATGTCGGTCAATGTTAAGGTTTCTGTCGTGGAACGTGACACATAAAAAAAAGAAGGTACCCTGCTAATTCTTACGTAGGTATGCTGATTGGTCTAATAAATGCGCTAATGGTCATAGTAACGTCATGTCAGATGTGTTGTTTTACGATTTTAACCCTAAGCTAAAAACCACCATCAATATTAAGTCCCTTGCTTAGCTCGGAACGAGAGCATTGTTGTGAGGTAAGCATAAGATGGTGATAGGCGATGACAAAAATCGAAGCGACAAGTCATGAAAAGATGGTCAAGAAGGCCCGACTAACCTTTTTCGAGAGGTAAGGAGAGTTTGGTGATTCTCGTGTTCGGAGGCCTTGCATAGATTCTACTTGTGGTGTAGACAGTGAGGTGGTGAGATGAGGATCGTCGGCTTAGTTTGGTCATGCGTCGTCTTGGATGGGTTAGGGAACACTGAGACGCTGTCTTGGCGAATTGTTGGTGCTGGTGTGGTTTGGAAGGGAGCTGTTAGCGCAGACTTAGCGCGGATGTTGGCACGGCGTGACTTGGGCGTCGACATGGCGTGGCTTGGGCGTTTGCTTGGCGTGTTGATACTGTGAGCTTGCCATTGTGTGCCTGGTTGCCTCTTTCCACATGTAGTTCGAATAAGAAATCCTTTCCTTATTCAAATGCCAAAGTATCACACCCTCGTGTCTCCTTTATTTGGCTTTCATTAGGGTTTTGGTGAGGGGTTTCGTTCGAGGTTGATTTCCCGACCGTGATGCAATCACGTTATGTTTACTCAACCTCTGTTTCTCTTTCTTCCTTTAGGGTTTCCACGATATTTGTGTCGGAGAATCGGCATCGTCTTCCCCGTTTACAATAGAGATTTCCTCTTGTTGAGTCCGTATCTCATCATCATGTCAATCATAAGTGAATCATCCTCGATCCAGCTAGATCTTCTAGTCAAACGCGTGAGGCCTGACTCTTGCAACAATTCCCCCATCCGGGTCACTCGAGTCAAGAAGATTATACCGGTATGTTTTTGTCGACCGACAGATGTTTCATTGTTTGCTGATGAATGACAAAAGTTTTTTTCTTCTGGGCAGAGATATCCTGTCGGAGCATGCGTCACCATCATTGATGAGGATGATTTGGTTACCCCTTTTCCTTCGAGCCCGATCCCACCAACCGCTGCAGATCTGGAGAACGCCGACTTAGGAATTTCTTGTCATGAGTATCCCAATGCAGGTTTGTCGTTCGGAACCCGCATGAGGTGTCTCTCCTCTAATTACTGAAACGTCGGTGGGTTTCTGGTGTGGAAAGAATTCATGTCTCTTTACACAAAGATATGGAGGATATATGGCCACATCATCACCAGGAGTGTGGTGCAATATTGTTCACCTTCTTTAGTTTCCACAGTGAATTTTCTCTTGCCAATGGTCGCCGAAATGGAAAGTATCTATACGTGCTGTCGCGGAACCAAATATTCAAAAGTGGGAGAACATGGTGTCTACCTGTGAATCCCTGAAGTTCAACATTAGCTGGCTGCGGCATCGTCTTAATATTGTGAAGGTCGACAGAGCCGGTATTCTTGATGGCGTGGTTCCTGCTACGAAAGCTATTCTGGAATAGGAGAAAGATCTGGCCATGGAGTCACAGAAGGTGGAAGAGTCAATCCGGAACTTGAAGAGTAGGACTGAAAGGTATCAAATCCGATTAAAGATGATGCTTTCGAGGGATTACAATCTGTTGGATGGGATTTTCTATGTTATGTAGTTGCGAGATGTTTGGTTTCTTTCTGAGTATTGAGCATGTTTTTGCCCCCCCCCCCTCCTTTTTTTTTTTGAAAGAATAAGAGAATTTTATTGATTCGCTTCAATCAAACAAAGGAAAAGAACTTGATAATTGAGATGTGGAAGAAAAGTGGAAAGATGACTGGCTATCCGTGTTTGTGATATGGCGGGGCGCAAGGTGGTGGTCAGGCGTAGTATGCCTTAAGCCACTTTCCGTTGATGACTGCTTCCAATTTTCCTCCGTCTTCTTTAATGACCTTATAGTACTCACTGTTCTACGCCTTCGTGACTATATAAGACCCTTCATACTTTACGGATAATTTTGGTGCGGACGCGTCTTGTTGAATGTGTTTGGCAGTCTTCAGTACCAAATCTCCCACTTGAAAAACCCGAGGCTTCACTGTTTTGTTATATGCTCTGGAAACCCTATTTATGTATGCTCGTGCATGCTCTTCTTACTTGGATCTTCTGGAGTCTATAGTGTCCAATTCTGCTACTCTGGCGCTTAATGCTTCAGCTTCATCCCATCGAACTCCACTTGCTTCGGCAATCCTAGCTGATGGGATTTTAACTTCTGTTGGTAGGATGGCGTCTGCGCCGTAAACTAGGGAGTAGGGAGAGGCACCAGTGGAAATTCTTGGTGGTGTCCGATACGCCAAGAGTGTCATTGGCAGTTGCTCGTGCCATGTCCGAAAATTATCATGCACTGTCCGACTGAGGATTCAGATCAGAGTTTTGTTGGTACTCTCAGACTGTCCATTCCCTTGGGGGTAGTACACGGTGGAGAAGCTTTCCTAATTCCATATTCTTCGAGTAATTCCCGTACTTGCTTGTTTGCGAAAGGAGTGATGTTGTCGGTGATGATGTGTTTAGGCACGCCAAATCGGCAGATAATGTACTCCTTAATGAATGTCGCGATTGTGGCTCTATTAGTCCCTCGTAAAGGTATGACTTCGACCCATTTGGTGAAATATTAGGTTGTTGTTATTATGTACTCGTGATGCTTTGAGGATGGCGGGTTGACCTTTCCAATGATGTCGAGTCCCCAGTTGTAAAAGGGTCACGGACTGCTTATTGAATGCAGGGGAGTTGATGGTACATGGATAAGGTTTCTCTGAATTTGGCATTTTTTGCACCTCTGGACGAAAACAGCTGCATCATCCTCCATAGTTGGCCAGTAGTATTTCTCGTGTATCTGAAGGAATAATTTCCGTTTTCCTTGATGTTCGCCTTCGTGCATCTCTTTCAGCATGATTGGGATTTCTGCTTCGTTCAAACATCGTAACAAACTTCCTCCAAAGCTTTTATGATATAAGATTCCATCGTGGAATACGAATCTCTCAGACCTTTGTTTTATCTTGACTGCCTCTTTCTTATTAGTGGGGAGCATACCGTCATGAAGGTAACGGGTGTATGGCTCCTGCCAGTCCCCAGCGTGACCAATATTGGAAACTTATAATTGATGTGGCGGCGCTTGACAGTTAGAACAGGTTCTTTGAAGTAACCGATATTGAGCCTCCATTTCTGGCCAGTAGTAGCCAAGGCGTTGCAAACGGCGATAGAGTGTTACCATTAATGTTTGCCCGCAGACTTTAACATGGACGCAGTTGAGTTGTTGTTGTACTTCTCCCTCTCTGAGGCATCTTGACAAGGAACCGTTTGGGTTTCGATGGTACTGCACCCCTCGGAGCATGAAGAAATTTTGTAAGGTTTTGAGACTGACCTTTCCCTGGGAAAGCGAGCTGTTAAGCTCTTGGATAATTGGTGTTCTCCAGTCGCCGGGTTCATCCTCTTCGGGTTGTGAAATCCATGTTGAAGCCACGGTTCGTCTCTTCAATGTCATGGTTTCCTCAAAACCTTCAAATTACAGTTTCCATGCTAGCGTGGCTAGGCAATCAGTGTGTCGGTTGCCGCTGCGCCCAATATGTGTTATGGTCGCGTCGACGAAGTAGTTTAGTAGTTTTTTTGCCTCGTCTTTGTATGGCAAGGTTATTCCCTTCAGTGCGTATACTCTGTTCACCTGGTTGACAAGTAATTTAGAATCCCTCTTATTTCCAGACGTGTGGCTCCAGCTGGTTTAGCCAAGGAAAGCCCGATGAGAAAGTCTTCATATTCTGTTGAATTGTTGGTGCAAGGGAAATATAGCTTGAAGGAGTGTGAGGAGACTTCACCGGCTGGGGATATTAGAACCACACCTGCTCCTCTAGTGCCGTTGTTAGGGGTAGCGGAGCCATCGAAGAATAGTATCCACGTTTCTTCTTGGATGAAAGAGATTTCCGGAAAGTCTCCAGGGAGGTACTCATGTAGTGTCATGGTGCTCTCTCCCGGAAACGCTGCTAGTAAATCCGCAACTGCTTGCCTTTTGATGGCTCTCGGGGAAGCGCATGTTATGTCGAACTCTGACATTTGGCCGGCCTTCCTATCAAGGACGGTTTTGAGAGGAGAAACTTCACATGATCGGACTTAGATATCAGCACAACTTTATTAGAAAGTAAGTAATGCCAGAATTTCTGTATGGAGTAAATCAAAGCTAAGCACGCTTTTTCCGCTTTGGGATATCTGAGTTCGACATCTTTTAAAGTTCGACTAAAGTAGTAAATGGGATTCTCAATCCCTTCGTCATCTTCTCGGGAGAGGAGAGCTCCGACAACAGTGTCACTAAAAGCAGTGTAGAGGTGTAGCGGTCTTCCTTGTATGGGAGATTTCATCATGGCTGGGGAAGATAATGTTTGTTGAATCTTCCGGAACGCCTCCTGTTGTAGTGTGGTCTAGACGAAGCTTGATCCTTTCCTCAGCAAGGGAGTAAACGAAGCAACGAGTTGAGCTAATTATGGTATGAAGCGGCGAATGTAGTTTATTTTACCCATGAAACTCTGGAGTTCTTTCACGGTTCATGGTGGTGGCATCGTGAGGATAGCTTGTGTTTTGACTGGGTCAACTTTAATTCCCTCGGCAGTCACCTGGAAACCTAGGAATTTTCCCGAAGAGACACCAAAAGCACACTTCAATGGGTTCATCTTCAGTTTGTACTCGCGACATATTTCGAACACTTGCCGTAGAATCTCCGTATTTGATGCCCTAGTTTTTGACTTGACCACTATGTCATCTACATAATCTTCGACTTGCTTGTGCATCATGTCGTGAAAAGTGGTGGTCATAGCGCGTTAGTATGTGGCACCAGCGTTTTTTAAACCGAAAGGCATCACAGTGTAGTAAAAGTTTCCAAGAGGAGTTCGAAAAGCCGTCTTACTTGCGTCATGTTCGTACATCTTTACTTGGTTGTAGCCGTTGTATCCATCCATGAAATAGAACATACTGTGTGCACTGGTGGCGTCTACCAGCATGTCGATGTTGGGGAGCGGAAAGTCATCTTTAGGACAACATTTGTTCAAATATCTAAAATCGACACAACACCTGATCTGTTCGTTCTTCTTTTTTACCGGGACTACGTTGGCCAGCCAAGTAGGGTGGTGAATTGGATTGATGAAACCAGTCGTTAGTAGCTTTTGAATTTCTACCTTAATTTGTTCTTCCGCATCATGCCAAAATTGTCTCGGGGTTTGCTTGACCGGTTTGGATCCGGGTATCACATGTAAATGATGAGTGACCAGCTTCTCATCCAAGCCAGGCATTTCCTCGTATGTCCATGCGAATACGTCTTGATATTCCTTGAGAAGGTTTACCAGCTTTACGCGTTCTTCTGCGCACAGAGTCGAGATGATCGAGATGGGTCGCGAGGATTCTTCACTCCCGATATTAACAACCTCAAGTTCGTCTGTGGTAGAGTTGGTCCCGTCTTGTAGCTGTCGTGGTGCATCAGGTACATCAACCTGTGTGGTAGTCTCTCCTGTTAATTGCTAACAACGGAGCTGATATACGGTTTTACCTTTTTCATCATGACCCATGATAAAAGCCCGTTCTCGCTTGGTATGGGTGCGATCCAAATTCCGGCTTGGCAGGTGGGGGATGGCGTGTCTCTCTTTCGAAGGGGTGATGTGAGATCGGGATTCTCCGTGAAGTGGTGAAAGACCATCGGTTCCTTCAATGGTCGTCCACTTTGGTAGTGGGGTGTAGTGAGTCTTGTTGGATGTGGCTTGCGGGCCCTTCCTTGGCTCAAAAATTTCCATGCCACAGATCGGCGCATATGGAGATAACGACGCAGCTACGCGGACGACTTCTCCGTTCAGCATGGTTTTCAAGCATTGGTGATACGTCGAAGGAATAATTCTATTATCGTGGAGCCATTGTCTTCCCAGTATCATGTGGTAATCTGGTTCCTTTTCGATTACCTCGAACCTCACTTTTGACTGGACGGGTCCTACTGATAGATTCAGGTTGATGTACCCATACGTGCTGGTTTGGTTGCCTTCGAAATCGGTCATTGTAGTGGACTGTCGCACGACTTCGTTAGGTCGTACCCTAGACGTTCTGAATGTCCTGAGGGTAACAACGTTGGAGGATGCTCCCGTGTCGATGAGATCCCTTTTGAATTCCACGTCCTTGATACGGGTCGTGACGTGTAGGGCCAGATTATGTCCTTCCTATGCCATCATGTCGTCGTCGGTAAAACGTAACGTTGTTGATGGACATCTCTGGCGTTCTTGATGTTTCCAAGTGTGAAAGAACTATGGAATCATTTAACGCTATTCGATTGATGGAGGTGAACGTCTCCATCCGTTGATCTCTTGAAAGATATAAGAGTCCACATAAACTTTCCACCAGTGAGGCCGCTTCCTGGCCTACTGGTTTCTGATTGGTAGTGAAGTTGTTGGCTTGGGAGTGATCGCCTGGGATGTTAGTCCCCAGTGCTGGAGTTTCCGGGGCAAGTGGATCGTTCAACTCCGCCGTAAAATTTATGAGGAAGTCTAGTATGATGTTAATCGCTTCTTTCATCAGATCCATGTTCTTGGTGTGGATCTCCTGAATCCGTGCCAAGTCAGTTATCCTCGGAATTCCTTCGTCGATTGCGTTGTTGGATGTTGTGTTGGGAGAAGGAACATTGTCGTTCTCCCCAATGGAACTTGAGGACACGGATTCAGCCCTAAAACCAACCATCTTCCTTAGTTAGAGAAACGTATTCTAAAATTGGTATTGGAACCGAGAGATTGACCTCCCACTGTGGTCGCCAATTGTTTGAGGGTGAAAATGGTTTCTGCTGATTGTGGTAATTTCGGGTGTATGGGTGAGAAACAAATTTAAACCATAAACAATGTACTGCAAGGAAGTACTTTAGATTCGAGAGATCAATCTGTACAAATTCGGCCTAAACCAAGAAATGGTTGTTCCAGACTTGCTTCGGTCACAAAGTGAAGGAGAAGGGTTGGTTTTGGGGAGGGAAGCGAAGAGAGTGTTGAGACCAGAATAGTTGATTCTGGAAGAGTAGTTGTTTTACGACTTGTATCAGAAAGTGGGAAGCTAACAGATGGGGAAAGCTAGCAAATGTTTTTCTGAGTGTTGTATGCTCCTGACCAGAACTTGTTTTTCGGTGGAAATAGGTAACACCTATTTATACAAGTCGAAGTGAAACGTACCCTGGTCTCGTAAGAAATAAAAAACGGATGAGTAAATAGGAGGAGGTGGTAACTGGTAACGCCTGGAATTGATGTTCCATAAAAGAAAGCCTTTTACCATTACTCCCTGTATTTACTAATCGCCTCATCCTTATGACACTGTCTTGTAACGGGCGTGGTGTACGCCGCATGCTGTAAACCTCCAAACCAATACCCAATGAGCATCCTCCAGTTTGTGACATGTGTTGATGTCTCGAATGTTTTCATGGAAAACATGTAGCATTTTGTTGTTGTCTGGCATGTTGAGCTTGGGAGACTTGCGGTCTCGGTGGTGACCTTCGATGGTCGAGATTTTGCATCTAAGATGGAAGGGTGGCCGTTGATTGTCGCACGCCTTCGTTTTGGAAGCCGTGAAGGGAAGGCCGGCATGGCATGGCTTAGGCGCGACATGCCATTGGTACATGCGGCATGGTCGGCATGCCTTGGCATGTTTTAGGCACGGCCTCACTAGGGTTTTGGCGTTGGGCCAAAGGTTAACATGCGTTGGTTGGTGACCTTGGACGGCTGAGATTTGCATCTAAGATGGAAGGGTCGCCTTTGTTTTGGCAGCCTTGAATTGAAGGCCGGCATGGAATGGCTTACGCGTGGCAAGGTTGCTGGAACGGCATGCCATTGCACATGTGGCATGGTCGGCATGCCTTGGCATGTTTTAGGCGCGACCAAACTAGGGTTTTGGCGTGGGCCAAAGGTTACCATGCATTGGTTGGTGACCTTGGACGGCTGAGATTTGCATCTAAGATGGAAGGGTGGCCGTTGATTGCCGCACGCCTTCGTTTTGGCAGCCGTGAAGGGAAGGTCGGCATGGCATGGCTTAGGCGCGGCAAGGTGGCTGGCGCGGCATGCCATTGGCACATCTGGCATGGTCGACATGCCTTGGCATGTTTTAGGCACGGCCAAACTAGGATTTTGGCGCTGGGCCAAAGTTTACCATGCGTTGGTTGGTGACCTTGGACGGCTGAGATTTGCATCTAAGATGGAAGGGTGGCCGTTGATTGTTGCACGCCTTCGTTTTGTCAGCCGTGAAGGGAAGGCCATCATGGCATGACTTAGGAGTGGCAAGGTGACTGGCGCGGCATGCCATTGGCACATGTGTCATGGTCGGCATGCCTTGGCATGTTTTAGGCGCGGCAAACTAGGGTATTGGCGTTGGGCCAAAGGTTACCATGCGTCGGTTGGTGACCTTGGACGGCTGAGATTTGCATCTACGAAGGAAGGGTTGCCGTTGATTGTCGTACGCCTTCGTTTTGGCAGCTGTGAAGGGAAGGTCGGCATGGAATGGCTAAGGCGCGGCAAGGTGGCTGG
The DNA here is from genome assembly GCF_003573695.1 of Papaver somniferum. Lineage (NCBI taxonomy): Eukaryota > Viridiplantae > Streptophyta > Magnoliopsida > Ranunculales > Papaveraceae > Papaver > Papaver somniferum. The sequence continues at coordinate 46,597,047 of NC_039363.1, forward strand.
CGCGACATGCCATTGGCACATCTGGCATGGTCGACATGCCTTGGCATGTTTTAGGCACGACCAAACTAGGATTTTGGCGTTGGGCCAAAGTTTACCATGCGTTGGTTGGTGACCTTGGACGGCTGAGATTTGTGTCTAAGATGGAAGGGTGGCCGTTGATTGTCGCACGCCTTCGTTTTGGCATCCCTGAAGGGAAGGCCGGCATGGAATGGCTTAGGCGTGGCAAGGTGGCTGGAACGGCATGCCATTGCACATGTGGCATGGTCGGCATGCCTTGGCTTGTTTTAGGCGCGACCAAACTAGGGTTTTTGCGTGGGCCAAAGGTTACCATGCGTTGGTTGGTGACCTTGGACGGCTGAGATTTGCATCTAAGATGGAAGGGTGGCCGTTGATTGTCGCACGCCTTCGTTTTGGCAGCCGTGAAGGGAAGGTCGGCATGGCATGGCTTAGGCGCGACAAGGTGGCTGGCGCGGCATGCCATTGGCACATCTGGCATGGTCGACATGCCTTGGCATGTTTTAGGCACGACCAAACTAGGGTTTTGGCGCTGGGCCAAAGTTTACCATGCGTTGGTTGGTGACCTTGGACGGCTGAGATTTGCATCTAAGATGGAAGGGTGGCCGTTAATTGTTGCACGCCTTCGTTTTGGCATCCGTGAAGGGAAGACCAGCATGACATGACTTAGGAGCGGCAAGGTGACTGGCGCGGCATGCCATTGGCACATGTGGCATGGTCGGCATGCCTTGGCATGTTTTAGGCGCGGCAAACTAGGGTTTTGGCGTTGGGCCGAAGGTTACCATGCGTCGGTTGGTGACCTTGGACGGCTGAGATTTGCATCTACGATGGAAGGGTTGTCGTTGATTTTCGTACGCCTTCGTTTTGGCAGCCGTGAAGGGAAGGCCGGCATGGCATGGATTAGGCGCGGCAAGGCGGCTGGCGCGGCATGCCTCAGCATGTTTTAGGCGCGGCCAAACTAGGGTTTTGGCGTTGGGCCAAAGGTTACATGCGTCGGTTGGTGACCTTGGACGGCTGAGATTTGCATCTAAGATTGAAGGGTGGTCGTTGATTGTCGCACGCCTTCGTTTTGGCAGCCGTGAACGGAAAGCCGACATGGCATGGCTTAGGCGCGGCAAGGTGTCTGGCGCGGCATGCCATTGGCACATTGGCATGGTCGGCATGCCTTGGCATGTTTTAGGCGCGGCTAAACTAGGGTTTTGGCGTTGGGCCAAAGGTTACCATGCGTGGGTTGGTGACCTTGGACGGTTGAGATTTGCATCTAAGATGGAAGGGTGGTCGTTGATTGTTGCACGCCTTCGTTTTGGCAGCCGTGAAGGGAAGGCCGGCGTGGCAAGGTGGCTGGCGCGGTATGACGTTGGCACATGTGGCACGGTCGGCATGCCTTGGCATGTTTTAGGCGCGGCCAAACTAGGGTTTTGGCGTTGGGCCAAAGGTTACCATGCGTCGGTTGGGGACCTTGGACGGCTGAGATTTGCATCTAAGATGGAAGGGTGATCGTTGATTGTCGCACGCCTTCGTTTTGGTAACCTTGAAGGGAAGGCCGGCATGGCATGGCTTAGGCGCGACAAGGTTGTTGGCTCGGCATGCCATTGGCACATGTGGTGTGGCTGGCATGGTTGACATGCCTTGGCGCGGAGACGTGGCTGGCATGGCTTGCCATTGGCACGGTGGTGTAGATGGCATGGTTGGCATGCCTTGGCGCGGAGACGTGGCTGTCAAGGTTTTCCATTGGCATGGTGGTGCGGCTGGCATGGTTGGCATGACTTGGCGCGGAGACGTGGCTGGTAAGGTTTGCCATTGGCACGGTGGTACGGCTGGCTTGGTTGGCATGCCTTGGCGCGAAAACGTGGCTAGCGTGGTTTGCCATTGGCACGGTAGCATGTGAATTAGGGTTTGACATAGATGATGTTGGTCAATGTTAAGGGTTCTGCCGTGGAACATGACACATAAAAAAAAGGTACCTTGGTAATTTTTACGTAGGCATGCTGATTGGTCTAATAAATGTGCTAATGGTCATGGTGACGTCTTGTCAGATGTGCGGTTTTACGATTTTAACCCTAAGCTAAAAACCACCATCAACAGCTGGTTAGTGTGTAAATTTGCACAAAAACTAGCCTATTTTTTTTTTTGAAACGGAGGTAATATTACCTAATATTCGGAGAAATAGAAGAAACGAAGATTAGATTGGCCATGTTCTGTTTGAATTCAAGTAATGTTTATTTTATTTTTTGCGTTTAACGTGTAGGTGTCCACTTCAAAGTGTATCAAAAATTTCATGCAAGGCTTCTTTTGCCATGTTTTCCCGCTAAGAACAGTTCCTATGGATGAACAAATCCTCGATTTGTTCATTCTGCTCCCATTATGGACTCAACAAACATGAAAAACGGATGGGCAAAGATGGAAGAACAAGTGCGCGCTTGATGTAGAACCGGGCGTAGGAAGCAAAAAACACGGGCGTTGGAAGCACAAACTCGGGCATTGGAAGCTTGACCGCCCCTCACAATTTCTCTCTCCAAATCCGGTTATTATATTTATGGTTTATTTTTATCATTTATTTTATTAGTTAAATAATCAGTAGGACCCAACTCTTATTACTTTATATTAGTAAAATCACTAGTGGGATCCTTGATAAGCACGTAAATGCTACATTTTATACCCATATTTATATTAGTTAGGACTCGATATTTGGCTAATAACACTATTTTAATGCTTTTGTAGAAAGTACAAGCGAATTCGGTCATCCGAAAAATAATAGCTAAATGATGACATTTTCCGCAAAAAGCCCCATTGTCTCGTACGGGCACGGCCCTGAAAAGAGAGTTAACTTAACTATATGGCTCTCTCTTGTGGCACGAGCATCAGCCATGTGTCAGGCCAAAGAATTTTACAAGAACAACAGAGAAATGTCTTTGTGCAAGCTTGCTGTTAGTATGTGAAAACCCACTATCTGAAGTAATTAGGCCCGGCAAGTAACGACTATTAGATGGGTCTTGGCATTTGCTGATGAACGACAGCAACATCAACAGATGGGTATTGCGGCTGGATTAATCGTGACTGGTGGAGGTTTTCTGTGATTTTATTTCTGATCAATTGAAGTACTCGTGGTTGGAATACCAGAGAGAGAACAAGGAAGAACAACAACAACTCTTGGCAGTCTCGAGGGTAAGCTGCGAAGATGGAGAAGGGTTACGTGTAGTTGGTGCTTTGCTTAGGACGGCCAGGGTTTGGAATCGGTGCATGACCTGGAGAGATAAGTGGGACGTGTCCACACTTCATGGCGACTAGTTGAGAAAATGATTCGTACTGGGAATTTCATCTCAATTGAGAGTTAAACAGCAGCAAAGCTAGGGCTCTTGAATGATGATGAAAGAACACATGGAGAAGAACAATGGTTAGTTAGTAAGGTCTCATGAGATTGAACTGGTTCTCTTCGGTCGTTGGCTGGGTTGGTGTTGGTTTGCTGTGGGTTGATTGTGACAGGGTGGTTTTCGACTGAGAGCTCGTTGGTAATGATCGAAGCTAGTGGTAATGAAATTCAAAAGAGGAACTGATGCTTACAGGCATGAGTTCAAGGAACGGTAATTGGGTTTTGAGATGGATTCTGTGCAGGATGGTGAGATTGTTGCGAATGGCAATGAAGTTGAAGTCCGTGAAGTGCTGTGACAGATTGATGGAGGTGTTGCTCGGAGTCTGCTGCTGGCAGTGGTCAGGAAATGAGTTCAAGTAGCAGCTTGTAGTAATGAATAGCTTGCAAAGAAAATATTGGTGTAGACGAGATGAAGAAACAACCGGTGATTGCTGAGAGTTGGGCGGACATGAATCAGATGGTGTTGGTTTGTGCCGAAAGAAGAGCAGCTGCAAATAGTTGTGTTTTCTCAGTTGATTAGATGGAGATCGTCAGTGCTGCCTCAGTTTTGGACAAGGAATTGAAGGGGTATTTTATGTCGACCAACCCAACAGTTCTTCATGGCTTGTTGTTTGTCATTGATCGAGGAAATAATTGCGGCACCAGTGGTGGCTGTGTTCTAACATCCACGATGGGGTTTTGCTCGAGTGGAGTTGGCGATGTTAAATGTTCTCGATGCTGCTGGCAGTGGTGAATAGGTAGGGACTTAGCTGTGGAGTGAGCCGGTTGCAATCGGAGATGGTGATCGAAAGGATTTTCTGGCTGGTGTTACAACATTACAAGTTTCAAGAGAAGTCGCAGGTGCCGGTGCTGAGAAAACAGGGAGTGAAGACATGGATTTCATATCCGTTGCACATGAAGAGATTAATCGAAAGTTAATGGTGAAGCTCGAGAACGGAGTCTGTAAGGGAGGACCTGAACTCTAGGTGATGCTGGAGATGATGACAGTGGTTGGAGTTGGGAGCTGGTCAGAGAAGTTGCTGCCGTTTAATGGCAAGATGCATCAGAGGATAAAGAAAGGTTTGTGTGTTCGCCTAAGCTTACACAACCAGCAAGACGACATTCAGATGGTCCGTGAATAGGAATTGCAGAATTGGTGTTGGTGTCAAATTTTGGTAATGGGTCTCAATATTGATGTCGGTCGGTAGAGAATGGAGTGGGCCTTGGCACCAGATCCATTAGGTTTTATTCACTCGCAGCAGCTTTGTATACCTGGGAAGGCAGATTCAGAAGAAAAGGAGAGGAAGCCGGCTGCAGAGCCGAGAAGAGACAGAAACCGGAAAAAGAAGAGGTGCGGCTGTGAAGTGCTCATACCGAAGTGCTGTGAAGTGCTCATACCGAAGGGGAGAACAACTGATTTCATCGTGGTGACCGCGCGATTGTGATTGGTTTATCTTTCTTATCTCCTAGTCATTTGTTTTGTATGGGTTTTGAGAAACCCATAGTCATGTTCTAATTTCTTCGTAGCTAAGGTTTTGTGGGTGAAACTACTTTGGGTATTAGGCTACTTTGATTGATTATATAGCAATAAACCATTATGATATGAATAAATTGATTTTCGAATATTGTTTATTGATTTAATGAGAAATGAGTTGTTGCTCTACCGGTTTAGTAATAACCTTTGTGCGTAATTGGATAGTTTTACAAATAGTTTTGGTCTCATTATTTGATAGTTCATGCTTGGGTTGAATCCTTTGATGGGTTATACTTAGAAGAGCCAGATACAATTTGTGAATCAATAATTTAGTTTCGTATAACTTTCTCGCTAACACAATTTGATGGTGCTTGCTTGGGTTTAGTCTTTTGGTGTGCCATGCTTAGGGTGTGCCAGTGATATTTGCAACTCTAATACATATAATAGGTGGTGTCGATAGAACGAAGAATAAACATATATTTGCAATCATGTTTCATTTCAGTAATTAAATAGAGATAGTAGCAGATACCATGAAACCCTGGTTACCGACTTTTCCTTTGGATTTACTCTATTAGTTTAGTTTAATTTTGTTATTTCATTTTCAATTATAAAAATCCAAAAACATCATTGTCGGTTAATTTATTAGAGATATTGGTTACAGTATTTCCACCGCTCCTCGTGGGAACGACCCGTACTTGCCGTTGTCTACTAGTTAGACGCCGTGCGATTGCGGTTATATATATAGGGTTCTTCCAGAATCGTATCAACCCTCAAATATCAGATTTGTTCATTTTGCCTTGGTTTCCCATAGTGGAAAAACATGTTTTTTCATCCACGTGGCTCAACAAAAAAAAAGTTTTGTTCATTGCCATAGGAATTGCCCTGATAAACTAATTTCTCAAGTGAGGATGCAAATTGTAGATGTCATCTCAGGTGAAGATGCGAATAGTAGATGTCAAACAGCTTGTAATGCAAGGGTTGGATTCCCTAAACACCTTATTCATTTTTCTGACAACCTTTGTTTTTTGACTTATCGCGATTATGAGGCGCAAAGCCTTTGCATAATCTCCCAGATTCTATGAAACTAATCCTGAAACGTAATAAGAATACCCGAGAGATGCAAACAAATGGTGGGTGAGGCCCTTGCATTTTTATTTTTATTTTAATATAAAAAAGAACATACATTAAGAACTTAAACTTTACTTTACATAAAGGGTGGCAACCTTTGTGTTTTGACTTATCACGATTATGAGGAGCAAACTCATGCTTAAACAATCCTGACAAGCCTTTGCATAATCTCACAGATTCTATGAAACTAATCCCGAAACGTAGTAAGAACACCTGAGAGATGCAAACAAATGGTGGGTGAGGCCCTTGCATTTTTATTTTTATTTTAATAGTAAAGAACATACATAAAGAACTTAAATTTAGTTTACATAAGAGGAGTATTTCATGAGATCTCCAAGTGTTGAGAGTCCGGCTCCTGGCCAACTGGGCTAACCCCTGATAGTTAATCTCTCAGATCCTAAGCATAACTGTGTCCTCAACTTGAGAGGCTCTAATCTTATCATAGTTTCAACAAAATACTTATGTTTATACTGTCTCAATTCTAAAGCTTCTAATTGTTAGAGCATTGATCAGTCGAACTCACAAGTGTTGCTATCTCAAGCTTGTTGTCAAATTTAGTTGTCAAAACGATATCTTGATTCTAGTTAACAATTAGTTAAGTCTCGGATTAGGATAGAACATGTAGTTGAGAAACGGACATCACGGCAGTCATCATTGCGTTCTACCGTTTGAAGGCGAAGATCAACCGAAGCTTTTGGAGAAGTTATTCAACAAAAGGTAAGTGAAGACTGAATGATACATGTGTATCTTCCTCTCCCCAGGAAATAGTGATCCTCAAGACGGATTGAGGATAAAATTGTAATTTAGGAGGGATTACTGATTTAAGGCAGTATTCCTATAGAAGGAAAATAGATTCCTAAGAGGTTTGGGAAACCAAACCAAAGTAAGGAAGTATACCTAGATAAGGAAATACTTCATAGACAAGGTAATATACCTAGATAAGGAAATAGATTTCTATAAGGTTTGAGAAACCAAACCAAAAGCTATAAATAGAGATGTTTATCTCATAGCTAAGGACATTTAGAGAGTGTGGTTTGACACCTAGAAAAAGAGGTTTAACACGCAGACATAGAGAAAGCTTGTAGGAAAATACTTGTGTTATTGTCAAAGACAAGCTTTAACAAACAGTTTAGGGTTAACTACTGTTTAGATAGATTGTGAACGTAACAAAGAGATAATTGTAAATCATTTTCCTGTTCATATAATCTAGAGAATATATATTTCTTCTAATTACTACTTTGTGTTCTGTTTTCTAAGTTTCGGTCTATTATTATTCTGAATTTCGTCTTTATAATAATAGTCACCAATGTACATAGATCAATACATATCAAGTTTAACTTGATATGTATTGATCTCTGTACCTTGGTGACTATTATTATAGAGGCGGAGCTCATAATAATAACAAAAGAAAACTAGAAAACAGAACACACTAGAACACTATCTTCTCTAGATTATGAACAAGAAAACTATTACAATTCTCTCTTTGTTACGCTCACAATCTATCTCTCTAGGTAAATAACCTTAAAGTATTTTCTAAGCTTGCTTTTACAATAATTAATTGCCTCACAAACTTCTATTTAGGTGATTTGTCTCACAAACCTCCCTATCTTAGATGTGTTTGTATCACAAACCACACTCTAGATCTAAGTGTGTCTGTATCACAAACCATACCCCAAATGTTAGCTATGAGCTAAACATCTTTATTTATGGCTTTAACGGTTTCCCAAACCTTCTAGGAATCTATTTCCTTATCTAGTAATAATTTCTTTTCTAGGTATATTTCCTTAGCTAGAAATATTACATTGTCTAGGAATAATTCCTTTTCTAAGTATATATTTCCTTATTTAGAAATATTACCTTTTCTAGGAATATTTCCTTATCTAAGAATACTGCCTAAAAATCAGTATTCCTTCCCAAAATAGAAGTTTATCCTCAATATACCTTGAGGATTGCTAAGTTCCCAAAAGAGGAAAGATACACCTGTATCATGGGCCCTTCCTTTAAGAACTTAAACTCCTGTGGAAGTTAGAATTGGAGATAAGGGAACTCAAGAGTTCCTTTCTCCTTTCTGAACCATCTCGCCTTACTAGTAACTTGACCTTCACGTACAATTAGAAAAGCAATATTCTCTCCTTGTCTAATCTTACTTAGTCTTAGATCTATAATGCAGTTATCTTCGATTGGTTCTTCTCGATCAAACCACAAGTCTCCTACACGTGTCAAGATCATCTTGTCATCCTCACCATCATCTTTTAGCAGTGGATCAAACAACTTCTATTGTTCGGCATTAATAACCGAGAACATTCTTTCCCCATCCATGGTCATCTTGTTTTTCTAACGTATTCCAATTTTCGAGCAACTTACCAAGTTGTTTGTAGAAATATCTAGTGAAAACCATAAACCACAAGAATCTTCCCTAAAAGAAACAAGGGAAAAATATCGTTTGGTCCTTTTTTAGGTGGGCCCATGTCAGTTTAGTCCTTTGGTCAAACGCTTTTACTGTTTGGTCCATGATTATTTAAAAATATTAAATGGATAAAAGTACCCTTCCGTGTTAATTTCTACTTATTTTTTCAGAAATCACCCATATAAACCAGAGTTCATTCCAGAAACTCCATATAAAAACCTAAAGAATACAGAGCTCATTCCAGAAAATGAACTCCATATAAAAACCTACAAAAAACAGAGTTCATTCCAGAAATGAACTCCATATAAAAACCTAAAAAAACAGAGTTCATTCCAGAAATGAACTCCGTATAAAAACCTAAAAAAACATAGTTCGTTCCAGAAATGAACTCTATATAAAACCTAAAAAAACCATAGTTCATTCCAGAAATGAACTCCATATAAAAAACTAAAAAACCAGAGTTCATTCCAGAAATGAACTCCATATAAAAACCTAAAAAAAACAGAGTTCATTCCAGAAATGAACTCCATATAAAAACCTAAAAAAACAGAGTTCATTCCAGAAATGAACTCCGTATAAAAACCTCTTCGTCTTCATCCTTCTTCAACACCAGCAGAAAAACATCAAATTCAAGATCTTCAACACGAGCAGCAAACATCAAAAAATCAAAAATCGGCACCAATAAAACAGAAGAAAAAACATATACAACCGTCATCTTCATCTTCTTCATCATCAACAACACTCATCTTCATCGTTTACATCATCAGTAGAAAAGAAAAAAAATCCTAAAACTCATCTTCTTCAACAACAGCAGCAGATGAGTTCGTTGTAAATCGTTTTCATCATATACAACCGCAGCAACAACAACATAAACATGATTTTCACCTTCGAATCTCCATTGTTACAGCAGCAGGAAGAAAAAGAAAGAAAAGAAAGTGGAGACGCCATTGTTAGCTTCTAGCAGGAAGAAAAAACAAGAAAAGGAAAGAGAAATTCTAGATCTGAAAATATAGGAGAGAGAAAGTAAATCTGAGAATGATTTATTCTCTCTTACTTTTTGACTATATATATGGTCCTTATCCAAAAGGGTATTTGTGCCACTACAAGATGACATTTACATCATCCATGACATCACCTAGGACCAAACTATAATTTTTAGGACCAAATTATAATTTATACTACGAAATAGGACCAAACAGACAATTGACTAGGTCAATTGGACTAGACTCTCTCTAATATATTATTTGTATGACCAATTGGTATTTCCTACAAGAAACAAACCTTGCTATGATACCAACTTGATACGTATTGATCTCTGTACCTTGGTGACTATTATTATAGAGGCGGAATTAAGAATAATAACAAACGAAAACTAGAAAACAGAACACACTAGAAAATTATCTTCTGTAGATTATGAACAAGAAAACTATTACAATTCTCTCTTTGTTACGCTCACAATCTCTCTCTCTAGATAAATAACCTTAAAGTATTTTCTAAGCTTGCTTTTTCAAAAACTAATCGCCTCACAAACTTCTCTCTAAGTGATTTGTCTCACAAACCTCCCTCTCTTAGATGTGTTTGTATCACAAACCACACTCTAGATCTAAATGTGTCTGTGTCACAAACCACACTCCAGATGTCTCATATATGAGCTAAACATCTCTATTTATAGATTTAACGGTTTCCCAAACCTTCTAGGAGTCTATTTCCTTATCTAGGAATAATTTATTTTCTAGGTATATGTTTCCTTATCTAGAAATATTACCTTGTCTAGGAATAATTTCTTTTTCTAAGTATATATTTCCTTATTTATAAATATTACCTTGTCTAGGAATATTTCCTTATCTAAGAATACTTCCTAAAAATCAGTATTCCTTCCCAAGATAGAAGTTTATCCTCAATATAACTCGAGGATTGCTAAGTTCCCAAAAGAGGAAAGATACACCTGTATCACTAAACCACTTATTTCTCAAGTTATATTCACCTTTCTATCTATGAGACGATGTTGCGTAACTAATTAGACTATCGTAAGCAAATCAAGAATTTCGAGTCAAGATTCATCTTTTAATTAGTCCTCGAAATATGACTAAGCTTAATGAACATTTGTTCATACTTGATGAATTTCGGTTAAGAATAATTTATTGTTCGCAATCAAAATTATGGTTCAAGAATTATCATTCGAAAATATCCTGGAACAATGATATGTGTCACTAATGTTATTCATGAATGTTTCAAATCGATTTAGAGAGAAATATAAAACTACTATAAGTTCAGATACAAGACAATGTACATATCAGTCTTAAGGATGTCATTATATAGTTGGCGTTAAATTTGTCATTTTTCTTTTATATAAGCTTTTGCCTCGTAAGAGGAAACCCAGTCATATTTAGCAGATAAGTAGTGTTCTATAAGAGGCTACATGCAGTGCTCCAATTGAATCTACCAAATTATGATTCACGTTCTCAAATTTAATATCTTCTCACTTGATAATGATGAGATTACAATGCCGGCGGGCGCCGATACCAGTTGATTGAATGTTTTTTCAAGATATGCATACACTGGAAAATTTTGTGGGAATCGTGAAAAGGTAAATATGGTCGAATATTCATTTACATTAGCTACTGAAATAAATAATGGTGGTTGTGAATCCCTATGCAGAGGAATATATATGTGATTGGCTGACATGCAATCCAAATTAGTTTGGATTAATTTCTCGAATGATGCATTTTTGGATCCAAAACTCAACAACTTAAACATGCCAAGCCTATTAATTATAGGTTGGCGTAGTCATAATGCGTCGTTATACGAGAATTTTGTACGTTTAAAAAAAATGATTTCATGGTCTTATTTATTTTCAGACCCTAGGATTGTTTTACTAATTGTTCTCTTTATACAATGCACTTGGCATGGTTGTCTTTGAAGGACTCATATAGCATTCACACAAGAAATGCGGTCGGAGAACATATTAAATTTGTAATCCTTTCAGGATTCAAATTATATTTAGGAAGCCACCTTATTTGCTTACATAAGGTTTGACAACCCTTTATATGTTTTTAGAAATTCGGTGCAAAACCAAAAATCCGGATTAATTAGTTGATGATTTCAACGTTATAGGTCTCTTGAGGAGTCCTTAAAAACACAAAAATCCATGCTTTAGTAGCATACATATTATTTTTCTTAAATCAACAGTTAAAATATTATGCTTGCTTAAAACTTGTCTATAATATAGACCATAGTTATTATTTTTGTGCTTGTTATACAACACTCATATAGTTGAGTTGATTAGCATCCATATTTACGTCAAAAGTTGTAATCTTTTCCCTTCGTTTCAGGTTTTGTCCCATGCGGTTTTCCTGACAAGGTTTTAACGATGAAACATCTCGTTGACATTTAATTTTCTTTCAAAATGTTGACATTTGTGCTCTTTTTTCCTTCCTCCAATTTTTCCCCCATAGGGTTTTACTGGCAAGATTTTAGTGAGGCAAATTAATTCAACATGGTGGTCATCCAAGGGAGAGTTGTATATATTTTGGTTATTTGGTGGATTCCCACCATTAACTAGGTCATTTTGTTAGACCACATCAACATAACCATCTCCTATGAATTTGGATATCATTCTGATCCATAGTATGACTACAAAATTCGTACACCTATGGTACTGTAATTGTGTATTGGCATTTTGTTGAAGAAATTATATCAACTACTTCTACAAATCATCTTTGAGAATCTAGTAATCCAAGAAGAAAGTCCTCAATGTATTTAAAGAAGCGTGAAGACTCGGGAACACTATCATTAGAAGACTAACACAAAAGAAGACTTCATCAACTGGGAAATTTCTCATGAAAGCATTGTTATCTCCAGCATTCAAGAAATTCGTTTATCAAAATTGGATCGACTTGAAGATTTGCAAGCCAAGATTTAACTGAAGTACTTATCAGGGGGAGTATCAAATTAGAAGGTAATTTACTGGACTATTACGTTGTACTCTTTTTCCTTCATCAAGGTTTTTACCATTGGGCTTTCCTTGTCAAGGTTTTAATGAGGCAACATTTTCGTGTCCAAATCTTTTCTAAGTTTTCTCAATTGTACTCTTTTCCCTTCGATCAGGTTTTGTCCTTTTGGAATTTCCTGACAAGGTTTTAACGAGGCAATTAGATTAGACACAATGTCATCAGGGGGAGTGTCATAAACGTGTAATTATGTTAAGAATATCTAGGGTAAATCTCGTTTGTTACTGGGATGCCCTTGTGTCTAGCCCTATAAATAGAGGCTCTAATGTTTGTCTATTGTACACATCTAATGAGAATTATGTCTACCCATTCTCCCTATTTTTTGTCTCATTCTCTTTTCACAACATTGTCTTCTTTTTTCGTTCTTTAAATTTAACTTTTACTCCAATTTTTCTAGTAATCAAAGTCCTTGGTTCACTTTCGTTTCGATCCAAAATCCAAAAGCTGTAGAGAAAAGATAAATATCCAAAGAAACGTAAAATAGAACAAAATAAAAATACCACTAAAAACATTAAATAAAAATAAAACCTAAAAATAAATTTGAAACTCTAAACCTAAAGACTAGTTCGTGTCGCCGACGCCAAAACTGTTCGGAGTTTGATAGAGGTAAGAAAAAAGTTCATTGCTCAGACTTGCAAATTTTATTATTGAACTAAATTTCTAAAACTAAATAAAGAAAGCTCAATTGAAAGTTGGTTATATTTTAAAAACAAGGAAGACACTGGATTCCACTACTACACATGATTGAATGATGTTACAGTAGAACCTCTATATAACAATATCCCAGGGACTACAAAAAAAAAATATTATATAGAGGTTATTCTTATATGGAGGTCTACCTTGAAAAGATCAATTTTTTTTATTTATTTTTTGCTTTGCATTTACTTAGGAATTATGCATACAACGCATGAAATACCAAATCTTCACATATATGTATATATGATGTTTGCTGTGTAACAAAATACACATAGAACTCAACAACGACACGGAAGATTGACAAACAAAATCATATGATCGAAGATACTTAGGAATAAAAGAATCTTTCAAAATAGTTACAAGAATCTATTTATCTTAAATTTTGATGTATTGCAAGACCTATATATTTATTTTACAATTTTTATTATTCTCATATGGAGGTAAGTTCCTTATGATGGGATCGGTAAAAAAAATGACTTATTCCATTATGGAGTTTATTCTTAAATATAACTGGCTCAAGTCGGGACCAGAAATTTTTATTCTTATACGGAGGTTACTCATATATGGAGTATTCTTATATAGAAGTTCCACTATATAAATATTCCAAAACCCTAGTCACCTTTTATTTCTAAATTCACTAATAATCAGGTATTTTCTCAAATATTAATTATACTCCCTAAACATAGATTATCAATGGGGGAACTTATTTCAAGCCCATTTCGTCTTTTTTATTTATGAGTATCCCACCATTAAGATTTATAATATGTGAAACTCAAATCAATAATAGTTTACTAAATTAGCCTTTCATCATCTTAATGATTTATTATCCGATATTTGTTTCGTCTTCTTTTTTTTTCTAACAAACAAACAATCCTTAAAAAACGTAAACTTAGGTTACTCCTAAATTAACTCCATCTGTTATCATGCCTAGTTTTTACTTTTTTTGTTTACCACGTCGGTTAACGTGAAAATTTTGGTTTTCATTATTTATCGATAACTAAGTGTGAAAATTTTGGTTTTCATAATTTAGTGAAAACAACAATTTTAATTTTCTTGGAACTATTGTTTGTGAAAATTCCAATTATCAAGAATTTCGGTTGTCAAATTTTAGTGATAATTACAATTTGCCACCTGTCAAATTCTATTCAACCAACAATATTAGGTGTGATTATCATTAAATGGTGATTGTAACAGATATTAATACTTAATACTTCGTAGTATCATACGTAGTTTCCAACTTGTATTGTCGCAGACAATAATAATTTCGATCGTCGCAAACTGTGATAATTCCAACAATGAATGACATACAGTGATAAATATGGTTATCAAATACAGTGATAGACTCAACTAGCACAGCCAATGGTAACTATGCATTTCATAATACTTACAGTCTAATGCCGAAGAAATATTATGTTCACTCAACAATATTTAAGTATGATTATCACTAAACGGTCCAATGTCAAATAAATAGATAATGTATCATTTTCAAAGTTAACAACTTAACAATGGCTTCAACACCCGCCTCTATTATCCCGTAAATTTATTTTTGAAAAATGTTACAAAAGAAAAAAAGTGAACTGTGAAAATTATAGATTTCATGATATTGTGAAAACAACAATTGTCACGACTAGTGGATACTATAATTATAAGTGATTACCAAAATTTCTTAAAAAGAAAATATTGATTTTAATGATCCTCTTAAAAATAAAATCTTGAGTTTAATGATCCTGTAAGTGATAGTTTGAGCTATCACTAATTAACAATCACCGAACTCTAAAACCCATAAAAAAGCAAAAACGAACATATGTTAATCATCATGATTAGAACTTAATAGATTCATAAAGAAATATGTAGAGTCATGCACAGCCTAATACGAAGAAGGCTAGAACAATAACTTAAAGTCATTAATATAAGAAGCATTAAACACAAAATGGGCTTATTAGATTATGGAAAAGAAAAAAAAGACAAAAACTCCTCCAAATCCTTTCCAAACCCTATATTAATGAAGATAGAAAATAGAAAAACCCTATCATTTCAAAAACGTATCAAAAACTAGAAAAATAATGAATCAGTGAATCTTAGAATGGTTATAAACTCTCCTCTCTTTTTTTTCAAAAAAGAAATTTTTGAGAGTAGTTATGAATTTTCTGCCGTGATAAATGGATAATAAAAGATTTAGCATGTTTAAAAGATAAAAAGGAAAAACCGAATCCATAAAATACGTCCATAAAAAAAACTGAAGCCTTAAAAACCGCCAACAAAAAAACGATTGTTAATCCAACCATATTAATTTATTTATTTTTGTTAATAATATATAATGTATAAAGGTTACACTGGCCCATCTAAAAAAAGTGAAAGTCTGGACTCAATCTTAAACTACTAATCTTAACCGCACATCTTATATTTTGGGCTACAGATATATACCATTTTAATGATGGATTTTTGAAAGAGAGAGGGTTCAAACAAGGGTTCCTCAGAAATTTCCAAGATTATCAATTAATTTCACAAAGTATAACCTATCAAATTGAATCACAAGTAATTAGAAAAATTATGCAAACAATTTAACACTTTGTCAAAGCGGTGATTAAGTGAATTATAAATTAAAACTAAAAAAAATAAAATAATTACCTATCAATCATGGCGTAAATAGTTTCCCCCATTTCCTTGGTTACGTGAGAATTATCTCATCATGGTAAGCACCCTCTCAAAGTATTGATTCATGTTCAAAAATTGCTTACAAAGATTAAATGGAGAGAATTAGTTAAAATCGAAAATTTGCAACGTTTATATTCGTTGCAAACTCACTATTACAAAAAACGGTAAAAGCATAACTATCGCAGGAATGATTGTTGCTTCTGGTGTAAAAGGTAACAGTTAGTAAACGACAGTCTTCTGCAGTATTTTTTTCTTCGTGTTCTTCACAGCAGCAGCAGAAAAATCACGGTAACTCTTGATTCTTCGCTCCCTATTCTCTCCAAACTCTCTGTAGCCTCTCTAATCACCTTCAGCACTCTTTATATACTCAACAAGACCGAAAATACTCCATAATATCTCCAGAGTAGTCTGCAATCACTTCTTTTATCTTTTATCCAAGTTTTGAGAATAATTTCCATTTTTATGTTCTTCACGCTCTGCAGTTGTCAAACTTCATCCCAACTCGTTGAATACACATCCCATAAGTAATCAAACACTCTGCAGCTACACGCCATACGCGAAAAAACTCAGGAAAGAGTAAAGATATCTCGAGAATATCTTCACCCTTGTTTTCCTCCAAATCCATATAACATTCTTATTTTCTCGATCCCAAACAACTTATCATCCATATTTTGATGTAACGGGATGGTACAAATTCATTTGAGCGATTAAATCTCATTAAAACCCTTCAAAAATCTAATCAGAAAAATATGCAGTTGAAAATGTTTGAATCCTGCGTTCTCCTCCAAATTCAGAGGAAGAAGATGGGATGCCCCCTAACCAGTTTCGACGCCCCTTTAGAAATGAAGTGCCCCTATCCAAATTTGGCGTGCCTTTATCATTTATCCTTGGTACCTTTAGTAAGTTTTAGGGTGTCTTCAATAATTTTTCGAGCCGATTTTTCCAAAAATGTTTCTTGCCCAAAAACACCTACACACATAAAATACTATAATACGTACAAAAATGAGCAATAACAATTTGTAAAACTGAGAAAAATTAGACACAAAAATATGTCTATCAGTCAGACTATCTTTTACCTGATAGTTCTTGTATCCTGATCTTGTTCATGATATTGTTCTTACTGATTGTTGAGGTTTTCGTGATCTCCAATTCGGAACGAGATAGATAGAAATCACAAAGTTCTCTTTGTATCAGACTTTGTGATTGCTCAAGATGGATATATAAACTCTTATTTGATTTATTTGTCTTGTTAGAGCACTGATCGGTCGAACTCGCAAGCGTTGGTATCTCAAGCTTGTTATCAAGTTTAGTTGCCAAAACTATAAGTCTTGATTTCTAGTCTACTTATAGCTAAGTCTCGGATTATAATAGAAAGTGTATTTGAGCATTAGACTTCACGGCGTTCATCGATTGAAGACGAAGAACTACTAAGGGGAGATTGTGAAACTTCATCAACAAAAGGTATGTGGAGACTTAAACTCATCTATCACTCAAAAGTCTATCCACTCTATCTCCTATTTGAGACAAAAGTCGTATAGCTATATAGACTTCGATTATACACTGTGTTTAACTGGCTTACATATTTCTCGAAATATGTGTTGGTAAGCTTTCACTTTAACCAATTTCATCTTATATTCTTGATGAAAGTCAAAAGATGATCATGTGAAAATCGCATGGTAACATCTTACATGATTTGTGTAAGACGGTCATTTGATGTAGATTCGGAATGTTTTGTATTGATCATTCAATCACTTGAAAATTGCTTTGAAGCTAATAGTTTGTGTGAGACAGCTATTCCTGTCTTCCAAGATGTTTCAATGGTTGAAATGAGAGTTTATAACAATTGGATTTAAGCATAATATGCAATACTTGCATATACGTAATCCATGTACGGGAACCATGGTATGCATACCCGTATGCTTATTGGTTGGTTTGTGAAGTCCAAGAACCTGGTATGCGTACAGGTACGCCAACTGGCGTAAGGTTCAGGTCCGGAATTTTCTATTGAGTTTGGATGGTATGCGTACCGGTGTGTGTACTGGCGAAACCACAGCTTGGTCTAGCTATTTAGGTACGCGTACCCGTATGCATACCTAAGTGGATGATGTTCTAAAATCGGTTTGTTCATGAACTAATACATTTATATAATAAGGAATGCAATCTTTTGCAAACCTTGGCTATAATATTCATGACTTGATTTGTGTAAATCAAAATCGATTTTGCTTCAACTGTGCCTTGTATACTTCTATGAGAATATAAACAATTGAACAACTCTAAAACTAGTTTCATTTAAGTCATTTGAACTAGTTATGGTTAAGATGAATAAGGTTGATGCGAAAGTGTTCATATGGCTAACATCGGTTAACTATTGTTGAGCCAACAAGGTGTACACGTTTAGGTATGGTTACTCATATCTAAATAAAGGTACATTTCATTTGTGTGTAGCAAGCTAAGTTCGATCTAACGGTTTAAAGATATTAGCTTGAGTCTAATAAGGTTTTCATCTAACGGTGAATATTAAATGCTTTGTTACCAAGGCAACATTGATTGAAAACCCTAATTTGAAGACTATATAAAGGAGGACTCTAGCAACTGGGAAACCTAATCCCCACACCTCCTGTGTGATACTAGTTGCGTCTAGAGTCAATTCTCCTTTAACCTTAGGTTTTTCACGAAACCCTGTAGTTTAACGACTTAAAGACTTCATTGGGATTGTGAAGCCAGACCCAACTATTTTCTTTGTAATTGTGTGATCTGATTTTGTATTTTTTATCGTATTGAGTACTATCTTCTATAAGATTGGCTCGAGATTTAATCTCAGATAGGCAAGATAAAAAGTAATCACAAACATCTTCGTCTCATCATTTGTGATTCCACAATATCTTTTCGCTACCATACGATTAAGATTACTGTGAGGTAGTTGATATTTCTAGGTTGTTCTTCGGGAATATAAGTCTGGTATATCAATTGGTTCATGTTCACCTTGATTTATCAAAATACGGAACAAAACTCATAGGTTTATCTTTGGGAGACAGATTTATCTATACGATAGAATTTTCTGTGTGAGACAAATTTTTTTATCAAGTCTTCGAATTTGGGTCGTAACAATTCTTATTTGTGGGTGAGATCATCTAAGGGAATAAAGTGCGTAGAGTCCTGCTGGGATTCAGAGACGTAAGGAGTGCAATTGTACCTTAGTTAGTGTGAGATTGGTTCGGTCTCAACTACATTCCAGTCCGAAGTTAACTTGGAGTAGGCTAGTGTCTGTGTGGCTAAATACAGTGTGGTGTTCAATTCTGGACTAGGTCCCGGGGTTTTTCTGCATTTGCGGTTTCCTCGTTAATAAAACTTCCGGTGTCTGTGTTATTTCTTTTCCGCATTATATTTGTTTATATAATTGAAATATTACAGGTTGTGCGTAAATTCAATTAATTGTGAATCCAACCTTTGGTTGTTGATTAAATTGATTGACACTTGGATATTGGTTTTTGATACCGTCCAAGTTATTTCTTATATTCAATCGGTCTCGCAAATTCCTATTTGTTTGATTGTCGATTGAATTGAGAAATCGAGATACAAACTCTTGGATATATTTTCATTGATTGAGTCTGACTTTCTAGTTGATTCTCTTGGAATTATATTGGAGTTTTCCATACAGATTGCTAACCGAAATATTGGGTGTGGTTGTTAGACCCCCGCTTTTTCAATTGGTATCAGAGCAGGTGTTTGAGGGTGAAAACGGTTTCTGTTGATTTTGGTAATTTCGGGTGTGTGGGTGAGAAATGAGTTTAAACTCTAAACAATATACTACAAGGGATTACTTTAGATTCGAGAGATCAATCTGTACAAATCCGGCCTAAACCAAGAAATGGCCGTTCCAGACTTGCTTCGGTCACAAAGTGAAGGAGAAGGGTTGGTTTTGGGTAGGGAAGCGAAGAGAATGTTGAGACCAGAATAGTTCATTCTGGAAGAGTAGTTGTTTTACGAATTGTATCAGAAAGTGGGAATCTAACAGTTGGAAAGCTAGCAAATATTTTCTGAGTGTTGTATGCTCCTGACCTGAACTTTTTGTTCGGTGGAAATAGGTAAGACCTATTTATACAAGTCGAAGTGAAACGTACTCTGGTCTCATTAAGAAATGGAAAACGGATGAGTAAATGGGAGGAGGTGGTAACTGGTAACGCCTGTAATTGATGTTCCATAAAATAAAGCGTTTCACCATTACCCCCTGTATTCACCAACAACCTCATCCTTATGACACTGTCTTATAACGGGCGTGGTGTACGCCGCACGCTGTAAACCGCCAAACTAATACCCCATGAGAATCCCCCAGTTTGTGACATGTGTTGATGTATCGAGTGTTTTCGTGGAAAACATGTAGCATGTTTTTGTTGTCTGGAAAGTTGAGCTTGGGAGACTTGCCGGCTCGGTGGTGACCTTCGACGGTCGAGATTTTGCATCTTAGGAGGAAAGGTAGCCGTTGATTATTGCAACCCTTCGTTTGGTATCCAGTGGCATGAAAGCATGCTCGGTATGGATTTAATATGGCCTGGTTTAGGCGCGGCCAAAAGTTAGGGTTTTGGCTTTGTTTAGGCGCGACCAAACTAGGGCCTAAAGTTGTCATGCGTTAGCTGGTAACCTTGGACGGCTAAGATTTGCATCTAAGGTGGAAGGGTGGCCATTTATTGTCGCACGCCTTCATTTTCGTAGACGCATAGGGAAGGCCGGCATGGGATGGCGCAGCAAGGTGGTTGGCATGCCATTGGCACATGTGGCAGGGCATGCCTTGGCGTGGTTTGGCGTGGACAAAACTAGGGTTTTGGGCCAAAGTTTACCATGCATTGGTTGGCGACCTTGGACGGGTAAGATTTGCATCTAAGGTAGAAGGGTGGTCGTTGGTCGTCGCACGCCTTCGTTTTGGTAGCCGCATAGGGAAGGCCGACACGGTATGGTGCGGCAAGGTGGTTGGCATGCCATTGGAACATGTGGCATGGAATGCCTTGGCGCGGTTTTGCGTGGCCAAAACTAGGGTTTTGGGCCAAAGGTTACCATGTGTTGGTTGGCGACCTCGGACGGCTAAGATTTTCATCAAAGGTGGAAGGGAGGTCGTTGATTGTCGCACGCCTTCATTTTTAGTATCCGCATAGGAAAGGCCGGCATGGTATGGCGTGGCGAGGTGGTTGGCATGCCATTGTCACATGTGGCATGGCATGCATTGGCACGGTTTGGCGTGGACGAAACTAGGGTTTTGGGCCAAAGGTTACCATACATTGGTTGGCGACCTTGGACGGCTAAGATTTGCATCTAAGGTGGAAGGTTGGCCGTTGATCGTCGCACGCCTTCGTTTTGTAGGCACATAGGAAAGGCCGGCATGTTATGGTGTGGCAAGGCGGTTGGCATGTCATTGGCACATGTGGCATTGCATGCCTTGGTGCGGTTTGGCGTGGCCAAAACTAGGGTTTTGGGACAAAGGTTACCATGCGTTGGTTGGCGACCTTGGACGTCTAAAAATTGCATCTAAGGTGGAAGGTCGGCCGTTGATCGCCGCACGCCTTCATTTTGGTAGCCGCATAGGGAAGGCCGGCAAGGTATGGCGCGGCAAGGTGGTTGGCATGCCATTGGCACATGTGGCATATCATGCCTTGGCGCGGTTTGGCGTGGCCAAAACTAGGGTTTTGGGCCAAAGGTTACCATGCGTTGGTTGGCGACCTTGGACGGCTAAGATTTGCATATAAGGTGGAAGGGCGGCCGTTGATCGTCGCACGCCTTCGTTTTGGTAGCCGCATAGGGAAGGCCGGCATGGTATGGCGCGTCAAGGTGGTTGGCATGCCATTGGCACATTGGCATGGCATGCCTTGGCGAGGTTTGGCGTGGTGGTGCCAAGGCAAGGCGCGGATGGCTTGGCGTGGTAGGGCCAAGGAAATGGCGCGGACGGCTTGGCATGGTGGGGCCAAGGCAAGGCGCGGTTGGCTTGGCATGGTGGGGCCAAGGCATGGTGAGGCCAAGTGTTTGGCATTCCATTGGAACATGTGGTATGGCATTCCTTGGCGCGGTTTGGCTTGGCCAAAACCAGGGTTTTTGGGCCAAAGGTTACCATGCATTGGTTGGCGACCTTGGACGGCTAAGATTTGCATCTAAGGTGGAAGGGTGGCCGTTGATCATCGCACGCCTTAGTTTAGGTAGCCGCATAGGGAAGGACGTCATGGTATGGTGCGGCGTGGCGTGGCTGGCATGGCATGCCATTAGCACAGTGGTGCGGCTGGCATGGCATGCCATTGGCACAGTGGTGCGGCTGGCATGGTTGGCATGACTTGGCGCGGTAGACGTGGCTGGCATGGCATGCCATTGGCACAATGGTGCGGCTGGAATGGTTGGCATGCCTTGGTGCGGTAGACGTGGATGGCATGGCATGCCATTGGCACAGTGGTGCGGCTAGTATGGTTGGCATTCCTTGGCGCGGTAGACGTGGCTGGCATGGCATGCCTTTGGCACAGTGGTGCGGCTGACATGGTTGGCATGCCTTGGCGTGGTAGACGTGGCTGGCATGGCATGCCTGGTGGCTCTCTAAAAGAGTCACAGAAATGATACCTGCAAGTGCACAGGGTCTGTTGTAGTGAGTGTGCAAGGCAGGGTCGAACCACAGAGACTTGGGTGTGAATTGAAGTGATGAAACAGGTGACAGTGAACAAGAAAATTCAGTGGAAGTGAATAAGAAACATTGAAACAAAGATAAACAAACCAAGGCTGTTAGCCAAGGGTAGTGATAAAGAAACAAAGGCAGGTCCTCCAGCTATGTTCTTGTCCCTTGTTAGTTATCAGACAGCTTCTAGGCTTTCTGAATAACTAGATGACAGTTGCGGTTCAAAGCCGGTTGTTCATCTAAAGGTTGGTCTAGAAAGGAGGCTAAAGGCACTAAGATAATTCTAAACCTTGTAGTAATTGGGGCTCTCACACTGCAACTACTCGCAGAGAAGCTTGCTTAGTGTTTTAACAACCTAAAAGGATGTTCAATCCTAGACAATTCAAGCACAACAAGATCAAAGCATGGATAGGATTAAAAAAATTGAAATGTACAACATCATTTAAAGTAAAAACTAACCCTTGAGGCACTGGCTATTCCAGTCCTCTTGGATGAAGCACTGGCTAGTCCAGGCATGCCCATTACAACATCCCAAAGCATCTATTTATACTCAATTACACTTTACAAGCAAAACCCCCAAAACAGTAAAGTAGGGTTTGGTGAAAATCAAAATTAAATCAAAATAATCCTACCTAATGTCACTGAATCTACTCAATAACACTCACCCAAGCATCTATTTCTAGTTGTAATCATCAATTCCTAAGAATCCCCAATTTGTAAAATTAGGGTTTCTTGTTGAGAAATAGGAATCGAAATTACTCACCTAACAGCTCTGATTTCTTCCCAATAGTCTCGACCCATGCTTCCTTATCGTCTTCTGCTCCTTCCCATGCTTCAATTACATCCATCTCATCAACTTATTTCACCAACTCCACAGCTAGGGATTAGAGGTGTGAAAATGGGTGAAATTAGTCGTTGAGAGGGATATAGGACGTGATATAGGGGATGGGTTTAGTTGGTAGGAGCCATGATGGTTTTGGTGGTGAATGTGGTGGTGGCAGACGGAGCAGGTGGTGGTGATGGCGACAGCGTCGCTGTGCATAGAAGGGAGGAGAAGAAGATGGGTTCGATAG
Source organism: Papaver somniferum (assembly GCF_003573695.1). Taxonomy (NCBI): domain Eukaryota; kingdom Viridiplantae; phylum Streptophyta; class Magnoliopsida; order Ranunculales; family Papaveraceae; genus Papaver; species Papaver somniferum. The sequence goes on from NC_039363.1 coordinate 46,620,494, forward strand.
AATTGGAGAAGGGTGCGTTTGTTTTGCGGGTATAGGTGTTAGGTGTTGTAGTGTTGAGCGGTTGTAGCAAATTCGATGTCCAGCGAAGATGATACGTTGGATGATCACATCTGGATTGAATCGAACGGCTAAGATGGAACAGGCTTGCAGCAACGTTGGATGCGTGATACAACAATTCTGACGGCTTGGATTGGAGTTAGGTACTATGATGTTTGACAGGAGCTTCAAGATTTGATGCTCGGTGATGAGGCGACCGTTGGATGATGTGATGGATCCAATCTGACGGCTCTCATGGAAATGGGTATGGATATTGGAAATGGATTTGGGTAAGGGTTTTGGGCCTTGGGTATGCCAAGCCCATATCTTCTTTAAGGACAATTCTTCCTCTTCAAGCCCACTTCTAGTTGATCCGGCTCTTGCAAACATCATTCTTCGCTGCCTTTCTGCGGGAGTCTTTGCCGTTTCTTTGCTCTTTTCGCTCCGTGAGTTAACCAGGCTTTATTTAGTACCTAAAAATACAAAATTAATTAATAAAAATATTTATTCTTGAAAACAATGAAAATACAGAATATGGGATAAAATGTAGAATTAATGCACAAAAGATGAGTTAAATGCCAAGAAAAATATATAGAAATATGCACTTTTTAGCACTCATCAATGCCATTGACACAGTGGTACGGCTGGCATGGTTGGCATGCCTTGGCACGGTAGACGTGGCTGGCATGGAATGCCATTGGTACAGTGGTGCGGCTGGCATGATTGGCATGTCTTGGCGCGGTAGACGTGGCTGGCATGGCATGCCATTGGCACAGTGGTGCGGCTGACATGGTTGGCATGCCTTGGCGCGGTAGACGTGGCTGGCATGGCATGCCATTGGCAAAGTGGTGCGGCTGACATGGTTGGCATGCCTTGGAACGGTAGACGTGGCTGGCATGTCATTGGCACAGTGGTGCGGCTGACATGGTTGGCATGTCTTGGCGCGGTAGCATGAGAATTAGGGTTTGGCATAGATGATGTCGGTCAATGTTAAGGATTCTGCCGTGGAACATGACACATAAAAAAAAGGTACCCTGGTAATTCTTATGTTGGCATGCTGATCGATTCAATAAATGTGCTAATGGTCATAGTGACGTCATGTCAGATGTGCGGTTTTACGATTTTAACCCTAAGCTAAAAACCACCATCAACATTAAGCACCCTGCTTAGCTCGGAACGGGAGCATTGTTGCGAGGTAAGCATAAGATGGTGACAGGCTAGGACAAAATCGAAACGACAAGTCGTGAAAAGATGGTCAGGAAGGTCCAACTAACCTTTTTCGAGAGGTAAGGAGAGTTCATGATCCTCGTGTCTGGCGGCCTTGCATAGATTTTATTTGTGGTGTAGACCGTGAAGTGGTGAGGTGAAGATTGTCGTCTTAGTCTGGCCATGAATCACCTTGGTCGGGTTAGGGAACATCGTGACGCTGTCTTGGAGAGTTGTTGGTGTTGGCGCGGCAAGGTGGTGCAAGGCATGACGCGGCTTGGTGAGGCAGGCATGGCGCGGATGGCTTGGCATGGTGGGGCCAAGGCAATGGCGCGGGCGGCTTGGCATGGTGGGGTCAAGGAAAATGGCGCGGACGACTTGGCATGGTGGGGCCAAGTCAATGGCGCGGACGGCTTGGCATGGTGGGGCCAAGGCAATGGCGTGGACGGCTTGGCATGGTGGGGCCAAGGCAATGGCGCGGACGGCTTGGCATGGTATGGCCAAGGAAATGGCGCGGACGGCTTGGCATGGTGGGGCCAAGGCAATGGAGCGGACGGCTTTGCATGGTGGGGCCAAGGCAATGGCGCGGACGGCGTGGTAAGGCATGCGCGGACGGCTTGGCACGGTGGTGATTTGTCTCTGCGGACCCGATTGCCTCTTTTCCCTACTTGACTCAAATATGAAGTCCTTTCCTTATTCAAACTCCTAAGTGTTACGCCTATAAAAGGGGCTGGCCTCTCCTTTTATTTCACACCTTTGTTTTTGTTTTTTTTATTCTGGCCGTGTGGTAGTAGTAAAGCGACGACCGAATCCCAAGTATGTCTTCCAGCACTTCCTTTTTAACTTGTTTTTCTTGTTTTCTTGTGTTAGTGCAAACCCTAGCCGCAGTCGTACCTTTTCATGAACTTGTAGAAATATTGTTCTTCTGTGTTGGTATGAATCCTAGCCGTAGATATGCTTTGTATGAACTTGTACTAACATTTAGGTGTGAATACCGTAGTAATGTTGTCCACCCTAATTACTGTGCAAAGTAGGCATGCATGAGCTAGTAATTGTCATTCCCTTCCCGTGAAAACCTAGCTTCTAGGGTTTCTCCTTTTTCCTCGTGTGTCCGTGTGCATGGTTCCCATAGTGGGGCGCGCCTTCTCGGCTGGGCGCCAACTTCCCGCTGCGGGGTACGGCCATGGCATGAGGTGGTGATGCAGGGTTTGTAAGTCCTCATTTCTTTGTCTACGCGCATTATGACTTTGCAACAAATTGGCTTACGTTCAGGATGGATCTCATGTGTCTGATAAAATAATTTTCATGCGCTTTCCGTAATAATTTCTCTTTGTATTATTCCATTGTAGTTATTTCGAAGGTGAAAGTAGCGTGAGAGAATTTTCGTTAGGATATCACTTTCTGCCGTACCGAAAGATGTTGGCAATTCCAAGCCAAACATAGACGATGAGTTCTTTACAACATCCGCCACAATTAGGAAGAATCATCCCAAGTATGTGTCGATTCTTCTGACTGGTCTGGAAAGTGAAGGAGAGGCCCGGTCGGTTCGGCTAGGAGGTGTAATAAGGTTTTGTCTTCAGAGGAAAGAGTATTCTGCTTCTCCCATCGACTTTAAAATTTGTGTGAGTCCATTGCGTCCCTTTGAGCAATGGATGTGATTCATGATGAGCCAGGAATGTGTAAAAGACAGTTTAACTAAGGCCAGATTATTGATGTTGTCGCGGATTCCGCAGTGCTTCAATTTAGAAAAGATATTCCATGCTTGGTTGCCTTTATTTCCAGATGGTGTCCGGACACTCGCACGTTCATATGCAGGTGGGGTGAAATGACTATTTCCTTAGAGAGCGTGGTCGTACTGCTGAACCTTCCAGTAATAGGAAACCTCGATGTCAAATTGTCTGCAGATGAAGAAGAAATGCGCGCCGCTCTAGTTACGAAATCAAAAGGATTTGTCCGGAAAGAAAACGATACGAGGTGCTTCTATGGCTGGTGGGTTTCTCAGTGGTTTCCTGATGAGTTGGAGCCAAATCAGAAGAATAGTACGCTTCATGTCGCAGCGTTCTTGGCTCTTTGGTTATCCAGGGATATTTCGATGACGGCTCTAGTAAGAAAAAGATAAGACAGGAACTTATCAAGTTTGCCATAAAATTGGAAAAAGGTGTAATTCTCCCTATTGGTGGCTTATTTCTTGGTTCTCTGCACACACACTTGGATCAGCTGGTCGCGGACATATGCGCTTCAAATGGCTACATAAAAGTGGATTTGTATATTCATGCCGCCTTTCTCCAAGCATGGATGTGGGAGCACTTCGAAAAGTATGCTCCAAAGCCTTTGGCCTTACTTCCCGAGTCATGGGGTGGCTCTAAGATACTGCGCTGGTCGAATAGGCGCCCAAAGGTTGGTTCAAACCTGGTTGGATTCCTTGATAACTCGCACACGGTCAACTTTCTCCCATGGGCTACGGTGCATGCGTCCATAACTCAGATCAATACCTTTGCTCCTGCTCCGAGCATGTCCTTGTCTTCTGATAAAGAGGATGTGAGTGTTGGAGAGATGGTGTTCATGTGAAGCTGCACGCCTGGTCATGTGTCGTCATTCTTTCGGGGATCTTGTAAAGCAGTCTCTTACAATATCTATAGAGCGGCTCGGCATATGGGTTTTGACCAAGGGGTCCCACTCGTTCGTCGGCCAGTTGTTCCAGAAAACTCGTTGCCAACTGTTCTCGATGCTAGTGTTCTTGTGTCGGGTAAAAGCCTCTCTTTTTTGCTAGCGGAAAGAAATCCGTCAACAACCTCCAAATATAACATATTCTGGCAGGATTAGTTTCTTGTTGTTCATGGGTTTGTGAATGATGTGGTAGAAAACCGTCGCGGTAAGCCTTCTTCTGCGGTTTTAGTTGAGCACCCATTGTTGAGGGATCCTTCTTCAACCAAGAGAAAATGCGTTATCCCGGACGCGGACAGTCCCCAAGTGAAGGAGCGAAGGTCTAAAAGCCGTGCAGATGGTTCCAAGTCAGATTCGGCGGCTTTTACGACTTTTAGTTCGTCTAATATGCGAGTATGTATGATTTTCTCTTTGATTTTAGTTGGATTGCGTATATCCTCGTCTCTTTCCTAAGTGTCTTCCTTTGTGCCTTGCCCAGAGTCTCAGCAGCGTGAACGCCTTTACCAAACTTGCTAGTAGTCAGAAAACAACGTTTTTCGAGGAAGGAAGTGGCGGTGTTGAACCTGTCCGTGGTGAGGGGGAATCCGAGAAGGAAGAAAGTTCGGAGTCTAGTGACGACAAGAATAGTTCTTCCAACAGTAGCGCTGAATCTTCTTCTGGACGGTCTGAAAGCGGATCAGTGAGTCTTCTACATGTTTTTCCTTCTCCCTTCTTTCTTTCTTCTCTTTGGAAAAGCATCTAATACGTGATATCACAGGGGGAAGCCGAATCTGAAGATGAACCCGAGACGAAGGTCGGCGGAGATACAGCTTTGTCTCCAACTGTGGAAGCTGCACCGGGAGACCTTGAAATGGAGGTTGATCGAGGTGAAGACGTTGTTGTGACTCAGACAATGGAGAGCACCCCAGTGGCCGCAGGTGCAATTGTCGTTAGGAATCCCTTTCCAGTCGCTGATACAGTCGCGGGCGCCACCTTCAAGCCTCCATACCTGGTTCCTCATTCGGATCATGTGTTGGTCGGAGGATTTAGCGTGCCAGCCAAATATGCGGCGTAGTATATTAAGATATGGGAGAGATATGGATATATTGCCACGACCAAGAAAATTACTAGTTGATTTGCGTTGGTTAAGCGTGTGGAGGAAGCCTTGTCTTCAATTGACGACATGTGCAACGTGACTGGATGTACCGTTTCTGAGGATGTACTCTCAAGATGGAGGTTCCATCGTGACATGTGCATAAATTTCGAGATCAATGCTCCTTGGTTCGTAGATGGTTTCTCTGAGGTTGAAAAGTTGCTGGTCGAAACAGTCGAAGGTCCTTCTGTAGATACGGTCAAACAACAAGAAGCGGAAGTCGAAAAGTTGTCCAGGAAGATGAAGTTGAAACGGGCGTCTCTCCAAAGTATAGAGGAGGATTTCGCTAAGAAGAGCAAGTCGTTGTTGAAAAACTTTCCTTGAATGCATTTCTGTCTTCTGAACTTCTATCTTAGTTTTTTTTTTGAAAGGCAAATGAAACGCCTAGTTTACGGTTTTTATTTTCTGAATTTTTGGGTTGATAGACAAGTATTACCCCTGAGGGTTTTGGATTATTATTTGGAATGAACTGTTTTAAAATAATGATGTTTTGGTTATGATTTTAAGTAACACAAACATCCCAGGGAAGATATGGAAACGTGAACATTGCATGTCGGTGGATGACATGGGATGAAACATAACATGGCTATTGGTTTTATCATTCCTGTGAAATCTTGAAATAGTAAACCATGTATTTTGTCTAGGCAGGACTTACTCGATTTTTTGGATCTGCTAACGAAAAATGAGTCAGGTGCAAGTCCAGGTTTGGTGGGAAGCACCGCGATTGTGGAAAGTCCCCAGTAGTCCCCGAGTCACTTGGTAATCGAGTCGTCGATCCCTGGGCGGATTGTTTGATTTTGACCTCTGGGAAGTCCCTAGTCACCCCTTGTCGTGTCATGACTGGTAACCGGGTTGTCTGGTAGCTGAGTCGTCGATTCCCGAGCGGATCGTTTGATTCTACCGTCCTGACGTCTGGATCGAAATATGAGATCGAGGATTGAAAGTGACATTGTTACGGAAAGATCAATCTCCCACAGTGGTCGCCAATTGTTTGAGGGTGAAAACAGTTTCTGCTGATTTTGGTAATTTCGGGTGTGTGGGTGAGAAACAAATTTAAACCCTAAACAATATACTGCAAGGGAGTACTTTAGATTCGAGAGATCAATCTGTACAAATTCGGCCTAAACCAATAAATGGTTGCTCTAGACTTGATTCGGTCACAAGGTGAAGGAGAAGGGTTGGTTTTGGGGAGGGAAGCGAAGAGAGTGTTGAGACCAGAATAGTTCATTCTGAAAGAGTAGTTGTTTTACGACGTGTATCAGAAAGTGAGAAGCTAACAGATGGAAAGCTAGCAAATATTTTCTAAGTGTTGTATGCTCCTGACCTGAACTTGTTGTTCGGTGGGAATAGGTAAGACCTATTTATACAAGTCGAAGTGAAACATACTCTAATCTCATTAAAAAATGGAAAACGGATGAGTTAATGGGAGGAGGTGGTAACCGGTAACGCCTGAAATTGATGTTCTATAAAAGAAAGCGTTTCACCATTCCCCCATGTATTTACTAACCGCCTCATCCTTATGACACTGACTTATAACGGGCGTAGTGTACACCGCACGTTGTAAACCACCAAACCAATACCCCATGAGCATCCCCCAGTTTGTGACATGTGTTGATGTCTCGAGTGTTTTCGTGGAAAATATGTAGCATGTTGTTGTTGTCTGGCAAGTTGAGCTTAGGAGACTTGTCGGCTCGGTGGTGACCTTCGACGGTCGAGATTTTGCATCTTAAGAGGAAAGGTATCCGTTGATTATTGCAACCCTTCGTTTGGTATCCAGTGGCATGAAAGCATGATCGGTATGGCTATAATATGGCCTGGTTTAGGCGCGGCCAAAAGTTGGGGTTTTGGATTTGTTTAGGCGCGACCAAACTAGGGCCAAAAGTTTCCATGCGTTAGCTGGTAACCTTAGACGGCTAAGATTTGCATCTAAGGTGGAAGGGTGGTCATTGATCGTCGCACGCCTTCGTTTTGGTAGCTGCATAGGGAAGGTCGGCATGGTATGGTGCGGCAAGTTGGTTGGCATGCCATTGGCACATGTGGCATGGCATGCCTTGGCGCGGTTTGGCGTGGCCAAAACTAGGGTTTTGGGGGAAAGGTTATCATGCGTTGGTTGGCGACCTTGGACGGCTAAGATTTGCATCTAAGGTGGAAGGGTGGTTGTTGTCGTCGGACGCCTTCGTTTTGGTAGCCGCATAGAGAAGGCCGACATGGTATGGTGCGGCAAGGTGGTTGGCATGCCATTGGCACATGTGGCATGGCATGCCTTGGCGTAGCCAAAACTAGGGTTTTGGGCCAAAGGTTACCATGTGTTGGTTGGCGACCTCGGACGGCTAAGATTTGCATCTAAGGTGGAAGGGTGGCTGTTAATCGTCGCAAGCCTTCGTTTTGGTAGCCGCATAGGGAAGGACGGCATGGCATGGCGCGGCGAGGTGGTTGGCATGCCATTGGAACATGTGGCATGGCATGCCTTGGCACGATTTGGCGTGGCCAAAACTAGGGTTTTGGGCCAAAGGTTACCATGCGTTGGTTGGCGACCTTGGACGGATAAGATTTGCATCTAAGGTGGAAGGGTGGCCGTTGATCGTCTCACTCCTTCGTTTTGGTAGCCGCATAGGGAAGGTCGGCATGGTATGGTGCGGCAAGGTGGTTGGCATGCCATTGGCACATGCGGCACGGCATGCCTTGGCGCGGTTTGGCGTGGCCAAAACTAGGGTTTGGGGCCAAAGGTTACCATGCGTTGGTTGGCTACCTTGGACGGCTAAGATTTGCATCTAAGGTGGAAAGGCGGTCGTTGATCGTCGCATGCCTTCGTTTTGGTAGCCGCATAGGGAAGGCCGGCATGGTATGGCGCGACAAGGTGGTTGGCATGCCATTGGAACATGTGACATGGCATGCCTTGGCGCGGTTTGGCGTGGCCAAAACTAGGGTTTTGGGCCAAAGGTTACCATGCGTTGGTTGGCGACCTTGGACGGCTAAGATTTGCATCTAAGGTGGAAGGGCGGTCGTTGATCGTCGCACGCCTTCGTTTTGGTAGCCGCATAGGGAAGGCCGACATGGTATGGCGCGTCAAGGTGGTTGGCATACCATTGGCACATGTGGCATGGCATGCCTTGGCACGGTTTGGCGTGGTGGGGCCAAGACAAGCCGCGGTTGGCTTGGCGTGGTGGCGCAAATGCAATGGCGCAAACGTCTTGTCATGGTGGGGCCAAGGCAAGGCGCGGTTGGCTTGGCATGGTGAGGCCAAGTGTTTGGCATGTCATTGGAACACGTGGCATGGCATGCCTTGGCGCGGTTTGGCTTGGACAAAACCAGAGTTTTTGGGCAAAAGGTTACCATGCATTGGTTGGCGACCTTGGACGGCTAAGATTTGCATCTAAGGTGGAAGGGTGGTCGTTGATCGTCGCACGCCTTTGTTTTGGTAGCCGCATAGGTAAGGCCGGCATGGTATGGTGCGGCGTGGCTGGCATGGCATGCCATTGGCACAGTGTTGCGGCTGGCATGGTTGGCATTCCTTGGCGCGGTAGACGTGGATGGCATGGCATGGCATTGGCACAGTGGTATGGCTGGCATGGTTGGCATGCCTTTGCGCGGTAGATGTGGTTGTCATGGCATGCCATTGGCACAGTGGTGCGGCTGGCATGGTTGGCATGCCTTGGCGTGGTAGACGTGGCTGACATGGCATGCCATTGGCACAGTGGTGCGGCTGACATGGTTGGCATGCCTTGGCGCAGTGGATGTGGCTCGCATGGCATTCCATTGACACAGTGGTGCGGTTGGATGGCATGGCATTCCATTGGCACCGTGGTGCGGCTGGCATGGTTAGCATGCCTTGGCGCGGTACACGTGGCTGGTATGGTATGCCATTGGCACAGTGGTACGGCTGACATGATTGGCATGCCTTGGCGCGGTAGACGTGGCTGGCATGGCATGCCATTGGCACAGTGGTGCAGCTGACATGGTTGGCATTCCTTGGCGCGGGAGCATGAGAATTAGGGTTTGTCATAGATGATGTCGGTCAATGTTAAGGGTTCTGTCGTGGAACATGACACATAAAAAAAAGGGTACCCTGGTAATTATTACATAGGCATGTTGTTCGATTCAATAAATGTGCTAATGGTTATACTGATGTCATGTCAGATGTGCGGTTTTATGATTTTAACCCTAAGCTAAAAACCACCATCAACAGCAGGCAAACACGTTTGAGACCTCATAAGTCTGTGTTTGCAGTAATCTGACTACGGACGATAATGTCTCTGATAACGCTTCATCAGTTCAGAAACTTTCTGACGTGGTTCAAATCCTTGAGTCACCTGAGAAATCTCTCACATATTCTCCCTTGTCTGTAACTGCTTTCAAAGGAAAAATCCCTAGACGAACGGTTAGATAAACTTTCAGATGAAAGTGATTCAGAAGAGGGACAAGATATTGATGAGGAAGTCTCACAATATATCAAGCTTTTTGACCATATCATAAAGAAAAAAGGTTCAACAGCTTGCTTGGCTGAATATCTGACTCCTCTCTGTCAAGAAAACAGGAAACTGAGAAAACTCTTTAAGGGATATGATTGTGGTTACAAAATTCTACAATCTCTTCTTAAGGATCGTGAAGAAGATGTGCATTCAAAAAAAATCTGAATGTGATAATCTGCATTGGAATCTCTTTGTGTTGAAAGAAAGACTGGCAGAAACTAAAGCAAGATATGGATCTCAACAAAAATGTTTTAATGACAGAGAAATCAGCTTTCTCTCCAGAGAAAAACTACTGGAGGATGCTGCTCTTGATAAGATCAAATCACTAGAAGAGAATCTGAAAAGATTCAATGCTAGTTCTATAAAATTATCCATAAGTTCAATTTTGTCCGTGCTAATGGAAAATTTCCTAGTAAAAATTTCACTGCTATCAAAAGTAAAAGACTATATTCAGCAGCTGATGTTCCCAAGGACGTAAAATGTCAATCTTCAAAAACAGCTCATAGGAGAACAGTCAAAAACATTTCATTCCATTGTTATTGTTGAGGAAAAGAGGGTCACATCGAAAGGAGATGTCATCTTCATTTACGGAATGAAAAACTTCATAACATTCTTGTCTGGATGTCTAAAGAAGTAATCAAACTTTGAAAAGGAAAGGGTACCCAAATATACCACAATCTTAAACTTTTCCACCTATAAGTCCTCTTACCGAAAGTGATTGTCTATGGACTGAGTCGAGAAAATACAGCGAATCGGAATTCACACTTTGTGTGATCGTCTATGGATACGAGATCGAGACAATACAACAATCAAAGTGTGATTACTTGTTAATAGTCCGGACTTAACCAAACTCTATAGGATCACTATCAAGTAATACGGAGTTAACGTTTGTGTAATTTACTTTAAAGTATAATAATAACAATTACAATTGCAGAAAACAAAAGTAAATGACACAACAAGATTTTGTTAACGAGGAAAGCGCAAATGTAGAAAAACCCCGGGACCTAATCCAGAATTCAATACTCTCATAATTAAGCCGCTATACAAAATCAAACCAACTTCGTATAGTTGAGACCAAGCAACTAAACCTATAGTTCACCTAGTTTCTTCAGTATCCATGCGTTTCCGAAATTCAATAAGTGCAGGCACTGGAACAATTCCTTTAGTTCGTATTCCAAACAGTAAAGGAATAACAAATTTGTTCGGTAACAAGTCTATTCAATCTCAGTGATATGAGTTAGACAAAGGCTCTTCTGTTTAATCCAATAAACTCCTGTGTCGGGTTTAGATCTATCTATCCAACAACTACCAAAGTAGCAGAGTTTAGATTTTGCAATCAATAATAGAATCTACCAAGATACTAAATACTGATGCCGATCTACGCAACTAATCAATCAAGTCTATCAAGATAAACCGATTATAGTTGGATCCCAGCCAATCAAGTTTTGTGCACTCCGAAGATTATGAAACCAATAAGAAATCTTCTTTGTCTTCAAATCTTCTTAAATCTTCAATAAACACCTGCACACTACAAATTGAATCTCTTGTGATCAATCACGCACAGAACAGAGTCTATTAACAATGGATTATCACAAGACGTCTTTAGATCTACACACAGTTCTAAAGATCTCGTCGACACTTCGATCTAGTTTGAGTGAATCTTATATCAGAAGAGAAGATTCTCAAGAATAAACAAACTAGGTGCAATCAAATTTCAACAATCGTTAGTCAATCAAATCAAATCGAAACCCAATAATACTGCAATTATATAGTTTTCCACCAACGGTACTCATAGAGCTTCTCAATCCCAAAGAAGTCTTTAGAACGAGTTGTCATAAGAGATTTCGCCAAATTAGGGTACTTTCCTCTCCGGATAGATGGCTCCATCAGTAACAACACAACTTGGTAGTTTGCTGGCTCTGAGGATTAGTTTGCTCGAAATGAAAACTTAGGTATTTATAGACCAAGGAAGTTTGGACACCAAGGAATTTCCAAAATCGAATATTCTCAAGATATCCAATAAATGCCCAAATCAGTTTTCATAATTCCTGGAAATTCTTTGTACAAATATCTACCGATATCTCACTAGAATATCTCCAATTAGTAAATGCACATTACCAATTTTTATTTTTCAGAGATATGCATTTAATTTGATGGTAATTAAAAGCATATAAAACTAATAATCTTAATTAAAAGATTCTTAATTTATTTCGGTCTTAGATTCTTCTTTAATTATTAAGGAATATCTTTGAACAATAAAAGATAAGAGTTACTGATCATGTTCAAAGTATGTTGATATCTTTACTAACCAAATATATATTTTTCGGTATCTCTAAGAATTCTAGAGAAATAGGAAATCCGAAAAGTTAATTTTGGTTAAGTTCTCACTAGGAACGGTTACATGTCCCACTGGGATCGGTTACACCAATCACTAGGATCGGTTACCATATTCTCATGGTATTTCTTGTGATCGGCTACATAAGTCACTAGGATCGGTTACACCAATTACCAGGACCGGTTACACCAATTACAAGGATCGATTACACACTCTTTTGTGGTTGGTCATACCAATTACCAGGATCAGTTACACCAATTACAAATATCGATCATACCATCTTAAGTGATTACTTAGGATCGGTTACACTAACAAAAGTCATACCAATACATAAGTCAGGCACTGCGACTAATTTTAACAAGATACATAACAAGTTATGATCAGTTCTACTAACTCACACATATTGGTAATCCAAAGATATGCAATGAATAACAATACCAATAAGCCTAGTGATTTCCCTTTCGATTCACAAAACAACCTCATGAATGTACTTCCTTTAAATGAATGTAAACATTGTTTCCTATGACGAAATCTTTACCCATACACATAATCACAGTAGCATTCATACGATTATGTCGATGTCTTATATACGAAGTTCAAAAGATAAGCGTTATACTTTGTATTCTAATTCCTTAACACTATGTCTACTAGAGTATAACCATTCACAGCTTCACAGTTATGTTTTCAATATAGCACGACTTGAAAGATACGTTAGGAATGAAATAGTTCAAGTCACAGTATTACTAACCTCAAGAGGTAGGATGATGTCGTCGATGTATCTTGTTACTTCTTCACATTCTTCAAGTCTTCGAGTAATACTTGAATGTCTCATAATCCTAATCTTTCTAGCCTAACCTACACGAAGTTGTATCTAGTAGATAATCAAGCGACTCTTTAATTGAGTTTTGATTCACTAAAATATGACAACCAAACTTGACATACCAACGCTTGGTGGGTTCAACCAAGCTATGCTCTAACAATCTCCCCCTTCGTCAATTTTAGTGACAAAACTCTTACAATCATATGGATAAATAAATTACAAAAATTCATTATACATACGCTTGATTCCAAGTTTCAACAACACAATACCCTGCATATATTGAATCCATAAATGACGTTGTTGACATTTAAACAACAAAGCTAATACTCCCCCTAGAGGTAAGATAGGTAGATTTTCAATCCGCACATCTTTGTTATTTCTCTTTTGTAGTCCAAATAACTACAATCAATCATATGATATGTTTTTACCCCTTAGTCAATGCTTTACTCTTTCTTTGGATGTAACGTTTAAGCACAATTGTCCTTTCCTTAGTAATTACAAATCACTTGTTTACTCTGTATATTTGTCCCCCTTTTTGTCACAAAATGACAAAGGTCCGAGCAAATACCAAAATCGAAAGGATCTTACAATTTAAAAGAGTTGTACAACCTATAAGAGTTAAGCACGAAGGTTTCACATACCACTTTGATAACCAATATCAAAATCGAAACTACAAGTAATTTGGTTTTAATATGTTATCAAGGAAACAATCTAAAAGAATCCTTTACTTTTGATAAGTCTAACTAAGATCACAATTAACTTAGTTTCTCTTATCCGGAATTGAATTGGACTAAACAAATGATATCGTATTTTGTTAATCCATAAATAATACATACAAACCAAATAAACTCACTTGCACAATTATTTCTCTTAACCGGAAGCAATTGAAATAAACATAGACATTAAAGCACCACAATTGTATCGAAATTTTGTTAAGTCTAAAACAATTGATACCAAACAATAAAGAAAGATATCAAACCATTTTTTCTTAACCGGAAACAATTGAATCACACACACATACATCCATACACACATAATGGAATAAACATCAATTGTACCGAATTTTGTTAAGCAAAAGCAAAATATATGCAATAAACTTAAGCTTTTCTTAAACAGGAAAACGATTAACAAATTTGTTACCTCAAATTTCGCATTTTCTTCTCCTCTTCTTCGCATCTTTCTGGGACGAATATCGTTATGTTGTCATCCTCTCACAGGAACAAAAGAACAACAACAAAAGCAACCTTTACCAGAGAAAGGTTGAATCGGTTTTAACTAATGTGTGTCAATAGAAAAAGTTGAAAACCCCGAAAAACATATGCTTTTATGCTAAACCAAAATCGATTCAACATATTGTGACTTTTTCACATATGAGTTTCAATCGGAACACCTTATGATCCTTTGATAAAGCCTACCAACATGGCCTAGAACTTAATCCCCCTAAATCAAAGAGCCACACAAACCATAAGGGTTCATATCATATGAGATCGAATATTAAGGTTAAGAAAACCGAAATCAAACATCCTATATATATATAATAATAATACAAAGCATTCATTAACATAGATTTTTTTCTTGGAATCGGTCATACCACACTTCCAAACAAGTTTAGAATTGGTTATACCACACGAATTCATACACAAGACTGTTTTAGGCATAACTTTTGCATGCGAAGTCCGAATTCAGTGATTTTTGGCTCGTTTTAACCGTATAAACAAGAGATACACATATATGATCAGTAGATATCAACATCATAAACTAAAAGTTACCGTTTCTATCAAAATCTCAAATATAGATAGAGAAGGTATGAGTATAGAAGAAAAGAAATCTCCCTAAAGATGTTAATTAGTCATATAATAATCGAGAGATCATGTGCTCAGTTTCATGTGCTTCCTCACCCTTCATAAGATTGAGCACAAAGGTGAGCATGCACATTCCAACACAACTAGGTTGTGTTTATTTGAGCCTTGTCATCTTTGTCACAAGGGACTAAGACAGAATGATCATTCTTGACCTCTTGCTTGGTTTGTTTTCTCTTGTTCCATATCTTATTTTTATTCTTTGACTTGTGATGAAGGGTGTAATTATCACAACATTCATTAGTACAAAATACTTTATACAACATGAAGTCTTTCTTTAGTATGTCAAAAAGACTCTTGTAAACATTGTTATCAATATTTAACAGTTGAGAGTCATTCTTGTGACTAACATTTGGCCCCTTCTTGGCTATGGAGGACTTGGGGACCCATTTAGAGTTCGGTTTCGCAGGAGAAGATTTCTCCTTCATCCCATTAGGATGATTGTCCTTTTCAATACTTTGCGAAATAATTTTTCTCCAATTTGGAATATCAGATCTTGTCTTACCATTTACAAAGTCATATCTCTTTCTATATTCGGGTCTTTTATGAGATGGCCTTGTCGAGCGATAGGCAAAATTTGAACTATCATTATAATAATTCTTTTGCTTAAACTTTGGACAATATCGATCCGAGTTCCTTTGGGGAGCAATATTAACCAATTCGTTTGATACAAAAAAAAAAGTGTATCTTTTATATTACGAATTTTGCATCCCCATTCCATATGCCCTTTATTACCACAATAACAACAATGCTTGGTAACATACGAAGTATGAGTTTTAATGTTACCTTTTTGTGGATCCTCTTGTATCGGAGCTCGACGAATTTTCTTCTTCTTCTTGTCTTTGTTCAACGGTTTTGCTTTGTTTACATTAGCAGAAGTGCTCTTTTTGATGGTTGTACTTGAAGAGTATGGTTGAACATGATTCTTAGGCCTGACTGGCTTTACTTTTTTACGAGAAATAGGAGTATCTTTGACATCAGTGGAAGCCTCTGGTTGAGAAGAATTTGTAACTTTGAAAAACTTTACCTCTTTGCTAATATTTGAAGCATCTTCGTGTATCACGATGATTTCCACTTGCTTCTAACATTAAGGTTAAATTGTTTGAGCTAACATTGAACTTTTTAAGGTCCAAATTTTCATCTTCCAACGTCTTGATTTTATCAAGAGCACCAGCTAGATCATCAACAAGGCGTTTTTATCGTGAGAGATATTCACCTTCTTTCTATTCAAAGATATTTTGTTGAGAGTTAATCCTTGCATCATAATAAACAAGTTTTTCTTCCAATAATTTTACTTTTCAAGAGCGGCATAGTGATCTTTCTCTAAAAGTTCAGCTCGAGAAAGACTAGCACTTGCTTTTTCCTCAAGATTCTGTATATGTTGAGAATCATTTTTCTTTGCTTCCTCAAGGCAATTGTTAAGCCTTTCTTTCAGAGAATGAAACTATAATGAAGCTTCCATTCTTAGAGAATCAAATTTAGACATTGAGGAGGCAAGATCAATAACAAGTTGATCATTCTTAGCTTTCAGACAATATATATTGTCTAGAAGCTTTCCTTCTCTTTGTAATGCATGAATTAGTTCACTTGAACACGAGAGAAATTTTTTGCTTAATTCTTTTGGATGAAATGTTTTTATATTCGGTGAATCAATGTTTTTCTCGTCATCAAGAAGAGAATTTTCGAAGTCTGAATCATTGATTGCGAATACAGGACTTAACTTAATCTCGTCTTGAGAATATTAGGACTTGTTGTCAGAAGAGAAAGTAGAACTTGATGAAGAATCCCCTTTTAAAAATTTCTTAAAATAAAAACTCCAACGTCTTGTGATACGTTAACTGAGTCTTTCTTTAGTTTTCGCTCTCGCTTAACTCTACTTTGAATCATGTCTTATAGATCGCACCAAACACAGATTGTTAGATCTTTTTGTTAGAGCATAGCTCGGTTGAATCCACCAAGTGTTGGTATGTCAAGTTTGGTTGTCATATTTAGTGAACCAAAACTCATTTAAAGATTCGCTTGATTATTTACTAGAGTTAACTTCGTATAGGTTAGCTAGAAAGTTACTAGGATATGAGACTTAAAAGTATTACGTGAAGACTTGAAGAATGTGGAGAAGTAAAGAACTACAACAACGACATCATCTTTCCTCTTGAGGTTAGTAATATTTGACTTGAACTGTTTCATTCCTAACGTATCTTTCAAGTCGTGCATATTGAAAATATAACTGCGAAGCTGTGAATAATTATACTCTAGTTAGACATAGTATTAAGGAATTACAATACGAAGTATAACGTCTATCTTTTGAACTTCGTATATAAGACATCGACATAATCGTATGAATGCTATTGTGATTATATATGGGTATGGGTGAAGATTTTGTCCTAAGAAACAATGTTTTACATTCGTTTAAAGGAAGTACAATTCATAAACTTGTTTTGTGAATCGAAAGGGAAATTGCTAGGCTTATTGGTATTATTATTCATTGCAAATCTTTGGATTACCAATATGTGTGTTTAGTATAACCGCTCATAACTTGTTTATGTATCTTGGTAAAACTATTCACAATGACTGACTTTTGTATTGGTATGACTTTTATTAGTGAAACTGATCTTAAGTAATCACCTGAGATGGTATGATCGATATTTTGTAATTGGTATGACCAACTCTAGATATTGGGTAACTGATCCTAGTAAGAGGTGCAACCGATCACAAGTATGTGGAATCGATCCTTGTAAGAGGTACAACAAGTCTTAGTAATTGGTAACCAATCCTATGACTTGTGCAACCGATCACAAGTAAATACCATAATAATGTGGTAACCGATCCTAGTACCTAGTCAACCAATTTTTGGAAAGCTAGTGTGACCGATCCTAGTACCCACATGGAGGTAGAACCGAAGCTTTTTGTTTTGGTAGAACCGTAAAACCCATTAATGGTGATTTGATAGGATAATCAATCATATAGTTCTTGGAAGTCAGATGAACCAATTCTAAACTTGTTTGGAAGTGTGGCAAATCGGTTCCAAGATTGTAAATATGAAAAAAGGATTTACAAAGTAAAGATGTCGACATACTTTGAACATGTGCAGTAATTCTTATCTTTTATTGTTCAAAGATCTTCCTTAATAACTAAAGGAGAATCCATGATCGAAATAAATTGAGAATCTTTTAATTAAGGTTTTTAGTTTTTATATGATTTTAATTTCCAGCAATTAAATGCATATCTTTATAGAATAAAAATAGGTAATGTGCATTTACTAATTGGAGATTTTCTACTGAGATTTCGGTCAATATTTGGACAGTGCATTTCCAGGTATTATGAAAACCGATTTTGGCTTTATTGCATATCTTTGAGAATATTCGTTTTTGGAAATTCCTTGGTGTCAAAACTTCATTGGTTTATAAATATTGAAGTTTTCATTTCAAGCAAACTAATCCTCAGAGCCATCAAAACTACCTAGTTGTGTTGTTACTGGTGGAGCCGTCTATTCGTAGAGGAAAGTACCCTAATTAGGAGAAATCTCTTACGACCGCTCGTTTTAAAGACTTCTTTGGGATTGAGAATCTCTACGAGTACCGTTGGTGGGAAACTAGATAATTGCAGTTTATTATTAGTTTTCGATTGATTTGATTGACTAACGGTTGTTGAACTTTGATTGCACATAGTTTGTTTATGCTTGAGAATCTTCTCTTCTGATATAAGATTGACTCAAACTAGATCGAAGTATCGATGGGGATCTTTAGACTGTTTGTTGATCTAAAGACGTCTTGTGATAATCTATCGTTAACAGACTCCGTTCTGTGTGTGATTGATCGCAAGAGATTCAAGTTGTTTGTGTGCAGGTGTTTATTGAAGATCTAAGAAGATTTGAAGACAAAGAAGATTTCTTATTTGAGTTCATAATCTTTGGTGTGCACAAAACTTGATCGGCTAGGGATCCAACTATAATTTGTTTATATTTTGATAGATTGGATTGATAAGTTGTGTAGATCGGCATCAATATTTAGTATCTTGATCAGATCCTATTATTGATTGCATAGTCTAAACAAATACTTTGGTAGTTGTTGATTAGATGGATCTAAGAACCCGACAAAGGAGTGTATTGGGATAAATGGAAGAGCCATAAAACTCATATCACGTTGTTTGAAAAGAGTTGTTACCGAACAGATTTGTTGTTCCTTTACTGTTGGAATACGAACCAAAGGAATTGTTCCAAGTGCGTGATTTATTACAAGTTGGAGGCGCAGGGATACTGAGGGAACTAGGTGAATTATAGGTTTAGTTTCTTGGTCTCAACTATACTGTAGAGACTCGTAAGCATGTCAACGCTATTAGATCAGTCAACGGACGAATTATCTGCTAATCACTTGATTAACTAAATAAGAACATTAATTAATAGAAATTTACCCAACAATAATTTGGAAATTAAACTAGTACCATTAGATAGATCTCGAAAAGTTACGCGAAATGGACTACTGGAATGCACAACTCGGATACCGTATGCAGAAGATATCGCCCTCGGAAGTTTGGTTGTTGAAGTTTGATTTAAGTCAACCGTCGTTGACTCGGCAGTTGATCGGCGAACCTTACCGTTGATTTCAGTTGACCGGACTTATACTTTGACTTGACCGGTGTAGTAGTTAGTTACCCCTTAGTAGTTACCTTGGTATTGCATAGTGAAACCTTGTATAGGATTTGAATTATCTTATGAGAAGAGTAATCTCTTCGTCTGTATATCTCCTGCTTCACCTAGTTACTAAATAGGAAGAAAAGGAAAGAAAGACAGGGAGCTACTGAGTGAGAGGGATTTAGATATAGATATTTAATAGATAATGAGGGAAAGAAAGATAGGGATAGTATGAGAGAATAAAGAGAAGGGTTCATATAGAAAATTTAAGAATAGTGATTAATCAAGAGAATGGGTTTTAGATTATGATGATCTTTTTTTAATAACAAAAAGGTAGTATATACTGTTTATGATAATATTGGATTGGCAATGGTGATGAGTTTGGTGATTATCAACATGATGATGGACTTGATGGAGAATTGGTTTTAATCAACTATTAGACTAAGGTAATCTTTCTAAATAATTCTAGGATGCTTTTAACTATTTGGGTAGGTGTTTGATTTGTGTATTATCTTAGAACCAATAAGATAGATAATTTGGAATCATGATTTTATGTGAAATTGTTATTTACTTCCCAACATCTCGACACTTTTATCCATAGCATACGTTGGGAACTAGTCTTGGGTTATACAATGAAACTTGTAGATGAGTCTTTCATATTTTTACAGAACTTTGAATAACTCGATTTGGGTTAGTAATGAATTAGTTATGATTTTACAAAGTTGCACCGTTTCGACTGGAAATCTGGAAACTGCGGTGAGTAGGCATGTTAATGGAAGATTATGTGTATGTTAGATTTGAATTTGGTTTCCGATCATAACTACAAAGTTGTTGAGGAGACTGTCATATTTCTAACGAGCCATTAGGAGCTTCGTTTGGATAAAATATGAGAAATTGATAGACCCCGAAAAAATGGTGTTTGTGCTGTGTACAATTAGTTTTAATGCCTGTCATGTGTTTGTAAAATTGCCTGAGTCGACTAGGTGAGTCAGCAAACAAGTTGAGTCAGATATATGACTCAGACAAGTCATACCATTCGGGTCATGGACCGGGTTTATGGGTTAACCCGATGTGTCGGTAAATGGATAGTGGGCTAGTTCTGTGGTCCGCGCCGGATTAGGCCCATAGGCTTGGCTGAGGGCCAAATATCTTATTTTGTGTTTTTGGACTACTTCTGCTCCGAATTAGCTTTGGGTTCCTTTTGCAAAGTTGTAGGATTTTTCGAGGGATTTTCGATGACATCTAATTTGACCCCATTTGGATAAATAAATATAAGTTTATGCCTAGAACACTAAATGCAAGGTTATAGAATCATTGATAGAAATAGAACAATTAGTTATTTGACTTAGCCCATAATTAGAGACTTGTATGATGCTATATTATGAACCTTGTATGAGCTTATTGGCTAAATTCTTAGAGTGCTTGTGTGATTAACAGTCACTCTTTATTAACAACGGTCGATTCAAGGGATGAACCAGTGGATTATGGATTGTAAGGTAGGCGTGGCTTGTCATCCAATTCAGGTGGGAACTCTGTGACCTTCTTGTAATCATTAAGTTACTTTCTATTTGCGAGAATGATGAGTCTTTATTGCTTTTGGCATGTTTGTGTGTTTTACTAGATATGTAAATGCTTGTATGTGTCTTGATGTGCATGTAATATGCGTTGTATGATTTCCCCGCAAGGAATGTATGTGTATCCCCACGGCTCTTTGCTAAGTTAAGTATGGCGGCTTCTTCCCCGTTTTAATATTACTTAGTAGGGCGGCTTCTTCCCCGTTTCAACATATTAGTAGGGCGGCTTCTTCCCTGTTTCTATAGTATATAAATAATATATAGTAGGGCGGCTTCTTCCCCGTTATACTATTACCTAGTAGGGCGGCTTCTTCCCCATTTCGTTATTATATATACTATTTTATTTTGGAGAAATCACTCGTGTGCATATTATACTTGTTTGACTAACTTTCTGATCTTGATAGTAATATTTTGAATCATGGTTTGTATGGGCACTCTGTGTGGACGATGTTATTATTATTGATTAGGGTTGCTCTTGCGTCGTCTTCTCCAATGAGTTTGGCGTGGTTAGAGTAACACTTTCTTCATGATACATGAATAGCTGAACGATTAGTTTCTACTTATTTCTTTCGATTTATATTCTTTTAGATATGTGAAGCATGTTAGTGATTACTTAAGAGTTACATGTTGTCATTGAACACCCTTTTTGGGATGTTGTGCTCATTCGTTCCCATTTCAGTTTCAGTATTAAGAAGAGAAGGCGCACGTGAAGATATTCGATTCTTTAGCGTAAATTTTTAGCGAATTGAAGATGTTTATTTATATTTTATATATGTATTCTCACTTTTTAAACAACACATTATTTTAATCGTATCACATAAGAGATCTTCATATATACTATATCAGAGTGTATGGGTTTGTTTTTTGGATTTAGTTTATATAATTGAGATTCTTAAGATCGTTAATCTGGATTTTATGCTTCAATTGGGTTGTAATCCTATTAGCTAAGCAGGTTAAGTAATTGAGGCGTTACATATACGAAGTTGGTTTAGATTTTGTATAGCGGCTTAATTCTGAGAGTATTCAATTCTGGACAAGGTCCCAGGGTTTTTCTGCAATTGCGGTTTCCTCGTTAACAAAATCTTGCTATGTCTTTCACTTTTCTATTTCCGCAATTATAATTGTTTTATTATAATTAGAAGTAAAATACACAAACGTTAATTCCTAATTACTTGATAGCAATCCTATAGTGTTTGGTTAAGTCTGAACCTATTATCAAGTAATCATACTTCGTTGTTGTATTGGCTCGATCTTGAATCCATAGTCAGTCACGCAAGTTATTTTGTTGTCATATTGTCTCGACTCGTATCCATAGACGATCACACGAAGTGTGAATCGATTCGTTATATTGTCTCGACTCAGTCCATAGACATTCACTTTCGGAGAAAGGACTTATAGGTGGAAAAGTTTTAGATTGAGGTATATTCTTCTTTTTACTTTTCTTGTTTGCCTTCTCAGATACCAATTGAAAAGGCGAGGGTACCCAAATATACCACAATCTTAAACTTTTCCACCTATAAGTCCTCTTACCGAAAGTGATTGTCTACGGACTGAGTCAAGACAATACAGCGAATCGGAATTCACACTTTGTGTGATCGTCTATGAATACGAGATCGAGACAGTACAACAATTAAAGTGTGATTACTTGATAATAGGTTCGGACTTAACAGTTCTAATGATCCCGTCGACACTTCGATCTAGTTTGAGTGAAGCTTATATCAGAAGAGAAGATTCTCAAGAATAAACAAACTAGGTGCAATCAAATTTCAACAATCGTTAGTCAATCAAATCAAATCGAAAACTAATAATACTGCAATTATTTAGTTTCCCACCAACGGTACTCGTATAGCTTCTCAATCCCAAAGAAGTCTTTAAAACGAGCGGTCGTAAGATATTTCTCCTAATTAGGGTACTTTCCTCTCCGGATAGACGGCTCCATCGGTAACAACACAACTTGGTAGTTTTGCTGGCTCTGAGGATTAGTTTGCTCGAAATGAAAACTTAGGTATTTATAGACCAAGGAAGTTTAAACACCAAGGAATTTCCAAAACCGAATATTCTCAAGATATCCAATAAATTCCCAAATCGGTTTTCATAATTCCTGGAAATGCTTTGTCCAAATATCTACCGAAATCTCACTAGAAAATCTCCAATTAGTAAATGCACATTACCGATTTTTATTTTCCAGAGATATGCATTTAATTTGCTGGTAATTAAAAGCATATAAAATTAATAACCTTAATTAAAAGATTCTTAATTTATTTCGGTTCGGAATTCTCCTTTAGTTATTAAGAAATATCTTTGAACAATAAAAGATAAGATTTATTGATCGTGTTCAAAGTATGTTGACATATTTATTAACCAAATTTATTTTCCGGTATCTCTAAGAATTCTAGAGAAATAGGAAATCCGAAAAGTTAATTTTGGTTAAGTTCTCACTAGGACCGGTTACAGGTCTCACTAGGATCGGTTACCATATTCTCATGGTATTGCTTGTGATCGGTTATGAAAAAAACGGGAGTCTAACAACACCACCCAATATTTCGTTTGGAAATCTGAATAGTCAAACTCCAATATACTTTCAAGAGAATCAACTAGACAGTTAGACTCAATCTATAAAAAAGTATATCAAAGAGTTTTATATCTCTATCTCTTGATTCAATCCGCAATCAGCAAATAGGGATTTGCGAGACCGATTGAATATAAGAGGATTAAATTGAACGGTACCAAAGACCAATGTTCAAGTGTCAATCAATTCACTCAACAACCCTAAAGCCGGATACAAGAACTGATTGATCTTAACGTACAACCTGTGATATTTCTATTATATAAATAAAATATAATGAAGAAAAGAAATAACACATACACCATAATTTTGTTAACGAGGAAACCGCAAATGCAGAAAAATCCGGGACCTAGTCCAGAATAAAAACACACTGATTATAAGTTGTTACACTAATTTCCTACTACCTATTCGGACTAGATGTAATACCTTCTTCAGCACTTTTAGAACTCCTAGCAGAATGCCGATTCTCTTTAGAAATTCTTCACACAAATCTTCTAGCAGAACCTGAGGTTCTCTTTAGAAGATACCACAACACGATTGATACGATTCGATATTCTGTTTGCACAAAACACCGGTTTGATTTCCGTTTAGATGTGAATCAAGGTTTTGGAAATCTTGTGTTTGTTTTGATAAAAACAATTACTAGGTAAAAGTAATATCAAAAAACAAACTTGTAGATTAGGGATTATTATGCTCTTCAACAAAGGAAGAGAAACCTAATAACTCTACAACAAGAAAAACTAGAATAAATCTAGAGATATCTTGTTTAAAACTTCTCAAGGATTTTTACGAGATGCCTTAATAGAAGTTTTCCTTTTCAGACTCCAATTTCGACTAACAAGTGTTGGTATACGATCGGAAACTGAAATTTATCAAAACCTAGGGTTTATGATCAACAACTATTGAATGGTTTTATATCAGAAGAGAAAACCTTAGAATAAACAAGAGGTGAAAAACCAAGATTACAAGTTGTATAATCAATCACGAATATTTAATTCAACTTGGCTTTGTGATCTCCAATACAAAGACTTTATCTCACTCTAGTTCACGAAGAACAGAAGACATGGAAACAACCTGCAAAGCTTACGCCAATTTTCCAAAGGGGAAATCCTTGAACTGTTACAAACAGCCAATGGATTGTTTCCTACCAACGAACTGTAACAATTACAGCAACACTTATAATTGTTACTTTAATAAATCACTCATAACTTCATCTTCATAACTCGGAATTGAGTGATTCTTGGCTCGTTGGATTCATAATCTCATTCAATATAACATGAGATTCTTTATAAGGATAAAGGTTATTGTTTTCAAGGTCATGAATCAAATAACCTCAAGTATATATACATAGATGTACATTTACCGTCATTGGAATTGTTCCATAGAATGAGCATTTATCTTGATAGATTAGAAAGGTAGAATTGAACAAGAATCCAAATGAAATCAATCACATACCTTGTTGATGAAGTACTTGTTGATGTCTTCTTGTAGTCTTCAATCTTCAATATTCATCCTTTAAGGATAGATTCGATTCAACTTCTTAGACCTAATCTAGTCCTAAACTATCTTTAGTATGCTAAATCAAGAATGCATTTTGGCAACTAAAATTGACAAATAACTTGACATACCAACGCTAGTGGGTTCAACCGAGCAGTGCTCTAACAATATCCCCCTTTGTAAATTTTAGTGACAAAACCATTTTACATATGGCTTGCACTTGTTAAAAGCAAAATCAACAAGCTTGATTTCCTTGGTTTTTCAACTCTTCATGTGTTCATCTTGTACTTGTTGAAGATCCATCATAGTATTATTACACATTATCAAAGTTTCATTGTATCACAACTTTGAACATAATACCATGGTTATATGTATCATTCCCCCTTAGTCAATACTCCATCTCAACATGAAAAACACTCCCCCTTACATATTGATCCGTAAACCATATGTATTTGTAGTGTGAACTACACATTAATTCTCCCCCTTTTTGTCAATACAAATTGTCAAAGGCACTAAGACTAGTGGGATCTTTTTGTACCCAAAATAAATTCTAGGTGCAAAACACGATGATTGATGATGATGTTGCGAAATTAGGGTTAGAAAACAATTTGCAGAAAAGTAAAAGGAGACAAAAAATTTAACGTGGTTCGGCGATTGATGCTTACGTCCACTGATGAATCCCCGTAGGGAGTAATATTGTATTGATATGTGATTACAATAATTTGGTTAGATAACCTAGGATTCCATGTCTCTTAGGGTTTAGAATACATATATTTATAGTTTTATGTAACCCTAATTTTGCAACATCATCATCAATCATCGTGTTTTGTGCCTAGAATTTATTTTGGGTACAAACACTGGCGCCGACTAAGGGGATTTGTGTAAAAAGATCGTGTTTTTCATTGAGAAAAGTGTGGAAGAAGCCATGCACGAATCCCAAGCAAAAATCAGCAAAAGAAAAACTATATTAGGGCTTGCAGCGAAACCATTACAAAGTTGAAGAAACTGTTGCGAATAAGATGCAGAAACCGTGGCGAAAACACTAGCAGAAAGTGTTGCGAAATACAGAGAACGGTAACAATAATGCAGACAGCGTGGCGAAAGCTCTCTCTTATACCACCACAGAGGTCCAACCTCACGTACATCCCCAGATTCAGCAAATAGGGACCGTCAAATACAAAAGATATCATCCGTAAGATCACTACAGCCACCAACTCTCGGTTTATCAAACCGGTTCAGAAGCTTCGGCTAATCATAGGGCGACACGTGTCAACCCTGTCTGGTTCGTTACGGTCCGTCCACTTCAGCAACCAGTCAGCTGCCACGTCAGCGTCCAGTCGACGAACATTTCAGCGAACATCTTGCATGTCATTGCCACGACATCAATGTTGGGTGACACGTCATCACTTTTGGGTGCCACGTTAGCAACATATTCCAAGTCAACAATGCCGTGTCAGCCTTGTGGTCCAGTCAGCATAGTCACGCGCGGTTCTTTCAAATCTTATTTCATCAATAACTTCTTCGTTTTAAGTCCGAATTGAGTGATTTTTGGCTTGTTGGAATCGTTTTTCAATTCCCAAGAACATGGAAGAAAAATTTCATGTTTTCGAAAAACTTTTATGTGCACTTGGAGCAGCAACATGATCGAGTTCGAGGTTCGTGGATAGCAACATGATCGAGTTCGAGGTTCGTGAATCACGAAATGATCGATTTCGAGGTTCGTGGATCGCGAAATGATCGATTTCGAGATGAGGATTGCACATACCCTTCAATATTTAGCCTTGCATCACTTCGCAAGCATCTAAATCCTCACCTTGCACGTGAGCACATAAGTCTTGCTCTTATCGCAAGCGTAAAATCTCGTCTTGCACGCAAGTATAAAGACTTGCACCGATGCAAGCACAAAGTCTCGTCTCGACCACGATCCCAATGCCCGATATTGGTTCAAAGACTCGTACTCAACACAAGAAATACAGCCAGCCTACCCGAGCAGCGAGCGCTACATCCTTATTACGTTGCGAGAAAAAATCCTTGCCCCAGTCGCAAGAACACTACATCCCACTCAAGTCTCGACTAGCTCTCGAGCATCACAAGTACACCACGTGGCAAAAAGTCTCACCTAGCACGTGAGCAAAAATTTTTTTGCAGGTAATTACAGTTGGGGGCGTCTTCGTAATACCTCTACAAACGCTTGGGGGCGAGTTACGTCATCAACGGTCGACGCATAAGAAAAAAACAAACTTCTTAACCCCCAACAAGTTGGCGGTTAAGAGGGGGCGGTGTTTGTACCGTGTGTAAAATACACAGAAGGCCCGTAAATCAAGCCAGTGAATGAAGTTTCCAGAAGACTTATTGCCCAAGTTATTTGCACATCAAGTTTGTATCATAATTAGGGTTACATAAACATTATAAATACATGTATTATAAACCCTAGTGATATGGAATTTTAGGATAGCAACATGATCGAGTTCGAGGTTCGTGGATCGCGAAATGATCGATTTAGAGATGAGGATTGCACAGACCCTTCAATGTTTAGCCTTGCATCACTTCGCAAGCATCTAAAGACTCACCTTGCACGTGATCACATAAGTCTTGCTCTTATCGCAAGAGTAAAATCTCGTCTTGCACGCGAGTATAAAAACTTACACCGATGCAAGTACAAAGTCTCGTCTCGACCACGAGCTCAATGCCCGATATTGGCTCAAAGACTCGTACTAAACACAAGCAATACATCCAGCCTGCCCGAGCAGCGAGCGCTATAGCCTTGTTACGTTGCGAGCAAAAAGCCTTGCCCCAGCCGCAAGCACACTACATCCCACTCAAGTCTCGACTAGCTCTCGAGCATCACAAGTACACCACGTGGCAAAAAGTCTCACCTAGCACGTGAGCAAATTTTTTTTGCAGGTAATTACAGTTGGGGGCGTCTTCGTAATACCACTACAAACGCTTGGGGGCGAATTACGTCATTAACGGTCGACGCATAAGGAAAAAACAAACTTCTTAACCCCCAACAAGTTGGCGGTTAAGAGGGGGCGATGTTTGTACCGTGTGTAAAATACATGGAAGGCCCGTAAATCAAGCCCGCGAAGGAAGTTTCCAGAAGAATTATTTCCCAATTTGCGTGCACATCAAGTTTGTATCATAATTAGGGTTACATAAACACTATAAATACATGTATCTTAAACCCTAATGATATGGAATTTAGGTTAGCTAACCCGGAGAAAACTTTTGTATCCTACAATCAATAAAATATCTCTTCGTTCCTCCGTGGATGTAGGCAACACTTGCCGAACCACGTTAAATCTCTGTCTTCTTATTTGTTTTCAATTGTTTTCTAGCCCTAATTTCATATCAATATCATCAAATCATCGTGTTTAGTGCCTAGAATTAATTTTGGGTACAAACAGGATCCTCATGAAATTTTCACGGAGACACTTCATGACCAAAAGAAAGAAACATATCAACTTTGTTTAGACGATATCACAGAGTCGAAACTTAGTGACTTCATCAACGAGTTTATTAAGATACAAGTTAACTCCTACATGTTCCAAACCTGCTTCTCCCTACAAAGATATGACAATTAAGCACAAGTTCATTTAAGAATACTCTCTCCCATTAGATGTCATTCCCGAAAGAACAACAAGAGTGACCTTACTCTAGAAATAAGGATTTATATATTGGATTTTAGAAAACCCACAAGGAGATACGAAATAAGAACCAATCATTGAAAGTCTCTCATGAGATCAAGTTACTGAACAATAAAACTATCTCATGGTAATAATACACAATATGTAATCATGAAGATCAAATATTGTGATCATCTTTTCTGAGATACAAACTTGTATGAACAAGAAGTGATATGCTTAGAAGGAAGAATAATCTTTTCCATAAGGATTTACACCAAGAATGGTTACCATAAGGGTATGAAAAAGATTCTTTGACAATAAAAACCAACATCCATGGATTTGATAATTGATGCTAACCTGTTATATTTAAGAATTCCAATCACAAATCAAGTTAGGTAATTAAGAATCATATGCGTGGTATTTAACCATATTCATCTTCACCATATCTATCTCAAATGACTCATATGAACTAGTTATAGAGTTGTTCAATTGCAAGGAAATATAATGGAACTACACAAGACACAATCGAAGAAAAAACGATTTGATTCACTCGAATCGGTTCATGAACTTTATATCCACGGTTTGCAAAAGCATTCCTTAATCAATATAAAGATGAGTTTAAGAACAATCGTTTTTAGATATAACCTACTCAAGTTCGCGGACTGGGTTCGCGGACTTAAGTTCCCGGAAGGAGTTCACAAACTCCAGCAGAAATTCTCGGGTTTGAGAACTTCACCAGTTCGCGGACTGAGCTTGCTGAGTGAGTTTTCAAACTCCAGTAGATATTCTCGGATGAGAAATTTTGCGGACTGAGTTCGCAAACTGTGCAAACAATTCCGCTTCTCTTGATCAACAAATTTTGCAAACTTTGGTTCAAGGAATAGGACTTATACATATATGTGTTTCCACAACAAGGCTTATATCCATCAATGGTTATATAATCTAAACTCTCATTTCAATCGTTGAAACATTCTCAGAGGATGTTATATAGTTGTTATTCACAAACCATTTTTCGTCAGAGCAATTCTCAAAGTGATTGAAACATATCATGACTTTCGTCACTAGGTAAAGATAAACTTGGTTAAAGCGAAAGATTACCAACACATATTTTGAGAAATATGTAAGTGAGTTAG
Source organism: Papaver somniferum (assembly GCF_003573695.1). NCBI lineage: Eukaryota > Viridiplantae > Streptophyta > Magnoliopsida > Ranunculales > Papaveraceae > Papaver > Papaver somniferum. The sequence goes on from NC_039363.1 coordinate 46,650,041, forward strand.
ACTCAGCTCGAAACAATAAATTGTTCCACATATTCAAAAATTACCAAACACAATATGTGCGCCCCAATTATTCTGCAATCCTCACCGCATTTAATAGGGCTTCATGGTGAGGATGCACTTTCAACACAATCAGGTTGTGTTGAGGTGAGCAAAATCTTGCTCACGACAGGTATTCGAAACAAAATCAAACATGGAATATAGGAATTTAACAACTTCCTTGAAACTTTCAATAATTGTTTCATACCTTTTTAAGATGTTATCCCTTGTCGAACTCTTGTCTGGGAGATCCTTCTTAATAGTACTCGTTGCTTTATTGGTCTTCTTTGGTACCCATTTCTGAGCAGCTTTTGGAGCAACGTATTTCTTTTTATCACCAATATAATTATGGAACTTCTTAGGGGGAATACTGAAAAAGTTGATATTATGAGACTCAGTTTTTCTCCAGTTTGGAACATCAGATCTTGTCATCTTAACAGAATAAGATCTTGTTTTATCTCGTTTAAGAAATCTGCAATTCCTTTGCAAGTGACCTGGTTTTTCACAATAGAAACAATGTTTAGTAGAATGGAAAATTTTATGTTTAGTGTTACCTGAATGTTTATGTGCTTGCTTTGGAACTTGACAAGATTTCCTCTTTTCGTTATCAGCAGTTGATAGAGATACTTTATTTTTGTCAACCGTGAAAGGTTTTGGTTGGGAAGAATATTTAGCTTTGACAAATTTTACCTCTTTACAAATACTAGGAGCGTCTATTCATTCATATCCCAATCCTCGTGTATCACGATGAATTCTACATGCTCCCAATATCGAGGTTAATTTATCTGAGTTGTTGTTTCTAGACAAACTCTCTTTTAAGCTCGAGTTTTCTTCTTCCAAACTTTTGACCTTCTCAAGCACAATAACTAGATCATACTTGGATGATTCACATTGAACTTTGAGATCTTCTTTTTCCGAATCAAATAACAAGTTCATCTCAATGTTCTCCAAGTTATCTAGCTTTGCTTGGAGAATAATTTCCCGATCACGACCTTCGCCAATTTCTTCTTTAAGCTTTCGTATTTCTTTGAAATAATCTCTTGCACCAATAGAATCAAGTTGGTCTTGTAAGTCTTTATTCCAACTACGAAGTCTGTCATATTTAAATTTCTCACTGGAAATGGTTCTCTCAGCTTCTGAAAGTTTTTGATGACATTCTTTAAGAATATTATTAGCAACTGGATCAACATGGAACACTTCTTCGTCAGCATCAGAATCGGTATCCGAAAGAATTTTTCCAGAAGCTAATGCAACCTCGCCTATGAGCTCTTGAGGATTATAATATTCAGGTTCATCATCAAGAGTAGGCAAATCTGCTGCATATGCTGATTGTCTACGGCTCCAACTAGGACATACTGAAGACAAGTGCCCGAAACCACGACAGTTATAGCATTGTACATCATCATTAGGAGATGTTACACTTTTAGAAAAACTCTTTTTCTTGTCTCTCAAGAATTTTCTAAATTGTCGTGGAGTAACATCCTTAGTATATGGCGAACCAGATTTATCCTTAGAGGATTCAGAATTGTTTACAGCTTTAAGAGAAATCACCTCTTTTCTTGCGTGTTCATTATCAAATATCTTTAACTTTACAGCAAGAGTATTTCTGGAGAGTGTAGAAAGATCGTTTCCTTCTTCAATGGCATGTTTCTTAGACTCGTATCTTGATGGTAGAGACCTGAGAATTTTTCACACAATATCTTTCTCCGGAATAGTTCTTCCTAACGCAAATGAGGAGTTAACTATTTGAGAAAGTCTTTGGTTAAACTCATCAAAGGTTTCATCATCAGACATGCGAAGGTTTTCCCATTCAGAAGCTAGATTTTGAATCCTTGCTTCTTTTTCTGCGGCATTCCCTTCGAATACGGTTTCTAAGATATCCCAAGAATCTTTAGACTTATTATACGTAGTAACGTGGTGCTGAAGATCTGGGGTAATGGCGGGAAGATCGCATTTAATCCTTCAGAATTTTGCTTTGCAACAAGAATCTCAAGATCATTATAATCACCAATATTCTTTTCAACAGTTATACCGTCTACTATAACTGATGGAGGATCATAGCCATTAACAATACGAACCCATGATTGAAAATATCGCGCTTGAATGAAAGAACGCATAGCAATTTTCTACCAGAAATAGTTTGTGCCATCGAAGACTGGCGGTACGTTTATAGAGATAACATCTCTGTCCACAGAATCAGATTGCTACAAACACAGACTTATGAGGTCTTAGCGTGTTTGCCTGCTGTGATACCAATTGAAAAAGCAGGGGTCTAATAACACCACCCAATATTTCATTTGCCAATCTGAATAGAAAAACTCCAATATACTTTCAACAGAATCAACTAGACGATTAGACTCAATCTATAAAAAGTATATCAAAGAGTTTTATATCTTTATCTCTTGATTCAATCCGCAATCAGCAAATAGGGATTTGCGAGCCCGATTGAATATAAGAGGATTAACTTGAACGGTACCAAACACCAATGTTCAAGTATCAATCAATTCACTCAATAACCCTAAGGCCGGATACAAGAACCGATTGATCTTAACGTACAACCTGTGATATTTCTATAATATAAATAAAATATAATGCGGAAAAGAAATAACACAGACACCAGAATTTTGTTAACGAGGAAACCGAAAATGAAGAAAAACCCCGGGACCTAGTCCAGAATAAACACACACTGATTATAAGTTGTTACACCAATTTCCTACTACCTATTCAGACTAGATGTAATACCTTCTTCAGCACCTGTAGAACTCCTAGAAGAATACCGATTCTCTTTAGAAATTCTTCACACAAATATTCTAGCAGACCTGAGGTTCTCTTTAGAAGATACCACAACACGATTGATACGATTCGATATTTTGTTTGCACAAAACACCGGTTTGATTTCCCTTTAGATGTTAATCAAGGTTTTGGAAATCTTGTGTTTGTTTTGATAAAAACAATTACTAGGTAAAAGTAATATCAAAAAAAAAACTTGTAGATTAGGGATTATTATACTCTTCAATAAAGGAAGAGAAAACTAATAACTCTACAACAAGAACAACTAGAATAAATCTAGAGATATCTTGTTTAAAACTTCTCAAGGATTTCTACGAGATTCCTTAATAGAAGTTTTTCTTTCTAATCTCCGATTTCGACTAATAAGTGTTGGTATACGATCAAAAACTGAAATCTATCAAAGCCTAGGGTTTATGATCAACAACTCTTGAATGGTTTTATATCAGAAGAGAAAACCTTAGAATATACAAGAGGTGAAAAACCTAGATTACAAGTTGTATAATCAATCACGAAGATTTAATTCAACTTGTCTTTGTGATCCCCAATACAAAGACTTTATCTCACTCTTGTTCACGAAGAAAAGAAGACATGGAAACAACCTGCAAAGATTATGCCAATTTTCCAAAGGGGATGAAAAACGTGTAAACTCACGAACCCTTTATTTATAGTGAACAATAGCTTGGAAGCTAAGCAAAGCTATTTTCCTTTTTCAAGACTCTCCTAATTATGGGAGTCTTTCCAAAGTTACAACTCTTGCCAAAATAATTAATTAATTAGCAAATATTGTATTTATGTGAATAACTTAGGTAGGAGTTTAAAGTTATCACAAACGCTTTAATATGGTAATCAAATATGTTTGAATTAATATCCATCTTGCCTAGATAAGGAAACATCATCAACTTGACCAAAACTATCTTTTACTCACGTAATTGGGCCCAAATGTGTGAACTGTTACAAACAGCCCATGATTGTTTCCTACTAATGAACTGTAACAATTACAGCAACACTTATAATTGGTACTTTAATAAATCACTCATAACTTCATCATTGTAACTCGGAATTGAGTGATTCTTGGCTCGTTGGATTCATAAGCTCATTCACTATAACATGAGATTCTTTATAAGGATAAAGGTTATTGTCTCCAAGGTCATGAATCAAATAACCTCAAGTATATATACATAGATGTACATTTACCGTCATTGGAATTGTTCCATAGAGTGAGAAATTATCTTGATAGATTAGAAAGATATTATTGAACAAGAATCCAAAATGAAATCAATCACATACCTTTGTTGATGAAGTACTTGTTGATGTCTTCTTGTAGTCTTCAATCTTCATCCTTTAAGGATAGCTTCGATTCAACTTCTTAGACCTAATCTAGTCTGAAACTATCTTTAGTATGCTAAACCAAGAATACATTTTGGAAACTGAAATTGATAACTAACTTGACATACCAACGCTAGTGGGTTCAACCGAGCAGTGCTCTAACAAGTTACACAAGTCACTAGGATCGGTTACACCAATTACCAGGACCGGTTACACCAATTACAAGGATCGATTACACACTCTTTTGTGATTGGTCATACCAATTACCAGGATCGGTTACACCAATTAAAAATATAGATCATACCATCTTAGGTGATTAATTAGGATGGGTTACACTAATAAAAGTCATACAATACATAAGTCGGGCACTATGACTAGTTTTACCAAGATACATAACAAGTTATGATCGGTTCTACTAACTCACACATATTGGTAATCCAAAGATATGCAATAAATAACAATACCAATAAGCCTAACGATTTTCCTTTCGATCCATAAAACAAGTTCATGAATGTACTTCATTTAAACGAATGTAAACATTGTTTCCTAGGACGAAATCTTCACCCATACCCATACACATAATCACAATAGCATTCATACGATTATGTCGACGTCTTATATACGAAGTTCAAAAGATAAACGTTATACTTCGTATTCTAATTCCTTAACACTATGTCTACTAGAGTATAATCATTCACAGGTTCGCAGGTATGTTTTCAATATAGCACGACTTGAAAGATATGTTAGGAATGAAACAGTTCAACTCACAGTACTACTAACCTCAAGAGGAAGGATGATGTCGTCGATGTAGTTTGTTACTTCTTCACATTCTTCAAGTCTTTGAGTAACACTTGTATGTCTCATAACCCTAATCTTTCTAAACTAACATATACGAAGTTGTCTCTAGTACATAATCAAGCGACTCTTTAACTGAGTTTTGATTCACTAAAATATGACAACCAAACTTGACATACCAACGCTTGGTTGGTTCAACCGAGCTATGCTCTGACAAACTTGCTTCTCAGTGTGTTGTCAGAAGTCCATCTCCCAATCAAGAAAAGTGTTGTGATGGGCCAATTCCTGATTGTGAATATAACACAACTTCTGCTTACAATCGTAAAAAAGAAAAATGTTATATGGATGACGGATAATTCTGGTAGGTATGTAAAGAGAAAAAGTTTTCGAAGAAAGAAAAAATATTCAAACTCATCTCTTTCCCTCAATAATGATCTTGTTACCAAAATGGGTGTTCCTGATTATATTCACATTAATAATCGTGTTTCGGAACTCAAGACTTGTATCAACAGTCTCAAGCGCAAGATTAAGAAGGCGATAAAAGCAGTTGTTTCAGGTAACTCTTGTCCTTCCCTTGTTTTATGTCAAGAAAGAGAAAAGGAAAATATTAATACCCTTGATGAGATTCATGCTCATCAAATTACAACTTGACCATTTCCTTATGTGTTTCCTCTTTAAGACCATGAGAAGATACACATAACTCTCAAGAATTTTTTCCCTTCTTGAAATGGTCTGTGTTGTATTTTTGTCGGCTTAGATCTTTCTTTTTGATCCTTGCTCCGGAAAATTATTTTTTTTGTGGTTTGTTCTTTCTTAATGACAGTTGATTTCCAACTTTGTGTTGTACTCTTTATGAGCCAAAGTTTCCTATCATTTGGTCAGAACTTGTTTTTCTCAATACATGCTTCTAAACGAGTAGCTCCTTTGGTTCCATGGTTTTTGATTTCTGTGTCATGACCATGAACTCTGTGCACCCGACCCGTTATCGAATGCTTATAAGTAACCGTAGGGTTCCCTTGTGAAAATTTCTTATAAATATATATCAAGGATTTCTTTTGATATATACTCGTTCAATAACGTCAAGACTTTTCTTGGAATTTTAGTGTGCACAATGGAAGGATGCAAAAAGGAAGATAAATTTAATGATGCCAAGGTTGTTGAACTTCACGAAGAACCCATCTCCATAATTTGTTTTCAAGAAATTGATCATGAAAAAGATCTTCCGATCCAGATGTATCTTCAATTGGTTGGAAATCTTCTTCAAGATTTTGAGGTCGTATGTGAACAACTTGAAATTGCATCAAGGAACCTTGCTTTTTTGAAAAACGAACTGAAAAGAGAATCTGATGAACTTGCCCTGGTTTGTTTTCTGGTTACTAACCATATCTAAGTTTCTCTTAGATTTGTTTTGATTTTGTCTAGGAAACTTCTTATGAGAATTTATTCTTGTGTTTTTAGAAAGATAACTAGGGTTTGGAATAGCAATTATTGTGAGTACACATGCTATTTCCAACGATTTTCATCTTGCAATGTTTTTAGATTTATTTATTCAAATTCTAAAGTTTATTTGGAAGATGATTTTGCAGTATTAATCTTTATGGTTTTATATATTGAAACTTGTTATGGGATATGTGTGTTTGCATCCGTGAACTATGATTGTTCCATATATGTCAAAAGTTAAGTCTTTCATATGCCATTATGCAAATATTGATAAAAGATTGAATGAACTTTTGACAAAAAAAATTAAGCCTATTATGTCTTTATTCAAATATTGATGGAAGATATGATGAACTTTTGTTTACAAATATTAAGTCTATTATATGTCTCTATGCAAATAGTGATGAAAGATGGAATGAATCTTTGTCTATTCCTCAGTATTGGTCTTCCCTGATCCACATCTTTGTGTAAATACTGTGTGGCTCCGTAAGTTCTCTTATGTGAGCATTTCCGATTAAATTAATCATGGGTTCTTTTGTGGTTAATTTAATTGAGTATTTTGGATACAAATTCATGTTTCATGTGATTTGTTAATGTCCAAAGAAATCCTTCTTTTCTGGAAAAAGTAATGTCGCTCTTGTTGTTCTTTCGGGAATGACATTTTATGGGGGGGAGTTCTTAATTGAACTTGTGCGTAATTGCCAAATCTTTGTGGGGAGCGCAGCTGTGGAATATTGTAGGGGTTATCTTGTATCTTTAAAAACTCCTTGATGAATGCATTTAGTTTCGGCTATATGATGGCATCTAAACAAGTTGATATGTTGTTCTCTTTTGGTCATGAAGTGTCTCTATGGAAATTTCATTAGGATCCCACTAATTTTCGTACATTTGCCAATTTTTGTTGACAAAAAGGGGGAGAATTAATGTGTAGTTAACACTACAAATACATATGGTTTACGGATCATTATGTAAGGGGAGTGGTTTTCATGTGAGATGAAGTATTGACTAAGGGGGAGTGATACATATCACCATGTAAGGGGGAGTGGTTTTCATGTGATATGAAGTATTGACTAAGGGGGAGTGATACATATCACCATAGTATTGTTGTCAAAGTTGTGATACAATTGAACTTTGATGTTGTGTAATAATACTATGACACTGTATAACAATGATTGAGAGCAACTGTTTTCTCATTGTTATAGCTACGGATCTTCAACAACTATGATGCTGAGTTGAACACCTTTAGAATCATTGGAGTACTTGGAAGTGACGAATATTTCGAGTAATGTGGGAGAACCATGGAAATCAAGCATTTATATTGAGAGCTACAAAGTTTATTTATTTTGTATTCCATATATATTGATAGTTTTGTCACTAAAATTGAAAAATGGGGAGATGCACTGCTCGTCGAACTTGCAAGCATTGCTATCTCAAGCTTGTTGTCAAGTTTAGTTTCCAAAACTATACGTCTTGATTTCTAGTTGATGTAGTTTTTATAAGTGGTAAGAAAGATTCGTTGCTCGGACTTTTATGAAGATTTGGTTTTTTATTACTAAAAGAGTACTAAGACAAACTAATTAAATTTTGATTTTTGGTTACCAAGGAGAGAAGATTCTAGGGTTTTGGATTCCACTACTTCCAATATTTGTAAACTCAATAATAGTTTCTTTGACAAATTACTCCTATTTTACTCAAAACAATTTCGAACCCAATCTCATGCTTTGGAAGATAAAACGTTAAAAGCTCTTTTTATGACTCTCGTCACTATTCTAAGGCCTAATTTTCCTTCGCTTATAAAAGATCGATAGCTAAACTACCCAAAACAATTTTTTCGAAGCATATAAAGAAGAGAAAATTTTTATAAGAATTAAAAGCACGAAAATGGAGTAATCATATCAAAGAAAATAATTACTAAGAATTACTCATCGAAAATAGTTTCCTCCAAGACCCTAGAAAATAATTTAGCTACCCATGACAAACGTAGACAAATAAAAATTAACCATTGTATAGATTAATATAGAATTGCTTACAGGGATGAGAAACCCAATCAATAATCTCTGGATTACAATGGACTCTTCACCTTTTTATATCTTGCTCATCACCTTTGCCCAGAGAGCTTCTTGGTTGTGAATCAAATTCCACGCTAACTTTGATAAGAAAGCTAAGTTGTAATTGTTTAAATTTTTAATGCCTAAACCTCCAAGCTTTTTAGGTATACGAGCTTTATTTCAGGAAAAGAAATGCTGAGAGTGAGTCTTGTTGAAGTTATTCCACCAATAATTTTTCTGAATTTTGTCCATACTCTGAATAGTTGACTCTGGAAGCTTAAATATCTGCATTTGATACATTCCCATAGAGCTTAACACAACATTTACCTGAGTAGTTCTACCTGCTTGATTAGTTATTTTACTACTCCACCCCTGTAATCTGTTGTCCATATTATCAGTAGTGCCTTGAAAATTTTTCTGTCTAGATCGATGGAGTAACAGAGGAATCCCCAGATATATTTCACCCAAACCCATTACTTGCATATTAAGAATACCACAAATACTATTTCTTTGAGCAGTAGAAGTATGCTTACCAAAAAACATAGTAGATATCTGCATATTAATCACTTGACCTGGAGCCTGACCAAAGATATGAAGTAATTGTTGAAGATGTATCATTTGATAAGACGTAGCCTGAAAAAACAATAAACAATCATCTGCAAAAAACAGATGATTGATATCTGGGTAAAATTGGTTAATTTTAATTCCTTTAAGTAAGCCAGATTCAACATTATGCTGCAACAGTCTAGACAAATCTTACATGATAAACAAAACAAATATGGAGACAAAGGGTCTCCCTAAAGAAGACCACGAGTAGGAGAAAAAGTTGAACTAGGACTACCATTGATGAGTAAAGAGATGTTAACTGTAGAAGTACATTGTTCGATCAAAGTAATCCAGTCATTATAAAAACCTAGCTGACGTAAAATTGATAACAAGAAGGACCATTCTACCCTGTCGAAAGCTTTCGACATATCTAACTTCAAACCTACGAGAGCTTGATTAATCTTTTTGAGCTTCATGTTGTGCAAGATTTCATGGGCATTGATAATATTGTCGTGAATATGTCTACCATAAATGAAGGATGTCTGTGTAGGAGAAATAATGTTGGAAAGTAAGGGTTTCAGACGGTTAGCTAATATTTTCGAAATAACTTTATAGCTAACATTAAACAGACTAATTGGCATGTAATCAGCTGGGGTTTTAGAGTGTTGAAATTTTGGTATAAGCACTTGGTAAGTGTGATTAATAGCTTTAATCATGTGTTTATGTGTAAAAAAATATTTAACCATTGAGATTACCTCACTGCTTACTATGTCCCAGCATTGCTGATAAAAGGCTGCTTGAAATCCATCATTTCCTGGAGAAGTCCAAGGCTTGATTTGGAAGACAACATCTTTGATTTCCTGAGCATCTGGAATCTGAATAGGACTGTCATTCTAAACTTGAGAGATACATGGAGAAAAAAGTTGTAAAATGTCCTGATGTACCTGAGGATTTTAAGTGGTAGAAATATGTTGAAAATGTTTAAGAAAAATGTCTTCAATATCTGTTTTGTTATCAAACCAAATACCCAAAGGTCCCTGAACAGCACTAATATGAGATCTGCGCTTATTGAAATTAGCCATAACATGAAAATATGACGTATTCTTATCAGCTTCTAAGAACTTGTCTCTTGCTTGTTGCATATATAACTCCTTTTGGATAGAAATCCATTGCTGCATGGAAGCACTTAACTGCTTAACTTGTGGATGAGAAGAAGGCAAATTGATATCATAACAATCCTGAAGTTGATGTTGAATGTTATGTAGATTAGCCTCAATTTTACCAAAAGAAAATATTTTCCAAAGTTGCAGTTGAGATCTTGTGAATTTTAACTTACTTGAAAACTGATAAGAAGGAGATCCCGAAAATTGTTGCCGCCAGCTTTGAGAAATAGTATGAGTACAAGAGTTTATTTGGAACCAACATATGTAAAGCTTAAAAGATGTATGCTTGCTAGAACTAGGTGTCGTGTGGAGAAAAATGGGACTATGATCAGATGCAATTGGTATTAAGTGCTGAAGATAAGCATGGGCATAGTTATTGATCCAAATACGATTCACTAAAGCCCTGTCCAATCTAACTGAAACATGTTCATCACCAGTTCTATGATTAGACCAAGTTGTATCAGCACCTAAATAACCTAAATCAATTAAACCAATCTTCTGAACAAAGTTCCTAATATGTCTAACATGATGAGGATGAGAATTACCATTAGAATGAGTTTCTGAATCATGCATCGTGAAATTGAAATCACCCAATACAGCCCATGGAAGATCTACAGAAGTATGCATATCCAATAAATATTGCCACTGACTTTGATTTGCTATAACATCATGTACTCCATACATAAAAGTAATTAAAAAGTCTTCATTGTTGTCATGAGTATGAACAATGGCATGAACAGTGTCAGGCGTAGTATGCATTATTTCAAAATCTATTCCTTGTTTCTAAGCAACCGCAACACCACCAGATAATCCTAATGATGGTTCAAACCAGTAATGAGGATACTTAGTATGAGAAAGATATAATCTCATATTATTAGCCTGAGCTTTAGTTTCGGACAAGAAAAATATATCAGGATCACTAGTGGATATACAAAATCGAAGATAATCTCTAGTATGGGGATTTCCTATACCCCGACAATTCCAAGAGAGAATTTTCATTAAGGTTAAAATTCTAAAACAAGCAAAAAGAGTAAGAGAATAATGAAAGAGAGTAAAAACAGAAACTAGGAAGATTATAACGAAAGAGTTGTGGGAAGACACCTGTTGCCATGCATCAGTGTGATTTTGAGCATGGAAAGCATTAGCTGCAGCAATGTCCCATACATCATTATGATCAGCATCCAGGTTTTCATCGTGAGCAGACTCAGTCTCATTTTCCAGGGTAGCGACAATTTCAGTATTCGAATTGACGACATCAGCGTGGGGCTCAGAAGTAATAACCAAAGTAGGTGCACGTCGATATCTCTTTTTAACTTCACTAGTACTAGATCCATCACTTGTCACAGTGGAAGAAGGTCTAACTGATATAGAAGGCTGAAACTGATTGTTGCGAGATGAAGAAGCTCCAGCATCAGAATCAGTAGCCGAAAAAAGAGAAATTCTCATATCATCAAAGGGTCGAGGCTGTTCTTGAGTTACTGGTGGTCTCAACCTATTACGTCTTTGAGAACCATGTTGCAGAAAGAGTTGCGCTTCTTGCTGAGGATTCCTTTAGGGAGGCAATATTGGTGCAACAAACCCAAAACTTCGAACATGTTGTTCCATTTCAAGTCTTTTGTGAGTCATATCAGCACAGTCATTCTCTTCATGGTTAGGCACTTTACATTCCGAGCAGAGTCGATAAGGCTGCTTCTCATAAAAAAAACCCAACCCATCTAGTAACCCCAGCAGCATTTGCAGCAGTTATGCCAGTAATAAGAGGAGTGTTGACATTGATGAGAACAAGAGCTCTATATTTAGATGAAGTAGGCGGGTTCACACCATCAGGTTCAACTATTCTAACTTCACCAACAATATTACCCATCATGCGCAGAATATCAGCAAAAGTAAATTCAGGCATAAGATATTTATACTCTAACCAGTAAGGAGAAACTGAAAAATCTAACAGATGGTAATCCATGGTTAAATTCCACTCCTTAAGCACAATCAAGTAGCCATCAAAATTCCAAGCTCCTCCAAAAAGGATAGCTTCTTTATCATCATAATCTTGAAATTTAATGACAAAGATATTGGGTTCCAAACTACGGACTTGAACCATCCACTGATTGTGTCGCCGTAAATAAGGCCAAATAAATTTAGCCGCACGCTCTGCATCCTTCCAAGACATAAACCAGAAGCATATAATTTACCAGCCAGACTATACCTCCATTCTCTAATTCCAGCTAAAATAGCAGTGTTAGAGTGCATAATCACCCTTCTCCTAACATATTCTTCATTAATAGAAACATCCTCCATTTGTTGTGAAATATCATTAGCATCAGAGCTTTCCATAAAGAATAAGGTGATGTTATAATAAAGAGAACTGTGAAGGGTATGAGTGAGAAAGAAACTGATACTACTGGTTTTATAGAGAAGGATGGGAAGAGGTGTCAAAATGATACTATGATAAGCATGAGGGAAAAGTTTAAGTGGTGTCAATGGGATACTAATACTGAGATAAGTATTGAAGAAAAGTTTAAGAAATTGAAACAGTCGATAAAGGTTTGTAAAAACAAAGCAACTGAATCATTGTAGATAACATCCAGGCCAGTGTTCCAACCAGGTGAAATATAATAACAATTATTAAGAACCCAACTCAGATAATACCAATTTGAAGAGATAAAGAAGAATCTATGCACCACTGCAATAAAAAGTCAACTATGAAGATGCCAACCTTGAAACTTCCAACTTTGAAGATAACCCATGATGTGATAGGACAATACTGCAACACCAATACGTGGCAACAAGCAGGGGATGATTTAATCTGCCATGAGAGGATTTAATCTGCCATTAGAACCAGAAATTGACACAACAGGGGAAAGGGAAGTAAAAAAAGAAATAGGAAAAATTAAAAACGAGAAAGTAAAAAACATAATTAAAAGGAAGTAAATACACAAAAAGATTCAGACAAGCATAGAAAGTAAAAGATCGAGGTAAATAAGATGGATCAGAACGAATTAAATGAGAAGAAATCAAAGTTGACTAAGGTTGACCAAGGGGTTGACTATCGCTTGACCAAATCCCCTCAAGAGGAACCGTTTGGAAGTGGCTTTGGTCCACTGTTTGGTGAGCAAGATATAAGAAGGTGAAGAGTCCATTATAATCCAGAGATTATTGATTGGGTTTCTCATCCATGTAAGCAATTCTATATTAATCTATACAATGGTTAATAAAGACAAACTCGAACTGGATACAGCGAAGTATCTGTTATGGCCTTCAGGTGGTTTTAACAAATGCAAAATGGCAAGTGGGCAAAGGTAATCACATCAACATCTGGACTTCTAATTGGATTCCTTCCATGCAGACTTCTCTTATGAAATGGAGTGATCTTAATACAAGTGAATATCAATGGGTTTCAGAATTAATTGATCTTATCTCTCAATAGTGGAATGTTCCTCTTCCCAGGCATTTATTTTCTAATGATCAGGTGGATTTTATTCTTATAATTCCAATCCAACTTGATCAAGAAGACAGCTTAATTTGGCCCTTTACTAATACATGTATTTTTACTACTGCCTCTGCTTATAAAATGCTCTGTGAAAAAGACTCTACTGAGGACATGTCAATGGGGTTGTCTCCTAGCTTTTGGTTAGCTTATTGGAAACTGAAGATGTCGTTCAAATATCATATTTTCATGTGGAAGATTATTCATGATGCAATTCCAGTTAAAACAAAACTTTTTAAACATATGCGTGACTCTGATCAATTTTGTGTGCTCTACAACTTAAATCAGAAGGAAGGTTTGGATCATATGCTGCTCTTTTGTCCCTTTGCTAAGGCAGTATGGCAGAAGTTCTTTCCTCATCAGTTTGCTTTTATTTTGCAGCAATTTTCTATCCTCTCTTGGATTAACAGCTGGCACAGCAGGGATTATATATTCTCTATACAGAACATCCTCAAGCTTTGCATCTAATAACCTGCATTTTGTATTTTATATGGAAACATAGATGCAGCGTAATCTTTAACAACATTACACCTAATCACAATACTGTCATCCACAATGTTCATTCATATGTATCATATCATCATTTACATGATTACTCAGTTGTTCATAGTAACCCTCTTAGAGTTAGAAACATTATGGGTAGTCACTGGTGTCCTCCTCCCTCTCAGTTCGTGAAAATAAACATTGATGCTTCTTACTCATAAATTCCTTTTAGCTGGAATTGGTATACTGACAAGGAATTCTACAGGAGAATATGTTATGGGAAAATCAACGTTGAAAAGAGCTTCCACTGTACAACAGGCTGAAGCATGGGCAATGTTGGAGGCTATGCAATTGGCATCTGCAAATGGTTGGTCTCATGTTATCTTTGAAACAGATAACTTTGATAACAGTGACTACTTACAACAGCAATCTTCTCCTACTCAATGGCAGAATATGCCTCTTCTTAGGAAGTGTGTGAAAGTATGTAATATTAACCCTGTATGGTCTTGTGTGTTTGTGCATAGAGTTTATAATAAAGCTGCAGATATTTTAGCTAAGACAGCTAAGAAACACAATCTATATGGAGAATGGTGGTCTCAGCCACCTAGCTTGTTAGTTCCCTACATCAATCAGGATGTACTAAATCTTTTTATGTAATATAAGCTTTGTCTCTTGTTCAGGAAACACAGTGGACCAATTATTGGATAAGCATAAAGATTTAATATTCCCAAAAATGAGCAGCTTAACAAACAAAGAATTTGACTAAAGGACAAAAAGTATGAGAACATTTAATTTCTTCTCCTATGTCGTCTGTAGCTAGCTCCTCTATTTTCTTTCTCCAAAGACAAAAAATAGTCCCGTCATCCTTTTTTTTCTTTTTCTTTTTGAAGCATGAATTGTACTAAACTATTACATGAGGGAACCTGTTACCTAGAAATTCATCAATTACAGTTGGACTGATAGACCATGAGTCTATATCGACAACACAGTGGATTAAAATGTAAACACCATTCTTCAAATCAGAGTAGCATATGTTGTAGTCGAGCAAGCGGCTACGGTTACGGTTTTGGATGTCGAAGGTCAAAAAGCCTTCGATCAATACTTTCCACAAAAAAGCTGTAATTTGACGGACACGCCAGCATCCATAGGAATTTCGATGGTGGTAAAAGATTTCGATGCAGTTGATCCAATGTTGTAGTCATGTGAATGTATCTAGATGTTGTGTTGTATTGCCCAAACGATACTTGATTACCTTCTTCTAAATCCACTTGATCCATAACTTGTCGCGCCTATGTAAGGAAGGTTGAACATTGGATGCTAATACCACTGAGCTACAGTGCTAACCTAAACAGAATACTAAATTGAAACGAAAGACTAACCTAAATAATGTGCTTTATAAGGGAGCATTTACAACTAATACAAGCAAAATGTGCTAGTAGCACTTGCAGGAAGATAGACAAAATAAACTAACTAATTTTTTTTTTTTTTTTTTTTTTGATGTTAGACTAGTGGTCCCTAGACTACATCCAAACTATATTGGAGTAGTGATCTCTGGACTATATCCAAACTATATTGAAGTTGATTTAAACAATTACATGGTTCGAACTCCTAGTATTGGTCCCTAGACTACATCCAAATTATATTGAAGTTGATTTCAACAATTACACAGTTCGAACCCCTATCTCCGTAGTGGGAGGGACCATGCCACCCACCAATCCGCTCGGTGATTGGCAATAAACTAACTATTGCAATTTCACTAAATTACACTTGCGACTGTGGCTAATAATTAAACTAAAGTAAACTGAAGAAGCAGAACTAGTAGATTTCTCAGTACTAAAATTGAAACTGAGGAGCTAAGTGATTAACTGTAGAATAAAACAGAGTTGCCAACCGTGTGTCAGGGATAGACTAATCCAAGAGGAACCAATGAGAGCAATAAAATTCGATGCAGGTGATGGTAGGACGAACAGAAAAATAACGGGCAAATTAGGAGAAAACCAAGATTAGGATGATCGTTTTAGAAACATTTCTTCTTAAATTAAAAATTCATCGAGGTTCATGATGTACCGAAATCATAAATATGAATTAGAACATTTAGGAAATTGCGACGTACCAAAAGACCCACTTAGAAATGGGACATATCAAAACGAGTGCCTACAAGAAAAAACTTTGACTTTTACGAATGAAAAGCACCGACCGCGTGGGACATACAGATCCACAACCGGACCGACAAACAAAAAAAACAAATGTGAAACCAGAAAATAGACGAGGAAGTCGGCTATTTTTTTCACAGGCGACGACGACGGTAAAGCTATCGTAAAACAAATCTCAACGCCGGAAAACAAGAACCAAACACAAACCAGAGCTTTGATTGAAACAAATCAAAGCATTACAAACAGCAGATTAAGAACTGTGTACACATATATCTCACTATCAGACACGTGTACATAAAAAGATACGTGGAAAGCATGCAGGCCAAAACATCAAAACATGATGCGCCACGAAATACCAAATAAACCCCGAGGAGTTACTTTATCGCATCCCCAGAAGAGAAGCTAGGATCAACGGTGGAGAGAAAGTTAGCTGACACGGACGTGACAGGGGCAGAAGACACTTGTCTGACACGAGCAGACCCCTCAACTACCCACATTAAACATTCTGAGCAGTGTACGTGTCGATCAACCTGTGGAACGAGCGAGGATGCCTCTGCGGGATCAAGGGGCAAACGCAGACCTCTGCGTGATAGACGCAAGGACACAAGAAGATAAGGTTCCAACGGTCATCAGAGATGGGTCCCACATTCTAACCTTATAAATACCCCGTCTCCACCAAGAGGAAGGGGGATCGGAAGAATCAGGAAGGGAAGGAGAGAGAGAGAGTTTGCAAGTGTAAGTTAATCATTTAGAAGAGAGAAACATGTAAACCCAAAAGTCATTCGACTATTCGTGTAACCGTGAAGAATATAGTAAAACAACAAACCCCGTGGACGTAGGCCTTAGTGCTGAACCACGTAAAGCTTGGTCTTATTTACATTTCAGCACTTTATATTTATTTAGCCCCATGGATCTTTACTTATACGTTTTGTTTTCTTTGCTTGTACTTATATCCCGTGCGCAAACGCCTCGCATGGAGTTGTTAGATGAGGCTATGATAAACCCGAAGGTTTTGATCCAATGAATCAACACTAGGATATCATCATCACAAATCTCCTTAGATGATGATGATTGATTGTGAGCACTCGGATCCCTTCGTGATTTTTGTGTTCACAATTTGGCGCTAGAAATAGGGAACTTCGTCCCGGTAAAAGATTTATCTTATCCTGTGATTTCATTTTAAATTGGCATATGATTGCTCTGATTTATCAGCTCGGACCGTTTAGATCATTTGTTAACTGTATTGTGTTAAAAACCCACTTTTTATGTTCGATAAGATTTATTGTTCTAATCCGCGGATTTACGATTTTCTTTAAATCTCATACGAACCCGTCTCTCTAGGGGGTTTTTCGTAGTTTTTATACTAAGGATCTCCTTTAGGAAAACTTTAACCCGTATATTATAACTTGCGTGTATTAATCCTCTCCAGGAAGAATGTATTTCGTCAACTAACCCGCTTCACGCGGATATTCCCGTTTTTCGTTTGAAATGCCTTTATGCAGAAAGGACGTATTGTGAGTAAAGAAGGCGAGTTTCGGCGAGATTTCATTGTCAACAAAAGGACACGTGATGGAAAAGACGCAGGAAGCAGGAAAATCCAAAGCTTTGTCAAAAGAAACACCCAGGACAACCCCGGTCATCACCCGAAGCAAGCAGAAAGGAGATAAAGCTAAAATGACCAGTCAAAGGCAAGATACTGCGGAAATCACTTCACCTATGAACGCTAATTCAGTTGCAGCGGCGGCTCTCAGAGCAGCGACAAAGTACGGTGCGGCTGCGGTAGTCCCGAAGGCTGCAGAGGCTAGCAATACTTGCGCCATGAATCAACTTAATCAACCAAGAGAAAGGGTGGATGAATCCAGAACATTCCAACCCGTGCACCTTCTAACTTTTGGAATGCCACCAACAAATGATCAAAATCAAACCATACCGGCGGCTCTAGCACCGCAGAGGGGCACTCACCCCAATTTGGAAATGCCAGCAACCGAAGCTGAACCCCTCCACCTTTAGTGCAGACCATGGAGGAGGGCGGCACCATGGCTGTAGTAGCACGCGCTGGGACCCCAATCAGGGGTCCAACCAATCACACCGACTGATGGCTGAGCTTGAGGAACTGAAGAAGAGCCAGCAGGTTTACGCAGATGTTGTAGCCCTGTTGGCCAGAGAAAATCAAGATTTAAAGGAGCGGATTGCTCTAAGCACGAAGACCAGCCAACAACTTGATGAAGCAAACTCCAAAGCACCAGAGCCAAACCGAGACTGTAGAGTCGTCATAGCGGCTAATGAAGACGCGACAAGGGGAAGTAGCGTATCCGACCCGGATTATGACGATGGAGAGTCAGACGGTAACGACAGAAGAATTTAGGGCACCACCGCGCAATGGAAGAACTACGAGATGAGATGATGGCCGAGATCAGGCAATTAAAAAATAAACAAGGGGGGGAGGTTAGAAGAGGTCATGAGAGAAGCTAACTCCACGCCCTTAACTCATCGCTTGGCCAACACCCCTATTCCACTGAAATGCCCTGTCCCAACGTTCGAATGCTATGATGGATCCAGCGACCCTGCTGCACATATTCGGTACTACAACCGTGTCTTAGCTAGATGGGGTCAGAACGACGCCGTACTCTGCAGATACTTCCCGTCAAGCCTGAAGGGATCGGCGTTATCATGGTTCGATAATCTGCCACCAAACTATCCACTCATACGACCAACTCGCAGAGAAATTCTTAAGAACGTACATGTACAACAAGACTGTAAACACCGGAATGGATAAGCTCTTTTCACTAGCGATTGGCTACAAGGAAACCACGAGGGAGTACACTAACAGATGGCACAAGATCTGCCAAGCCATAGGGAGCGTGGACCCAGTGGTAAGCATCAATTGCTACAAATGGGGCTTAGACCGAATGAGTCCCCTATTTGTTGAAATTCATGGGAGCGTGCCTAAGACAGAGGGAGATCTTCGAATAATTATCGAAAAGCACGCTCGACTTGAAGAAATTCAACGGGAAAACCCGAGGGCATATCCGCAGAGGTCTCACCGCACCAATTCAGCGGAACAAACCAATGGGGCCAAAAGGAGTTGCTCAGGGGAGAGACCTCACGAAGATAGGAAGGAACGAAGGGATGAACGAAGAGCAGGTGACCGAAAATTCGAAGATCAAGTTTACACGAAACTCAACGCTAGCTATGCTCGTATCCTACGAGAGATCAAAGGGAGGGAAAACTTGGAGTGGCCATGGTCTAAGGGAAAGCAGCCCCCGAGATCCGAGAAGTCTAAAGATTACTGTGAATATCACTGTTTCAACGGACACCAGACCGAAAAGTGCAAGAACCTTAAAATAATGATCCAAAAATTAATTGATGCGGGAGAGCTCAAACATTACGTACGAAAGGATGTTACCGAGGACAGATCCAAGCGAACCAAACCAGTCCAACTTCCGGAAGGAAACCGAACAATCAACACCATCTCGTGTTCTGAAGCCACAGGACCCTCACTTACAGCGCAGATAGGAAAGAGGTTACGGAAGCAATTCGAAGACCGCTGCGAATTATATAAGGTCGATGGGATAGTGGTGGACGAACACGAAGAATGGATGGAATCTCCTATCATCTTCGATGCCGAGGATATCGAAGAAGATATGGAAGACCATAACGATCCCTTGGTCCTAACACTACCAGTAGCTGGATGTAACCTCAAAAAGATCCTCATAGACGGGGGAAGCTCCGTAAACGTCCTATTTTACGATGCATTCAAACGGATGAAGCTCCATGATGAACAGTTAATGACCTCTTATCACACCATCTACGGATTCAATGGAGCAGCCACGAAGCCCTTGGGAGACATCGTGTTGCAGGTTAACGCAGGGCCCATGAAACTGGAAACCCGATTCAGTGTGGTGGACACCCCTTCCCCCTACAACGCTATTATTGGACGAAAATGGATACATAAGCTCAAAGGAGTTGCGGCATACCACCAATATCTCAGATTTCCAACACCTGAGGGAGTAATGGAAATCAAGGGAGATCGGATCACTACGCGAGAGTGCCAGGCCACTCAGGATCATATCAACAACGAGCAAGAAGAGCAGCGAAAAATCCGAAGAGTAAAAAATCAAGAAACCGCGAAAGAGAAGGCCATAGACCTGTTCCTCAAGGAAACTACAGGGAAGGGCTTGACGAAAGATGATAATGTCCTAAGCACAGAAACAAGTACTTCAACAACCAGCGAAGAACAGAAACACGCTAAATAGCAATTAAAGAACGTCCCAGTCCTCGGAAACCCGAAGCCTGTGTTCACACCAGTGGAGCCCGTAAAGGAAATCAACATAGGAACGGAAGAAAACCCGAAGATGATCAAAATCGGGACCATAATGGACGAAGGGGAACATTCCTTAACCAAATTACTTAAGGAATACGCGGATGTGTTCGCCTGGAAGCTAGGAGATATGCCGGGGATTGACCCAAAAGTAATCCAACATGAACTACGCATCAAACCGGGCACGCCCCCGTTCAGGCAGAAAATACGAAAAGTAGCTCCAGAGTATCATGAGGCAGTAGAAACAGAACTTCGGAAACTACTAGACGCAGGATTTATCAAGGAAGTCAAGTATCCTACCTGGATCTCCAACATGGTCATTGTTCCTAAGAAAAATGGAGGGGTTAGAATATGCATCGACTTTACTAATCTCAACAAGGCATGTCCAAAGGACAGCTATCCCCTGCCGAGCATAGATCAACTGGTTGAAGCAGTAGAAGGTACGAAGACTGTCATGGATGGACATTCTGGCTACAACCAAGTAGCCCTGGCAGAAGAAGATCAGCCACACACAGCGTTCTACACCCCACATGGCCTTTATTGCTATACTAGAATGCCTTTCGGACTTCGAAACGCAGGGGCAACATACCAAAGGATGGTCGATGCTATCTTCAAGCCATGGATTGGAGGAACCCTAGAAGTCTACGTTGACGACATGCTCGTCAAAAGCAAGCTGCGTAAAGATCACCACCAGGACCTGAGGAATATCTTCGAAGCAATGAGACACATCACATGAAAGTGAATCCGGAGAAATGTACTTTCGGTGTCACCTCGGGGAAGTTCCTCGGGTATCTGGTAACAAAAAGGGGCATCGAGGTAGACCCAGCAAAGATTCAAGCCATAGTAGAGATGCCGTCCCCAAAGAATTTAAAGGAAGTACAGAAGCTCAATGGATATAGCAGCGTTGGGCAGATTTATTGCACGGTCTTCGGACAAATGCAAACATTTCTTCAATATTCTCAAAAAAGGGAGCAGGTTCGAATGGACCGCTGAATGCGAGGAAGCATTCCAAAAAATCAAAGAACACCTAGCCTCAATCCCGATCCTGCAGAAGCCAGACCCTGACGAGGTTTTGGCACTGTACATAGCAGCAACAGAGGACGCAGTCAGCGCGGTATTAGTCAAAACCAATACAAAGATAGAACAACCTATCTATTACGTCAGCAAGACCCTCAATTCTGCGGAAAGAAATTATACTAAGATTGAACAACTCATCCTCGCACTGGTATGGGCTACCCAAAAACTGAGAACCTACTTCCTAACTCACCTCGTCAGGGTCCCATGCAAAGCACCATTGGAAGCAGTCCTCAAAAGCACGGGAAAAGTGGGCCGAATAGCCAAATGGAACACCCATCTGGACCAATTCAACATCATTCATGAAATTCAACATTCTCGGAAGTCCCAAGTTCTGGCGGATTTCTTAGCAGACCTCCCCCTTGACAACGACGAAGAGATTAAGGGAATACCAGAAGCCGAGGAAGAAAACAAGGATCCAATGGATATCCTCGAACCTGCGAGTCAAAGACAATGGGAAGTCTTCGTCGACGGATCCAAAAATAAGGAAGGAGCAGGAATAGGCATTGTCATTATCACCCCAAGGAGAAAGGATTATACAGGCACTTAGATTGGAATTCAAAGAGCATACCAACAACATTGTTGAATACGAAGCTGTCGTACGCCCTCCGTATAATAATAGAGATGGGGGTAACCGATGTAAGGCTGACAAGTGATTCGCAGCTTGTCATACGGCAAATAGGGCTCGAGTATAATGTGTACGATGACACCCTCTCAGCTTACATGGCCTTGGTCCAAACATTGGCATCACAAATCCCGAACATTAAGTTCCGGCACTTATGCAGAAGGGACCTCAGGCACGCGGATGCCCTAGCATATATATCATCCATGCTGAGGGATAAAAATGTCGAAGCTATTAAAATAGCAAGGGTATACGAGCCTTCGATTGCATCTCAATTCTCCTTCGCTACCAATCAAGATACAGTGGAAGAAAATATCGAAGACCAGGTAGGAGAAGACATCCATAATGACTTTGACGAAGAGGATATCCTGTCAAGAGCAAATCAAGACGAAGACTTCAGCAACGAAGATGACTGGAGAGTGACAATCCATGCCTTTCTCGAAAAAGGAAGCTTACCTGCGGATCAGAAACAAGCTAGGAAGATACTCTCCAAAGTGGGAAGATATGATCTTCGGGATGGGGTCCTGTAAGAAATCCTTCCTTGGACCATTACTACGTTGCTTGTCCCGGAAAGAGGGGCATCGAATTCTAAATGATATCCATTATGGTGACGCGGGGAATCATAGCGGCATGAGATCACTAGCTGACAAAGCAAAAACGCAAGGATATTACTGGCCGACAATGATACAGGATGCCGCGAGGATGTCCCGACGATGTGAAGAATGTCAGCGCTTCGCAAAAAAGATCCACGCGCCGGCGACAATGTTAAACTCCGTCGATAGCCCGTGGCCATTTGCAAAATGGGGCGTAGACATCGTCGGGCCTTTCATCGAAGGATCAGGGAAAAGACGATTTTTGATAGTAGCCACGGACTACTTCAGTAAATGGGTGGAGGCTAAGGCCTTGGCCAGGATCAGAGACGCGGATGTGTTTACTTTCATATTCCAGAACATCATTTGCAGATTTGGTATACCCGCTGAAATGTATCTGATAATGGCAAGCAATTACAGGGGAAAAATATAGACATGCTCTTCGATACTTTCAAAATAAGAAAGAACAAGTCCACCCCCATATACCCTCAAAGCAACGGACAAGCGGAAGCTACCAACAAGACCCTCGCCCTTATACTCAAAAAACAATTAGACGAGCATAAGGGAAGATGGTGCGAACAACTGCACAATGTGTTATGGGCATACAGGACAACACGAAGATCCGCCACCGGGGAATCCCCGTTTCTTCTAACTTATGGAGCTGAAGCAGTCATACCTACGGAAATCCTCATGCCAACCACGAAGACCGAAGCTTGGGAGAAAAACCTCACAACAGATATGATGTTAGAAAGGTTGGACGACTTGGAAGGAAGAAGGGAAGTAGCATTACAAAAGATGGAAAATTATCAACGAAGACTAGCAAGGGAGTACAACAAAAAGGTAAAGCTGCGGAATTTTGTAGAGGGGCAGTATGTGTTGAGAACAATCCCACGGTATCAGCAAGAAAAGAAATGGGGAAAATTAGCACCTACGTGGGGAGGACCTTTTTAATACACGACGTTGCGGGTAACGGTTCCTACTACCTTCGTAATCTAAAAGGCGAGGTCCTCCGGCATCCTTGGAATGCTAAGTGGCTCAAACCATACTTCCCATAGGAGCAACGCAGACTTGAATCTGCTTGGAGTGTACCAGAAGAAGAAGGGAGCCTGACCGCTCCACATGTTTCTATCTCTGGAAGAGGAATTGCAGGCCTCAACTATCAATCAAACAAGCTTTCAAATTATCAAGTCAGCGGAATCTATCGACAATATTGGGGAAAGTAGTTAATCTACAATCTCTCAGGGCTCCCCCATCAGTGTCCATAAGTGTAAGACCAGGGGGAAGGCACCCAGCAGAAAGAGATACCCAACCAATCTTAAGGCAACGGGTCGACGGAATGGGTGTGTGTAAATATTTTAATCCCATATCCTAGAACGTTGCCCCGGCCCCCACCGTCTGGGAATCCTCTGGCCCAGGATTCGCCAGCGGGGTGACAGGTCTCAAGACGATCACGAAGGTACCTTCCTTCAGTATCGCACCAAACACTTAAAAACTTTTGTTTTGTTTTTTCACAAATGCTTAAAATAAAAACAAACCAACATTGCAGGTATATCAAGAAAAGGATCCATTTCATAAAGGATGATTACAAAAAGTGAAAGGCCAATTCAAGGATACACATCAAAAAATATTCCTTTTACAGGATTCAGCAAAAAATATTCTTGTTACATGATTACAAAAAGGGAAGGATAATGATGCCGCGGTCCTACAAAATGCTGCGGTCTCTGCCTAGATTGTGCCCCATCGGCAGGATTATTCCGAAGACTTGAAGGGACGCTCCCACCAGAAGAGGTCCCGAGGAGTCAGGCAGGAAGGCAGAAGGAACTGGACGACGAGGATAGTTCTTCACGAGACCATGCTCGTTCTTTAGGCCAAGTTCTATCCTCTCCAGCATCTTGTTCGTCTCCTCAGCCAATTGACAACGAGCCTTGTGCTTAATAACTGTTGTCCGCTGTTGGGCTTGGGATAATAACGAAGATAGCCGATTCACTTCTCTAGAAGCAGCACCAACGGCCTCCTCGCGGGTTGCCGCTAAATTCTTGAAATGATTGGTCTGTTCTTCCTGCTGCGCTAAGGAAGATTGAGCCTTTTCAAGTTTTTCATTTGTGACGCGAAGGTGTCCCTCGAGCTCTGAAAAAGACAACACCACGGAGTTAGCGCAGAAAAAAAACACGGTCACACTCGATGAAATAGGATTATACCTTCGACACAAGCCGAAGCCTCTTCATACTCATTAACAACCGCATCTCGCGCTTCATCAAGATGGTCATATTCCGCGGATAATTTCTTATAGTCTAGTTGAAGGTTGGTGAGAGTAAATTGACAGGCATCTAATTCTACCTGCTTCATCGAGTCCATGTGACGAAGTGGTCGACCTCTTTATTTATCTCTGAGACCCCTTTGCTAAGTCTGTACATACACACTTCAAGATTCCTCTCAGACTCAGCCTGACGAGCTACGTCACGGGACGCGGCAAGGCTTGCTGAGAGGGCTTCGGCACGGGCATCATCTCTTTCTCTGACAAGACAGAGCATATATCCTTAACCCCTGAAAGAGGAATGGATCGAGCCTTCTGTAATTCTTCTTCCAGCAGCTGAATCCTAGACTCCAGCAAGGAAGTACGCTCACGGGCTTCCCGCAGACTATCACGTGTCCACAGCAGTGTGCCATTAAATAAAGCACGATCATGGTTGTACAGATTTTGCATGTCGACCATCTGAACATGCCTGCGCGCCATACCTCAGCCCGAGCATCCCATTTCTTGGCTTCATTCTTAATTTTCTCAACCAGATCTCTAATACGAGATTTTTGCCGAGCTCTTTCGTTTCGAAGCCATATCAGCTCGGGGACGCCACCCACTGGAGATAGGGTGGGGAGACTCAGACAGAACAACTAAGAAATAGAGGAATGACGACATACTGCGAGGGAAAAAGAACCAAACCTGTGAAAGTTGAAACTTGGCTGCGAGTTTGCTCTAACTCAGCGCGAACAGCAACAAGCTCGGAACGAAGACCGGCCTCTGCTTCACCCAGCTTCTCTTTCTCCTTGAGGCTTTTCTCAGTTCTTCTATTTCGACCTCAGCCGCAGATAATTCCTTTTCTCTGTGACGAAGCTTAGCCTCGAGCTTCAGAGATTTCGCTTTGAAGAACTGATACAGCACGTGGTTACAATGCTCACTCCTCATCATCTACACATCAAGATGACAAACATTATTTCACCGAAGCATTCGATGTCACGAAAAGTATGTACGAAAATTTACCTCCAAGACACGCTGCTGCGGAAAGCCATATTGATACCCGTCGGCGATGGCCATCATATCTGCAACGGAAGTAGGAGGCTCCGGCACAAGGGTAGCTTCGGGAACACTCAAATTTTTCCCCAGGCTTCAGACACCCGCGCCTTAGAAGACATCTCCATCATGCGACGGGTATACGTAGTAGATTCCTTTTCCCCAGCAACAACAGGGGCGGGATGAGGACAAATAGAAGATTCTTTTCCTTGAACCAATCCATGATGGCGTCCTCCCCTCAGACGTCGGCGACTGTGGAAGATTATCAGCAGGCGCATCAATGACCGATTTCCCCTTCTCTGACACGGCCCCTCAGCACAAATGTCGGCATGCTCCTCCGCGCCTACATGCGCAGCATGCTCCTCCGCGCCACCATCTTCAACAGTAGCGTCTCCATTACCATCACCACCAAGAACATCCCAATTATCATTGGGGGAAAGTAAAGAGAAGTCCTCGGGAAAATCGAGGGCATCGTCAAAGAACTCCCCGTGGAGTACATCCGATCAAAAGAAAATTCTTGAGAGGCGGGAAGGGTATCCGCGACATCACCAGCAGGGACAGAAATGTCCCCAATAACAACGTCATCAGCCACCACGGCTTTGTTCCTTCCTTCATCACCAACATGACCACGAAGACCTCTTCTTCGACATTGATAGGGGAAGTACCAGTACGTTCCTCCCCATCTGTAATCTCCTCATCCTCAGCAAACTCTTCGTTCACTGGACTAGTAACTTCTTCTTGGGCCTCAGCCTCGCCCATCACAATAGTAGAAGACTGCTTCGGCTTAATCTTTTTCTTCTTCAACACCTGAAAACAACACCACAAAAAGAATTATTTTTCCCGTCAGATGAATTTCTAAAAGAGAAGCGCAGCTAGAATCCGCGTACCTGAGCAGTTGAGGTATTCTTCGGTGGAAGTATAGCACCAGAACCTTCCTCCTCGTCTCCCTCTACGACGTCAAGGGCATAAGGAAAATTCATACCCGCAAAGTTCAAACGCCAGGGACAGAAATCTCCATAACGAGCAGGAGGAGACTCGCGTGGCTTACTACTCTCGGTAGGCCGCCAACCGCGGGGACCAGGAATCCAACCGTAAGCCCACGGACCAACTATTTCGATAACGGTGGCGTGCCACTCGTAGTCATGATCGCGCTTGATCCTCTCGCGCGCTGGGAAGAGTTTCCGATGACTAGACCCCTCCGTGCCAGGAACATACTTCAGCTTGGCATCGCTGACCTCATTTAACAGACGAATCTCGCCCCGAGGAGCAGCGAGATTCCGAAGGCTGACACTCCTACTATTGACCTAATCACCGAAGGAGTTATTGAAATTCTCAGGAGTATACCATTCCTTCTCCGCGGGATTGGGGACGTAGCAAGTCATCGACGTCTCCCCCTTACTCCGCAGATAGCACTCCTTCAGGGCGCGGAGATAATTCCCTGATAGTTGGGATACGGAACGGCTGTGAGTATTGGTGGAAGAGCCTTCACGACTAGCGAGCACGTCATAGTAGAAGGAATCACCTGATTTGTACAACGGCAGCATAAGACCAGCTTCGAACGCTCCAACCGTCGTTAACAAATGAAATTCATCGAACTCATACTTTGAGATAAGCTCATAAGTAATATCATCCTCAGGGGCATAGAAACGAACCCCGAAGGCTTGAAGCTCATGCTTTTCCTTGAATATTTCGAGATCAATATGCTTGAAGGTTACTTTTTTCTTACTAACCGAGACACTGCGTATCAAGGGGGCAGCCTCATCCTCCTCGGCGGGGCCGGATGAACTAATGAACGCTTCGGAAGCTTTTCTCTTCACGGAGGATTCTTTGAAGATTCAGCCCTCGGAACTACACCCTTCGTATTCTTCCCTTTAAAAGTTGGAGGGGACCGCAGATGATGCTCGGGCACTAACGAACGTAGAGGAGGAACGTCAAAAGCAACAAGCACGAGGCGGAGCCTGCGTACTCCTAATATCATCACGAGGACGAGACGCTGCGCGATCGAAGACTCTTCGGGAACCAGAAGGATTTGTCGGAGGAATCTCTTCCCTAGAAGACGAGGCCTTCGCTCCAGAAGAAACTCGACTCGACGAACATCATCTTGAGACTCTCTACGCGGAGGAGATCTCGATAGCCAGAACCAGGAGTCTGATAAGTAAGCCGCGGACGGTCAGACATGGCTGCGAAAAGATTAAAATCAAGAACAAGTTACACACACAAAAAACATTACCAAAGATCAAAAAACCACATAGCAATACACACACGATAACGCAGAAACCCTAAAATTAGTATACATGCTCAAAATTCCATAAAATTCAGACCCTCAAAAACTCAAATACAAGCAAAACAGTGGCTTCCTTGATTTAAGATGAAGAACAGGGGCAAACTAGTATGCAAGCATCAAAAGAAGTTCTTCATCACAAACAAGGAACAACAGTAGCAGAGAATTTACAAATCAACACAGCGTAAAACAGTGGAAACAAAGAAAAGAAAAAACTTACCGGCAAAAACAGCAGCAGAAGAAACAAACAGTGGAAGCGGGCGTGATTAATGCTAAGGTGAGAGAATTTAAGATCACAGGTTCAAAAGACTGACAGAGAATTTAAGGTCACAGGTTCAATGAAGACAGACAGAGAATTTAAGGGCTGAAAAACAAAGAATGAAAACTGAGAGAATGTTTAGGAAGAATGAAATTAATTTTCTTTCTCTCCTTAATATACCCGAAAGAAAGAGAAGGAAATTAATGGAGGAATGGGAAACGTGCCCGTTACATAAGCAGTTAATGCACGAATAAAAGACGTGCCCAAGTATCTAGGAGAAGTTATTAGGAGTGAGAAGAATATGCGACGATAGTTTTTCTTCAAGGCACCCATTAGACATTCAAGCCCGAAGAAAAGGGGCAAATTGTGTACACATATATCTCACTATCAGACACGTGTATATAAAAAGATACGTGGAAAGCATGCAGGCCAAAACATCAAAACATGATGCGCCACGAAACACCAAATAAACCCCGAGGAGTTACTTTATCGCATCTCCAAAAGAGAAGCTAGGATCAACGGTGGAGAGAAAGTTAGCTGACACGGACGTGACAGGGGTAGAAGACACTTGTCTGACACGAGCAGACCCCTCAACTACCCACATTAAACACTCTGAGCAGTGTACGTGTCGATCAACCTGTGGAACGAGCGAGGATGCCTCTGCGGGATCAAGGGGCAAACGCAGACCTCTGCGTGATAGACGCAAGGACACAAGAAGATAAGGTTCCAACGGTCATCAGAGATGGGTCCCACATTCTAACCTTATAAATACCCCGTCTCCACCAAGAGGAAGGGGGATCGGAAGAATCAGGAAGGGAAGGAGAGAGAGAGAGAGAGAGAGAGAGAGTTTGCAAGTGTAAGTTAATCATTTAGAAGAGAGAAACATGTAAACCCAAAAGTCATTCGACTATTCGTGTAACCGTGAAGAATATAGTAAAACGACAAATCCCGTGGACGTAGGCCTTAGTGCTGAACCACGTAAACCTTGGTCTTATTTACATTTCAGCACTTTATATTTATTTAGCCCCATGGATCTTTACTTATACGTTTTGTTTTCTTTGCTTGTACTCATATCCCGTGCGCAAACGCCTCGCATGGAGTTGTTAGATGAGGCTATGATAAACCCGAAGGTTTTGAGCCAATGAATCAACACTAGGATATCATCATCACAAATCTCCTTAGATGATGATGATTGATTGTGAGCACTCGGATCCCTTCGTGATTTTTGTGTTCACAAGAACAAAACACACAAGAAACTTAACTCTGCATCCACCTCTATCACATGGAACAATTTTAACAAAATATAAATAATACTTCCGGCGAATCCCCAACTTCAAATCAAAACTTTTTTTTCTTTTTTAATCAGATTTGAAACGGAACTTGATTGATTACGATACATCACACCAAAAGAAGATGGAGAATGAAAAAGAACCGTGACTAATTAAATCCTAGCTCCAATAAAAAACCAAAAAGATAGCACAAACTTGCCCGCCTTAAAAAATACTCTATAAGAAACATCGATAACCTACCCATCACCGCATCAGCTTCTGGCCTACTCCAACACTAGTAATCATCAGATCCAGCCTTCCCGGTAATCGGAGGCGGCAACTCAGAAGAGGTTTACTCACGCTTCATGTTTTTAATCATGATTATTTTTTTGAAAGGTTATTCTCTCTTTTTTCTTTTGTTTGATTTGATTGTGTGCCGATTGTTCGATGATCAGGGAAGAAGTATTAGGATCTGTTGTTTGGGAAATATATTGATGAAGTTTAGATGAACGGCTTGGCTAGTGTTTTCAGACCGCCATTTTCGTTTCTCTCCCCCTTTCTCTTGTGTCCCGTCCTCCTGTTCTCGAGCACACATATATGTGTCTAGCCACAATTATATTTCCTCTTTTAAAAATTCCCACCACGTCACCAACCAATGAATGGATACCACGTGTTAAATTCTTTTCTTCTTACTGCCTTTGCAGCCGTGGACACCAAATCTCGTATTAATTCCGCACCTTCCCAACTCTTTATTTCACATAGAAAGAAAATCATTTCTTAACTAATTAGATACCACCACACATGGCAATGATCAAAAGATGCTCTTCTCAGCATGGAATTACAGTGATCTATTATAGTTATAGTTTTCATGCCCATTTCCCTTGTGATGTCGACATACCGTTCCAGTTCTTTACATCCCAAGTGAGACCATGAGCTCCTGTTTAGTGTTATGACGTACGAGCTTGGCCCAAAAGTGAACATTTTTACCTTTATCAACTCCTCCGGATGTATTTTCTTGGGGTGTCATTTTCCAACAGCAGTGTCCCTTTAGCAATTTGGGCTATGTTTAGCAATTCATGTGGGTGCGGATAGTAATTTGTGGGGTACAAAGATGACTTTAGGGCTGTAAATAGTGAAAACTTCCGGGATGTCTTTATCAACTTCTCGGGACCACTTCTGGGGGTTCCCTTAACACTTTTCTGGGTGCTTTTAGTAGTTTCTCGAGCAGCTATCTCTTACCTCTCATGTTCACTTCTTTTCTTCAATTTTTATACATCACTAAGGTTGCCATGCTTTTCAGAAAAAACTTGCATCACTAAAGTCGACATGTTTTTCAGATAGAGATTAAGAATTAAAATTAAATAATGAGAAATAAGTCGCCTCCAACAGCAGTTGAACATGAAATGACACTTTAGCCCCTTTTAAGCGACGTTTCTCCTTCTTTTGCTCCAAAGTACCTAAAACTCAAAATCAAACATAAAATACATAATTTACAAGAAAACTTAGCAAAGAAAGCATAAACAATAGATAAATATCAAGGTGTTTTAGACACCTATCACTAGTCTACTTATAGCTAGGTCTCCGATTAGGATAGAAAGTGTAGTTGAGCATTAGACTTCACAGCGTTCATCGATTGAATACGAAGAACTACTAAGGGGAGCTTGTGGAACTTCATCAACATAAGGTATGTAGAGACTTGAACTCATCTATCACTCAAAAGTCTATCTACTCTATCTTCTATTTGAGACAAAAGTCGTATAGCTATATAGACTTTGATTATACACATTTGATATTTCGAGATGAGTTTAACTCACTTACATATTTCTCGAAATATGTGTTGATAATCTTTCGCTTTAACAAAGTTCACTTATATTCTTGACGAAAGTCAAAAGATGATCATGTGAAAATCGCCTGGTAACATCTTACATGATTTGTGTGAGACGGTCATTTGATGTAGACTCGGAATGTTTCGTATTGATCAGTCGATCACTAAAAAATTGCTTTGAAACTAATAGTTTATGTGAGACAGCTATTCCCGTCTTCCAAGAATGTTTCAATGGTTGAAATGAGAATTTAGAACAATTAGATTTAAGCAAAATATATGTACTTGCATATATGTAATCCATGTCCCGGAACCATGGTATGCATACCCGTATGCGTACTGGTTGGTTTGTGAAGTCCGAGAACCTGGTATGCATACCGGTACGCGTGGCGTAAGGTTCAGGTCCGGAATTTTCTACTGAGTTTGGATGGTATGCGTACCAGTTCGCATACTGGCGAAACCCAAACTTGGTCCGTCTACTTGGGTACGCGTACCCGTATGCATACCTAAGTGGATGATGTTCTAAAATCAATTTATTCATGAACTAATACATTTATATAATAAGGAAAGTAATCTTTGGAAAATCGTGGCTATAATGTTCATGACTTGATTCGAGTGAATCAAAATCGATTTTTCTTCAATTGCGTCTTATATACTTCTATGAGAATATAAACAATTGAACAATTATAGAACTAGTTTCATTTGAGTCATTTGTACTAGTTATGGTTAAGATGAATAAGGTTGATATGAAAGTGTTCATATGGCTAACTTCGGTTAACTATTGTTGAGCCAACAAGGTGTACACGTTTAGGTACGGTTACTCATATCTAAATAAAGATACATTTCATTTATGTATAACAAGCTAAATTCGATCTAACGGTTGAAAGATATTAGCTTGAGTCTAATCAGGTTTTCATCTAACGGTGAATATTGAATGCTTTGTTACCAAGGTAACATTGATTGCAAACCCTGATTTGAATACTATATAAAGGAGAACTCTAACAACTGGGAAACCTAATCCCCACACCTCCTGTGTGATATTAGTTGCGACTAGAGTCGACTCTCCTTTAACCTTAGGATTTTTACGAAACCCTAAAGGTTAACGAATTAAAGACTTCATTGGGATTGTGAAGCCAGACCCAACTATTTTCTCTGTAGTTGCGTGATCTGATCTTGCATTTTATATCGTATTGAGTACTATCTTCTCTAAGATTTTCTCGAGATTTAATCTCTGATAGGCAAGATAAAAAGTAATCACAAACATCTTCGTTTCATCGTTTGTGATTCCACAATATCTTGTTTCGCTGCCATACGATTAAGATTACTGTGAGGTGATTGATATTTCTAGGTTGTTCTTCGGGAATATAAGCCTGGTATATCCATTGGTTCCTGTTCACCTTGATTTATCAAAAGACAGAACAAAACTCATAGGTTTATCTGTGGGAGACGGATTTATCTATCCAATAGACTTTTCTATTTGAGACAGATTTGTTTATCAAGTCTTCGACTTTGGGTCGTAGCAACTCCTAGTTGTGGGTGAGATCAGCTAAGGGAATCAAGTGCGTAGAGTCCTGCTGGAATTCAGAGACGTAGGGAGCGCAACTGTACCTTGATCAATGTGAGACTGGTTAGGGCTCAACTACATTCCAGTATGAAGTTAACTTGGAGTAGGCTAGTGTCTTTAGCGGCTTAATACAGTATGGTGTTCAAATATGGACTAAGTCCCAGGGTTTTTCTTCATTTGCATTTTCCTCGTTAACAAAATTTTTGGTGTCTGTGTTATTTCTTTTCTGCATTATATTTGTTTATATAATTGAAATATCACAGCTCGTGCGTAAGTTCAATCAATTGTGAATCCAACCTTTGGTTGTTGATTAAATTGATTGACACTTGGATATTGGTTTTTGATACCGTCCAAGTTATTTCTTATATTCAATCGGGCTCGCAAATTCCTATTTGTTTGATTGCGGATTAAATTGAGAAATCGAGATACAAACTCTTGGATATCCATTGATTGAGTGTGACTGTCTAGTTGATTCTCTTGGAATTATATTGGATTTGTCCATACATATTTCTAAGCGAAATATTGGATGTGGTTGTTAGACCCCTGTTTTTCATCTTCTCAGCTAACTGAGCGTAAGTGTTCCAGATTCGTGAGATTTTCTAGACTTTGTCTATTACAAACAGGTTTCCAAACCTAGATCAGAAAATCAAAAGAGAAATTAAATAGTCTTATCTTTTAGGGAAAAATTGGGATCAAAAGTCTTCACTTAGGTTGAAGCAACCCTTAGGTTTTAAATGACGTCAGCTACAGAAATCAATTGCGTAGAGCCTTTCGAGGTTCAAGAGACATAAGGAGCACAACTACATCTGAACTGCTTGGGGGGTTTATTTAGTCTTAACTATATTCCAGTCCAAAGCCTGATAATAGACTAGTGTACGTAGCGGTATAATATGTTTTGGTGTGCAAAGCTCAATGAGGTACCGGGGTTTTTATGTAATTGTATTTTCCTCGTTAACAAAACTTATGGTGTCTTGTGTTTTTCCTTTTCCGCATATATCGTTTTATCTTTATAATAAAAATAACACAAGTAATACGTAATCAATCTAGATATTTTATGTCTTTATTAATTGTGATCAATAACGAGACATAATCAGGTTCACGGGCTTCTTAGTCTAGACATATTGATTGTGGAATACAAACAGAAAAACTCTATATACGTATTGTACAAGGATCTTTAATTTAGATCTACTTACAATTGTATTATGTTTGTCCATACAAGTTGCCAAACAAAAAGTTGGTGGTGTACTTGGTATCCTCTCCTTTTCAAGCTCAAATCACAAAGGCCATTTCTTCACTAGATTAAAATTGAATGGCGCTTGCGCCAAGTTTTTAATTGAGAAGGATTCAAAGAGTGGCTCTTGCGCCTTTAGCGATACAAGGAGCTTTGCCACAGTAAAGATGTGATAGGATGCTCTAGTATTACTGGTATGAAAAGGATTGAATGTTTACTTTAATTGATTAAAGAGCACGTTTGGTGATGAAAGATGAAACTTCTGACCAGTTTTTTATTCCCTTGATCACTACCTTTATTTATTTTTGTTTTTACTTTCATTAGTATACTTTAGTTAAAATTATCACTATTTACCTTGGTTACCTAAGAAGTTGAAAGCAAACAACAATTGCATGCTCTCCGTGGGAAAAAATCATTTCTTTCTACTCTACTCTTTATTATAGAAAGTATAGGAAATATTTTGGTTGGCCGACAACCCATCAGCTAAATAACCTAAACATCGAAAAACATTGCCATCTCTTCTACCTTAAATCATCAAAATCATTTGGATCGTCGTCAGCAAGTCCAAGTGGGTCAAAACTACCACCTGGGTAAAATGGGTCGACAATATATCATTGTGGACCAAAAACAACACATTAACCTTCACCCGCTTTGCCAAATTTAACACCAATATGTGAAAGTAATTCGGAGAAGACACAACCAAGAGCATCAAGTGTGCCCTATCTGTAGTGGTTAGCTTTTAGCTCTCGATTTTTAGAAAAGGATTTCGGGTCAGCAGAAATCTCAGAGGTATCATAACTATAATCACCAAAAATCCACCAATGAGGTAAGATGGAGACCTGTCGGAGAATCCTTATAAGCACTTAACACGATCGACACGGTACCATTTTCTTGGCATTGCTGTCTTAGGCGTGGTCTTCTTTTGGAAGATCATAGTGATTATTCCTTCATTGATGCTATCAGTAGCTAGTGAAAGTTTAACTGTCTTTCCTACAAGAGGGAGAGAAGAGAGAGACACATAGTTGAAGTATGCATTGGGAAATATTACGAAGATAAGTGAGTTATGGTAGTTTGTTGTAGTATGAAAAGGTCTATTAGCTTCAACTTGCATTTATTTCTTAAATGGCCTGGTATGGATCGGACGCTTCAACAATCTTTTTTTTTTTTTGAACAAGTTGATTCAGTAATTGGACCGGTGAACTGTTACACTGCCCGGTTGTTGATGGTGAATTTTTGACAAGGGAGAAAATCATAATATTACTTTTGCCCAACTGCAGAAGCATGAAAATAATATGCGTGAATTTCTGACTCGACACTTGAATTATAGATTTGTACTTCTACGCTATATTCTGCAAGGAAATTAGAAATGCATATCTCATTAATAGCTACATTGACCTCGTAGATTTCTTATACATGTGTATGCCTACAAGATTTCAGAGCTTCACTCGGCTGAACTCTCATTGTTATTGTCATGTATTAATCGGAGTACACTGACAATACAAATTATAGATATTCAGAATAAGCTTATATCCTATTTTTGGATAAAACTATTATTTGAAGTACAATATCTAGTACGAAGTTGGATTAAACATCACTTCAAATTGCAGAACTTCTACGGTAGAATTCCTTGAATATGTTTTCCAGGGTACCAACAAAGTGCTAGCAACTACTACACATGGCCATGTCCAAGATGCCAGACCGAATAGCCAACTTGACCGTGCCCCCAAGGCCACTGTCCAACGTTCCCAGAACACCAGCATCCCAAGCCAACTTAGCCGCACTACAGGCCAATCTTGGCCAGCGCCCTAGTGCCAAATCAACTTGGACTTATCCCAGGACTACTCGGCCACACCTCCCAAGCCATGGGTATTGCACCTACGCGCATTATTGTGGCTAACATTCTACTGACATGCCACTAACATGTCACAAGTATGCCATGACCATGTTACGATGCCATGAGCCCGCTAACGATGCCCTCTTACAAAAAACTTCTTATTATTCACACAAACCTTGAATCTGAGTTGTCTCTTCAAGCTATGTCACTTCGACAAGGTCGGTCTAGCTTAGGCTAAATACTCAATCAAAATACATTATGGATATAACCTAGTCAATACAAAAGATAGTCCTACGAGAAATCAAAACATGTTACATGGGGGTATTCTTCATGGGTATTGGTCTGGTGGTATACAACGACATGCGGCGTGGAAACAACCCATAATAAGAAAGTGACAAGTAGTGGTGACGGTTAAGAGCAACTTCTGGAAAAATCCCTAGCATAATCGTAACTTCACCAGTACACCCACGATCTTCATCTCTCCATCCCTTCAGTACCTCCACCACCTACAAGGAAACAACGTGTGACCCTTACAACTATAAATAGACTCCTTTGTCTATTCAGAAAACAGAACAATCTTACCATTTTCAATCTCTGCTTCTTTCATAGTTCAACAAACGTTACACACAACAATTCAATCACCTCTGATTTCCTCAGTTTTCTTTGCTTTCCCTCCCTTAAGATTAACCCATCTTCTCTCTTTGTAACCGAAGCAAAACATGAACGGCCAACTTCTTGGTTTAGGATCGTTTTGTATGATTTTCGAACCTAAAAAAAGTACTTTTTTTTTAATCCTAGACTAGTGGTCCCTAAACTACTTCCAAACTCCTTAAATTAGAATGGATTCTGGAAATTACGGGGTTCGAACCCCTACATCCGCAGTGGAAGGAAGCATGAGAACCATCAGACCACTTGATGGTTCTCTGAAAAAAGTACTCCGACAATACATTGTTTAACCCTATAACCAAATTTTTTAGGTATAAACAATTATCTGACCATAGCCAGAAATCAACCTCTCGGCTACAATCGTCTCGAGAAAAATGGTTGGATTTTACGTCTGGATCAGTAACTAATCTCAATTCAGGCTCGACAGCCACCCTAATTCCTCTTATAAACACCGGAGCACAATAAATGTAGAGTTTACTAAAGAGCAAACAAAATAAAGCGGTAAGTAGCTTTTTGATTTCTGCAATTGAATACGCACCCGCCCTTAGCTTAGTTGGTAGAGCGGAGGAATACGCACCCGCCCTTAGCTTAGTTGGTAGAGCGGAGGAATGTAGTATTCAGCGGGTAAGGGTCATTGGTTCGAATCCGATAGGTCGGATTTTTTTTTACTAGCGTAAATTTGCTTTGAGGTATAAAATTCACATTCACTAGTTCGAATCCGGTAGGTCGGATATTTATTTTTTTACTAGCGTTTTTTTTTACTAGCGTAAATTTTCTTTAGAGCATAAAATTTACCCATTTAGTGGAATTTTATAAATACCCCTCCTTTTCATGGACTTCACAAATACCCTTATCCATCAATAATTATACCCCTCATCTTCTAAATGTAATCCATTTAATTTTGAATCATATAAACAACCTTTCAATATTAATAAAAATTTAGATGAAAATCATTTCATTTATTACCTCACATGCTGGAAGTGGTGGTGGTGGTGATGCCGGCGATGGAGGTGGTGGTGCCACCAGATCTGGGATCAACTTTTGTTGTTGATACCATATTTTGGTGTCAACTTGGGTTGTTGACACGTAATCTTGACCAAACTAATTTCCGAGTTTTCAATTTTTGTAACAACTTGGTTTGTTGACACCAGATATAATATCAACTTCGGTTGTTGATACAAAAATGTGAACCTAACTTGTTTCTAAATTTTCAATTTTGTTATCAACTTAATGGAAACGGAGGTGGATTTGGAGGATATGGTGGTCACAATTGCGGTGGCGGAATGTTGATGATGGTTGTGGAGTGGTGGCGGCAGCGGTGGAGATGGTTGTGGAGTGGTGGTGGTGGTGAATTACCAACGCTGGAGTTGGAGGCGGAGGTGGAGTGATTGAGAAAGAAAATTATTGCTTTTTGAAATTAAAAAAAACAAGAAGTTATGTGTAATAAATTACTAAAATAGTTTATTTTAAAAAGGATAAGCTTTATGTATAAGAGGAGGGGTATATTTATAATGTGATAGGGGTATTTTTGAAGGATTTCAAAACCAAAGTTATTTAATTAATATACCCTAAAATTTACACGCACACAATCAAGTATACCTATTTCATACAATTCCCAATCAGCAACAACAGGCTCGGTCCAAGGGTGACAGAAAGAGGGCATCATATTCAATCTGCTAAAAGAATAAGAGAAAACCACCACAGCAGATGACAGAATGGTACAGGCACCAGACCTAAATCCCAATCAGCAACAACAGGCTCGGTCCAAGGGTGACAAAAGAGGGCATCATATTCAATCTGCTAAAAGAATTAGAGTAGAATACCACCACAGCAGCTGACAGAATGGTAAAGGAACCAGACCTACAACCAATGACAGTGATCAATGATGACTGGAACCAAATGACTGAAACCAAAATTACTTCGTAACTATGCTTACCATATATCAGTACTGAAATCAGTGTTGTCCATATGCAAAACAAACTCACTACTCCTTCAATCTGAAATATTCAACTGCATTAACTCCTTTATTCACTGCAAGTCTATCATGTAACTCTGGTCGTCTCAAAATGTTTTCAATCGTAAACCCACGTACCACACATGAGCTAGACCACAGTATAATCATAATTAGGTATACACGGAATTTCATATTGATACATTTATAAGTAAAATACACCTTTGTTTAAGTTTATATTAAAAAAGAAAACTTATATTCGTGGCGAGGAAGATACATAACCAGATAACCTTCAAGAACTATTTGATTTGGCTGCTCCAAAATTTGTTCTCCCACATCTCCACCTTTCTAACAGATTGTTCTTTTTTTGAACGTACAGAACGAAACGATGGAGGATCAAATGGAGGAGGCATAATGCATGGACCACTATCACTAGGATATTTCACCATGGATGCCATCATGAAATTTTTCTCAACTCCATTTGCTGGGCAAGCCATGGTCTCGGAACAAAGTTCTACTGAGTTTGGGGGTATTGTAGGTCTATATGTCAATAGTTTGGCATATTCGTTTAATAGATGAAACATATAGTCATAAACAAAATCCATCGTTAGATTTTTGTGGACGAAATCACTGGAAGCCTTTCCAATGTCCTGAACCTGTTAAATTTACAGAGATTACTTAGGAGCTACAAATTTGACAACATTTTAAACAAACCAATAAGAAATCTGTATGTTTGCTAAGTACTCTCATATATATTGCAGAGAGGGCTGTATAAAGATGAGAGAGACAGAGATGGTCACCTTCTGTTTGTGTCTGTTACCCCAATCAACAGCGAACTTAATGGATCTGCACTTGTCATCGACCTTAACCGGCCAGTAGTGTTTCATAGGTTCTAAGCTTCTTGTGAAGAAATCATAGTACAGGGGCTTAACCAGCAATGTAAGAGAATCACAAGCTAAAATATACTTTTCGCTGACTGACCAAGCTGATCCCTCAATATAGATCTTGTATCTATGAAAAACATTAGCAGGAAACTTTATTTCCCTGATACAATCTAAAAAGGAACTGAAAATGAATGAAGTTCAAGATAGTACTTTGTATGACCTGTGAGTGCATTGGTCTGCTAAATTGGATTGTTGGAACCCTTTTTGAATCTCATGCCCCCAATCCTGTGGATGCAGTGGTTAGCTGCTACAGCATTTTACAATCATACGCTGTTATTCGTAAACTCTGACTTTAGTTCGAATCTTTCCTTTATCTGCTACAGCATTTTACAATCATACTGCTACAGCATTTTACAATCTTTCCGTAAGTCCTAAAGAGTAGTGGTAAGCCAATCAAAAGATAGAGGAGCCAAACAATACAATTCAAGCTTTTGAAATGCACTTTTTACTAGTTAGTTGGCATTTATAGTTACGGTGTTTCCTGTTGCACTGAAGTTTAATATTTTCCATAAATTTCATGCAAGTTTTTTGTACATAGTCATTACCTGGGCATAGAGCCGAGCACCCCAATCCTGTTTGTCAGAGACATTGCATTTGAGAAGGTCTTTCCTGGTTTCAGCTACTTCAGGGTTCCCTTTCCAGTATGCATAAGGTTCCCTTTCTATCCATTTCTTCTTCCTATTTCCCTCTTTCAGCTCCTCCAATAGAGTGTCCCATGGTTTTATATTAATTTCAGGCCTGTAGAATATAGACACACAATTTTATATACCAAAAAGAAATTGTGTAAATATATAGAGATACAAGTTTTTCTTTTTTCATCTTATGAAGTATGATGGATGATGATGTTTTTAGCAATATCTATATCTATAACCCATCGATTAATGCATTCATGTTGACAAACTCGAAATCATACATTTCATGATATCTTTAAGCGTGACACATTCATGAGAAGAACCAACAGATCAGTGTGCTTCTAAAAACTAGAGCACCTTCTAAAGCTCCAACCCAATATAATTCACATGTTAAGCACTCTGAAGATCTAAAAAGATGCTACTTGATTCCAAATAAACATTCTTAAGAATTACCATGAAACATCCTTTGAAATCACAACCTTTATCTTGGTCTTCGTTTGAACCTCAGTAATACGAGCATTAATTTGAAATGGAACTTCTCAAATACCTTTTCAGATATAGCTAAAGGATTCAAAGCAGAGCAAGAGGAAGGAGAAAAGGTTAACAGCAATTACCAACCCCAAAAGGACCAATCTGGAAAGACGATGTCCAAAGTTGAGTCGTCTGCACAATAACGAAACACCGGTGGAGGAGCAGTGGCGTTAGGTTGCTTATACTCACTAGAGCTGACAACTGGCCAGTCAACACAGTCAAACATCAAATCCAAGTCTGGCAACTTCCCTGGATACCTCCTCAGTAGCTGTAGAATTCCCCATAAAGTAAATGTATCTCTTGTTTGAAAAGCCTTCTCATACATCTCCAGATAAGCTTTACCGTTAACAGTAACTAATCTGAAGTTTGCTGTCCTGTTTGCACGCATAACCATCTCTTTCGTGATCCCAGTATTTCTCCATGGCCAAAGATCTTCATGGATCCAGCGGAAATAATCAGGGCATGTTTTTGTTGAGGGTAATGAATTTTCGACTGTCTTGGTTGACGAAATTAATGTTCCTGAATAACTTATAGGACAGGTATTGGTCAGGTTTCCATTCAAGCAGTTAAGTGGAATCTCTAATCTCTTTGGGGATTCTTTCCTTTGAATTAGACTCTTGGTGTTTTTCGAGGTCGTGCTAAAACTATTTCTGAGTATAGGCTGCAAAAGATAACATGCAACACCAAAGACATGCATAAGTTATTTGATAAACCAAGCACCAAACTGAAAACAATACAAAAAATCTACCACATTTTGAAACGAAATTAATTAAAATCGAAGCAGACGTAAGTTCCCGATAAACCTAAGAACTAATCTACATTTGATGTTCTATCAGCAAATTTGATGTCTCAATTGTCCTTGATTAGTCAATTCTAATAAAAATTGGTTCTACCAGTCTAGCCCACCTGAAATTAATTTCTGGCTCCAATATCTCAGTAAGTCTTGCATAGCGACTCTAGAAGTAAAATCAACATTGGGAAAGTGTATTTGAGGGGGAAATGAATAATCATCCATTACCGAAGCTACATTGTCAGTTAGATGTTAATGTAGTAACAGCAATTAACCAAAATTAAAAAAAAAAAGATTAGCATGCAAGCTAGGGTTAAGAGAAAAAAAGAACTTACAGAATCAATGTGGAGAGAATAAATGTAACCAACAAAGAAGAGAATGAAGATGAATACAAGTGTTGAAGTAATTTTTATTCCTGTAGGCGTTTTCATGTTTCTACTCTTTAATGGCAGAGTTAACATTTCTGAAAAGCTGTTAGAATCTCCAGATCTGTTCTTCTTTTCTTTGCATTGATGATGAGGGCAAAATCACGAGACAGGTGGAGGAGGAGGAGTAGGATATTTTTGTGGGAAATTTGACTCTTCCCCATTTCTCTTTACAGGTGTTAGTTTTCTGTCGGTAACGGCAGTATGGAATGAGAAAACGAGTAACACCCACTAAGCCCTAAGTTTAAAAGTTTGCCAGTCACTCCAGTCACGTGTGTGAGGCTTGTAAAACTTATTGTTTAAAAGCCAAAACTACCCTTCCCATTTCGTAATAGGAATCCGAGCAGTTTTTTGTTTTTTTTCTTCTTTAAAAAGGAAATCAAATTCAATTATTGGATAACGATTATTACGTGAAACTATTTGGAAGCCTCACAAGACAAGCTCCAATGACATACCACTACATTAATTGAACAGGTTGGTGTGCTAGCCTACCAACGAGCCTTATGGATAACCTAGCCAAAGGAGCCGAAGCGGATGGGGGCTGAGATTGTGTCATAAGGGGGGGAAACTAACTCTACTTTCCATGTTAATTTCTGCAATATTACGCTATTGGGGTTCGAACCTGGGACCTCCTGGAAAGCATGAAACTTTGGGGAACGAGGATGACCAGCTGAGCTAGGTGCCTGATTATTACATGAAACTTTTTTTTGTGATGCATGCATGTATTAGAAAAGCAACTAAACTGTTATTACACGTGGAAAGGTGACTCTCCTGGAGTCGCTTAATAAAATCCGGATTCGCCTGAACCCATATTGTTCTTGAGTAGTTTCTGGATTGGCTATCGTCTGATGCATAGTTTGTTATACCATTTGCTCCTTGGTTTCCTTTCCTATAATTGTGCTGAATAACACAGAAAGGAATTTGACTCATTCGGTGTTTAATTTCTGCGATCATTTCCGAAATATATCAAGGGGCTTCCGTTGGAGTTTTAATGAAGTGCATGAGATTCTTTGAGTCCGTCTCAAATAACACTTTAGTCCATCTTCTTTCAGTTGCGGTTCTGGTTTCTAGCACCGTTGTCGATGTCTCTGCTATGAGCGACGTGGTTATTCCGAGATGTTGTGCAATAGCCATTATCGTTTGCATGTTCGAATCTCTGCATATGAATCTTGCTCCTGCCATACCCGGGTTGCCTCTAGCTGCACCCATCTGTGTTCACTTTAATCCAATCTGTTTCTGGATGGTCCCAACCTACCTGAATGGTTATAGTCGTCTTGGTTATGTTTGTTGTAATTCTGGAAGGCGGTTCCTCCTAGAGAACTGGTGGGGAATTCTGTTTTTCCCATTCAAATTCTTGTTGTTGTGCGAATGACC
The DNA here is from genome assembly GCF_003573695.1 of Papaver somniferum. Taxonomy (NCBI): domain Eukaryota; kingdom Viridiplantae; phylum Streptophyta; class Magnoliopsida; order Ranunculales; family Papaveraceae; genus Papaver; species Papaver somniferum. Next base: position 46,693,767 of record NC_039363.1, read on the forward strand.
TTGTCGGGATGTATATATGAGTGGACTGCTCTTGATTGAACACGAGGTCATTTCTTGACGTTCGTAGTGACCATATTAGGAAACAACATGAAGTGACAGAAGATGTATTGCCCTGTGTTTGTAGTATTTGTGAAATTGTTGTTTGATGGTTTAAGGAAATTGGTTGGTCGTTACCTAGGTATCGGTTTGTTGATATGCGGTTAGATAGGCTGGTCCAAGCGGACATAGCCATCGGGCAATGTATAAGCATGTGTTGAGCTGTTTCTGGCTCGGAATTGCATCGGGGGCAAAGGTTGGAAGTGGAGAGGTTTATGTGATATAGCATATACAAGGTTGGCAAACCTTCATTTATAGCTTTCCACAAGAAAAGCTGAATTTTGGGAGGACAGGGTAAGGTCCATAAAAAAATTGTTGTTGGGACGGGGTTTGGGTGTGCGAGGTTATCTTGCTGTGTGAAACAACTATACCTGGAGGCGGTTGTGCATTTTCCCGATTTAGAGTTGGGCCAGATTATTTTATCTGGAATGCTGTCAGGAGGAAGATGTATATTTATAACGTGTTAGATGGCATTAGGTGGGAGGTTGTTTAGCTGATCATGTCTCAAGTATTGATAAAATTTGTCAATTAAATCATATACAAATTGTATAGGGTGGCATTGGGCAGGATCAAGGTTTTGAAAGTGGGGTTTCCAATTAGCTTGGATAGGTGTATCTGAACCATTTCCTATTTGGTGAAATAATTGTGATAGACACATTTTTGTGTCTAATTTGTCCTCAATGTCTGTATTGTTGGAACTCTATTTTTGTACTAATATTGTGTTTTTATGTATTTTTAGGAAATAAACATTTTTGGAAAATTTGGCTCGAAAAGTTGATTTTGGCACCCGGAGGACAAGTGTTATTCGGACTCTCGCTTTTGGATAAGGGGTAAACTAATTACTAAGGGGAACCCCCAGGACACCCCTCTTCTTCATTTGAATATCCATTTTGGCGGGAAAAATGTTCACAACACAGGATAATTTTCGATCGAAGAAATGAAGTAGTGGTAGGTCGATTCAATGGCTGAATTTTGGTATAGAGATGTGATATAGGTTAAGGAACACATTTTGGGCAGTGGGTTTGATCGGAATTGGCTGGAAAATGCGTGATGATTCACACACCCAAAACAGAGCACGTGTACTGTAACACGAGCAAAAATTGAAGTTCTTGTGTGCACGGAGGAGTTCTACTAGCGTTGGGAGAGTGCTGAGGCGTGGAGAAGACAATTGGGAGCGTGCTGGACTGAAGTTAGCGTGAGAAAATTCTTTAAATGGCAATTATTCTCTATTTTTGGCAGCAAGGAATAATCGAATTAAAGAAAGTATATACGCAATCAATGGTCGGATTTTTGACCTCAATTCACTATAAATACACGTACAATTGAAGCTAGAAAGTTTGGCAAGTCATTGGTCGAGAGTTTGGGGTCGAGAGGAGAGCTCAGGAGGCGTGAATCAAGAGTTTTCAGAACTCTGTTGCTGCTGCTCCTGCTGCTCGTGAAGAACAGGGAAACGGCGACGGTTTATTCATCCGTCGTAACAGTTTCTTCAACTGGATTGCAACATTTATCTTCATTGTAACAGTTCCTTCATCCTCGGTTGCAACATTTATCTTTAGATTTGTAACGATTATCTTCAGCATAACAGTTGAGACTTGAAACAGTCGTTCTGTAACGCAAATGCTCTGTTGCATATTTCCTGTTTTATTGTTTTCTCTTCTTGTAAATACCAGTTGAGCTTAATAAAATATTTTGAGAGGTATTTCACCATGATGAGCTAAACCCCAACACTGGGGCGATGGAGGAAGCCTTAATTCATCTATGTGGTAATTTTATTTAATTCTATATTTACTTTTTGCACCAATTTTAATTGAATTAAGATTTTAATTAATTATTTGTGATTTCATTTGATGGTTTATGCTTAGTCCTAGGGATTTTTGATATGCCATGCTTAAGAAATACAAGTAATATTTTATAAAATCTACTTTGGCAAAGAATAGAGTAAATATTCATTTTGTTTTGAATTATAATTGCCTAGAATTAATTTCTGAACCATTTAAGAAATGAATTTGGCCGAATCCTAAGCCCAAGTAACTCTCACCATTGTTAATATTTTATTGTATATATTTATTTATTTTTTATTAAGTCTAAAAAAATTATCCTTCACAAATCCGAGAGTTTGAACCTCATTACTACAACCACGAAAAATCATTAATCATTTTGGCGCCGCCGACGCGGATTTGTGCTTAGGTAGAATTTTTTTTAGGTTTATTATTAATTTTTTTAGAATTGTTTGTTCCTTTTTACGTTTCTTTTTGTCTTTATTTTGCAGGTTCAAAGTGAAAACTAAGGACTTGGAGAGGAAAAAGCTTAAAGCGAAAAGCGAAAAGAGAAGAAAAAAAAAGGACAATTTTAGGATTTAATTTTTAATTTTTTTTAGAGTGTGTGAGGAAAATTGTAATTTTTTTTTTATTTATTTATTTTGGACTTTGGACTTTAAACAATTGGACTTTATTTTTTTAACCCTACGGAAGGGTATTATTATTATTAAAAAAAAATATTATATAAACTGTGTGCAGGGAAGGACGACGATTACTATATCGTCTCGGCCCATCGGGTTCGTACATGACATAGGAGTCGTGGCCCGAGTCGACTTCAACGGTTCATCCCCCGTCTGGTACGGGAGGTAAGTCCATCGAAACACTCGCGAATCTCCTGTAAGCGAGTTACTGTATTCCTTAAGGTGATTCATTGATTGAGGACGAATTTGGACTGTTTTTAAATTCCTAGTAAAGGGCAAGGCCTGGCCAATACAAGATAAGGATTCGGATTTCATCACCGCTCCCTTCTTGCCCGCCTTAGGAAAACGAAACCTAACGCGAACCCAAGCTTAAAATTTGGAATAGAACGAGACCGATAGGGTAACGAGCTTAATAGGAAACTCGTTCGAAAAATATTGGTTGCTCTTTAAGCACACTCCAAAGTTCATGATGGTTTCTGTGAGTTGAATGCGTGACTGCGCCGCCTTGTGATAGCGGTGAGGCCTTGGGTATCAAAGCTCCACTGAGCTTCCCTCGCCTCAATTCAACTTACTTTGACTCGGATTGATTCCAGAGGGGTTTGCTCAAATTGCAACGAATTCCCTTTCGAAAGATAGAAGCTGGTCTAGAAACAATCTAAGTGGAGCCATCATGCTTTTTGTTTGCTAGAAATCTTTAGGTTTGTTTTGGTGGAGTCGAGCCAGCCTTGTTTGTGATTGTATAGAATCCCTCTGTAGTTTATATTTCTTCGGTGATGAATCCTTTTGAGGAGACGCCACCTGCGATGACGTTGCGAGAATATATGTCTAGAAATTCTCGTAATCAAGAGACGTCTTCGGAAATGACTCTTGGTGAATATATGCGTGGGTAGCGATATATGGATACTCCAACTTTTATTGAGGAATCACCTCTAACGATCTATGAGAAATATTATAAACATAGACCATGTAGTTGGGAACAAAGCTTGAGAATTCGTGAATATCAAAAATTATATTGTGATGATGATGATGAGGAGGATGGTGATGATGATTATAATGATATTTCTAGTTCAAATCCAAATAATTTTAATAATTATTTACCTATTCAAAAGGACGAGGATTTGACTAGAAATACCCCCGTTTTAGGCGATGATTACGAAACCGATGATGGTTTAGAGGAATCAGTTTATCTTGAGAGTACTATTTTCGAGTCAAACGATTTAGAAACAATAGTCTTAGAAGAACTCGTAGAGATTAGCGGGGATGAACCTTACTTGTGATTGCTAGAACCTTCCTGTTAGGATTTTTATTTCTTTTTGATTTTTTTTAGTGTATGCCCGATTTTGTTAATAGGGCTTGGAAAAGAGATACTCTAGGTCGATTGATTAGCGAAAAACCTAGTAGTTCTTCTGATATAAGCAGGGAGCTCGAAGATTGTTCTTTTGAGAGCCCTGATTTTGGAAACTTCAGTTTTGAGAATCTGCATCTTTGTGAAGAAATTTCTCCTAGTCCTTTGGTAGTGCCAGAAATGGCAACTTTAAAAGCTTTATTGAACCCAACTAGGACCTCTCGTCCGTCTTGTATCAAGTTAGCTGAAACCGAGGTAAATTATGAACTCAAACCTGGGACTTTACAGATGCTCCCAACCTTTTTAGGAAAAGAGAATGAGAACCCCTATTTTCATGTTAGGGAATTTGAGGAAGTATGTAGTACTCTGAAAATTAAAAACCTTAGTGATGATGCACTGAAACTTAGGTTATTCCCCTTTTCCTTAAAAGATAAAGCCAAATCTTGGATGTATAGTTTGGATTCTGAGTCAATTGAAACCTATGAAAAACTTACATCTGCCTTTATACATAAGTTTTTTCCAAGGCAAAAAACATCGTCTATTAGGACACAAATTTGTACTTTTGCTCAACAAGAGGGAGAATCTTTATATAGGTATTTAGAAAGGTTCAATGACTTAATTTCTCAATGTCCTCATCATGGTTTAGAGAAGGTTAGGTTAGTTCAGATCCTCTACGAGGGTTTAGACTATTCAACAACGACCATGGTTGAGTCCTTATGCACAGGTGGGTTTGAGAATAAAACTGTTGATGAGGCGATGACATTTTTGAATGAAATCGCCAATAAGACCCAACAATGGGAAAATAATAGGGAACCCCAGAAAACAATTCTTCTAAGTAGAGGAAATGTCAATAGGGTAGAAGGATCCTATGAGTCAGATGCTAAAATAGCATCCATAGCCAAAAGGTTAGAAGCGTTGGAATTAGGTCATTCTAGTGGTACTAGTGGTAGAATAGAGCCTTTTTGGGAAGACCATACTGTTGAAGAGCAAGCCAATGCTCTTTATAACCATACTAGATTCGATAACCGTCAGAAGTTTGACCCTTATTCAGAAACCTATAACCCTGGCTGGAGAAACCATCCCAACCTTTCTTGGTCTAAGGGCCAGAATCAAGGTCAGTCTAGTAACTCTCAAGCTCCCCCAGGTTTTGGCTATCCTAAGAATCCTTCAGCCCCGGAACAGTTTCAGAACCCTTCGGATGAGAAGATTATGAGTTTAGAAGAGTCTCTTGCTTTGTTAACTCGTAACACTATGCAGTTTCAGCAATCTGTTGCTCAAGGTATAGTAGAAAATAAGAGAATAGGTCAGGCTAAATCTCAGGCTATTTCCGAGTTGAAAACCCAGGTTAGTCATATAAATGAGTCTTTGAGGGAAAAAGGTAAGTTTCCTAGTCAAACTCAACCCAATCCTAAAGGAGAGAAACCGTACAATCATGTGAATTCTATTACAACCATTAGGAGTGGAAAGAAAATTGACAACAAGGTCACCATGCCTGAAAGTGAACATACTGTAGTTCCACCTTCTACTTCCCAAGAGGAACCCGCAGCTGAGGAAACTGAAACAATATCTAAGGATTCCCAAGAAATTTATGATAGGATTGCCTTTGTGCCTAGAGCCCCATATCCACAGTTGTTAGCCCCAACAAAGAAGGAGTCGATTTTCAACGAGATAATGGAAACATTTAAGCAGGTGAACATCAACATTCCATTATTAGAAGCAATTAGGCAAATGCCTGCTTATGCCAAGTTCCTTAAAGATCTTTGTACAAGAAAGCGTAAGCTGAATGTCCATAAGAAAGCCTTTTTAGCTGGTCAAGTAAGTTCAATTCTTCTGAACCAAACACCCCCTAAGTATAAAGACCCTGGATGCCCCACCATATCTTGTGTTATTGGTAATCATGTAGTTGATAAGGCATTGCTTGACTTAGGAGCTAGTGTTAACTTACTCCCGTATCATGTGTACACCCAGCTAGGTCTTGGTAAGCTGAAACCGACCAATTTGACACTTCAATTAGCTGATAGGTCTGTCAAAGTGCCTCGTGGTGTCATAGAAGATGTTCTCATTGAGGTCGATAGGTTTATATACCCAGTGGATTTTGTTGTTCTAGATACCCAGCCTGTTCAGAACCAAGGTGCTCAAATCCCGGTGATTCTAGGTCGCCCATTTTTGGCCACATCTAATGCTGTCATCAATTGTAGAACCGGACTTATGAACATATCTTTTGGTAATATGACTTCTGAGCTAAATGTATTTAATGTCATTAAGTCTTCTGAAATAGATGATTTAGAAGTGGTGAACATGATTAGCACTGTAGCTCCTGATCAGTTAGCCTGCAGTATGTTTGATAATCCTTTATTTGAGGAACCCTTTACTGATTCGGAGGAGATAAGCATGACGAAAAACCTTATTGTTGATGAGCCTATGATAGAGATTTCTTCGATAATCCTTTATACGATGAGTTTTTCGTTTAGATGACCAATCCCCAAGAGAAGTTAGACATTGTGTTGACTTTATGGACCCTAGAATCCATCCATAGATTTTGGTCCACTTGAGGATAGTGTCACCCTAATTTTTGGGGTAATGATGATTCTAGTGATCGCAAGCATCCCTAATTGAAGTCCTAACTTGGGACTCGAGCTTTGTGCTCTAAGGTCTTACTTGAGTTTCTTCAAATCTGCTACCTGATCCTCCCGATACTTTCCATGAGGAAATCCAGTTCTTAGAAACAAGTCATCCAGTTGAACATAATTTCCTAGACACTCATAAGAGCCCAAAGGGACACCCCAGATAAATCTAGTTGCCTTGAGAAAACCCTAGATCAAGTTAGGCTCTGGTTGCCTTTTTATAATTCAAGATGGTAGTTCTATATTTGTGTCAGCTCTTTTGGTTCCGAGGACCGCAGCTTTCGGCTATTGGTATATGATTTGGAAGGTGACAATACTTTTGTGGTATTTGATGTCTGGCTGAAGACTTTAAACTAGCACTTCTGGGAGGTAACCCTTTTCGTGCAACATGGTAATATCTTTCCTTAATCCTTATTCTTCAAGTGGTACACTTTCTTTTTCCTTGTTCATGCTTTTAATTTTATCTTTAGAACATTGAGGACAATGTTAGATTTAAGTTTGGGGGTATGGGGAAACTTTTAGTTGCAGAAATAATAAATACGCTCCAGAGCCTAGAGATTTATGCGTATTAGGATGGCACTAACCAATCTAAGTGGATGGAACATTTTTGTTTTAGGAGTTGAGGAACCAATCTGACTAGATGGAAACATCTATAGAGTCTATTCATAAAGCACAGAGCTCAGGTGTTAGAATAACATGATAGTTTCGCCATATCTCGTCGAGTCCTTTTCACTTTCTATTTTTAGTTTTCTTTTATTTCAAGTGATTTGGTGGGGCACACGATTCAAGTTGTTACCTTGCTAGGGTGAAATAGTGATGGACCTTTCCAAAAAAAAAAAAAAATTAGACCGACCAGTTACACCAATCGGAAAAGTATTAACACTTGGATAGCAATACTGTGTGTTCTCCACTGTTTCCGTCGCCTAAGCAAGCGTGGAATGCAGGACCCGTGGGAACTATCGTGTAATCTGCTGACAAGAAGCATGCGCTTGGATCAAAAAGATCTATTCATGCCGTTAAGTAAAAAAAAATAAAAAAATTGGTTATTGTTATGTGTAGTCAACTGCTGGTTCCCTTGTATTTGCCAGTTTGTTGATCCAGATTTAAGTTATTGACCACTGGTTCCCTTGTATATGCCAGTGTGTTAATATTAGTCAGACCGGTAGCTCAGTCATTTAGGTTAGGTTCATCTTGGCAGAGGCCTTCAGACAGATATGGGAAACACCGTTCGCTTTTCAACCATCTACATTTTTCTTTTTCCATCTTCTTAATCTTTTCATGTGATTAGTCTGACTCCGAGTATGATGTCCATCGTGAAACTATCTTAGTAGAGCTCTGTCACTTATATGAATTTTAGTATGCTTGAGTGCAAACTCGTGTACAGCAATTGGAATTTCGCATCAGGGTTCTTCCTCTTAGAGTCAATAATTGTATACCAACCAAGGAGGTTCTTTAGTGCTTTCCAAGGTTCTGCGTAGATAGCTAGGGTCTGGAGTAAAGGTTTTGTGGGTACACCTCTGGTAAACCCTCCGGAGACAACACTCCGCCACTAGGGCCACCTAGGGGTTCAAATGATTTTCCTTTCTAAAATAAATTTTCTCGAGGACTAGCAAATAATAAGTTTGGGGGTATTTGATAGACACATTTTTGTGTCTAATTTGTCCTCAATGTATGTATTGTTGGAACTCTATTTTTGTACTAATATTGTGTTTTTATGTATTTTTAGGAAATAAACATTTTTGGAAAATTTGGCTCGAAAAGTTGATTTTGGCACCCGGAGGACAAGTGTTATTCGGACTCTCGCTTTTGGATAAGGGGTAACCTAATTACTAAGGGGAACCCCCAGGACACCCCTCTTCTTCATTTGAATATCCATTTTGGCGGGAAAAATGTTCACAGCACAGGAGAATTTTCGATCGAAGAAATGAAGTAGTGGTAGGTCGATTCAATGGCTGAATTTTGGTATAGAGATGTGATATAGGTTAAGGAACACATTTTGGGCAGTGGGTTCGATCGGAATTGGCTGGAAAACGCGTGATGATTCACACACCCAAAACAGAGCACGTGTACTGTAACACGAGCAAAAATTGAAGTTCTTGTGTGCACGGAGGAGTTCTACTAGCGTTGGGAGAGTGCTGAGGCGTGGAGAAGACAATTGGGAGCGTGCTGGACTGAAGTTGGCGTGAGAAAATTCTTTAAATGGCAATTATTCTCTATTTTTGGCAGCAAGGAATAATCGAATTAAAGAAAGTATATACGCAATCAATGGTCGGATTTTTGACCTCAATTCACTATAAATACACGTACAATTGAAGCTAGAAAGTTTGGCAAGTCATTGTTCGAGAGTTTGGGGTCGAGAGGAGAGCTCAGGAGGCGTGAATCAAGAGTTTTCAGAACTCTGTTGCTGCTGCTCCTGCTGCTCGTGAAGAACAGGGAAACGGCGACGGTTTATTCATCCGTCGTAACAGTTTCTTCAACTGGATTGCAACATTTATCTTCATTGTAACAGTTCCTTCATCCTCGATTGCAACATTTATCTTTAGATTTGTAACGATTATCTTCAGCATAACAGTTGAGACTTGAAACAGTCAGTCTGTAACGCAAATGCTCTGTTGCATATTTCCTGTTTCATTGTTTTCTCTTCTTGTAAATACCAATTGATCTTAATAAAATATTTTGAGAGGTATTTAACCATGATGAGCTAAACTCCAACACTGGGGCGATGGAGGAAGCCTTAATTCATCTATGTGGTAATTTTATTTAATTCTATATTTACTTTTTGCACCAATTTTAATTGAATTAAGATTTTAATTAATTATTTGTGATTTCATTTGATGGTTTATGCTTAGTCCTAGGGATTTTTGATATGCCATGCTTAAGAAATACAAGTAATATTTTATAAAATCTACTTTGGCAAAGAGTAGAGTTAATATTCATTTTGTTTTGAATTATAATTGCCTAGAATTAATTTCTGAACCATTTAAGAAATAAATTTGGCCGAATCCTAAGCCCCAGTAACTCTCACCATTGTTAATATTTTATTGTATATATTTATTTATTTTTTATTAAGTCTAAAAAAATTATCCTTCACAAATCCGAGAGTTTGAACCTCATTACTACAACCACGAAAAATCATTAATCAAATTGTTGTTTTAAAAAAGGAATAAGAGACGCCATTTGTTTCCATTGCGGGATGGCGCTAGAAGGAATTGTAATTATACCTTGGAATATTGGTTGATGTTGGAGATATTTCTCATTGAACAAGCCTGTGCAAATGGACTGTGGCTAGTCGTAAATGTTCCAGATGTTTTTCATGAACAGAGATTTATTGTGATGGCTACTCTTTCGAATGCCGAGTCCTCCTTCCGATATCGGTTTGTTTAGCTTATTCCACCCTATTGGGTGGAGCTTTTTGACAAATGAATCATGTCGCCAGAAAAAATTTCTAGCGATCCGATCAATTTGTTTGTGCACATGAGAGGGGAAAAGTTGGGTTTGCATAAGGTGATTGCAGGTCGGTGTTAAAGAGGTTTTGATGAGAACAAGTCTTCCTGCAGGGGTAAGGCATTTTGTCATCCATCCTTGAGCTTTACGAGCCAGTCGCTTGAATATTGGTTCGAAAATGTGTCTAGAGTTTCTCCCGTGTTTGAATTGCACTCCTAAATATATAGGTCGGATTGATGTGGTTGGCATGTCGAAGGAATGGTGTAGAGAATCTATGTTTTGATGTTGTAGCCTCAGATGGTGAATGATTATTGATTTCGATGTGTTGATTATTTGTCCTGTCGATAAGTTGTATGATCGAAGTATCCTTTTTAGGTGACTGATACCTTCATGTGTCGCCCTGTACGTGATGAGGATATCGTCTGCATACATTAGATGTAGAATGGGTGGTTCCTTTTTCGAAATTCGGAGACCCTGAATCATATTCCGAGCTTCGAGATTTCCAAGATTTGTTGAAAAAACACAGATAATGAAAATGTAGGAAGATATGGGATCTCCTTGTCTGATTCCCCTGGTAGGTGTGATGAATCCATATGGTGTACCATTGATGTTGACTGAGTAAGTGACTGATTTGATACATAACATGATATAGTCCACAAATATTGATGGAAAGCCCAAAGCTTTTTTGATGAATCCCCAATCAAGGCTATCATAAGCTTTATGAATATCCAACTTTAAAGTTATTTTGGGTGCAATAGTGATTGAAGATGTTTTGATGTGGTGAAACAACTCTCTTGCAATAGTTATATTATCATGTATTGATCTTTGAGGTACGAATGCACTCTGATAAGGGCTCATTAAGAATGGGAGAAGAGGGTGTAACCGGTTGACCAGTATTTTGGAAATGACTTTGTAACTGACATTGCATAGACTGATAAGTCTAAATTGGGATGGTTTTGTTGGATTGTCTACTTTTAGGATTAACGTTATGTTTGTGTGATTCATGAGAGGGTGAATGTGTAAAGAATTGAAAGAACTTTGTACCATAGCTATAAGTTGACTGTGAGTGGTTTCCCAGAAAACTTTAAGAAACTTACTGGTGTATCCGTCCGGTCCAGGAGCGCTTCCACAATTGATGGAAAACAAATCTTGCTTGATTTCTTTCACGGTTACCTCCGCTGAAAGCATGTCAAATTGTGATGATGTCAATCTTGGGGTGATATCCTTAAAAAGATCCTCATCTATTATTGTATTTGGGGATGTGTATTGATAAGTGAAATGATCCATAATGAGATGGATAACCAGATATTTATCGCTGACCCAATTGTTTTGATGATCTTGTAATTGCGTCATGTTGTTACGGCTTCGGTGTATGGTTGCTTTGGTACGGAAGAAAGTCGTATTGTTATCCCCTGATTGAAGCCATTGGATTCTGGATCTTTGCTGCCAGTATGTTGCATGGCATTGGAGTAATGTGAGGTGTTGACTTCATATCTCTTTTTCTTGATTTATCTAATAATCTAGTTCTTCTCCGGTTTGAATAGCACAGTTATGTTGAGCTTGCTTAAATTGTGTTGTTGATTTGCGAATAAATTTTGGAAGATGTCCAAAAGTTTCCTTGTTCCATCCATCATAGATTGTGATGTTGTGATCAACCTTAGTTGAAGGTCTAGGGCAGAATCTGCATCACTTTGTTGAGTCCATGCCGATTCGATAACTTGTTTAAGTTGTGGATGTGTGAGCCAGAGATGCTCAAACTTGTGATTTTTTTGCCCCTGCCAATCTATTGCTTTGGTTTGCAGTAGGATGGGGGCATGATCAGATGCAATCCTCGGGAGGTGAGTGACTCATGCATGAGGATTTGTTTTACGCCAATGTTGGGTTGCCATTGCTCTATCAAGTCTTTCCACGATGTCGTCTTGACCTTGTTGATTTCTGTCCAAGTGAATGGATCTCCTCGAAATCCTAAATCAATGAAACCCATTTGATCTATCATTATTAGAAACGGTTGAGTCTGATTGTATGTGGTTTGTCTTCCCCCCGGCCCCTTTTTTCCGATTGGTCCATGATGTCATTAAAGTCGCCTATCAGCATCCAGGAGGTTGAGTTATTGATATTGGGGAAGATTGATAGAAAATCTCTCCAAAGATCAATTCTTTCATTTGGATGCGGAGGAACACGTATAAGAGCTGAAATAGGGGTAGCCCCCTCCATGGCATCAGGTACCCATACATGAAGGGGGAATTGTGCAGATTTAGCAACTGCACCAAGGAATAATAAGGAGGCACACAAACTATTATTCTCAATCAAGTTATGGATTGTACAAAGCCATGGTTGTGTTGGGGCTGGAGCAGTGATAAGGACATGTATGTAACTTTGGGGTTGAAGTAGAACCTGAACGTTTAGGTTGTTCCACATGAGACATAGTCCTCCTCTACGACTAATTGTCAAAACTGAGGTTAGGTTTTGGAATTCAATGGATTGGGCAAGTCTTGACATATGACGCTCAGTGGCTAAAGTTTCAGAGATGAATAGGATATTTGGCTTGTGTAATGATGTTAACTCCTGTACGTGTTGTATTGTAACCGGATTGTTGACGCCTTGGAAATTCCAGGCCAAGATGTTCATCTTAGGTTTAAAAAGGCTTTGAGTCTGGTTAATGGTTGTAGGTTTTTGTTGAAAATTGAAGCTGGTGGTTGCGATGGGGTGGAAAAAAATGGAATAAGGTGATATAACTAAGATATTGAGGCGGGCTTGGAAATGGGCTTTTTATTAGGTTAGAAATGAAATTGATTGTGTTTGGTATGTACTGAGAAGCGTCGAGATGAGGCGGCTTATTTGAGCTAACTAACACTAATACACCATAAAAAGGCTAAGGATCAAAGCGGTGAAGCAATATGCAGTTTAATTGCGATTAATTTGGTATGTTGGAGTGTCATGCTTGTTCCAAAGGAAAGACTTAAAGCAGTTGAGAAATCAATAAAGGTACATAAAACAAGAAGAAGTGATGGATTAGATCAAACATGATAAACGAAATCTTCTTTTTTAATCAAGAAGAAAGTAAATTAATCAAAATGAAAAATAAAATAAGTAAAAAACCTTCTAGCACCTAAAACTCTAGATACTAATTTTTCTGGATGAGGAAGCCGAAGACAGGAGAAGCCCAAAAAACGGGGTCGAAAAAAATGACTAAAAAAAGGTGACCAAATAAAAGAAGACACTTAAGATAACTCCCCAGACGGAAATTGAGACAAGCCCTTAAACGAAACGACAATCCCAATAAAGATCTTGATTAGATAAATATGTCAAATAAATTCCACCTAAACCGCCCATACGTGGCGACATAACCTACCAATGGAAGTAGACAGCGAATATACATCTCGAGACAAAACTTCGAGATCAAGAAAGAAACGATGAATTTTCTTACACACGGTTTGAAGCCGAGTCAACCCGGAGCAACACGTCCGACATGGAACACATCATCTTCTCCGATGAGAGCTAACAAGAAAAGCAAAAACTTCTCCTATTGTAATGAGAATCAAAACCCAACAACAATAAAACTATGAGTCTATTGATAAAATTGCTTCTACGATAAATTTTCACTACCATAGATGAAAATCACTACCGCTCCAAACGACTTCCTTGATAACCGTTGGGAAAACAGTGAGAAACAAAGGGCCACGATTCCCCAAACTAAAAGCAGAAACCTAAATATCTACCATTATTTGATCTTCAGAAAAAACAATAAGGAAACCCAAGAAGAAAAACATAAATAAATGAGGAAAATAAAGTATGAGCTTCACACAGAGAGGAAGCAACATAGAGCAAAAGAAAATAAACAAAATAAATCTAATCCATTATTTGAAGCTACTTCGAAATACCAAAATTGAAAAACAAACCTGACTCTGTCCCGCCCGGAACAAGGTCTGCCACCACAAGAGAGGACTACTCCCGACTTGCCATTATGCAGGATGATGTTTTGATTTCCATGTATGTTAGTAATCAAAAGATGGGTTTTGACAATTCACAGTGGTCTGGGACATACAGTGGTTTGAGGATTTCAGGCTTCCTTCTTCAGAATACTGAACCAGAAGACCTTTTCGATTAGTTGATGTTTGTGCAGTTGTGATGATGGTTTAGAACTTAGAGAGAGTGTGTGTGTGAGTGAGGAAGTCCTGAGTGGTTTTTTATTTTCTTCTTTTTGGTTGACAATCCACATTATAAGAATAAGGCTAAGTCTTATAGGCTAGATTGATCTGCTAGATTAGCTAAAAAGTGTTGCAGTTCAAAAAAAAATGTTGTCTATTTGTTAACACTAGTTCTCTCTCCTAACATTTGCTCGCAGTTGAACTAGTAGCGAAATAATATCGCTGAATGTTTCAGCGCTACAAAATTACCTTTTCGTTGAATGGTTCAGCGCAGATTGATTTATTTTTTAATCTGACGGCTGAGATTGGTTCCGCTGAACCAAACAGTGTTGGGCGGTAATCTGAGTTGATTGATAAGCACGTAAATGCTACATTTTATACCCATGTTTATACTAGTCAGGACTCGATATTTTTTTAATAATACTATTTTAGTGTTTTTTTGTAGAAAGTACTCGCGAATCTGATCACTGAAGAATAAATGGCTAAAGTAAGAGCCTAAATAGTGTTTGCGACAAAAATGGAACCCACATTGCTGCTTAGAACATCGGAAGAGCTGAATTCTGGTTTGCCATGCTTTATGGTAACCGAACCAACCAAGCCCATCTCTTGGCTAGAGAACGAACAGTGGTGCCGGGAAATACCAAATGACGTGGCAGGTTCTCCACCGCAATTCCCTATAACATACATAATCTTGTCTTTGCCAAAGTAAAAGAAATTTTTATTTCTTTATTCAAGCTGGTGGTGTTGGTCATGGCTGTGAACTGGTTGGGTTTCGAATATGAAAAATGACCTGAAGAAGATGAACCTGAAGTCTAAGACCGAGATGGTGGCCAATGGAAGCTATGTTGCTTATTGCGGCTTTTGTGTCATGGTTCGCTGGAGTTGGATGTTTGCCAATGAACGAAGGTGACTGAGAAGTATATCAGGCGTAAAAATAAGATGAGTGGAGATGGATTCTCGAATTGGTGGTGACTGTTCGAGGGCTCTACAGCAGGGAATGGAGTTTGGGTTCTCAACTGTGCTTTCGAATTCAAGATGGACTTAAACCGGACGTTGCTGAATTGCAGTCGATGGTTAAACAGCTGGAAGTGATGGGTTTTTTGCCAGTTCTTGGCATGGCATCGATTGGTAATCTCAAATAAAGAAGAAATTGGATGGCTGATAATTGAGAAGTGGTGGTGTTGTTGTTTATCGAAGTTCAACATTTATTATCTTACTTGGTTTCGAGTATAAGACAATCACGGAGCTGGGAAGCTAAGAAGTTAGAAGCGGACATGGCAGCGAGCATTCTTCCAAAGGATGATAGGTGTTATATTGATCTCCATAGGCCAAGGTGATGTCGTGGTGCTGTGGCTGAGAGCAGACGCGAAGAGTGAATTGGTGGGGCAGCAACTTATTGTGTTCTTCGTTGTGGACTGAAGATGAGTCAGAAGTGGGACTCAGCTGCTGTTGCATGCAGTGGTGGTTGATGAAAATGGTCGAGGAAGTTGTAGCTGATGGTTAGACGGAGTTGCAAAGGAGATGGAGGAGGATAGACAGTGAAAAGATGGAAAAAGGCACGGTGTATACGCTGGCTGATGGTTGAAGTAGAGTCGTGGTATTGGTGGAGCTATACTGCCGGAATTAAGAAGCTGGTGCTGTAGTTTAGGAATTTTCAGTCAAGAAAACAAAACATGAAAACAAAGGAAAAGAGGAGTTAGTTGTGGTTAGATTTGGAAACCGGTGTGGTGATCACATTGGGCCTGGATCGCATTAACTTTTAAAGAAAAAGTTATTATCATTATAATTTTTAGGGTTATGACCAGATGTGTAGCGAGTTTTGTGTATGGTATTTTCTATGACCAGCTGTGTAGCGGGTTTCATTTTATGACCAGCTTTGTGCGGGTTTAATTTTCTCTTATGATATGACCAGCTGTGTAGCGGGTCAATTCTTTGTTTTACTCGAAGACTAGCAAAATATAAGTGTGAGGGTGTTGATAAGCACGTAAGTGCTACATTTTATACCCATATTTATACTAGTTAGGACTCAATATTTTTGTTAATAACACTATTTTGGTTATTTTTGTAGAAAGTAATCGTGAATCTGATCACTGAAGAATAAATGGCTAAAGTAAGAGCCTAAATAGTGTTTGCGACAAAAATGGAACCAACGCTGCTTCTTAGGACACTGGAAGAGCTGAATTCTGGTTTGCCATGCTTTATGGTAATCGAACCAACCAAGCCCATCTCTTGGCTAGAGAACGAACAGTGGTGCTTGGAAATACCAAATGACGTGGCAGGTTCTCCACCTCAATTCCCTACAACATACATATTCTTGTCTTTGCCAACGTAAAAGAAATTTTTATTTCTTTATTCAAGATGGTGGTGTTGGTCATGGTTGTGAACTGGTTGGGTTTTGAATACATTTCCGAATCTGAAAAATGACCTAAAGAAGAAGAACCTGAAGTCTAAAACCGAGATGGTGGCCAGTGGAAGCTATGCTGCCGGTTGCGGCTGTTGTGTCATGGTTTGCTGGAGTTGGATGTTTTCCAGTGAACGAAGGTGACTGAGAAGTATGTCAGGCGTAAAAAAAAGATGAGTGGAGATGGATTCTCGAACTGGTGGTGACTGTTCGAGGGCTCTACAGCAGCGAATGGAGTTTGGGTTCTCAACTGTGCTTTCGAATTCAAGATGGACTTAAACCGGACGTTACTGAATTGCAGTCGATGGTTAAACAGCTGGAAGTGATGGGTTTTAGGCCAGTTCTTGGCATGGCATCGACTGGTAATCTCAAAGAAGAAATTGGCTGGCTGATAATTGAGAAGTGGTGGTGCTAGCGTTTATCGAAGTTCGAAATTTATTATCTTACTTGGTTTCGAATATAAGACAATCACAGAGCTGGGAAGCTAAGAAGTTAGAAGTGGAGATGGCGGCGAGCATTCTTCCAGAGGATGATGGGTGCTACATTGATCTCCATAGGCCAAGGTGATGTCGTGGTGTTGTGGCTGAGAGCAGACGCGAAGAGTGAATTGGTGGGGCAGCAGCTTATTGTGTTCTTCGTTGTGGACTGAAGATGAGTCAGAGATGGGAGTCAGCTGCTGTTGCATGCAGTGTTGGTTGATGAAAATGGTCGAGGAAGTTGTAGCTGATGGTTAGACGGAGTTGCGAAGGAGATGGAGGAGGATAGACAGTAAAAAGATGGAAAAAGTCACGGCGTATACGCTGGATGATGGTTGAAGTAGAGTCGTGGTATTGGTGGAGCTATACTGCCGGAATTAAAAAGTTGGTGTTGTACTTCAGTAATTTTTAGTCGAGAAAACAAAGGAAAAGAGGAGTTAGTTGTAGTTGGATTTGGAAACCGGTGTGGTGATCGCATAGGGCCTGGACTGGGCTTTATAGCTAGTTGCTGGTGCTCGACCTAGGGGGATTCAGAGAACTATATAAATCAAGAGAGATGGACTGAGAAGGGATTGCGGCAACAGAAGGTTGCGGCTACAGAGCCGAAACCAGGAGAAGGAAAAGGAGGCGCGGCTGTGAAGTGCTCATATAGAAGGCGAGAACGACTGATTTCATCGTGGTGACGGCGCGATTATTATTGGTTTATCTTTCTAATCTCTTAGTCATTTATTTTTTTATGGGTTTTGAGAAACCCATAGCCATGTTCTAATTTCTTTGTAACTAGAGTTTATGTTGAAACCACTTTGGAGCATTAAACCAATTTAATTTGAAGCACATATGGTTTTGAGGCTATTATGATTTGAATAAATTAACTCTTGATATTGTTTATTGATTTAATCGAAATATGAGTTGTTGCTTCACCGGTTTCATAACCTTTGCGCCTAATTGTTAGGTTCATAAATATTTTTGTCTCATTATTTGATATTCCATGCTTTCATTGATGGCTTATGCTTAGAAGAGCCAGATGATATTTGTGAATCAATATTTTAGTTTCGTATAATTTTCTCGCTAACGCAATTTGATGGTGCATGCTTTGGTGTAAACTTTTGATGTGTCATGCTTAGGGTGTCCCTATGATATTTGAGATTCTAATACATATAATAGGTGATGTCAATAGAACGAACGATAAATAAATATTCATGGATTATGTTTCATTTCAGTAATTGAATAGAAATAGTGGTGGATACCATAGAACCCTGGTTACTGACTCTTCCATTGATTTCTTTTTATTACATTAGTTTATTTTTATGTTATTATTCATTCAAAAATCCAAAAAAAAAAATATTATTGCTGGTTAGTTAATTAGGAATACTGATTATTGATATTTCCAGCGTTCCTTGTGGGAACGACTCGTACTTGCCTCTGTCTACTAGTTATACACCGTTCAATTGCGGTTATCACATATAGGGTTCTTCCAGAATCCTATCACTGATGGGGGCTGCTAATCTAGTTGCTAGATTAGCATTCTCATAGGACTTAGGAGGTAGTCATAGCTGACGTGGACTGCTAATCTAGATGCTAGATTAGCACACCATATGACTTAGCCTAAGAGCTTTGAAAATGATAGTGAAGCGATTGAGCCAATGAAAATTCGAGAATGGATCATGATCTCGTTATTCGAGAATAAATCTAAGTTTATAGATCTATCATGTTGTTTTTGTGTGAATATATATTTTGATTTAAGCTATTCGATTGATTTGTGATATAATTCACATAAGATCTTTTTTTGTTCTAGTCATATAGTGACGTATAAATTAAAGTCACATTATTTCATGTCTGTTACGGACGAGAGAAATAAGATGGTGACTAAAAATGATATTATCGAATCCCTGCAATATATGAAGATTAAGTATTTCAATTGTTCTCAGAAGTTTACTTATCTTTTAGCCAGTTACGGACAAAAAGAGTAAAGAGTGTAACTTAAAAGAAATCATGAGGTCACTTTCTAATCACATCTACAATAAAAAAAACGATCTCATGAAAATAAGCAACACACAAAGAATAATAAATAAAGATCAAGTGTCGTAAACATCATCAGAATAAAATTTAACTAAATAAACTTCAGTAATTAATAGATGATAAATATGAAGTAGTAATATACGAAAAAGATTAATAAACTACTTCAAAATAATAGTTTTTCCTCCTTAAAACAAATAAGAATAAGTCCTCAGAAGGAGTTACCTGGAAACAAAAAAATTTGAGAAATTTTCCATCATCTCCAAAAAAAAGAAGAAGATTGTTAACGGCATCATAACATAGGGCTCATGATGTTTAGCTTTGAGGGCTCCAATCAATAGTTCATATTTCTTGACACTAGCTTACTATCAGACTTCGGACTAGAAATTAGTTGTGACCGAATACACCCTTCAAACGGTTCAGTTACAGTCACGCTCCTTACGTCTCTTGAACCTTGCAAGGTTCTACGCACTTGATTACCTTGGTTGACGTCCTTTACATCCTAGAGTTGCTTCAACAAGTGAAGACTTTTGATACCAATCTGCCTCTAACAGATAAGCCTATTTGATTTCCGTTTAGATCAAAGATCAAGATGTAGAAATATGTTTGCAATAGAAAAAGATAACAAACCTCACAAATCTGGAACTTACGACTCCCGAATAGCATCCTAGATTCTTAACCACCTCTCAAGAACAATCTTCGAAAGATCAACTAAGATCAGTCTTTATATATCTATCTTGAGGAATCAAAAAATCTGAGACGATGAGAACTTTGCGATTACTATCTATCTTGCCTGAAAAAAGATTATGAAAACCTCGATAACAGAAAAGCAAGATCAAGATTCACCAATTATCAAGATAAAGATAGTCGGACCTGGCTTCACGAATCCTCAAAGCTAACTCTTTTAGTCGTAGACCTAAAAACGTTTCACAGAGGAAACCTATGTCAATAAAGAACGACTCCAGAATCAACTAGGACACAAAGTGGCAGCGATTGATTTTTCCAGTTGACGGAGATGATCTATTTATAGTTTTCAAAGACCAGGGTTAACTTAGAATTCAAGCTAAGATAACTTGAGAATCAGGCAAACAATTTAGGTCTTCAAAATACAATTGAAAACTATGCATATAGGTTGGGTTACAGAACCGTGTATAATGCCTGTTCGGTTTGACAAGTTAGCCAAAGAACTGAAAGCTATTTGATGTTCATTTAAACACCTAAGAAATTAATCATGATACAAACACATAAGTTTTTAAGTAATCAATGAAGTCTTGGAAGTGTTTAAGAGAGTTCTAGCAATGCTAAATATATTAAAATAATAAGTCTTTAAGCATCTGCTGAACAATGTCGAGTCAGTTGGTACAACGGTTTGCCAACCCAAAGGGCTTGTTCACGAGTCAGGGTGTTACGGTTCCTGAACCGAGTTCGCCAACCCTACAAGACTATCGAACTCAGTTGACCACCGTTCGTGAATGTTAGCCTATTTATCCAACTTGTAAGATTCAGTTCACCACGGTTTTCCAATCGGGTTCGTGAACTGTTCCCAACTAAACTTGCGGTTTGCGAACTGGTTCTCCAACCTTCCTATATTTATGTATGTCATATATATATGCTTTGCGAACTGGTTCGCAAACCTACACTGTGTAGAATTTTCAGTAAAACCTACCATGTGTAGAAATTTCAGTAAGTTCACATTTCTCTCTTTGAAACATTCCCAAGTGATATAATCATTTGCATGGACTGAAAAAGCGGGGGTATGACAACCAAACCTAATAATTCGTTCGGAAATCTGTATGGACTAACTCCAATATAATTCCGAGATAACCAATTATAAAGCGGGCTCAATCAAGAAATATACCAAAGAGTTATATCTTAATTTCTCAATACAATCTGCAATCGAATAAATAGAAATCTGTGAGTCCGGTTGATATGAGAAATAACTTGGACGGTACCAAAGACCAATGCCCAAGTGTCAATCAATTTATATCAACAACCAAATGTCGGATTTACCAATTGATTGAACTACGCACGAACTGTGATATTTCAATTATATAAACAAATATAATGCGGAAAAGAAATAGCACAAACACCAGAAGTTTTGTTAACGAGGAAACCGCAAATACAGAAAAACCCCGGGACATAGTCCAGATTTGAACACCACATTGTATTAAGCCACTAAAGACACTAGCCTACTACAAGTTAACTTCGGACTGGAATGTAGTTGAGCCCTAACCAAGTCTCACACCGATTAAGGTACAGTCTCGTTCCTTACGTCTCTGAATCCCAGCAGGACTCTACACACTTGATTCCCTTAGCTGATCTCACCCACAACTAAGAGTTGCTACGACCCAAATTCGAAAACTTATAAACAAATTTGTCTCCCAAAGATAAGTCTATCTAATAGATAACTCTGTCTCCCACAGAAGTACCTATGAATTTTTTGTTCATTGTTTTGATAAATCAAGGTGAACAGAAACCGATTGATAATTCGATCTTATATTCCCGAAAAATAACCTAAAAATATCAATGACCTCACAATAAATTAACTATATGGTAGTAGAAAAAGTTATTGTGGAATCACAAAGAATGAGACAGAGAGCTTTGTGATTACTTTTTATATATTACCTATCGGAGATAAATCTCGAGTTAATCTTAGAGAAGATAGTACTCAATACGATAGAAAAAGTAAGATCGCAACTACAAAGAAAATAGTTAAAACATAAGTTAAAGGAGAATTGACTCTAGTCGCAACTAGGACACATGAAAGTGTCGGGATTAGGTTTTTCAGTTTCTAGAGTTCTCTCCATAGTATTTTAAACCAGGGTTTGCTTTCAATCAAAGCTAAGATAACTTAGTAACATAACATTCAATGTTCATCGTTAGATGAAAACCTGATTTAAGATTCAAGCTAAGTCTGCTTAAAACCAAAGAAATATCTCTCCACCGTTATATGGTCTTAGTTTGTTACACACAAATGAAATATACTTTCATTTAGATATGAGTAACCGTACCTAAACGTGTATATTGAGTTGGCTCAATAATAGTTAATCGAAGTTAGCCGTATGAACACTTTTGTTTTAACCACATTCATCTAACACATCTAGATAAACTATGATGATCAATCAACCATGAAAGTTTATTAAATGAATCTAATTTTGTTTAAAATATCGTTGTTCAATTTTTCACAATTTTACAAAAATATATATGAACCAATTGAATCAAAATCAGATTGATTCCTGAGAATCAATTCATGAACATTAAGCCACGGTTTGCAAAGATTGCATTCCTTAATTCATAAATGCATTTGTTCATGAGTATAAAAACATAATAAACCGATTTTAGAAATTTAACCACCGAGTTTGCAAACGAGTATGCAAACTATAGCTTTCGGACTTTGGTTTTGTCCAGCAGTTTGCAAATCGGTATGCATACTGTTGTCCCAGACCTTAACTCAGGTAGAATCGTTCTCATACTGATATGCAAACTTGGTTCCCGGATTTTAACAGTTAAAACCGTTCGCATACTGGTATGCAAACAAGGTTTCCATACCTGAATCATACCACAACAATTTTCATACTGGTATGCATACTGTGATGTATCCAGACAAAGGTTAATTGTTCTAAACTCCCATTTCAATCATTGAAACATCCTTAGAAGACGACAATAGTTGTCTCACACAAACTATTAGCTTATAAATAATTTTCAAGTGATCGAATGATCAATACAAAACTTTCCGAGTCGACATCAAATGATTGTTTCATACAAATCATGTAAGGTGTTTCAAAGAGATTTTCACATGATCATCTTTTGACTTATTATTTAGTTTCTAACAAATAAATTGTTTCCAACTAAACTCGTCAAGAATACGATGAATGTAGCTAAATCAAAAAAGCTTCCGACACATATTTCGAGAAATAGATAACCGAGTTAAACTCAGATTGAAATATCAAATGTGTATAATATAAAAGTTTATATAGATGTACGACTTAGTCTCATTAAGAGATAGAATATAATAGACTTCTGAGTGATAGATAGGTTTTAGTTTCCACATACCTTTTGCTGATGAAGTTTCTCCACGCTCTCCTCAGTAGATATTCGTCTTCAATCGATGAACGTCGTGAAGTCTAAAACTCAACTACACATTTTATCCTAATCTGAGACATAGCTATAAGTAGACTATAAATCAAGATTTATAATTTTGATCACCTAAACTTGACAAACAAGCTTGCGAGTTCGACCGAGCAATGCTCTACCATGGGCAATTTTCAATTGATCGAAAAATTATTTCATAAAACTAATATATTGTTAAGGACCTTTGAACATCTAATCGTTAAATCATATTTCGAGATTTTTCACAAGACATGCTTGACTCGGAACATTTTCTTTGTAATTCCACTATAAGTCATATGACATAGTCTCGATAGATAGAACGATGGTATATAGAGTAAAATAGAATGGTTCAGTCTTCACATACCTGATACATAAGTTCTCCAAATGTCTTAGTCGATCTTCAGTCTTCAAGGGTGATCTATGATACACAACTACAATTCTAACCTATCCGAGACTTGACTTAGTAGACTATAAATCAAGATTTAGTTTTGATCATCTAACACTGACAACAAGCTTGAGATAGCAGAACTTATGGCTTTAACCGAGCAATGCTATATCACTTGGTTCCCTTCCTGATGCCTACCTTAATATTGACCCCAACTGATAACATGATTGTGTGCTTTAGGCTTTCTTAGTTGAATTTGATCAGAACAACTTTCGTTTAATAAAATATATTTTATTGAAAGGATTAGTCTTCGTATTCACTGACACTATTGATATAGCTTTGCTTGTTTGTCCTTTTGCAATGTATATAATGGTTTCCTATATATTAAATTTAGGGACTCATAAGCATATAAAGGATTAAGTAACCCATCTAGACTAGTTGAATGATTTAACTTCCCGTTCTAAAGATAATTTCTAAAACATTCCTATTTTTTTCTTCTAATGTACACATAGTATTGTGTACATAATTATACACATGTAGATTGTTAATGTATTTATAGTTGTACACCTGCATATTTTTAATATGTATATAGTTGTACATACACTGATTATTAATGGTAGAGAACTGTATTATACCATAATGTACCTTTGACATCAACCTTTTCTAGTTTTAGGTATTTAATTTAGGGACTCATAAGCTCAAATAATAGAGCGCCCAAACCTATCATAATGTTTGTGGAGGTTGATGGTTCAAATCTATCCTAGTTTCCATGTTATATTTATCCAATATGGATAGATTTTTGTAGATGTGTACATAGTTGTACACCATTGTCCCATCTCATGAATATATTGCTTGTTTTATGGGTGTGAATATTGGATTTTCTGGATGTATACATAGGTGTACATCATTGTCCTGTCTCATTGATATATTGTCTATTTTGTGGGTATAGATGTTGGATTTCTTTAAATTTTTATAGATGTATACATGTCTCTACACCATTGTCCCGTCTCATGGATATATTTCCTGTTATGTGAGAATGAATGTTGGAGATGTGTACATAATTGTAGACCAATGTCAATTAAAAAACGAAAATTATATAGTCATGTGGTATTCTTTTTGTAGATTTTGGAAAGAGCTTTCCGAATAAATAATATTTGCGATTTTTGGACAAGTTGTTCGAATGATAAATTGTTTTTAAATTATTTTTATGTTATTTAAAATCGCTAACATCATCATGAGTCATTTTGGACTAAACTATAAATATTTGGACTAAATTGTGAATCATGAAGGTTATTTGTGTACTTTTCATATATGCGTTTCCTCCCCTTCTAAAGATCTGTAATTTGCGTTCCTCCCTAAAAAAAATTAAATTAGTATTTCCTCCTACGTCAAGTATTCTGTCCATTTGCCAGTTAGCTGACTCAGCAGGATCGTTTACGTAGCAAATATATACACATGTCAAACATGTTTCCAAAAATACCCTTATCTTCTTTGGTTAGTTAAACCAAAATTCATTTGCCCCAAATCAGTAGAACCCATCGATTCCTTATTCAAATTCTTTATCATAAAGCATCAACTAGAAATGAACAATAGAATCAAACATATCCAGTTCCCTCCCGAAAGAGAAAAAATGAGATGAACCCACATGGATTGAAATTTTTAGTTTTTGATTCTCAACATTGCAATCTATGTTTGCTTGAGTTACTCTAGCTCTATATTTCGTTCCCTTGTTTTGATTTTATGTTTGAGCAAATTCTCTCCATCAACTGATAAGAGTTAACAAAGTTCATCAGAGAAACAAACCTGAGTTAAGATAAAAACACCTCATACACCAATCGACTTGGCCTACAAAATCGATTAAAAGGATAACTTTTATTTCTATTTCTCCAATTTCAGTCGTAATTACTCGGATCTTGTTTCTCTGAACAATTTTTTCTTTTAAATAAAACACCCAAAAAACTAAGGTTTGTTCTTGCATTTTTTTAATTTCCTCTCTATATTTTCACCAGATTTCGAATCTTAATATAAACTGGTATTTAGACAATTTCATATTGAATACCCAATTAATTTTTTTGGAAAGAAATACACTTCAAAACTTCCTCCTAATTTGGTGTTCTTAGTCTGCAACTATCCTCGAGGATGCGAGGAGATGAAGAAGATGGTGCATTTGTTTATGTTTATGAATTGGTTTTTGAATGATTCCAATAGTTATAAAGTTGGATGGGATAGTTTGATTGATATCAGACGTTGGTGGAGCTGATACATACCAGAAAATCAGCTTCATTACCAAATTGCAATAAATTTTCAATTGAATCATCAAAGGAATAATCAAAGTTCTGAATTTTACCAGATTGGTAAACCCCTTCGAGGAAAACAATTGTATTAATGACAACAAGGAATTTAACTAAAGTTCTTGTTGTTTCATCATCACTGGAACCACTAGCATTATATAAAGAGATTCATCGGATCAGACAAACAAAGAAATTTTAAACTAAAAGGAAGGAGGTACTGACTAAAGAAAGACGAAACCTTGTCGAGATTGAATGGCTCTCTGAATCATTAACTTTAAATAGTTGGTTTCCGGTAAGTGGTTTGTCAATTCCTCAACTTTATTTCTGACTTCCTACAAATTCCATTTCCTTTAGAAACCAGAAGCACTTGTGAAGAAGGCCAGGATATACCAGGGATCTAACCGAAATAATTCTTACATATACCACGTGTACAATAATGTTGACTCAGCTAACCTATGTTTGGATGGAAAAAATAACCATACGAGGAAACACTTATTTGAAACTATTATGGAGGAAACGCTAAATCCCGCACAAATTAATAAAGAACTAATTTGTATCATGCTGAATGGTCAGGACTAGTATTTGGATTGGAAGATGGCAGCCAAACATAGATTAAACCGTTTATACGAAGGTGGCCGCCGACGGCTACAACACCAATCCTAAGATTTTAGGACCCAATCTATGCATAGCCCCGTAGGCTACAAAGTCCTAAACTGGGGCCTTACACATCCGCAATTGAGGTGGAACGAAGTCATATCTTAAACGGAAGTGATAGACTCACCGCGGGTTAGATCCCACGGTGTATCCCGCAAGAGAGAAAAATTCAATTTTCTTATGACCAGGCGGTTTAGCAGGATGGGTTAAGTGTGGGTTAAGTGTGGATCCCACCCCCTCTCTCACACTCTCATTATCGCCTATCGGGATGGCCCGCGGGGTTGTAAATCATTTCCGCATCTTAAATATGGCAAATCTCCAATTGTTTGCCGCCTCTTTTCATTTCAGAATTCTCAAATCAAAATTCGAGAGAGACGGAGAGTTCGGAAAACTTATTGGTTGTTCGTTGTAGCGATCTTGAGAGTGAGAGATACTGAGATAATTGGTAGTAAATTGATCGATTCTTCTAGTCCAGCGGTAAGTTTGAATTTGGAATTCAACTTCTCTGGATTTTGATATCGAATTTCGTACATGTTTCTGCTCGATTCCAAGGTTAAATCTCGTTTTATTTTTGAAGTCTGAGATTAGGTCTGTTCGCTCTGTATCTGACGAAGAAATCTTGAGAGATTTAAATTTTCTGCTTGAAAATACTGGTAAAATTCGTGATTTTCCATTTATTCCCTTTTTTTCTTTGGTTGTTTGATTTGATTTACAGATGTGAGTTTTTTTTTTTTTGTTGTGATTCTTAAGAGGTTTTTTTGATTCTACATCACCAATTGTCATTAAATCCAGGAGTTTCGTTTTTCTCTACGATTTCCTTACAAAGCCCTAATTTGGAACTTTCCGCAGTTCTGAACCATGAACGGTCATTACAAACCCTAATTTGGTGGATGTGATTCATGTGAAGTTCTTCTCGTATATAAAAACTTTCAATTTCGATAATTCCCCTATGTTTTATCATGTAAAGTGTAGCTTGTGGTCTTCTCTAAACAAACGTCTTTGATCTTCTCTGAACATGTTGTGATTTCTTTCAGTCTTCGGAATCTGGTATAAATTGTTTTTCATGATTTGGATATTTAAGACTAGGCTGTAGAACGATTCATTTAGTAAATGAGGTCATTAAGCACTGCGTATGGATTGTATATCATCATGCTTCAGACCAATTTAATAGAATTGAAGTTAAAGATAGTGACTAGTAATTGCCGCGTCTCATTTTTCATTCTTTCTCTCTGTCTGCACCATGACTTTTTTTAATTTTTGCAGCGACATCAAAATGAGGTGTAATGCTTGTTGGCGAGAATTAGAAGGTCGTGCGGTAACGACTGCCTGTGGGCACCTCCTTTGTATCCTTGGCCGTGTAATTATAAGTCTTGTGTATTTCTGCCATATTTGGATTTTAGATATTTAGATCTCGAAAGCTGCACCAATTTTTCCTTGACACCAAAAAAACAGGTACAGATGACGCCAGTAAAATACTTAGCAATGATGGTGCATGTCCAATTTGCGACCAAGTTCTATCAAAAAGGTATGTACAATATCCTGTTTATAGCTTGAGAGAATTTTTGTGTATTCACGAGCTATGGCTGTGTTTATCTGCTTTGTATTCACTGTTTGATTTGCTTAGGAAAGTTATATGCTTATTCACACCATCACACTAGCTGGTTGACTTGCTGCAAGCTGCTAACTGGTGTTGGTGATACGTTAGATGCATAAGATACTACTATCTGTAAATGAACTGTTCTGTTGTCGGTAGCATTTAAGTTGTGCTTATGCTATGTTCCTATGTTTATATTTTTCAGTCAACAGCAATAAGTAAACCAAAAGAAGGAAAAACCCAGCTGTTTGATATGTATCCTTAGCATGGACCCTTAACAATGAATCATCGACTCCAGATTCTTTAGAGTAACTTCTGCAGGCATATTCTTAACTTAAATTATCTTCTCTAAGTGCTAAAGTTCTTATTCAATTGTGGTTTCTAATTGCCAGCCTTATGAAAGCCGTGGATATCAATCCGAACGATGAGTGGACAAATGTAAGCAGCACTTCCTCCAGGAACAGAAACCTCTTTTATTCTTCTTGTTCTGAGACTTATGTAATGTATATTTACAGATGGCAATGACAGGAATAAATCCTCAGCTACGTATCCTTTTCTTTCTGTATATGCTAAAGCAGTTCCCCTTGTTGTTGCACCTTTCAAATATTCAAGGATGATAAAGTATGATATCTCCATTACTTTTATACATTTTCCTTGAACAAAAACCAGTGATGAAAAGTACATACAGAAGTGTGATGTTCTACATTGGGCAGAAAGAACTAGAGATGCAATACAAGCTGAACAAAATAGTAGCACAATGCAGGCAGAAATGTGAGGCAATGCAAGAGAAGTTCACAGAAAAGATGGAACAAGTACATACTGCATACCAGAAGATGGCCAAAAGGTGCCAAATGATGGAGCAAGAGATTGAGAGTTTATCCAAAGATAAACAAGAACTCCAGGAAAAATTCGCAGAAAAGTCTAGGTCAGTGTCCTTTACAGTATTTACTTATAACTTGTATATTACGTGCCTTACTCCCTAGCGGTTCAACTTCTTATCTATTTATTCTTTTATTACCAGGCAGAAGAGAAAACTGGATGAGATGTATGATCAATTAAGAAGTGAATATGATGCAACTAAACGATCTGCTATCCAGCCTGCAAATGATATCTTCTCTAGGGCTGAAACTGACTTGTTCGCAAGCCCAGCTAATATGATGGACAATAGAGACCCATTGAGACAAGGTAATCTCGTAACAACAATTGCAACAATGATTTATTAACCAACTCACAGTCGCATGTCTATAGGAAACCCATCATTCATGCAAGTACTCCGTGACATGTGACACAGAGCTGATCTTAAAAGACTGTTAATAGTACCTTCCGTAAATACAAGTTGATATTTATTTTTGGCAGCTCGTTCTCGGTCTGTTTTGACTCCTGAAACTCCAGGACAAAGAGAGGATATGTGGCCTGGAGCAAGACAGAAGAATTCCAACTCGGGCCAATTTGATGTTTCTAGTGGCTCGCCTATAAAACCACTACAAGTTCCTAATGATATTGGCAATAAAAGAGGTGGACATTCACTTTTTGGAACTGCAGCTGGTAACCCATCTTCAACTTTGCGAAATCTCATAATTTCCCCAATGAAACGGCCTCAGCTCTCTCGCACCCGCCCTCATATGTTCACGTAAGACTTTTTAGACCATCTACACAATAACAATCATTATCTTTTAATAAATCAGAATTTAAGTTGTTCTCAATTAATTGTTATTGCATAGGTAAGCCTAACTGTTTTTATTTTACTCTGTATTCTGATAATATTCCTCTATAATTCTTCAATACCGTATGAGTCCCACCATTCTGATTCCGAACATATCAATTGACTCTTGTTTCAGGTTATAGGCTGAAAGGAGAATTGCACAAATGGTAGAACATGTAGAAAGACTTGTTTGGTTGACTGAATAGTAGCATTTCTGGCAATCTCTCCAGTGAAATCTTTTGACGGACTTATGGAAGTGGAGAGAAGCTGTTCGATAGCTGATATCACTCATTTTCTGAACGAAACATGTACGCAGGAAAATGATTTGGGTAGAAGTGAAGAGTATAAAGTATATAGTATTATATTTCTCCTAACTTCAGTATTGAATGGAGTACTACTTTAGGACAAATTACAATATTGTGAAATTGCTTATTATGGGCATATTTTTCTTCATTCCGACCCTTCTTTTTCTGCATCTTACTACACATTTGCGTAACATTTAATTGCATATCGATGTATGGATTCTAGGGATCCATAAGACTACGGTCTGTTTTCACTTTTGAGAATGATATCTTCTGAGAATATTTCTTTCAGGTGAGTGGACGGCTAAGTGGGACAAGAGTAACTCTATAGAAAAAAAATAACACATCATTTACCACTAAAAGTGGAAAGAAATAAAGGTTAATTAATCATGTACGAACTTGTTTACCAGAAGTGAATTAAATTTTAATATGGACAAATGTACTTATGCTAATGAGGGTTGGCGCAAGAACACTTTTAAGGGTGGAGCTTTACAAGAGATTTCAATGGTATCTCCATGCCGCACTGAATGTTTAACATGGGATCCATCTATATATATAATGCCATCTTCATTATACCATGTCACATGCATCGATTGACCAGACTTGATAAACCCATGCATCAAGCTGGCGTTGGAAGCTCTAGATAAAATGGGTTCTCTAACCATATACTGAAGGTCTTGAGATGAAACAGACATTTGAAAACCTCCTGCTGAAAGCATGGCAGCCGTTGATCCAGCAGCAGAAGAAACTCTAAGCCCACTTGATCGAGAATTCACCATGGGGGAGATTGGTTCACCACAGGCCATGATTCTGTAGAAGCAAAATGAATGTACAAGTTGTAGAATGGAGGTCTAACAAAGAACCAGTAAATCTAGCTTATGGAAATATCCCAGTAGAAGATTACTAACTTGAATGAGAAACGAGAAACTGATGCAGGACAAGGGTGTGAAATTAGTATGTCATTTAGGCCACATTTTGACAGTATATGATTGTTCACCCTTATACCAACCCTTGATAGTTCATGAGGCTCTTTGCATCCCTCGAGGATATCATCCAACACCTGAAGAAAATGCTTGTATTGTAAGACGTTGGCTGAAAAAATGCACGGAAGATGAATTTGAGTTTGGTAAAATTGGTCAGAACTTGAACTGCTTAAGAGATGCAATCAAGCTCCATTATTTAGAAGGGTAGATCAATGAACTGAAAGCCATTTTGTTTGTAAGTTTGGTCTCGTACAAAAACTGAAACCGCGCCGAACACAAACTTTGCTGCATTTGTAAGTGTTGTCTTTTTCCTTCTGCCCTAAATGCAGTTGTAAATACGTTGAACTTACCTGTTCAAAGTTACTGACAGTTGCAGCACAGAGGTAACCAGTACTCCTAGAAGCATCAAAACTGTCGTTGAATTTCTCTACCTAAACCCAAAAACCGAGATATATAAGTAAACTGGGATTAAACATGGTCTGTTAATTAAAAATAAAAAAGAAGAAAGAAAATACAGCAAACAGAGAAGGAAAAACTTAAGTGAACTAACTTCTTCGTCTTGTGTAGGATCAGAATTCACACCCAGAAGTGGAATTGTATCATCCACGAAGTGACTGGCATGCAAAATAGTACCATCACCACCAATAGTGATTACCATGTCTACATCGCAGATTGGTTCAGATACACTGTCACGTAAAACGGGTACCCAGTCAATTGATTTTCGCCGCAAAATATCCTCACAGAATTTTACTGCTTCCTTATGAACCTTTACTCTGCTGTCCAAGTGGTTTAGAAACTGCAGTACTGAGAAGTTAGTTTAGAGGTTGGAATAACATAATGACTCAAGATGGCAGGACATTTTCATAAGAAAAACACTAGCAATGCTGTAATAAATAAGCAAAACAAAACTTTCAAATAGAAACATATGATACCAGTCTTTTCTCTGAATATATCAATCCATGGATACTGACAACCAAGTGAAGCCATAGGGATATCTGAAAAGTTAAAACTTGTTGAAACAATATTCCTGACAGAAAATGTCCAATCACGCCTGTGTAACTGACTCATGGTTTCATACCTTCCTCCAAACAAAAAGCCCAAGGCAGACAAATTTGAAAATCCTAAATTCTTCCTCTATAACCACCATCCACCAATATCCACTACAAGCAATCAAAGTGACATCTTGTGAAATTTTTCATTGAGCATGCATTAACAACTGAAAAGCCAAACACTGGATACTTAGCTTCCTTACTTTTGTTAATCTCGGTCGACAGTTAACTAAAGTCTAAACCATCAGCCAGCAACCATATCATTACTTATTTGAATTAGTTATCAGGATCACCAAGTGTAACAATTCAAGGGTAAATACAAAGCTGTTTAATCACTACATAGCCAGGAGTGTATATCTAGTTCATATATTTAGAAACTACAGAAAAGCTAATGTCGCAGTTATTAAAAAGTGTGAAGGACACTCATATATTTAGAAACTAAAGAAAAGCTAATGCTGTAGTTATTAAAAAGTGTGAAGGACACGATGGACTAAGGAACTGAATAAAACTCTAAAGCAATACAGAGTAGGTGGTAATGGTTCAATCAGACTTCTCTAACAACTGAACTTAAAAAATATAGAAGTATTTCTCAAGCCGAATGAAGTGTGTGGACATTTCACAAACATGAAGATACAAATAAATGAAAATGGGAGAAGGAAACAATGAAAAGCAGTGCACTTACAAGACCTATCAATGAGTGGATTTAGGTATGAGTACAGAGCCCATTGTTCCTCTAAAATTCTATACAACCATTACCAATATAAGTACCAATTTTCAGTTACATAAAGGAGGTTCACTGTTGAAAACTGCAAGGTTCAACGAGAAGGGACTTCGAGGAAAATCCTTCGATAAAGACATTCCAAACAAATTGTTTTTTTAAGATTATTACAAAACAGTTCCAACCAAAAATCAAGTAAAAACCTAAAACCACCAGACGAATGTGATCCCCATAGGCAAGGAGATAAAAAAATTACGGGAGTTTAGGTCTCTCCATAAATGATTGTTGGCCATTCCTTTTCTGTTAAGGTTGTGATTCAGCACATACTTCTGAGAACTTTAGCCCTTAGTTTCCATTGATTTACTAAATGCTTCACCATTTGACCCACAAAGTAAACCATGAGTTTAGAAAACAACAAAAGCAATCCAAGAATCAGTAGTTATTCCAAAATTTCAGTAGACCAGATCCTAACCTAAAATATACAAAGCATAAACCCTCCAACAAGTTGAAATCCAATGATTTTAACTCCAAAATTATTCAACATTGTACCACCCACATGGCCAATTTCTCCCATTATACGCTACTCACAATAAAAATATCACAAAAACAACAAAATACCTACAATCACAGCATGCAAATTCAACCTATACGTATAGCAAATAAACTTCAATTGTCATTACTCATTAGGAATTAGTCCTTTACTACCTCATTCAACACTTCGTGAAACCCATTTCATAAGTTAAACTTAAAAATAAACCCATTTCTGAATACCTAAAAAAAAATAACGTAAATTGGAGGTGAGAAGAAATGGTAATGAACGGAGTTTACCAGAGGGTTTCTTATGCGAGAGAATCCATCAGCTAACTTGGGTGGGTAAATAGTCATTGGTTTCAACAAAACCAGCAACTTCTTCCTCAACATCTCTGCGTTTTGGTGTTCGAGAGAAAAGAGTTTCTTCAGTTAAACAGAAAAGGCTGCGTGTGTATACAAAACGGATTACTGGGGAAGCGATGAAACAGAAAGTAGGCTGTAGTCATGCAGTCCGTGAGGAGAATCGCTCACGAATTTCTGATTGCCCTTTACGGAACGGGAAATGAGACCGAGGCAATGAGGCTGTGCCCTAATGCCCCTAAGAGCAAGGCTATGGGTAGTATGATGCAGTGAACTACTAATTTGAGCAGATTAGAGGCTATTATGGATAGTTTTGATCCCATTTTCACCCCCCAATTCGTTCGCGCAGTCGTTCAGGTGGACGAGTGACTGGTAGTATAACACTAGACAAAGAGGGGATGGTCTCCCGTTTGAAAAAAGAAAGCTACACGGGAGTCTCCCGTGTATCAAAAAATATTGTGCTGGACGGGATGGTCCCCGTCTGGATTGTTTTTAGTTTAACACGAGGACTTTGCCTCGTGTATGTTTGTTTTCGGTAATCATTTTCAAATGCAAAACTTTCCCTCCAGTATCATTTTATTATAAAATTTTGATTTTTTTTAGTAAACGGGAGATTGTTACCCTTCTAGTGTTCCATTTCAATTTTGCCCATAGTGACTTCATTCATTCAATTGAACTAGTTCTCCTTCGTGTGAACAAGATAGTCTCCAAATTACTCTCCTCCAAATGAAGACTACACATAGCTCTTGCTCTAACCGTTTTAATATTTAGAGCCACTTGGAAACGGTTCCATATATTTAAGGATCATCACAAAAATACTACTGGGGATATGGAAAAAGGGGGGAAATGGCTTAGTCCAAATACCCGTCCAAAAAAATACTTGTTAATCCAGCCCGAATCAAATAGGTACATGTCAGTCTAGTTGTTATTTAAAAAGATGTAAAGAAGTTATTATTTTTTGCACGGTTTTCATGATGCACATGTGCAGAGAATAAAAACCGTACTATAACTGACTATTTAATTAGGGGTCGTCACGTTATTCATTTTTCATACCTGAATAAAAAGTGAAAAAAATAACGAAAAAACTAGACAAAATACTCATTTAAACGAGAGAACAAATTAGTACAAAAAGAAATCAAAACCCCAATTGAGAGAAAACCAAAATCATCTTGATCTAAAAGAAATCTTCATCATCAAAAGCCATTGATGAACAATACAATAACAGTACATCATGGTGAAGAAGAAACAACAACAAAACAGTCCAAAATCATTATCATCTAAACGAAAAACAACAATTGAAACCAAATCAAGAGCTTCAAAGAGAATAAGACAACAACAAGCAAAAGATTCAACATATATCCGAGTAGCACCAAGTCATAAATCTTCATAGTCTAAAATGAAATCAGCAATATAAAGAAATCAAGAGCTTCAAGGAAAACAAAACAACAACAAACAGAAGATTCAACATTTATTCAACTAGCAAAAGGTAAGATCATCCGCTACTTTCATATATTGGCCATTTCTGTGTATATGGATGTTGTTTTTCTTAGATTTATTATATAGTGTACATATTTGTACACCAGAATGTTATTTTAGTGATATATGGCATGTTATGTGGATATGAACGTCGTTTTTCTTAGATTTATTGTGTTAGTGTCCAGATTTGTACATCAGAATGTTATTTCAGTGATATATTGTCCTATTATGCGTGAAAACTGCTTTTCCTAGATTTGTGGTGGTAATGTACAGATTTTTACGTACACCAGCATGCTATTTAAAGGGATGTGTGGCATGTTATTTGGATATGAATGATATTTTTCTTAGATTTGTTATGGTAATGTACAGATTTATACACCTGCATGCTACTTCAGGGATGTATGACCTGTTATGTAGATATGGATGTTGTTTTTCTTATATTTCTGCAGGAGTGTACAAATTTGTACACATGTAAGATATCTCAGGGATATATGGATTGTTCTGTGGGCATGCATGTTGTTTTGTTAGATTACTGCAGGAGTGTACATAGTTGTACACCTATGTGATATCTCAGGGATGTAAGGTCTGTTTTGTGGGCATGCATGTTGTTGTTGTTAGATTTCTGCAGGACTATACATAATTGTACACCTATGTGATATCTCATGGATATATGGTATGTTATGTATGGGCGTGGATGTTCGACCTGTCGATTTCAGCAGAAGTGTACATAGTTGTACACCTACGTGATATCTCATGGATATATTGATTTTTCCGTGGTTATGATTATTATGTGTGCTTCTTGGTTCTTATTTTCATTTGTTCATTTCGTACATAAAAATAAACCTTATAGATATGGTTTCCATGCACTAGTTGATTTTTTGGATAATTTTTTGAGAAAGATGAAGTAAAAAAAAAGATAGGAAAATCCCGACAAAGTGTGGCTCACTGAGTTGCAACTAGAGAAGCAAAAAGAATGCCCATTTTCATAGAGAAGAAAAGGAAGCAAGTCCCAAAACTAAGAAGAGGAAAGATGAATGGTTTAAGAATCCAGATTCAATTGGAAATTGTGAAAAAATGTTTCCATGATAAAATACTGCCGAAAATTATTTTGTTTTTACTAATAGCAAGAAGGATAAGAAAGTGGTAGTAAAGAGCATACATGAAGAGTTATTTATGATTTTTGGATTGGAGATGGTGGCATCAGAACCTGAAAAAGGAGACGATGTAAAAACAAAACATGGATCCACATACGGTCTAGTGATAAATAGATTAAAACTGAAGAGACCGAGTCAGCTGGGGAACTTAGATGTGGAGCAAGCAATCCTACACTCTTTACCTATTTATTAATGCAGTATTGGTTTGCTGAGCACAATAACATCATGATGTTGATCAATAAAGAAGGTATGCCAAGGATTGTAAAGTGGATAATGAGCAACATCAGTATTACAATTGAAAAAGATTTGAATGACGCGGTGAACAAGGTATCTCGATTAAATTTCTTACAATAGTGATTTCTGCTACATGTGCTCAATAATACACCTTAAATACATGTGTACGGGTGTTTGAGGGTGAAAATGGTTTCTGCTGGTTTTGTTAAATTCGTGCTTGTGGATGAGAAACAAGTCTAAACCCTAAGCAATGTACTGCACGAGAGTACTTTTGATTCGAGAGATCAATCTGTACAATCCTGGCCTAAACCAAGAAATGGTCGTTCCAGGCTTGCTTCGGTCACAAAGTATAGGAGAATGGTTGGTCTTAGGGAGGAAGCAAAGAGAGTGTTGAGACCAGAATAGTTGATTCTGAAGATGTGGCTTGTTTTATGACTTGTATCAGAAAGTGGAACTGGCTTGCAGAGTAAAAAGCTATCAGTTCTTAAGGATTTCTGGATACTATGTTGTTGCCGACCAAAAACCCCGTCGTTTGGCGGAAATAGGTGAAACCTATTTATACAAGTCATAATAAAATGTACCATGATCTCGTAGGAAGTGGAAACGATTGAGTGGTGGAAGAGTGGAGTAACGTGTAACGTTAGAATTTATGCTTCCATGATGAAGGAAACGTTTACACCATTACTTCTTGCCATTACTAACCGCCCTTCTTCATAACACTTACTTGTAAAGGGCGTAGATGTAAACCGCCAGACCAATACCCTGATGAGTATCCCCTAGTTTGTGACATGTTTGATGTCTCGAGTGTTCTTTGTGGAAAACATGTAGCACTTTGGCAAGTCAAAATCAATAGACTTGCCGCAGGAAAATAACATGTGATGCTATTAGACTCGTCTTGGATGGCCGCCTGAAACTTGCCACAAGTCTATCAGTTCGGTGGCGAACTTGGATGGCTGAGATTTCATCTAATGAGGAAGGGTAGCCATTGATTATGGCTACCTTCTGTTGGCGCCTGATAATGGCATAGTGGCGCCTTTAGTGCATGTCAGTGGCATTGCGGCATGGCTGTCATAGTTTGTGCATGCCAGCGGCATGATGGTGTAAGTGGCGCCTGGCGTAGCCATGGCCACGGTATTTAGGCGGCTGGTCGCCTAAAAGTTGCCACAAATCTGGTGCCTGACAATGGCACAGTGGCGCCTTTAGTGCATGCTAGTGGCGTTGCGGCATGGATGGCATAGTTTGTGCATGTCAGCGGCACGATGGTGCAAGTGGCGCCTGGCGTAGCCATGGCCGCTGTATTTTTGGCACGTTGGTGTTAGATTCAAACATGGTGTGGCAACATCAGTTTTAATGGCCCCATTGATCCCCATGTTCTGTGGAACATTTTTTGGCTCGGTTGGCGCGGCAACTTTTCCTAAATTAAGGTTTGGCATGTCGAAACCCTAATTAGCGTATATGGCATGTAGTATGCGGTAGGTGGCACGTTTGGCATGTGCACTTGGCATGCCTGTTTGGTGTGTGCGATTGGCATGCTTTTGGCATGTCGTTTGGAATGTGCGTCTGGCATCCGCGTTTGGCATGTTTGGCATGTCGTTTGGCATGTGCACCTGACATGTTTGACATGCCATAGCATGTTGGCATGGTTTTGGGAAGCCAACTTGGTAGGGTAACCTTTTGACACAATTTCCACCCTTTTTAAAGATGTGGCAGGTTTAGAGCAACCTGATTGGTCGATGAAAGCAGGGAGCCGGCCAAGCATGGGCGTGGCCACTCTTTTGGTCCGCGTGGCAGGTTTAGTGCGACCTGATTGGTCGATGGGAAATAGGGCCGGCAAGTATGAGCCCAGCCACAACTTATGTGCGTGTGGCGAGTTTAAAGCGCCTGATTGGTCGAGGAAAATAGGGCCGGTTTAGGATGGGGCGCGACCAATGGAAAATGGCGCCGGTTGGCCTGAGGCATGACCACACCTCTCTTTGTTGTTGCTCTTATCCCGCGACTCCTTGTTTTCTGATTCTGGGCAAGATTTTGCATCTGCTAATCCATGGCGGATTATTTACCTAGTTTTCCTAGGCTTAATTTCGACAAGCAAGATCTAATATACTGCGCAAGGCACAAAACCCTAACTTTTGCAAATTAGTCAGCATATTGATTGAATTCTATGTGTTGACACAGAGTTCTTTTAAGTTCGTTGCCAGAGAGCAGCATGCTTTCTGATTAAATACCTTATGCAAAGACCTTATCCTTGATATTTGGGAATTCGTGTTAATCTGCTGCGAGTGAACACAAATTGTCATGCCATATCAACATTAAGGGTTCAGTCGGGGAATATAGCACAGAAATCATTCAAAGAAACTTATATTAATTGAGTGTAGGCAAGGTGCCAAAATTTACAAAATGTCTGGGATTGTTGCTACATGCACCATTCTGGGTAAATTTCATAAGAAAGTATTGAGTTGCTCAATAAATGTTCCAGTGAAGAGGTTGGCACTCATGGTTCCGTTTCCTTACAGAGGGACGTCACATCATATGTAAGGTTTTACAATTCTAACCCTAAGCTAAAAACCACCATCAACAACGGGACTATACATTGGTGATAAATTTTAAAATTTGTTTTGTGCACAACAATATACACATGTAACACAAGTGTACAAGATTGTATACTAGTGAACGATATTTAAATTTTGGCATATTTTCAGATGAAACCAGAATGGGCGGAAGCTTATCAAAAGAAAATCTTTTTGGATGAGTACCGAAAGAAGAGGTAAGCCAATAGCACAGAAAATCTGAACGAAAATATGCACAAATCTGAAATGCAAAGAGAGAAACTATATTAAGAGCTTACTGATTTGGAGATTAAACATAAAAATATTATTAATTTTATTGAATAACAAAGACGATATGTTCACACAATTTCTCCCGACAGTTTGCCAATTGATGAGTCGAATCTTATATGTGTAGATATTTTAACCAAAATATTTGAATTTATGATTAAAATAATTACAAAAGTAAGATGAAGATAAGGAGGATGAGGAACAAGACGAGAATGGCGAAGGTGATGATGATGAGGAGGAGAACGGTGCCGAAGGTGAGGATGAAGATGAAATGTATGTGGAACTGGATGACGGTAACATTGGGAATAATGATGATGATGAAGATAAATATGGGAAGGACGCAATAATGAAACTGAACGTGAAAGTGAGGAAGGAAAAGACAACAAGGATGAGAAGGATGAGCCAAAGGGTAGTGAATCTGACAAAGGAGTTTAGTCTGAAACTGCTAAAAAGCTGAGGTATTATTTCATTTTTATTATATTTCCTAGTCATTTGTTTTCATATTGTATGCGTGTACATGGATGAACACATTTGTGATATCTCAAAAGGATGTACAGACTGTTTTGTAGCAAACCGTGTTCGATTTGTTAGTTTTCTATAGGTGTGTATATACTTGTACACCGGTGTGTTAACTCATGCATATGCATAATTCATTTTTATCACATGTGCAACAAGTATGTACACCCTTACATTTCTCAAAAATTCCATTTTCAGGAATATTTTATCAAAAGCAAATGAAAGTCCTGAAGATCAAGAAAACCAGATGCACCATGATAACCAGAATGCGATGAACAACACTGAAAATCCTGAAGAACCCTTTAATTCTGCTTTGATAATATCTTTTGAAGCCATATTGCAGCTGAATCCTGAAGCCATGTTTCCGGTTGAAGAAAACATGATTTTGCTGACATAGGGAGAAGATCCGGGGAAGGCATCTGAAATAACAAAGCAAGAAATTGATAACATTCTGTACATTTTTCAGAGTTTGTGTTCGTAAAGCTGAAACTGGTAGTCGTAAAATGGCACCTAAAATGAAGCAAAATGTAGCAACTGTAATCACTGATTGTCCTACCTGGTCATTTCGATTGATCCAAGATGATCCTCCAGAAGACTCGTCGCAAACATCATTGTCTAATAAAAATGCACAACAAAGGATCATTGTAGAAGCATTGAAAATCCAAGAGCATCAAAGTGATTTTTTCAGCAATCAAGAAAATTAAAAAGATAAATCTGAAAAGACACTAGCAAAGAAAATAGCGAGGAAAATACCCGAAAGAAAACTGTTGAAGACCAAGGCGACTGGAAAGTTTTCCAAAATACCATCAGCAAAAAGATTTTCAAAAACAAAGCCAGATCCTGACTTCACCGATGATAAAAACAAAGCAGAAATATGAAAACTGATCAAAAAGGCAAGGCAAAGGTACAACAAGGAAACATGCCTGCTGTTAGAGCACGGCTCGGTTGAACTCACCAAGTGTTGGTATTTCAAGTTTGGTTGTCATATTTTAGTATCAAAACTCATATAGAGTCGCTTGATTAAATACTAGAGTCAACTTCGTTTAAGTTAGACTAGAAAGTCTAGGAATGTTGAGACATACAAGTATTACTCCGAAGACCTGAAGAATGTGAAGAAGTAGCGAACTACAACGACGACATCATCCTTCCACTTGAGGTTAGTAATATTGACTTGAACTGTTTCATTCCTAACGTATCTTTCAAGTCGTGCTATATTGAAAACATAACTGCGAAACTGTATATACTATACATATTGTATAATATTCTAGTGATGTGACATGATCATAATAGTATGATCATAGTATTAGGAAATTATACTACGAAGTATAACGCTTATCTTTTGAACTTCGTAGATATGACATCGACATAATCTTGTATATATTGTTATGATTATGTGAATGGGTTATGCTTAAGATTTCATCATAGGAAACAATATTTTATATTTGTTTAAAAGAAGTAAATTCATGAACTTGTTTCGTGAACCGAAATGGAAATCATTAGGCTTATTGGTCCGATTATTCATTGCAAATCTTTGGATGACCAATATGTGTGAGATGGTAGAACCGATCTTAACTTAGGTTATGTATCTTGGTATAACTAATCACAATGCCTTACTTATGATTTGGTATGACTAGTTTTTATTAATTGGTGTAACCGATCCTCAGTAATCACCATGTGATGGTATTATCGATCCTTGTAATTGATGTGACCTATCCTAGTAATTGGTGTTACCGATCTAGTAAATGGTATGACCGATCACGAGTGTTGTATGACGGATCCTTGTAAT
Organism: Papaver somniferum; assembly: GCF_003573695.1. Taxonomy (NCBI): domain Eukaryota; kingdom Viridiplantae; phylum Streptophyta; class Magnoliopsida; order Ranunculales; family Papaveraceae; genus Papaver; species Papaver somniferum. The sequence continues at coordinate 46,735,451 of NC_039363.1, forward strand.
TGCTAAGCGGTCTTGGTAACTAGTGTAACCGGTTGAGAATTTCAGACACAGGAAACATAATATATTCTCAATATATTTTCGGAAATTCCTAGATATTTCGGTCCGAAAGTTGTCTCTTCTTAAGAGAAACTTTCTCTTACTTGTACTGAGAAACCATGATTAATTTTTATTTAAATCCTTGAGTATGCCTCTAATAACTCGCAATATTACTAAGGTAAATAAGGAGGAAGCTCAGGGAGTTTAGGATTTTCAAGGAATCAATACAGAAAGGAAGAAGAATATGATTTAAAAAATCATATCTGATCATGAATCTGATAGTTCTACCAGATCCCAAGATGAGTCATGTTTGTTGGCTTACAAACTTCAAGATCCAAAAGAAACCAAGTGGATACCTTATGATAGTATGGTTAACTATATCCATGGTTTTGAAGAACTAAGAACCAATCTCATAATAACGGTTCGAAATCAAGATTGGCTGGAAGATAGGATTGAAGAAACAAAATCTGATCTTGCAGACATGAAAGAACAAGTTAAGAAGCGGTTGCTGACAAGTCTCTCGAGACATGCTTTAAGAGTTTGAACACTGAAGATACCCCAGTGAACAATCAAAGCACCACTAGGGATTAAGTTATATGTTGTAATACTTGATCCAGAAAATAACCATCAATGTTTTGACTTACTTCAATTATTATATAAGGTCTATGTTTTGAATAAAACTATCATTATTATTTATGAATACAATTATTATTTTATAATTTTTCTTGTGATAGTTAACGATTACATAGCCTGTGAATGAATGCTTATAATTTTACTATGTGTTTTCGGTTTATGAGATGTCTGATTTCGGTTTTTAATAACGTTAATATTAGATCTCATATGATGTAACCCTTATGTTTTGTGTGGCTTTTTGATTTATCGGTATCAAGTTCTAGCCCATGTTGGTAGGCTTTATCAAAGGATCATAAGGTGTTTCGATTGAAACTCATATGTGAAAAGTCACAATATGTTGAATCAATTTGTGTTTACATGAGTTGTGTTTAAAATAACATATGTGTTTCGGGTTTTCAACTTTTGCTATTGGCACACATTAGTTAAAACCAATTCAACCTTTTTATGGTAAAGGTTGCCTTTTTTGTTGCTCTTTTTTTCTTACGAGAGGATGACAACACACTGGGGGAGAGTTCTTATTTGAACTTGCGCTTAATGATATATCTTTCTGGGAGAAGAGGCTGCAGAATTTGAGGTAACGAATTTGTTAGTTAATCGTTTTCATGTTTAAGAAAAGCCTATTTATATTGCATATATTTTGCTTTTTCTTAATAAAATTTCTTTACAATTGACATGTTCCATTATATTGTGTATGGATGTGTGTGTGTGTGATTCAATTGTTTCCGGCTAAGAAATATTGTGTCAATTTATTTGGCTTATTTTTTGGTATTTTATTTATGGGTATCAAGTGTTTTTGCTTAACGAAAATGTTTATGTTTGTTTCAATTGCTTCCGGCTAAGAAAATAATTATGCAAGTCAATTTATTTTGGTTTGTATGTATTGTTTAGGATTAACAAAAATACGGGATCATTTGTTTAGTCCAATTGATTCCGGATAAGAGAAACTAAGTTATTTATGATCTTAGTTAGACTTATCAAATTAGAGGATTCGGTTATTCAAGTCTAATCGAATTCCTTTACAATAAAAAATTAGTTAACTAACCTAGTGTATGTCTTATCTAAAGGAAAAGGTCTAAGTTATTGTATGAATAATTAGAACTTGATGAGAGAAATAAAGTTAATTCTGATCTTTATTTGGTCTTGTCGAATTGACCGATTGCATATGCGTGAACCGTAAATCAAATTTTTTGGTCAATCGGGGTTTAACAAGGGAATTAAGTTTCTTAGTCGATTTGTTAAACTATTTTCTTCGCGAAATTTTTTCCTTGATAACATGTTGAAACTAAATTACTTTGTAGTTTCGGTTTTAATATTGGTTATCTAAAGTGGTATGTGAAACCTTCGTGCTTAACTCTTATAGGTTGTTTACAAGTCTTTTAGATTTGTACGATCCTTTCGGTTTGTTTTTTATTTGCTCGAACCTTTGTCATTTTGTGACAAAAAAGGGGGGGGGAATTATATGGAGTAAACAAGTGATTGTTTATCACTAAGGAAAGGACAATTTTGCTGAAACGTTATATCTAATGAAAGAGTAAAGCATTGACTAAGAGGGAGAAACATATCATATAGTTGTGTAGTAATTCTGACTACAAAAGGGGAATAATAAAGATGTTCGGATTGGATATTTACCTAGCTTACCTTTAGGGGGAGTAAAAGCTTTTTTTGTTCAAATGTCAACAACGACATTTATTGATTGAATATATGCATGTTATTGTGTTGTTGAAACTTGGAATCAAGCGTATGTAAAATGAATTCTTTTGTAATTTGTTCATCCATATGTAATAAGAGTTTTGTCACTAAAATTGACAAAAGAGGAGATTGTTAGAGCATTGCTCGGTTAAACTTACCAAACACTGGCATGTCAAGTTTGGTTATCATACTTTAGTATCAAAACTCATCTAGAGTCGCTTGATTAAATACTATAGTCACTTCGTTTAGGTTAGACTAGAAAGTCTAGGAATGTTGAGACATACATTAAAAACTCCATATATTGATACTCCATATATTAATAAAAAATCATAGTCCCAACCTGGGCCAGTTATAAATAGTAATAACCTCCATATTTTAATATTAATAGTTTTTTTTTAGTCCCGCTATATGGAATTTAACTCCATATATTAATATAATTGACACTATATTGGAAACTTATAGATCTTGTTACATCAAAATATAAGGTAAAATAAAATACTTATCTACAGCTGTTTTAGACAAGGATGTAACTTGTTGAATTGTCATCGCATCTTTTAATTTGAGAATGTGTAAGATCTCATTACTATTGACACCTTCTTGTTGAAGCCAAAACATTTCCAACTTGTTGAGAATGTTTAAAGATTTTTGTCATGAAGCTTTTAGTATTTTCGTACTATCATCATCAGGATTATCTCCCTCAACTCCTTATCTAATTACATCGATGATTTATTATTCGGTTAAAGAAACTTCATTTACAATTCCATTAAGAACGGATATCTTTAATGTTCCCAAAACATGCTTTTCAATTCGTTTCAAAATATCTTTTACATACATTGAATTAGCTAGAAAAGTATCGAAAAATTCTTAAATGTCTTATAAGTTCATACATAGATATATGTATTTGTGTATTGAGACTGCAAATATGCATACACATTATCCAATATCATTTACATATTTTGAACTAGCAACAAAAAAAAAAGTTTGGTATGCCTCCTTATATTAATAAACTCCATATATTAATAATTTTGTGAAGTCCCAAAGATATTAATATATGGAGTTTTTACTGTACAAGTTGTTAGAGCATTGCTCGGACGAACTCGCAAGCGTTGCTATTTCAAGCTTGTTTGTCAAGTTTAGTTGCCAAAAACTATAAGTCTTGATTTCTAGTCTACTTATAGCTAAGTCTCGGATTAGGATAGTAAGTGTAGCTGAGCTTTAGACTCCACGGCGTTCATCGAATGAAGACGAAGAACTACTCAAGGGAACTTCTGTAACTTCATCAACAAAAGGTATGTGGAGACTTGAACTTATCTATCACTCAAAAGTCTATCTACTCTATCTCCTATTTGAGACAAAAACTCGTATTGCTATATAAGCTTCAATTATACACATTTGCTATTTCGAGCCGAGTTTATCTCGCTTATCTATTTCATGAAATATGTGTCGTTAAGCTTTCGCTTTAGCCAAGTTCATCTTTACTCGTGATGAAAGTCATATTATTTCAATAACTTGAAAATCTCTTTGATGCTAATAGTTTGTGAATAACAACTATTTTAACATCCTCTAAGAAAGTTTCAATGATTGAAATGAGAGTTTAGAACAAGTAACCATGTTTGGATATAAACATAGTGTGTTCTCAAATTTGTGTAAAAGTCCAAAACCGAGAACCTAAAGTATGCGTACCCGTACGCATACTGCGCGGAAGTTTCACGTCCGTGAATTTCTGCCGGAGTTTGGAAGTGTGAATTGGTATGCGCACATGTACGCGTACTTAAGTAGGTTACTTTATAATATCGGTTTATTCATGAACTAAAACATTTATATAATAAAGAATGCAATCTTTGCAAACCGTGGCTATAATGTTCATGAATTGATTCGAGTGAATCAAAATCGATTTTTCTTCGATTGTGTCTTGTATATTTCTATGAGATCTAAGCAATTGAACAACTTTCAAACTAGTTCATTTGAGTCATTTGAACTAGTTATGGCAAAGATGAATAAGGTTGATATGAAAGTGCTCATATGGATAACCATTGGTTAATTATTGTTGAACCGACTAAATGTACACATTTAGGTACGGTTACTCAAACCTAAATGAAGGTATATTTCATTTGTATATAACAAGCTAAGTTCGATCTAACTGTTGAAATATATTAGCTTGAATCTAATCAGGTTTTCATCTAACAGTGAATATTGAATGCTTTGTTACCAAGGTAACTTAGATTGCAAACCCTGATTTCAAATTTATATAAAGGAGAACTCTAGCAACCGGGAAACCTAATCCCCACACCTCTTGTGTGATACTAGTTTCATAGCTAGAGTCGATTCTCCTTTAACCTTAGGTTTTTCACGAAACCTTGTAGGTTAACGAATTAAAGATCTAATTGGGATTGTGCATCCAGACCCTACTATTTTCTCTGCAGTTGCGTGATCTGATCTTGCTGTTTTCTATCGTGTTTGAGTACAATCGTAAGATTGACTTGAGATTTGTATCTCAGACAGGCAAGATAGAAAAGTAGTCACAACAACTTTGTCCCATCGTTTGTGATTCCACAATATCTTGTTTCGTTAATCGATTAAGATTATTGTGAGGTGATAGATAATACTAGGCTGTTCTTAGGGAATATAAGTTCGGGTTATCAATTGGCTCCTGTTCACCTTGATTTATCAAAAGACGGAGTAAAAAGCTCGTAAGTATATCCGTGGGAGACATATTTATCTATTCGATAGACTTTTCTGTGTGATACAGATTTGTTTATCAAGTCTTCGACTTTGGGTCGTACCAACTCTTAGTTCTGGGTGAGATCAGTTAAGGGAATCAAGTGCGTAGTATCCTGTTGGGATCAGAGACGTAAGGAACGCGACTGTACCTTGATCAATGTGAGATTGATTATGGCTCAACTACATTCCACACCGAAGTTAGCTTTGTGGTAAGCTAGTGTCTGTAGCGTCTTAATACAGTGTGGTGTTCAAGCCTGGACTAGGTCCCGAGGTTTTTATGCAATTGCGCTTTTCCTCGTTAACAAAATTCTGGTGTCTGTGTTATTTCTTTTCCGCATTATATTTTGTTATATAATTGAAATATCACAGTTTGTGCGTTGAATCGATCAATTAGTAAATCCAACCTTTGGTTGTTGATTGAAATTGATTGATCCTTGAACATTGGTCTTTGGTACCGTTCAAGTTATTTCTCTTATATTCAATCAGGCTCGCAAATCTTTATTTGCTTGGTTGCAGATTGAATTGAGAAATTGAGCTATAATTCTTTGATATACTTTTTATTAAGATTGAGTCTGACTGTCTAGTTGATTCTCTTGAAAGTATATTGGAGTTAGTCCATACAGATTTCTAAGCGAAATATTGGGTGAGTTTGTTAGACCGCCGCTTTTTCACAAGGTATCAGCGTAGGCAAACACTACAAACCTGATAAGTTTGTGTTTGACTGATCCCTAAAGTCTGTTCTCATGGGAATTTTCTTTGGGAAACTTGCTCTCGGCATCTGTAACGCATGCCAGAATTCCCTAAAGATTGTTCAGAGATTATTATGGACTTGACATTTGGGTTCTTATGATAATCTCACTCCATCCGAGACTTTGGAAAACTCAGATAATGATAAACAATCTAGAGGAAAAATTAAAAGGTCCTCTAAGAAAGGAAGGTTGAAAAAACGTTCTTTATGCTCAAAGATATGGAATCTCACTAGATTAACTCGTGATCTTTTCGAGGAATACTATCATGATGGATCAATCGACAAAGATCTATTTAGAGCATTCGAAAACGCTTTTAGATTCTTAGAAAAGCTTAACTCGGTTAAGAATAAGAATCGGTCTGATAAAAGTTATGTATATGTCAAATCATGCAATCATGATGTATGAACGAAACATGTTGTCAACACGAGCAGGTCCTGTAAAACGGGTTCTTGTGTTTTTAATACAGGTTTAAGTCATCAGAAAAATCTCCTTTCTGTTTATATGAAAAAGAAGTTAGAAAGCTCTGTTAACCCTGATTATCACCAATACTATGATTATATTTTTTGTACAGTTCACAAATATCAACCTGTGCATGAGGGTCTCTCTGCACATCTTGCCACTTGGTAACTTGTTTGGCGCTACCCAATTTGTATATATCTTGGGATGGGGCAAGAAACAGTTTGATTTGTTTGTACTTGGGTTGTTGTTTTATTTTGTCCTCCTCAGGATAAGTTTAAAAATAGCTTTCTACTGCATCGTCTTCTCACACGATTGTGTGCTTTCGTGAGTTGCATATCCTTAGTGTTTGAACACCTAAGAAATCCTACATTTCTTTTGTTGGTCGTGGTTCAGAAACGGGTTGAAGCCCATCCTTGGGTTTATAAAAGGAACGTACGCGTACCTTCTTCTTCCTCCCACCTTGTCCGCGTTCGTGAACGTTTTAGGGTTTTTGTGTTTTCTCCATTAATCATCCTTGGAGGTCAAAAGTTTAAAAGAGGTTTTCAAGAAACATATCAAGTAAGTCATCTCTTCCACTAATCTCTTAATTTCTAAGATCTCATGAAGAATTTCTAGGTTTCAAAAGAGGGTTCAAAAAACTTGGGTTCCTCATCTTCTTCTAGCATGAACTTATCAATAGATCAAAGTTCCATTAGAATTAGATTTGTCAATGATTCTTGTGGAAAGGTTTTTGAAAGAATTTTATCTAATGGGTTTATTCTAGAAAAGAAGTTGGATTTTACTAGTGGGCATAAATAGGATTTTATTTGTTTTGAAAAATTCAATCTTGCAAATATCTTTGATGGTTTTGGTGAAGGTTTTGACACTCTTACAAGAATCTTCTATGCTAACATCTATGATGTTAATTATGATGACATGGAATTCAAGACCATGATAAATAGACAAAGGATTCTTGTATATAGAGAGTTGTTTTCAAGAATTACTAAAATTCCCTTAGGGAGTTTTCGCCTACCAAGACCTAGTCATGAAAGACCTTCTTATGAAACCATCTATATTGGTCTCTGTGGTAAGAGTGTTGATTGAAATATGGGTAAATTTCCTATTAATAATCTTAGTCTCTCCTTGATGTCCTTTGGTAAACTTGTATATCTAATCTTTGTCCCTCCACGATTGAGAATTCTCGTTGGAGTCGTGAATTTGCGGAGTTGGTCTATTTCCTTGAGTTGGAAACTCAAAGTCTCGACATTTCTGGGTTTATCATATATGAAATGTTTTCGATGACGTCTTCCAACAAGAAGTTAGGCTATCCTTGCTTGATTAAGAGAATTTGTCACACCTTCTCTATAGCTCCGATTGGAAACTCCATTGGAACTCCCAAGCTTGTTCGTCCATGTACTTTCAAGCGTATGAAGGAGAATGCTTGAAAGAGACAAAGATGTGACACCCTTGATGGCTCATGTGATACCTCCTCCATGAATCTTCTACATCAAATTCTAAAAGGTATTTGTAAGATTAGTGCCAAGGTAAGGTGTGTGCAAGAACAATTACTTAAGATTGCTTCTAAGTTTCCAGAAATCAAGGATGACATGGATAAGATTCAGGCCACTCTTATGGTCTCTGATGATGAAGATGATGATTAGTTTTTTGTGCTTTATCAGTTTTTGGTGTTAGAGTTTTTTTTTTTTTTTTTTAAATTGAGGAAACTTCTTGTGAGAATTTATTCTTATGTTTTAAGAAGGATAAAGCAATTATTATGAGTACACATAGCAATTTCCAACGATTTTCATTTTGCAGTGTTTTTAGATTTATTTATTTAAATTCTAAAGTTTATTTGGAAGATGATTTTACAGTATTAACCTTTATGGTTTTATATATTGCAACTTGTTATGGGATATGTGTGTTTGCGTCCGTGAACTATGATTGTCCCATACGTGGTTAAAAGTTAAGTATTTCAATGTCATTATGCAAGTATTGACAAAAGATTGAATGAACTTTTGATAAACAAAAGTTAAGCCTATCATGTCATTATGCAAATATTGATGGAAGATAAGATAAACTTTTGTTTACAAAGATTAAGTCTATTATATGTCATTGTGCAAATATTGATGAAAAATAGAATGAATCTTTGTTTATTCCGCAGTATTGATCTTCCCTGATCCATATCTTTTTATAAATATTGTGCGGCTCCGTAAGTTCTCTTATGTGAGCATTTCCGATTAAATTAATCATGGGTTCTTTTGTGGTTAATTTAATTGATACAGATTAATGTTTCATGTGATTTGTTAATGTCCAAAGAAATATTTCTTTTCTTGTGAAAGTAATGTCGCTCTTGTTGTTCCTTTTGAAATGACATTCTATGGGGGGAGAGTTCTTAATTGAACTTGTGCTTAATTGCCAAATCTTTGTAGGGAGTGCGGCTGTGAAATATTATAGGGGTTATCTCTATGGAAATTTCATTAGGATCCCACTAGTTTTCGTACCTTTTCCAATTTTATTGACAAAAAATGGGAGAATTAATGTGTAGTTCACACTACAAATACATATGGTTTTCGGATCATTATGTAAGGGGAAGTGGTTTTCATGAGAGATGAAGTATTAACTAAGGAGGAGTGATACATATCACCATAGTATTGTTGTCGAAGTAGTGATACAATTGAACTTTGATGTTGTGTAATAATACTATGACATTGTATAACAATGATTGAGAGCTATTGTTTTCTCATTGTTATAAATACGGATCTTCAACAACGATGATGCTGAGTTGAACACATTTAGAATCATTGGAGTACTTGGAAGTGACAAAGATTTCGAGTAGTGTTGAAGAACCAAGGTGATCAAGCATTTGGATGAGAAGCTACAAAGTTTATTTATTTTTTATTCCATATATATTGATAGTTTTGACACTAAAATTGACAAAGTGGGAGACTGTTAGAGCATTGGTCGGTCGAACTCGCAAGCGTTGCTATCTCAAGCTTGTTTGTCAAGTTTAGTTTCCAAAACTATAAGTCTTGATTTCTAGTCTACTTATAGCTAAGTCTCGGATTAGGATAGTAAGTGTAGTTGAGCTTTAGACTCCACGGCGTTCATCGAATGAATACGAAGAACTACTCAAGGGAACTTGTGGAACTTCATCAACATAAGGTATGTGGAGACTTGAAATTATCTATCACTCAAAAGTCTATCTACTCTATATCCTATTTGAGACAAAAAATCGCATTGCTATAGAGACTTCAATTATACACATTTGCTATTTCGAGCCGAGTTTATCTTGCTTTTCTATTTCTCGAAATATGTGTTGGTAAGATTTCGCTTTAGCCAAGTTCATCTTTACTTGTGAGGAAAATCATATTATTTCAATAACTTGAAAATCGCTTTGATACTAATAGTTTGTGAATAACAACTATTTTAACATCCTCTAAGAAAGTTTCAATGATTGAAATGAGAGTTTAAAACAAGTAACCATGTTTGGATATAAACATAGTGTGTTCTCACATTTGTGTAAAAGTCCAAAACTGGGAACCTAAAGTATGTGTACCGGCGGTTGTTGGAAATCCGGGCAAGTATGCGTACCCGTACGCATACTGGCGGAAGTTTCACGTCCATGAATTTATGCTGGAGTTTGGAAGTGTGAATTGGTATGCGCACCCGTACGCGTACTGGCGTAACCAAACTCGGTCCGGCTACTTAGGTATGCGTACCCGTTTGCATACTTAAGTAGGTTACTTTCTAAAATCGGTTTATTCATGAACTAAAACATTTATATAATAAGGAATGCAATCTTTACAAACCGTGGATATAATGCTCATGAATTGAATCGAGTGGATAAAAATCGATTTTTCTTCGATTGTGTCTTGTATACTTCTATGAGATCTAAGCAATTGAACAACTCTCAAACTAGTTCATTTGAGTCATTTGAACTAGTTATGGAAAAGATGAATAAGGTTGATATGAAAGTGCTCATATGGCTAACCATTGGTTAACTATTGTTGAACCGTCTAAGTGTACACGTTTAGGTACGGTTACTCAAACCTAAATGAAGGTACATTTCATTTGTATATAACAAACTAAGTTCGATCTAACGGTTGAAAGATATTAGCTTGAATCTAATCAGGTTTTCAGCTAACGGTGAATATTGGATGCTTTGTTACCAAGGTAACTTAGATTGCAAACTCTGATTTGAAATCTATATAAAGGAGAACTCTAGCAACTGGGAAACCTAATCCCCACACCTCTTGTGTGATACTAGTTGCATACCTATAGTCGATTATCCTTTAACCTTAGGTTTTTCACGAAACCCTATAGGTTAACGACTTAAAAACTTCATTGGGATTGTGAAGCCAGACCCAACTATTTTCTACTTAGTTGCGTGATCTGATCTTGTTGTTTTCTATCGGTTTTTAGTATAATCGTTGTATTGTCTGGATCTCGTATACATAGATGACCACATGAAGTGTGAATCGATTAGTTGTATCGTCTCGACTCAGTCCATAGACAATCACTTTCGGAAAAAGGACTTATAGGTGGAAAAGTTTAGATTGAGGTATATTTGGGTACCCTCATCTTTTCAACTACCACATCTCTTATCTTGGTGTACAATGGTCTTTCCAGGCTATGTAAGTGGTGGAAAAAATACATCACAAGATACACACTTGTTACCTGTGAATTTTTGCCACACTTACACAGCTTCAGGTCGCATCAATGAATCCTGGCAAAAAAAAAGGGAAGGGTAGTAAGAATCAATCAATTTTCATCAAGGTAAAGAGACCATAATAATAGTAATTAATACAAGAAACTCTAATGTGTTAAGAGTTTACTCACCAACTGGAATTAGAGGTTACTTGTGAAAAAGTGGGGGTCTAACAGCCTCACCTAATATTTCGCTTAACAATCTGTATGTACTAACTCCAATATACTTTCAAGAGAATCAACTAAACAGTCAAACTCAATCTTAAGAAAAGTATATAAAGGAGTTATATCTTAATTTCTCAATTCAATACTTACTCAAGCAAATAGCAATTTGCGAGTCTAATTGAATACAAGAGAAATTAACTTGAACGGTACCAAAGACCAAAGTTCAAGGATCAATCAATTTCAATCAACAACCAAATGGAGGATTTCCCAATTGATTGATTCAACGCACAACCTGTGATATTTCAATTATATAACAAAATATAATGCAGAAAAGAAGTAACACAGACACCAGAAGTTTTGTTAACGAGGAAACCGCAAATGCATAAAAACCCCGAGACCTAGTCTAGATTGAACACACACTGTATTAAGCCGCTACAGACACTAGACTACTACAAACTAACTTCAATCTGGAATGTAGTTGAACCCCAACCAATCTCACAATGATCCAAGGTACAGTTGCGCTCCTTACGTCTCTGATACCAGCAGGATACTACACACTTGATTCCCTTAGTTAATCTCACCCACAAATAAGAGTTGCTACGATCCAAAGTCGAAGACTTTAATAAAAGAATCTGTATCACACAAAAAAGCCTACAGTAATAGATAAATCTGTCTCCCACAGAAATACATACGATTTTTGTCCGTCTTTTGGTAGATCAAGGTGAACAGGAACCAATAGATATAGCGGACTTATATTCCCGAAGAACAACCTAGAAATATCAATCACCTCACAATAATCTAAATCGTATGACGACGAAACTAGATATTGTGGAATCACAAACGATGAGACGAAGATGTTAGTGACTACTTTTCTATCTTGCCTATCGGAGAAAATAATCTCGCGCCAATTTTACAATTGTACTCAATACGATAGAAACAACAAGATCAGATCACGCAAGTACATAGAAAATAGTTGAGTCTGGCTTCACAACCCCAATGAAGTCTTCAAGTCGCTAACCTATAGAGTCTCGGTAGAAACCTATGATTAAAGGAGAATCAACTCTGGCTTATACAACTAATATCACACAAGAGGTGTGGGTATTAGGTTTCCCAGTTGGTAGAGTTCTCCTTTATATAGTCTTCAAATCAGGGTTTGCAATCAATGCGACATTGGTAACAAAGCATTCAATATTCACCGTTAAATGAAAACCTGATTAGATTCAAGCTAATATCTTTCAACCGTTAGATCAAATCTTAGCTTGTTATACACAAATGAAATGCATGTTCTTTTAGGTTTGTGTAACCGTACCTAAACGTGTACACCTAGTTGGTTCAACAGTAGTTAACCAAATGGTGAGCCATATGAGCACTTTCATATCAACCTTGTTCATATTCACCATAACTAGTCCAAATGACCTAGTTTGAGGGTTGTTCAATTGCTTAGATCTTATAGAAGTATACAAGACACAATCGAAGCAAAATTGGTTTTGATTCACTCGAATCGATTCATGAACATTATAGCCAGGGTTTGAAAATTGCATTCCTTATTATATAAATATTGTAGTTCACGAACAAACCAATTTTAGAAAGTAACACACTTAAGTATGCGTACTTAAGTAAGCGGATTTGAGTTTGTTTTGGTTTTCAAACTCAGCATAAATTCACGGACGTGAACTTTTCGCCAGTATGCGTACGAGTACGCATACTTAGGTAACCGTAATGAGTTAGTTTTTATTTCCAAAAATAAACAGAAATTCACGATCGTGAACTTCCGATAGTATGCGTACGGGTACGCATACTTACCTAGTCTCCGTCAACCATTTAGTACACACACAAGTATGCATACATTTGGTTCCGGTTTTGGACTTATATACTAATGTGCGAACACAGTATATGCTTATATCCAAAGATGGTTACATACTCTAAACTCTTTATTTCAATCATTGAAACATTCTTAGAAGATGTTATATAGAGGTTACTTATATTCTATTTTTCATCAAAGCGATTTTCAAGATATTGAATAATCAACATGACTTTCATCATTTGTAAAGATGAACTTGTCCAAAGCGAAAGCTTACCAACACATATTTCGAGAATTAGATAAGCGAGATAAACTCGGCTCGAAATAACAAATGTGTATAATCAAAGTCTATATAGTAATACGACTTTTGTCTCAAGATAGGAGACAAAGTAGATAGACTTTTGAGTGATATATAAGTTCAAGTCTCCATATATCTTTTAGTCGATGAAGATCCACAAGTTCCTTGAGTAGTTCTTCGTCTTTGCATGATGAACGCTGTGGAGTCTAGAGCTCAACTACACTTTCTATCCTAGTCTAAGACTTAGATATAAGTAGACTAGAAATCAAGACTTATAGTTTTGGCAACTAAAACTTGACAAACAAGCTTGAGATAACAACGCTTGTGAGTTCGACCGAGCAGTGCTCTAACAATCTCCCCCTTTGCCAATTTTAGTGACAAAACTATCAATAATATGGAATGCAAAATAAATAAACTTTGGAGCTTCTCTTCCACATGCATGATCTCCTTGGTTCTTCAACATTACTCTAAATCTTCGTCACTTCCAAGTACTCCAATGATTCCAAAGATATTCAATGCAGCATCATCGTTGTTGAAGATCCGTAGCCATAACAATGAGAAAACAAAATCTCTCAATCATTGTTACACAGTGTCATAGTATTATTACACAACATCAAAGTTCCATTGTATCACAACTTTGACAACAATACTATGGTGATATGTATCACTCCCCCTTAGTCAGTACTTCATCTCACATGAAAACCATTCCCCCTTACATAATGATCCGAAACCATATGTGTTTGTAGTGTGAACTACACAGTAATTCTCCCCCTTTTTGTCAATAAAATTGGCAAAGGTATGAAAACTAGTGGGATCCTAATGAAATTTCCATAGAGACACTTCATGACCAAAAGAAAGCATATATCAAATTTTTAGATGCAATCATATAGCCGAAACTAAATGCATTCATCAAGGAGTTTATAAAGATACAAGATAACCCCTATAATATTCCACAACGGTTACTTTCACAAGAAAATAAGGATTTCTTTGGACATTAACAAATCACATAAGAATATGAATTTGTGTCCAAAGTACTCAATTAAAATAATCACAAGAGAACCCATGATTAATTTAATCGGAAATGCTCAACATAAGAAAACTTACGAAGCCGCACAATATATACATAAAATATGGATCAGGGAAGATCATATTGCGGAATAAACAAAGATTTATTCTATCATTCATCACTATTTGCACAATGACATACAATAGATTTAGTCTTTGTAAACAAAATCTCATCCTTTCTTCCATCAATATTTGCATAATGAAATAAAAGGCTTAACTTTCGTTTATCAAAAGTTCATTCAATCTTTTACCAGTACTTGCATATCGACATACGACAGACTTAACTTTTGACCACGTATGGGACAATCATAGTTCATGGATGCAAACACACATATCCCATAACAAATTGCAATATATAAAATCATAAAGATTAATACTGCAAAATCATCTTCCAAATAAACTGTAGAATTTAAATAAATAAATCTAAAAATATTGAAGATGAAAAACGTTGGACATAGCTATGTGTAATCACAATAATGGCTATTCCAAACTCTAGTTATTCTTCTTAAAAACACAAGAATAAAATTCTCATAAGAAGATTTCCTAGACACTGAGACCTCTGAAAAATTCTTTATCGTCCCTGAACTCCTTGTCGTCAATAACCATGAGAACATATGGTTCGTGAAGAAAGGAGTCAATTCCAACAAACCTTCTAAGCTGAAGATGCCGAAACAGGGCCTTCTGAATTCCAAGAGTTCTCAAAACACAAGCTTTTATTTGTTGAATCTCCTTTCTTGTCTCCTTCAACTCTTCAAGAACATCAAAAAACTTATGAGAATTTGAAGGAACAGCTCTTGGCTTCCTCACATTCCTTCTTTTTCTTTTCAAAGTTGGAGGTATCAGAGATTTTTATTTTTCCTTCATGATTGATGGCTTAACAATCATATTAACATCTTTTTCATCAGAAGACATGATTCTTGGAGTACCCATATGCGTACGATTTTGTGAGAGGAAGTCACAAAATAAGCTCAACAAGTAGTTTTTTATTAAAAAGAGTTTTAGAGAAGGAAAAAGATATATAGGGTTACGAAACTTTCAACACAGGTTCGTGTATACACAACTCTCAACCCTATAAAAGGCAGAATTGTCTATTTTAACCCTCTTTTATTGACTAACCAGGGAAGTCCTTTCCAATATCAATTAGATACGAAAGGCGGCATGAATTCCAGACTTTGCAAGGTTCTTAGAGCAGACACAAACAAAGAAAATCAAAAGAAATAAAGGCTTTTCTTTTCTCAAAGCCTGATATGTGCAAAATCTTGTCTCTTTTAATCAGGCACATGAGACAAGATGCACTAACCAACACAATTTAAGTTGTGCTGGGATGAACAATAATTTGTCTGTCACATCCTTTTTGATCGGAATTCATAGAACCCTGTTTCTCATAGTTTTTAGACCATAACTTTCTTTCCAATGGTCTTGTATTATCCTTGGAAACTAACTTCTTCGATGAAGATAAAATCTTACATACCTTTGCGGTCTTTTGAACAAGTTTAAGCTTGTTTGCTAATCGATTTGTTTTTCGTTGAAGTTTGTTGACATGTATCAATTTGTGTTTGTACTTGTAACACTTGATAGTTCATGACCCTTGAGTGAAAAATATGAGCACGTCAACCTGGAATATAATTCAGGTATCCGAGATGTGCAAGCTGCTAGACACATAGTAGAACCTGAAAAAATAGACAGAGAATTTCCAACGGAAAAGTCAATTTTTTCTTCCAGATTGGTTGAGTTCTCTTATGAAAGAATATCAAGATTGATGTATGTATTGCTAAAATTATCAAAATAAATATTTTCACACAGAAGTGCAACACTTTATTTTTCTTCTTCATTAAAATCTTAATTGTCATACATTTCATTAAGAGTTGCAGCAAGACCTTTGTTCCCGGTGTATTTCGTTCGATCTGGACACTCATTTGCAAAATGACCAAAACCTTTACACTTAAAGCACCGAGGCATATCCTCGTCATCAGTCTCCTCATTATCCCTGTTTTTAGGAGGAACACGATTATGGGGCATAACTAATGACCTGGATGTATATCTGGAGAACCGTTTACTTCTCTTCAAAAGAAGATCCCTAAACTGTCTAGTGATCAACGAGATTGACTTGTCAAGATCTTCATCTGATGAATCAGCCTCAGAAAGATCATCTTCAGAGATGCAAACACTTTTACTTTTATGATCATGATGAAAGATCCTTCCCAGATTTGGATGTATGATCATGATCAAAGATCTTTAGCTTCCTAACCAGAGTATTTCTGGAAAGCGTTGCGAGATTATTTCCTTCAACGATGGCATGTTTCTTAGAATCGTATCTAGATGGCAGAGATCTCAGAATCTTCATCACAATGTCCTTTTCAGGAATAGTCTTACCCAAATGCAAAATATGAATTTACAATTTCAGATACTTTGTGATTCAACTCATCAAATGAATCTTCATCTGCCATACGAAGGTTTTTCCAATCAGAATTTAGGTTTTGAAGCCTAGCTTCTTTTTCACAGGTATTCCCTTCAAATACGGTTTCTAAGATATCCCAGGCTTCCTTAGACTTTGTGCACGCAGTCATATGGTGCTGAAGATTTGGGGTAATGGCATGTATGATAGCATTTAAGCCGTCAGAATTTTGCTTTGCAGCAAGGATTTCTTCTGGACTATATCTACCAATATCCTTAGATATAGATACATCACCTTCTGTATTAACCGGATGATCATAGCCATTAAAAACACGTACCCATGTTTGAAAATCACGATCTTGAAGAAAAGCACGCATAGCGATTTTCCACCATAAGTAGTTTGAGCCTTCGAAGATTGGTAGTACGTTTATGGAGATAGAATTTATGTCCATAGAGTCAGATCGCTACAAACACAGACTTATAAGGTCTTTGAACGTGTTTGCCTGCTCTGATACCAATTTAAAAAGTGGGGGTCTAACAACCTCACCCAATATTTTACTTAGCAATCTGTATGGACTAACTCTAATATACTTTAAAAAGAATCAACTAGACAGTCATACTGAATCTTAAGAAAAATATATCAAGGAGTTATATCTCAATTTCTCGATTCAATACTTACTCAAACAAATAGCAATTTGCGAGTCTAACTGAATACAAGAGAAATTAACTTGAACGGTACCAAAGACCAATGTTCAAGGATCAATCAATTTCAATCAACAACCAAAGGTTGGATTTACCAATTGATCGATTCAATGCACAACCTGTGATATTTCAATTATATAACAAAATATAATGCGGAAAAGAAATAACACAGACACCAGAAGTTTTGTTAACGAGGAAACAGCAAATGCAGAAAAACCCCGGGACCTAGTCTAGATTGAACACACACTGTATTAAGCCGCTACAGACATTATCCTATTACAAACTGACTTCGGTCTGGACTGTAGTTGAACCCCAACCAATGTCACACGGATCCAAGGTACAATTGCGCTCCTTACGTCTATGATCCCAGCAGGATACTACGCACTTGATTCCCTTAATTGATCTCACCCACAACTAAGAGTTGCTACGATCCAAAGTCGAAGACTTTAATAAACAAATTTGTATCGCACAGAAAAGTCTACAGTAATGGATAAATCTGTCTCCCACAGAAATACCTACGAGTTTTGTTCCGCCTTTTGATAAATCAAGGTGAACAAGAACCAATTGATATACCGGACTTATATTCCCGAAGAACAACCTAGAAATATCTATCACCTCACAATAATCTAAATCGTATGACGGCGAAACTAGATATAGTGGAATCATAAACAATGAGACGAAGATGTTGTGACTAATTTTCTATTTTTCCCATCGGAGAAATTAATCTCGAGCCAATTTTACAATTGTACTCAATACGATAGAAACAACAAGATCATATCACGCAAGTATAGAGAAAATAGTTGGGTCTGGCTTCACAATCCCTATGAAGTCTTCAAGTCGTTAACCTACAGGGTCTCGGTAGAAATCTAAGGTTAAAAGAGAATCGAATATAGCTTATACAACTAGTATCACATAGGAGGTGTGGATATTAGGTTTCCCAGTTGCTAGAGTTCTCCTTTATATAGTCTTCAAATCAGGGTTTGCAATCAATGCTACCTTGGTAAAAAAGCATCCAATATTCACCGTTAGATGAAAACCTGATTAGATTCAAGCTAATATCTTTCAACCGTTAGATCGAATCTTAGATTGTTATACACAAATGAAATGCACGTTCATCTAGGTTTGTGTAACCGTACCTAAACGTATACACCTAGTTGGTTCAATAGTAGTTAACTAAATGGTTAGCCATATGAGCACTTTCATATCAACCTTATTCATCTTAGCCATAACTAGTCCAAATGACTTAAATGAACTACTTAGAGAGTTTTTCTATTGCTTAGATCTTATATAAGTATACAAGACACAATCGAAGCAAAATTGGTTTTGATTCACTCGAATCGATTCATGAACATTATAGCCACGGTTTGCAAATTGCATTCCTTATTATATAAATATTTTAGTTCATATAACAAACCAATTTTAGAAAGTAACACACTTAAGTATGCGTACGGGTATGCATGCTTAAGTAACCGGATCTGAGTTTGTTTTGGTTTTCAAAATTTGCAGAAATTCACGGACGTGAAATTTCCGCCAGTATGCGTACGGGTACGCATACTTAGGTAACCAGATTGAGTTGGTTTTGATTTCCAAACTCAGCATAAATTCACGGTCGTGAACTTCCGCCAGTATGTGTACAGGTACGCATACTTACCCAGTCTCCATCAACCATTTAGTAAACACACAAGTATGCTTACATTTGGTTCCCGGTTTTGGGATTATACACTAATGTGCGAACACATTATATGCTTATATCCAAAGATGGTTATATATTCTAAACTCTTTATTTCAATCATTGAAACATTCTCAGAGGATGTTATATAGAGGTTATTCATACTCTATTTTCCATCAAAGCGATTTTCAAGATTTTGAAATAATTAACATGACTTTCGTCACTTGTAAATATGAACTTGGCTAAAGCAAAAGCTTACCAACATATATTTCGAGAATTAGATAAGCGAGATAAACTCGGCTCGAAGTAACAAATGTGTATAATCGAAGTCTATATAGCAATACGACTTTTGTCTCAAGATAGGAGATAGAGTATATAGACTTTTGAGTGATAGATACGTTCAAGTCTCCACATACCTTTTAGTCGATGAAGATCCACCAGCTCCTTGAGTAGGTATTCGTCTTTGCATGATGAACGCCGTGGACTCTAGAACTCAACTACACTTTCTATCCTAGTCCGAGACTTAGCTATAAGTAGTCTAGAAATCAAGACTGATAGTTTTGGCAATTAAACTCGACAAACAAGCTTGAGATAGCAACGCTTGCGAGTTCGATCGAGGAGTACTCTAACAGGTATGATCAATCATTGTAATTGGTGTGATCGATCCTAGTAATTGGTGTAACCGATCTTAGTAATTGGTGTGACCGATCACGAGTGTTGTGTGACCGATCCTTGTAATTAGTAATCGGTCCTAGTGGCTGGAGTGACCGACCACAAGTAATACCATGTGTCGATTGAACCGATCTGTAATTGGTGTAACTGATCCTAGTGATTGGTGTGACCGATCACAAGTGTTTCCATATTTAGGTACAATCGATCCTAATGATTGGTAGAACCGATTGAATCCATGTATATGATTTGGTAATTGATCAATCACATAGTAGTCTTGGAATACAGGTGAACCAATTCTAAACTTGTTTGGAAGTGTGATATAACCGATTGTAAGAATGCAAATTCATGTAAATATGAAATAAGGATTTGCGGTGGATGTTAACATACTTTGAACACGAGCAGTAACTATTATCAATTATTGTTCAAAGATATTCCTTAGTACTAAAGGTGATCCTGAGCCGAAATAAATTAAGAATCTTTTAATTAAGGTTTTTGGTTTTATATGCTTTAATTACCAGCAATTAATGCATATTTCTAGAGAATAAAAATTAGTAATGTGTATTTGCTAATTGGAGATTTTCTATTGAGAGATTTCGGAAATATTGGATAAGCATTTATGAATTTTTCCATTCATTGCAAATCTTGAGAATATTTTCGGTTTTGGAAATTCCTTGATGTCCAAAAATCCTTGGTCTATAAATACCTAAGTTTTTATTTCTAGCAAACTATCATAAGAGCCAGGAAAACTTCATTTCTTGTTGCTTATGGTGGATCCGTCTATTCGGAGAGGAAAGTATCTTAATTATGCGAAATCTCTTACGACCGCTCGTTTAAAGACTTATGTGGGATCGAGAAGCTCTACGAGTATCGTTGGTGGGAAACTAGATAATTGCAGTGTTATTAGTTTTTGATTGACTTGATTGACTAACGTTTGTTGAAACTTTGATTGCACATAGTTTCTTTATTCTTGAGAATCTTCTCTTCTGATATAATATTCACTCAAACTAGATCGAAGTATCGACGAGATCTTCAGAACTGTTGTTATATCAAAAGACATCTTGTGATAATTCATTTTTATCAGACTCCGTTCTGTGCATGATTGATCACAAGTGATTCAAGTGGTGTTGAGCAGGTTATTGAAGATTAAAGAAGATTTGAAGATGAAGAAGATTTCTTATTGGTTTTCATATCTTGTGAATTGGTGTGCACAAACCTTGATCAACTGGGATCCAACTAGAATAAGATTTATTCGATTGATTAGTTGCATGAGATCGGCATCTCAATATGCCCCTGTTGTAGATGGATTTTTTGTCATAATGATCTAAAGGGCGCGGGTTCGAACCCCGGGCACCACAAAGTTTTTAGTTTTTATTTTTTTTTTCGTTTATCTTCATTCTCCTTCAGTTTTTTTCTTCCTCCAAGTTCATATCGAAACTGCTCCATCTTCTTCTTCAGTCCACCCCCATCACCATCACCATCACCATCCACAAATATTGGAATTGATTATTATCTCGAACCTGTGAGTGACGCACAGATTTAAACAAGAAAATAGAGACAAATTTGTTTCTGAAGATGATTGATTTCAAGGGTTTGATGGATTTCTGAAGTTGAATGAAGAACAGATTGGGGACTTGGTGCTGATTCAAGTTGTTTGAGTGATGCTGATGTCGAATTGAAGAAAGAGGAAAGAGGGAATTGCTGATTGTTAAAAGAAATTAAGGTTTGAGTTATGATGATTCTGTAATCGAGACAAAGATGGAGATCGAGAACATGAGTTGAAGTTCTGAGATGAAAGAATAATTGGGTCTGTGAAACTGAATTTGGTGGTGAGCTAGGTCAGGTGAAGATTGAGATGTTACAGGGAAGATGGAGACTGGAAGGAAGAGAAGATGAACTGTTGGTCTTGTTAACTGGTTATGCAGTTGAGAGTTAACAGGCGGAATTGGTACTGGTGGTACGGAAACAGAACTGAAATTGTTAATTGAGTATGAAATGGAATGAGATTCTAGCTGCTAGTGATGACTGAGCAGATACAGGAAAGTATGGTTATTTGCAGTCGAATTGAAGCTGAGAATAAATGGTTATGAAGCTACAGAGTAATTAACTGAGCAGGTGTTGGTCCATATGCATTCTCAGAATTACAAGGTGAGTTGGGTTCTGTTAGTAAATTTATTGCATTCTCTCTTTGGTTGGTATAGGAATGCTATTGAAACCCATGTATTTTGCCCTTATGTGCTTATCATATCATGTTGAGCAGGAATTTGGCATTGTTCTGAAAATTCAGTAAGTGGGCATCTGTGAGATGAACTGTATCTTGTGCATTCTCCGGTGCTCACTGGAAGGAACTTTGAAGGAATTCCCATGCTTTTGTTTTGGCATTATTATGAAATACAATAATAATGCCAAAATGTAGTTTCTTTTATAAAACAGAATGCAGTATTTACTGGATTTATTTTGTTCTTGAATTTTCAGTACACCAGTAACCTATCAAGGTTTCAGGACAATTGTTACATCTGTATCATGTTCATAGTGCTCTTATGAGCTATTGAACCATCTACTTAGTTGTATTTACTTCGCCTGAGCAGAGCATTTCAAGAATGGATACATCTCCGAGAGTAAGCTATTATGGGCTGAAGGAAGAGCCGAGTGACTGCCGTTGTCATCGATCCCAGACTGTTCACAGGAATATCTACTATTACAGGTGAGTTTATGTACCAACTTTGGTTTAAATATGAAAGTTTCATATGACAGATATCTGAATATGTTTCTATTCATGTTACAGCAGCGACTTCTGACAATGATGATGAGTTCTCCAAATGGCAGGAGGAGGTTAGGAAAGCGGAACTCGAAGCTGAGGCTTTGAAGCATGGCTTAAAATTAAATGATGTTGGTGGCTCAGATCACTTGAAAGACTTGGAGGGGGGTGTTGACGAAAGGCCTTCCACACCACCTGATGCCGAGGAAGAATTCACTGACGATGATGGAAATTGTGTACAAGTGGGACAGAGGTCTTAGAGCATGGGTTCCCCAAGTAAGTTTTTTGCTGTGTCCATCTTACTTGGTTCTAAACTAATACTAGATAAATAGGATATTTTTTCATCTCTGGATACAACCTGCGTGATTGAATGGTTATTGTCTTTTTTGCACTTGTGTATTCTTATTGTGTTATTGTGTTTGAGGCTTTTGCCGATGAGATGGATATACTATCGGTTCAAGAAATGGCATTACTACCTGGTGAACACTGAATTTTCTCAAATTTTGATTTATGCTTGTTTCGTTATAAGCTGTGGAGGGGTTTGGCTTTTGATTTTATATTGAAGACAAAAATTGAAACTGTAGTATGTTTTGTGTTTGTTAACTTACTTTTAAGTGGACCTTGAGATGAGCAACTTGTTGCGTGTCTCGATTTATTTGGTTTATTAGAGTAGAAGAGAAAGAGGCTTTAGTGTGGAGACTTAATAAACATCTTTTTTATTAACTTGATAGATTCTACAATCAATGTGTTTCCAGTTATGTGGACCTCGTATTCGTTGGTAGCTTCCTTCTTTAGTTCTTAAGAAATTGTTGAACTATTATTCAATTGATCATTTTGTGAGATTGCAATCAAGTACATAGAAGAACAATCCATGATCTGTTATTTTGGTTTGTTTTGTCTCTCATAATTGGAAGCAAGAGCATTTGCAGTACCAGATTACGATAGTTGCTAGATACAAGCATGCTCTGCATTTGAGTGCAAAGTTCGAGATACAGTTTCCCTGGTCATTTTTATCTTTGAGATACAGGATGTTGTCACACATTAGGAAAACTGGTCTAGGGGTTGCAATTTGAATTATTTGACGAAAACCAAGTTTACACGTCCTAAATTTTCATAGGTACTATTCTTCCATTTCTTTTCACTTATTCTCTTTCCTGCTGCTAATGTTGGCAGATAAATGTCAAAGAAAGCACAAAAAGCAAATAATATGTGGTGGCGTCTGAGTGGAGTTCTAGGTGATCAGAATCGTATGCTCATGTATATCCTGTTCCAAGCTGCATTCACAGTTGCCACAATGGCTTTAACTGTGCCAATATTTCTGTCTTATGAATTGCATGTGATTTTCCAAATACTCAAAGTCTCAGCATCTATATGGAATGGAGGAATCATTTTATTAGAGGTGATGCCCTGCAGGCAAGTCATAATGAAGGAGAAGAAGAAACTTGAAATGGTGCCATTGCCAGTCCAACCCGATCAGCCTGCTACTGTCTCAACCTAAATTCCCACAGAACTACAGCTTCACAGAGTCCGACAACCAGTCAGAATAGCCTTGTATAAAAGAAAAGGACTTGTAAAATTTCGTTTTCGCTACTGCTAGAAAAGTTTAGTTAGTACACCTATGACTGATATCTTGGGATTTTGGATTTTGAGGTGTGGAAAGTTTAGTTTTGAACTCGAGCCGTAGAAATCAAATAACAGCATATCAAATCTCCTTTACAATTTTTCCTGAACATCTCTTTTACAAAAAAAATAAATTCATTTACTTTTTTTTTATAAGAAAAAGGAGGATAAACTCCTAAGCGGCTTACATGTTGTGGGAACTGAAGCTGGCTAGCAGACTTTCAGTTTGATCCCTGTTCAAAATATTGTTTTCCAAGACTGGATTAAAAGTTACAAAGCCATTGTTCTGATTTCCTACTTGGCTTGTATTAAAGTTGTCTGAAATTAATAGAAGAAGATCATGAATAGAAGATTTGTTCCAACTTCTATTAGCGATTGATTTCGTACTCATTAAAGCTAGGTTAACTGCCATATTGTTTTCCCTTTCACTGATGGTGCTCCAAGTGCTTACTTCAAAAATTTCCTCCCCTTCATGGTTCAGTGTGAATCTCCCTCCTATCTTCTCTGCATGCAGACTCCTGATCAGCTTTATTAGTTGGCCAGAGTGTGATTCGAACTCCATTTTGCTTCGTAATTCTGCTGTCCAGTTGTAAGCATCTGCAACCACTTTCCTTCTCATTGTTGTAACGAGCTTTGTTAGACCCGTTCCCCTTTAGCCCCTCTGCAGGTTCCTGTGTGGTCAATGAGAAGCATTCCCATTCCATACATATTATTCTCAGGGTTAAATATGAGAGCAATGTTAAGTTTTAGCGTAAAGAGTGTTGGAGCTTTCCAAGTTATTCTGAATTCAATAACTTGTGCTTCCGCTTCATCTTTTGTGTACTCCACATGCATTGGATTATTCTTTTCTTTCTTTTTTGCAGCTATTGTTGTATTAATGTAGCGTATAATCTCCTTGGCAATGAGATCAACTCTTGGTTTTATTTTTTCGAAGGTTAAATTGCATCTGGCTTTCCAGACATGCCATAGAACAATCTCACACAGTTCAGACCACCCCATAGTCTGTTGTTCAGTGTTTCTTATCATAAGAATATGTGTAAGCCATCCATGAAAGTCCCATTTATTGCCAATTACATCATATGGGTCGAAATATAGCTCCTGCCAGACTTCATGGATAAGGGGACAGTGGATAAATAAATGGGAGATGGACTCTTTAGAACTGTTGCAGATTTTGCAAGTAGTGTCTATGTAATTTAGGTGTTTTCCAACTCTTTCTCCTGTTGGAAGTATTGAGTGGGCTGCCTTCCAAAGGAATAATTTTATAGAGGGGGAAACTTCCAGATTCCATATAGCTTTCCAATTCTTCACGTTATGTTGATGTTTTCCTCTATGGGTAAGTTCATTGTAAAGTGATTTTACAATGAATATACCATCCTTGGTTAGTTGCCAGTAGACTTTGTCTTCCTGTCCACTTAGGATTTCTATGTTCTTTATTTTGTTCACAATAATGTTATCAAAGATATTTTCTAATATGGTGATATTCCATTGGTTGTTGTTGATTATTAGGTCAGCAACATATTCAATGTTTTCAGGACAGTTGTTAGGCTTGACTAGTTTTCCATCTAGATCATGAACCCAGGCATCTGTCCATATATTCACTTTTACTCCATTCCCTATTTTCCATTTCCCATAATTTTGGATGTTTGCAATGCCTGACAGGATTCCTTTCCAAACCCAAGAGTCAGTTGGCTTAGGAAGAGCTGGCATATGTATTATATCCTTCATGTTGAAGTATTTGTCTTTCATGACTTTTGCACCTAAAGTGTCTGGTTGTTCCATCATTCTCCAACCCATTTTGGAGATTATAGCACCGTTGAACTTTTCTAAATTAACAAAACCTGGCCCGCCTTCCTCCAAAGGTTTACAAAAACCTTTCCAAGCTTTGAGATAAATACCTTTTGGTTTTCCTTTCTCCTTTCCCCAGAAGAAATCTCTATGTATATTATTCATATCTTCAATGGTTTTCTTTGGTATTTTGAATGTACTCATTTGGTAGTTAGCCATTGTGGAGGTGACATGTTTAATCAAGACTTTTTTCCCAGCTGGGTTTATATTTTTGATGTTCCAACCCTCTATTTTGTTCTTCATATGGTCTACAACAGGGTGGAAAGCTTCCACTTTTGATTTATTAGTGAATAGTGGTGAACCTAGGGATGCACAACGGGTAGGGTGGGTACGATATGGCCTATTTCTCCACCCTACCCGCTAAATGGCGGGTAAAATTTTTTTTACCCGCCATCCTACCCGCCATTAAATGGATAAGATCCTACCCGACCCATTATTTGGCGGGTCGGGCAGGATAGGGTTGCGGGTATAATCGTTTTTTTTCCTTACTGTTTGGTGAATGTTAATGCAAACACAACAGCAAGTAAATTAACCTTTGGCAGCAATCCTAAGCTAGTTGATGGATCAAAAGTTGTTTCAACTCCAATAATCTTTAAAGAAAACCAATCTTTCTATTATCTGACACTTGAAGCTATTAGTGTTGGTGATATTAGAGTTCCTTTCAACACCAGTACTAGCATCAATAATGAAGTACTACTTGAAAAAGGGAATATTGTTATCGACTCCGGTTCTACTGTAACATCTCTACCAGCTGATTTTTGCGCAGCATTTGAAGCAGAAATGAAGAAAGCCATTACAGTTGATCCCGTTATTGATCCTAATACAAGTTTAAGATTATGTTATCCAGGGGATTCAGACCCAAGTTCGGTTCCAACCGTTACTGCTCATTTTACTGATGCTGATATTGTTTTTAATCCCTTGAACCTTTTCAAACTAAACGGCGACAATGATGAGCTGTTTGCATGTCTAGCATTCCTTCCAACGGACGACGTGTCCATCTATGGGAATATAGTTCAGAATAACTTCATTGTGGAATATGACCTTGTGAACAAGTTGGTATCATTCATGTCAACAACAGATTGTCGAATGCCATAGAATCGAAGATTAAGGAGAAAGATTTTACCCTGAACGTTTGATCTACTTATACATGTTCCTGTAGAATCCTGCATATAAATAAGACAGTCATGGTAATTGATGCATTATGTAATAAGTAACACATATATGATAATAATTCTCTACCGCATCATGGATTCATGTTATATAGATCAACCGAATGAAGTTCTACTTGGATTTTGGATGGAGAGGCAACATTTTGCAAGGACCAAGCTTCTTCATTTGTATTTGAAGAAAAAAAACAATTACAAATTGACTAAGCAAAGACCTTGTCAGGCGGGTAAGCGGGTAGGGTAGGATATTTTCGGGTTTTATCCGTCACCCTACCCATTTGACGACGGATAAGATAAAATTTAACCGTCACCCTACCCGTCAATTATCGGGTAAGATAGAATGCGGGTAAAAATTGTGACGTGTAGGATAGGGTGGCGGGTAAGGGTAGGATATGTGCACCCCTAGGTGAACCCAAGTATTTGTCTTTGAGAGATATGTGGTTTATTTGGATTATCGTAGTTATATTCATCACAGTTTGTGGGGAAGAATTGTTACTAAAGAAAACCCCTGACTTATCTAAATTTATCATTTGCCCTGAGCAAGTGCTAAATTTATCTATTATTTTTAGGATGTTTTCAGCCTCCAGTTTGGAGGATTTTCAGAATATGATGCAGTCATCTGCAAATAGCAAATGACTTATAGGGGGAGCCTTTTTAACGATTTTGATACCATGTATTTTTCCATCTCTTTCAGCTTGCATTAACATTCTAGAAAAGTATTCCATACACATGATGAAAAGATAAGGGGATAGGGTATCCCCTTGTCTCAGTCCTCTTGTTGGATTAAAAAAATTACATGGGACTCCATTTAGAAGAATGGCTAAGATGGTAGTTGATATACATTGGTTAATTCTAGAGCACCACTCCTCAGAGAAGCCCATCTGTTTGAGAATGGCTAGAAGGAAAGGCCATTCTACTCTATCGAATGCTTTTGACATATCTATCTTTAGACCCATCCATTCTTGTCTATCTCTTCTATTTCTCATATTATGAATGATTTCATGTGCCACCATGGTGTTGTCATTTATCTGCCTTCCAGGAATGAAGGAAGACTGGTATGGTGAGATAATTTTTCCTAAAAAAGGCTTCATTCTCTGAGCAAGAATTTTGGAGATTAGCTTGTAAGTGGTATTACATAAGGATATGGGCCTGAAGTCTCCAGGAGAAGATGGGAATTGCACTTTGGGGATTAGAGAAACAAAAGTTGAGTTCATTTCCTTTAACATGTAGCCAGTTTCAAAGAATTTTTTGACTAACTTAATGAGATCCTCACCAATATTTCCCAATTACTTTGGAAAAAATTTGGAGGGAACCCATTTGGTCCTGGGGGTTTATTACCTTCCATGGAAAAGAGGGTTTTCTTGATTTCATTAGCATTAGAAGGTTCTAGGAGGAGAGTGTTATCTCTCTAAGATATGGATTGAGGAATAAGACTTAGAATTTCCAAATCAATCTGAGGAGTAGTTGATATGGCAATACTTTTGAAGTGGTTGGTAAGACAGTTTGATATGGAATCTTTATCAGTCAACCACAATCCATTGGAATCTTGGAGAGTATCAATTATGTTTCTCTTATATCTTGTTCTAGCAGCATTATGAAAAAAAGAGGTATTGCTGTCACCAAGATTTATCACATTGTTTCTACTTTTTGATTTCCAGTAATTTTCCTCTATGCTTTGCCATCTGTGGAGAGAATTTTCCATTCTCATAATGGTGGTATGGCATCTGTTGGGATTATCAGCCAGGGAGTCAATTTCACATTTTTTAGGTTAGAAGCAAAGGAGAAACTAGCAGAGCCATGTTGGTTTTGCTTCCAAGAGTCCCTGATTATATCTTTGCAAGTTGGATGTTCCATCCATCCTCTAAAGTACTTAAAAGGGTAGGCTTCATCTTTCCAACTTGGGTTTGTTTTTAATATTATGGGACCATGATCAGAGCCCCTAGCAATGAGATGATGGATTGTTGATTTTGGGAAAAGATCAATCCATTTTTCATTGCTTAGTCCCCTGTCAAGTCTTTCTTCAACTTTTGTGTTATCCTCTCTTTTGTTGCTCCAAGTAAATGGGTAGCCATTAAAACCCAAATCCTGAAGCTTCATGTCAGCTATTATAGTGTTGAATATGTTTGCTTCTTCTCTATTAAAAGGTCTTGAACCTTTTTTCTCCTCCTTTTTTAGAACTACATTTAAGTCACCCATAACCAGCCAAGGGATGTTAACTTTTTCAGCTAGTTTCATCAGATTTTCCCATGATAAATGTTTTTCATATGGGTAAGGACTCCTATAGAAAGATGTTATCATAAAGAGTCTCTGATTGCTACTATCAGTAATCAAAGCATTTATTTAGTTATGATGGTGACCGTCTATGATAACTTGTAAATTATGTTTCCAGATAAGAGCCATTCCTCCTGCTTGTCCTCTTGGAGGAACCAACCAATAGTTGTGAACATTACACAATTTTAGAATCTTGTGCATATTAGAATTTTGTTGTTTGGTTTCCATGAGGCACAGGATATCAGGATTATGCTTGTTGAGAAGGTCAATTAGATAATTTTGTGTGTTTGGCTGCCCTAGGCCTTGGCAATTCCAAGTAATAGCTATGAAAAATTCCCAAAAATATGAGATTATGGGAAAAGTATTAGTAGCTTTACGATGAGTATGTAAACCAGATAAAAGTGGCTTTCCTAGGATGACCCAATTCATGCTCAACATGCTCAGATTTATAAACTTAAAGTATAAGTTAGGCATACCTTTTTGTCTTTCAGATCTCAGTTTGAGGCAGAAGTCCCTTCATTAGTTGTGACCTTTCTCCTCTGCGTTTCTGGTGCGAAATTTTTCTTGTGAGCACTTTCATTAGAGAGACTTATAGGCTCTTCAAACAGTCTTTTCTTCCTAGAAGTTCCAGGGTTTTGTTCTCTTTCTTCATTTTAGTAGCTTCAAATTCATTCATCGGATTTATTTGACGTGGGAAACGAGTCCATACTCTATTTGGGATTTCTTCCTCTGCAGCTTGAGTGTTAAGTCTTTCAAAACCCAGAGGGACTCAAAGAGAGTTCAAAGCAGGAGAAGCTTTCGTAGTTCTTGGTTGCTCTTTTGATTGATGAGTTTCTTGCATTTCTTCTACTCTGAGATTCCCTCTTAACTTCTGTTTCATCTCTTCCCCCCATGTTGAAGTGGATTTCTTTGTCTTCTTCTAGAGTTCCTTTGAAAGGTCTGTTGATGAAGGGGTCTGATAGATCTGCTGGTTTTAAGTTGTGTAGAAACTCTTCCTCAGTCATATCTTTGATGTTCACTTCATTCTCCTGCTCTGGCTTTTTTTGTGATTCTTTTCGATAGAAAACAACAATTTTTAGTGCATTTGGAATATCATTTCTTGTGACTTGGACTGTAACAAGATGAGAGTCAGATGATTCGTTGTTGCTATCCATTTTTCCTTCTTCATACTTTGGAGATTCTTTGTTCTAAGCCTTGGAGGTGTCCCCTAGCTCTATTACTCTTCTATTTTCAGTGATTAATTTGCTTCTCCCTTTTTCCTTCTGAGGTGAAAAATCCTTTTCAGGATGATCTGGGATTCTGCAGATTTGGCAAAGTCTTGGAGTGATGGCACAGTCATATTCTATTCTAGTCTTCTTTTCTCCTACTTTAGCGCACATACCAGTTGGCATTTTATTCTTGAGATTTATCAAGACTATTACATCCACATTCTTCTCATCATCGTCTCTTCCATAGGGTCTTTTAGATTTTTGTAGAATACCCGCTGGTGTGCATATCTCATACAGAGCTTGCCAACCGGTCATTCTTGTTGGAACTCTTTTTAGATGAATCTGCATCGTAATAAAGTCAAACCATTTTGTATCAAAATATGTGAAGCCATATTTTGGTATCTCCTTGAGAACCATGAACTTATGCAGGGCTAGCCATGGGCCTCTAGTTGCAATGTGAGTTTTGTCTTCTTCACAGTTAACCTTGATCACATAGAAGTTGAAGACTTTGTTGAATCTGGATAAGCTGAAACCTTTTGACAGGTCCCATGATCTTTTGATGCAGTCCGTGAGATACACTAGGAGTGCTTTGTGAGGGCTAACCAATCTTCCAACAAAACTTAATCTCCACTATTTTCTTTCAGGTTCTTTGAGGTAGGAAGGATCTATTTCAATGCAGGGTTCTTCTTCATCTTCGATTTGGACAACTTTCTTCATCTTGTCTACTAGTTGGCTGATTGTGTTTTCAGATTCAACCATTAGAATTGTATAGTTTTTCTGTGTGTTGTTCTTTAGAGAGAAGAGGTAGTAATGGTTGGTATTTCTTTGTTCTATGTCGAGGCTCAGGGTGTTTGTTATTGTGTGGTGGGGGAGTAAGAGTAATTGAGGTGAGAGAGGCGGGGTAAATTTGATGTATTTGAATTTGAATTTAATTCGTACTATGAGTTTCTGCATTTTCTCAGAGATAATGTAACAATGAAACCTCCTGATGGCATGCCTGCTCTTGTTTTGATGTTTCTCTATCTTGTAATGATAAGTAGGCAGTGTATGGGATCGACTAGAGGTTTGAAGAGGGTGATTAGTACTCTCTCTACTCATATGGTTAGATGGAATATAATTGGAGATAAAAGGACTGGGATCCAAAGAATCCTGTCGGTATAGATTGTAATTGCAAGAGTCTCTCTTATGAAACTTCACCCTTGTTATTTTTTGAGTGGTTTCCCAGCTTTGAAAGTGACTATACGTTTTAGTATTCACAATAGGATAGCAGTATTTCTTTCTTACTGTATTTATCCTTTTGATTTGAACAGAGATATTGAGACAGTATGAGAGATGGTATACAATGTTTCTAATGTATGACTTTTCTTTGGTGCATGTGACTTTGTATGGACTTTTGTGGGTTACCAAATTTTGGCTGTTATTTTCCATTGGGAACCTAACAATTTAGTTAGAGATGAAATGGATAATTGTAATCCTCCGAGCTTCAAAGATTGTAGTATTCCATCTAGTTTTACTAGATTTTGTGATAAATTTTGCATAAAGTGGGACAGATGAATTGAAGTGGGGAGGTATATGATGACTTACCAAGTCACCCCTAACAAGTTCAGACTCTGCCCACATTTGCATAGGCAAATAATTTGAGGGACTATAAGGGTGGCAGAGAGTGGAATTTGATATCTCATAGCGGTGTTTGTGCATCCAAAGTTTATTATAAGTCAATTCATAGTTGGTATTTACTTTTGGCATGTAATTTTTTAGCCTTTTTGACAGTTGTTTCCTCACCCCGTAAGAGGTCAAACTGTCCCAAATGGACCCAAAATTTCTTTGTCTCTGTATTTTCTATAAAAACCAAACCTTTTCTTGTCTCATCAGAAGGTGATAAGATGGGTTGTTTTTATTGCCAGATGACCGTTGAGGGTGTGCCGTTGAAATGGCACTTTGCGATTCATGTCTAGAATTTTCCAATTTACTCCAGACTGAGTAAGATGATCGATTTTTTGTTCGATTAATCTTCTCTTTTGTTAATGGATACTGAGAAAGCTGATGCGTGTGCCATTCGTAATAATTTAAATGAGTGATCATGATCATGAGTAAATGGATGGAATTAATTTGATTATTGGATCGATCCTTCTTTCCATCATTTAATATAGGTCAGTTGAGGAAAATGTATGTTTTTGACTTATCCTGCCAAAGTACGCACACATTTATTGTGTTTTCTATGTAACCGATGCTAGTTAATGTATAAACCATCAAGAGTTGCGTGTAACCGTACTCTTTTGATATTTTAGAGATCAACAGTGTTGGTTCGTATTGAGTATTGAATTTTTCTCTGGTTCGATTGATGTGCCTCACATTAATGGCTGTGATATTAACAACGAGGTTCCAAGTTCCCTTCATGCTATAAATTGTCTTATTTTCCCCTTCATAGTAAGCCATCAGAAATAAAAGAGATTGACTAAGATGTATATCCATGGTAATTTGAGGGGTGAGAGTGAAAGCAGTGTGCGTGTAGTCTCTCCCCCCTCCTGATCCACCAATCGAAATCATTAAGTCTGAGATGAGTAATGATTCCAGTGATCATCAGTATGGTTTTGTTGGCTTTGATGAAACATATCCCGGATTTAAGTTTGAAGCTGTTGGCACTGGAGGAGATGGATTTCAATTCAGCAAAGTTGGGAAGGACTTGCATGATCAATTTGATTACTTTGTTGGTGGTCACTCCAGGTTTTATCTGACTCACTTTAAGCCTAATGAAACTAGGTGTGTTGGTTCCTTTTCTGGTGTAGGGTGTATACATCAAGTTATTATTGATCGAAGATTGGATGCTGCTCATCATGAAGCTTTTCCAGAAGTTTTCTGCTGTTCTTCTTTTCCGCCTCCTGCTGGGTTTGATTTTGTAAGCAAGAGAAAAGTTTCTACTGCTGAGCGAGTTCCAGCAAGTGCGTCTGATGCTGTGTCTTCTCGTACTCGAAGCAAGAGTGTTGTTGCAAGAGGTCTTCATGCTAAGGAGAAAAAGAAGGGAAATAGGGGATAGGATTAGGGGCTCAGGGAAGAAGAGAGGAAAAAGCAAAGGTAGTGAAGAAGCTTAAGAAGTGATTTCTAATATTTCTGTTCTTTAAATTATGATGATGTAAAAGGTAGGATCCTTGCATTAAAATCCTAGAATAATGAAGTAATCTTAATGCAAATAGTGAGCTCAAAGTGAAAAAGATCTAGAACCCAAAGAAATCAAAAGAATCTGATGAGGGGATCTGTGAAATGGTTAGTAATCATAGATCAAAATTTTGAGAATCGGTTAAGAAACGATTTGCAGAGCGAAAATCGGATGAGAGAGAATGAGTAGTGTTTGTTTATCTCATTCTCGTAGTGGTGTTGTTTCGTCATTTACAAATCTGAATCCGTGCAATATCACGTAGTGGTGTTGTTTTGTCAAGTTCTTCGGCCGGCCCTCCCACTGTGGCAACGGTTGTACTAGTCTATATCTTGTAACAAGATTGATAAGAGTGGTTACCAAACAAATTCTTCCTTTGTTGTTTGGAATACGATCCAAATGACTTGTTATTCACGTGCTTGACTCTAGAAGTCGAAGGCGCAGGGATACTGAGGGAATTAAGTAGCTAGGGGTAGTCTGCTTGGTCTCAACTATACGAAGTTGGTTTAGATTTTTTATAGCGGATTAATTCTGAGAGTATTCAAAACTGGACTAAGTCCCGTGGTTTTTCTGCATTTGCGGTTTTCCTTGTTAACAAAATCTTGTTGTGTATTTTACTTTGATTTCCGTATTATAATTATTTATTATAATAAAGTAAAATACACACATACGTTAACTCCGCATTACTTGATAGTCATCCTATATAGTTTGGTTTTTACCAAACATATTATCAAGTAACATACTTCCTTATTGTATTGTCTCGATCTTGTATCCATAGTCAATCACAAAAGTTATCTTGTTGTCATATTGTCTCGATCTCATATCCATAAACGATCACACGAAGTCTGAACCGAATTGTCGTATTTTCTCGACTCTGTCCATAGACGATCACATTCGGTAGAGGACGTATAGGTTGAAATAAAAAGATTGTGGTGTATTTGGGTAACCTCGTATTTTCACCTGCACCAATAAAAAGAAAGCCAGGTGAGTATCATCATGATGGAGCGTTGCCAGATATACGTCAATCCCCACTATACCAAATGATGCAACCAAGATACAAAATTTCTTCGACTATGCACGACTGGTGTAAGTTCAAGAGACACTACCTTGCACTCTTTACATAATTGTAAATCTTTGAAAATAAGTAATGTGCACCATGTTAACATTTCCTTTATGATTCTACAACACTGTAGCTGGGGAAGTAACGAAAGTAGAAGAACCTGAATTGAAGGAAGAAATTCTTATTGTGGGACATGAGCTAAGTGACTTGATGTTCAACAGAGAGCTAAGTCAAAAGGATTGCAGTTCTGCATCTACCAACATAGAAGAGAGATTGTCAAAGACAGTATGAGAATCCAGATGAATGGAAGTACTTGAGCCATGAATTCTTGAGTCCTACCGCATTTGTAACTTTTTCAAAAAAATCCAATACATTTTTTTCTCCAGTTTATTTAGATACTAATTCAAATATTATATACATAGTTCTACACCTCGTTGATATCTACTTGGTTTGGTTGTAGAAGTTGAATTTGTTAGATTTCTTTAGCTGTGTACGTAGTTGTACACCGTTATGCTATATGATGGTCCGTTTTGTGTTGGCATGGATGGTTGATTTATAGATTTCTTTAGGTGTGTACATAGTTGTAGACCTATATGATATCTCAGGGATATATGGTCTGTTTTCTTGGCATGGATGTTTGATTTGTTAGTTGTTTTGTAGGAGTGCACATATTTGTACACCATTGTGCTATCTCACGCATATAGAGTCCGATTTGTATAATTAATTCAGTTTACTTACTAACAAAAAATTGACTGCAGTACTATGTGAAACATAATATCATCATAATGGTAAAAAAGCTTGTGACTGATTTTGTAAAAGACTTGCCGGCAAATCTAGACGTTCTAGTGATCCCCATAACACAAAAACACCGGTCGTTGTTGGCGTTCGATTTTGTTGCTCTTGAATGGAAGTGGTATAACTCCTTGCACACAGAACAAATGAGATGTATAAATATTAAACAAAACAAATGTAAAATATAGTGAAAGTGGAACTCAATAAGAAAACATCATTATTGGGAGATCCAGATATTAAAGACCATGAAATGAACATCATTCAGTGCCCAACACAAATAATACACCCAGACTGCCTCATCTTCACTTGCTACTTTCTGAAAAAAAAAATATCAAAATAACAAAAAATATAAAAAGAGACGAGGAGAAAGCCATAAACATTTTCCAATAAGTGGGATTTAAAATGTTGGCCAAGATGCTGAGAAATGTCGATGGTTATGCCAAAGTACAAAATGGAATATTGCAGAAGAGAACAATACGATGCCCAAGTAAAGGAATGCAAAGACATAGGAGGAAGTTGTTTTCTTGAACAAGAAGAACTACACTTTCTGTTTAAGACTTGCTTGAATTGTGTTTAATTTTCAAATAACTTGTAAAGTTTTAGTTTAATTTTCTGTTTAAGACTTGATTCAATATGTTTTGTGACATTTTTAAAACAAGTATAGACTTGTGTCAGACTTATAGGTATACTACAGGTTAGAAAAAATTAAGGTGTACATGATTGTACACATGTACTAACATGATAGAAAGTGTTAAGGTATACGATTGTGCAAATGTACTGATAGGGTAGAATAAGAAGTATGGATTTTAATTATGAAACGTACTGATAGGTTATTGAAGTCGTGTTCATACTACTTCTTGGGATCAACAAGTTCTATTCATTCTATCAACCATATTGAGGTGTACGTGATTGTGCACATATACTAACAGGTTATTAAAAGTATTCACTATTACATTCCTTATCGAGGTGGATTGGTGGAGTGTGATAAGTAAATTCCAAACTAGATTCTTAAAGAGAAATAACATAATATCATTTTTTTTAAAGGTGTACATAATAGTACGCATGTACTGAAAGGTTAGAAAATTAAAATTTAGATGATGGTGTACATAATGGTACACATGTACTAACAAGTTTTTCTAATTACCGGACCTACATAAATAACAACATTAACAAAAATAAAAACTTAAATATATAATCTTTCAACAAAAATAACATGGTATCATCTATTGTAACAAAATCTACAAAAAAAAAATAGTTCATATAAAAAAGAAAAACTACCAAGTATAGTAAGCAAGAAAGAAGTAGTACACCATCAAGGGAGGGGACAGGTAGCTCTATTATGATTACCAAGGGTAAAGCACTTTGTGCACATCACAAGTCTCCTTTGCTTCTCCTATGCACTTTTTAATACGCTGAGCTGTTCGTTTAGAGATATGTAATACGATCTCCTGGTATGCCAGATTGAAATATTTAGTGGTGAAATATGTCTCGACATATTCATAGATACCGTCCCCTTTTGCATGAATGGCATCACAAGCATGTGCACAAGGAAAACCATTCACTCGCTACCTATTACACGTACATTTTTTCTGCATAAGATATACACAGTGAGACCTGAGAGAATTAAATTCATACAATCTATCCCTAACTCACTAACACTCCATGTACTACCAATGTCGGTGTTCTCCTTGAGTAATTCCTCCTATATGGGAGTGAGCCTAGAGATGGAAGTTTTTAGAGCTTATACCCTTCTCTTAGAATTCATCCTCGTAATTCAACCTGAAAAACAAAACACAAAACATCAATTGAAATGACCTGGAAAAAACAAAACATAAAGTTGCAGAACTAAACGAATATCTATATTATAAGGGACAATGACTTTTTTCCATATGGACGGTGATCTACATTTTGGACATATAAAGAACGAACCTGATTGAACCACTTACTCTAGACATATGTGCTTTTTCTATTGGACGGCGACCTACATTTTGAAAAGATAAAGGGAGGTCCGGATTGAATCACTTATTCTAACACTCCAATAACACTTGCCATCCGTTTTTCCCTTCGTATTACTCTCCCTAATCTCTAGCTCTTCCGTTACTCATCCCGTTAATTTCCATATTAATTTAAGTTTCCTTTTCATCAATGGCAGAGGCGTCACACATGTGCAAGTGTAATAAAACAAAAACAATGTTGATTCTGGCTATTTATCACTTTGATTTTGGTGGATTTTGGATTACGGTTCTTCTTTCTCAAAATTTTAGTTGATTTTTCTTTGTTCATATCACAAGTTTTTTCCATAATCTTCGACATTTCCGGGTAGAAAGTGCAGAAACTTTGTATCCGTAAGTAATTATCAATTTTTAGTTTTTTTTTAATAAGTCATAGGGTTTCATTTTTAACAATCTATATATATATGTAAGTAATTATCAATTTTTAGTTTGATTTTCTTTGAATAATTATAGGATTTCGGTTTTTAACAATCTATGTTTTAAAATTTTACTTTATCATTGTTATTTATGTTTACCATTTCGAATTAGTATTTATCTATTCAGAAATCTTTACTCTGTCCTCTTAGGTTGTTGCTCTTCGTTTGATTGTTGTTTGGTATTTCCTTTTTTGCTTTCTTATGAAGCACCCACCTCCAGTTGTGGAATTTTCATCTTGGTATCTTAGTGAAGTAAGATGTTAGTGAGATGACTAAAATAGCTCACAATATGGAGGTGTTGATTCTCATCATTAGTAGTACTTAGATACTCTTTAGAGATTTAAGACCATTAGATATGCAAACTCATGTACAATTTATAAGTTTAAATTGAACATCTTTTTTAGATTTGCTGATGGAGGGAAATATTATGCTTCTTTTCTATTTAGGATTGAATTATCTGCTGGATGGATGTGTACCTCTTTATATTGACTATGGATGCATTTTTCACCTTTTACAAAGTCTAGATATCTTGAGATTTTAGGTGAGCTAATTTTAGGTTGTGGGGTTTTTTAAACTCAAAACCTCCTCAGTTTGTGATTTTTTTTATGTCCTCTATAATACTTGAACTGATTTAGTTTTGTGTGTCTTTGATAGGATTAAATTGATGGAAATTATCATGGTAACATAATATCACAATTCCACAACTTATTTGGGTTCCTACTTGACTTTTCCCCACAACTCTAGGTCTTGCGCACGCATGTCATGGTCCAACCTACATCTAACTCTTTTCTCCATTTAGGTTAGTGAAGATTCAATGTTTGAATGAAATAACCGGTACGCTTGAAGATTCAATGTTTGAATGATCCAGTCGGTACTCTTCAAGCGGTTACGATTCTTCTCAATTATGGAACGTTTCTACGGGCTGGATGGATCTTTTGGGAGTTAAAATGGAGGAAGAGTCCAATTCTTGGATTAAGAGGGTGAAATGCTCTCATATATTTTTGTCTTAGATTGGATTCGTCGAGATTATAATCACTAAGTTATTAACTTAAATAGAATTCAAGGGTGTGGTCAAGTAATCAAATCTTGAGGTATCAGCAACCGTCCTTGATAATTGGGATACGCAATGGTCGAGAAGTACGCTAGTTGGAAGCCATTGCATGTATTATTTTTGTCAATTTTTTTAGCTGCAAATTCTAATATGTGGTCATTCTTATGACACAAGTACATGTTTTGAAAATGTCGACTTTGCTGTTAGAGTGACCTGATAGAATGCACATTAGTATTTACCGGAACCAAATAACTAAATCCACATACTGGAAGCCCGATTTCATGCAGAAACTTACGATCATCAGAAACATACATTTTGTACCCGCTAACAAATATGGTTGCGCATCATCAGTTTTGCAATTGACTCGAAGTCGTTATTTACAATGGAGTATGTGAAATCACGCCACAATTAATGCACTAATAAACAAGCTAAAGGATACATAAGGATATAAGGAAACATGGTTTAGGTTCACAATAAATTCGAGTGTATTTTTTGGATGTCAATGCTTACGACGTGTAATTATTGGTGAGTATTAGTAATCGCCGTTCCATATCGAATTATATTTTTAACAGTTGTCTCTGATTCTAAATGAACAAGTTCAAAACAAAACTAGTGAAAGAAAACCTAAAAATGGAGTTTTGCTATTGTAGTTCCACATCCATCCTTAGATTCGAAGAATTACCAATATCAACATCTTAATATCTTGCATAAAAGAGAAATTTAATGATCACCGAAGAAAAGAATTACTGCAAAACCAATAGCAAAATCCCGTGCAAGCAATAGTTGAAATAATTGTTAGAGCACTGCTCGGTCGGACTCGCAAGCTTTGTTATCTCAAGCTCGTTTGTCAAATTTAGTTGATCAAAACTATACACTTGATTTCTAGTCTACTTATAGCTATGTCTCAGATTAGGATAGAAGTGTGCAGTTGAGATTTAGACTTCACGTCGTTCACCAATAGAAGAAGAAGATCTGTTGAAGAGCTTGGAGGAACTTCATCAACAAAAGGTATGTGGAGACTAAAAATTATTGTTAGAGAATTGCTCGGTCGAACTTTCAAGCGTTTTTATCTCAAGCTTGTTTGTCAAATTTAGTTGTCAAAACTATATGTCTTGATTTCTAGTATACTTATAGCTAAAGTCTCGGACTAGGATAGTTAAGTGTAGTTGAGCTCCAGACTCCACCGCGATCATCATATGAAGACGACGAACTACTCAAGGAACCAGTGGAACTTCATCGACTAAAAGGTATGTGGAGACTTGAACTTATCTATCACTCAAAAGTGTATCTACTCTATCTCCTACTCTTGATACAAAAGTCATATAAGTATATAATTTCAATTATACACATTTGCTATTTCGAGCCGAGTTTAACTCGCCTATCTATTTCTCGAAATATGTGTTTGTAAGCTTTCTATTTATCAAAGTTCATCTTTATTCGTGACGAAAGTCATGTTGACATTTCAATATATATTGAAATTCGCTTTGATGAAAAATAGTTTGTGAATAACAACTATATAACATCCTCTAAGAAAATTTCAATGATTGAAGTGTAGAGTTGAGACTATATAACCATCTTTGGATATAAGCATATATAGTGTGTTAGCACATTAGTGTATAAATCCATGAACCAGGATCCAAGTGTATGCATATGTGTGTGTGCGAAATTGTAAAGGAGACATGTTAAGTATGTGTACTTGTACGCATACTGGAGGAAGTTCACGTCCGTGAATATCTGCCGAGTTTGGGAATTAACAAACTCTTAACCAGTCACCTTAAATATGCGTACCCGTACGTGTACTGATGGAAGTTTTCTACCCGAGAATTTCTGCTGAGGTTGGAAAACCAAAACCAACTCAAATCTGGTTGCTTAGGTACGCATATCCGTACGCATACTTAAGCTGGTTACTTTATCAAATCGGTCAGTTCATGAACTTAAACATTTAAATTATAAGGAATGCAATCTTTGCAAACCGTGGCTATAATTTTCATGAATCGATTCAAGTGAATCAAAACGATTTTGTTTCAATTGTGTCTTCCAAAAGATTTAAGCAATCGAACAACTCTTTAACTAGTTCATTTGAGTCATTTGAACTAGTTGTGGTAAAGAAGAATACGGTTGATATGAAAGTTCTCATATGGCTAACCATTTGGTTAACTGTTGTGAACCAACTAAGTGTACACGTTTAGGTACGGTTACTCAAACCTGAATGAAATACATTTCATTTGTGTATAACAAGCTCAGATTCGATCTGACGGTTAAAAGATATTAGCTTGAATGTAATCAGGTTTTCATCTAATGGTGGATATTGGATGCTTTGTTACTAAGCTAACATTGATTGCAAATCCTGATTTGAAAACTATACAAATGAGAACTCTAGCAACTGGAAAACTAATCCCCACACCTCCTCTGTGATACTAGTTGTGTTAGCTAGAGTCGATTCTCCTTTAACCTTAGGTTTCTTCTTGAAACCCTGTAGGTTAACGACTGAAAGACTTCATTGGGATTGTGAAGCCAAACCGAACTACTTTTCTTGTAGTTGTGTGATCTGATCTTGTTGTATCTATCGTACGAGTACAATCGTAAGATTGGATTGAAATTGATATGTCCGATAGGCAAGATAGAAAAAAAGTCACAAACATTTTCGTATCATCATTTGTGATTCCACAATATCTTGTTTCGCTATTCGATTACGATTATCGTGAGGTGATCGATAATTCTAGGTTGTTCTCCGGGAATATAAGTCCGGGTTATCGATTGGTTCATGTTCACCTTGATTTATCAAAAGACAGAACAAAACTCGTTGGTATTTCTGTGGGAGACAGATTTATCTATTATCGTAGACTTTTCTGTGTGATAAAGATTTATTTATTAAAGTCTTCGACTTTGGGTATTAGCAACTCTTAGTTGTGGGTGAGATCATCTAAGGGAATCAAGTGCGTAGTATCCTGCTAGGATCATAGACGTAAGGAGCGCAATTGTACCTTGGATCAGTGTGAGATTGATTGGGGTTCAACTACAGTCCAGGCCGAAGTTAGGTTGTAGTAAGCTAGTATATGTAGCGGCTTAATACAATGTATGTTCAATCTGGACTAGGTCCCGGGGTTTTACTGCATTTGCGGTTTCCTCGTTAACAAAACTTCTGGTCTCTATGTTATTTCTTTTCCGCATTATATTTTGTTATATAATAGAAATATCACAGGTTGTGCGTTGAATCAATCAATTGGGAAATCCGACCTTTGGTTGTTGATTGAAATTGATTGATCCTTGAACATTGGTCTTTGGTATTGTTCAAGTTAATTTCTCTTGTATTCAATTAGACTCGCAGATTTCTATTTGCTTGAGTAAGTATTTAATCTAGAAACTGGGATGTAACTCTTTGATATACTTTTTATTAAGATTGAGTCTGGCTGTCTAGTTGGTTCTCTTAAAAGTATATTGGAGTTAGTCCATATAGATTGCTAATCGAAATATTGGGTGAGTTTGTTAGACCCCCGCCTTTTCAATTGGTATCAGAGGAGGCAAACACGTTAAAGATCTTATAAGTCTGTATTTGTAGCGATCTGACTCTATGGACAGAAGTGTTTCCTCAATAAATGCACCACCAGATCCAGGGATTTCAGAATTCTCTTCTATGTATGATTTAATTAAATCTGTAGAAGAAATTCTGTTAAACCTCAACCAGGTTTAAAATCTCTTGAAGTTTCTTTAGGAATTGAAAAGAAACTTGAAAGCCTATCTTCTGATGTTGATCTATATCTCCAGAATGAACAAGAATCTCTTGACAGGCTAAATCAAGTTATGATGAACAATAGTCATGTTGAGGTTGATATTGATTTGTTAATCAGTAAGAGAAATGATCCTCCTCTGTGTAATCCAATCAATTATAACAAACTAAATGATTTACAAAAGTAGTCTAAATCTGAGTCATCTGAGTTAATCACCTTAAGCATGAATTTATTCAGTGCTCAATTCCTGACACTTCCTTTCAAGATAATAGTATTGTCTTCATTAAAGAA
The DNA here is from genome assembly GCF_003573695.1 of Papaver somniferum. NCBI lineage: Eukaryota > Viridiplantae > Streptophyta > Magnoliopsida > Ranunculales > Papaveraceae > Papaver > Papaver somniferum. Next base: position 46,778,556 of record NC_039363.1, read on the forward strand.
GCAAGGGCGTCTCTTTTTTCAAAATTAGTTTCCCTTTCCAATGCTAAAAGTATTTGCAGAAATTGTTTCTCATAAGGTTGAAAATAAGAAATCAGAAACACAATTCTTATTATGCTCTCTGGAGGTTCTTTGAAAAACCTATAGAAACAATTTCTTGGGTTTTCTTCATTATTGTAAGATGCAAGAGCTGTTGAAAGGAGACCCTCTCTTGGTGTCATGGTGTTAGAGACCTTTTTGCTACATGACTGATTAGTCACGGGCAACCCGCAATTGTATTTGATAAGCCTTGCTTCAAATATAATGGCCAATTTGTTAAAACAAACATGCCCTAGTCAGCACATGTGCAATTCACATACTCTGGTCCTAAACCTCGTTCTTCTTTTGAACCTTGTTCCAGAACACGGTTAACTGGTTCGAGTACCACCGCTCGACACATTAAAAGAGGAAAACCAACTTCGTTCTCCTTGCCTCTTCCTCTTCAATAACTGTTTGAGAACGAGAATAAAGAAACCCAAACTGTTTGTGATCGTTTAATCTTCTAAAAATCTCGTTTCTTAATCTTTTTGAGTGTTCTTGGATTCATTGTCTTCACAAAAAAAAATTACTCTACGGGTTGGATTCCGTTGTTCACTTCGTTGCTGAACAATTATAGCATCAATTCGTGAACAGAAAAAGAAAAGCCAACAGTTCACAAACCGAGTAAGTTTCTCAACACTTCTTTAAGAATTTTTTGTTGAATATGGCACATAGAGGAGCTAGTCATGTTGGTAGTTCAAGTGGTCAAGCAAGGGATGAATCTTTCCATGATCCAAGTATCTATGCTAGGTTTGTTAACCCCGCTGCTGGTACACTCTATTTAGAGTATAAGAATAAACAACCAATTTTTGAAAACTATTATGATGAGTCAGAAATTAAGGTACCGGGTTTATCTGATTTTTCCAAAAAACACTCCTGGGGTATTATTCACAAGCCATTAGGAACTGCTCGTGTTGAGATGTTTGCACAATTTTATGCTAATATTCATGATCCAGACCTAGCCAATTGCATGTTCAAAACTATGGGAGGTGGTATTTCCTTTACTGTGGATCGTCATGTTATCGCTTACTTGCTGGACTTATCTCATGTTGGTAATGCTCGATTTCCTCCTCTTGAGAATGAAAGATTGACTCCACAAGTGATGTCAAATCGTCTCTTTAATAGAGATGTTTCTCGGAGAGATGGCAAGATGTTTGTTGGAGGTGCTGGACTGTTCCTCAAAGTTGATGCAAAGCTTATTGTTGCCCAAATAATGCCAAACACTATTGACAACAATCTCTGGACTTGCTGAATTTATCTGTTATATTGTTGAAGAGAGAGATATTGACTTATGTGGACTTATTATTAATCAGATGATAAGTGTGAAACAGACTTCAAAGAAAACTCTAGGATTTCCCAGCCTCATCTCAAGAATTTGGGGTCACTTTAATATTACTCCTTTTGGTACTGAGAGTGGAGGTCCAAAAGTTCTGAGTAAGGCCAGCATTTAAAAGATGACGCAATCTTCAACCAGTACTCCAACAAGTACCTCTGCTGCTATAACCGCTGAACTTGCTCGCCTTCAAAATGAAGTTGACTGCATGAAAGAGCAGTTGGAATATGTTGAAGCAGAAAATCCAAATCTAATTGAGAAATTTTATGAAATAGCTAGAGATTATTATGGGAGAAGTGATTGATCTCTAGTGACTTTGTTTCTTATTTTATCAAATAAACTTCTTATGTTGGTATACTTTTAAAAACCGTTGCTCTAATGGGTGTAATAACTTTTATGTTTAGCCTTGAATGAGTTTTATATGAATTGCTACATGCGTGAGATCCATAAGAAGTACATGTATACGTAGTCAAAAGTTAACTCTTCCATATGTCGATATACATGTATTGATAAAAGATCGATGAACTTTTGACAAACAAAAATTGGACCTATTGTGTCATTATGCAAATAATTGATGGAAGATAGGATGAATTTTTGGTTACAAATATTATGTCTATTATATGTCGTTACACAAATAGTGATAAAAATAGAATGAATCTTTGTCTATTCCGCAATATTGATCTTCCTTGATCCAAATTTTATGTAAATACTGTGTGGCTCCGTAAGTTATCTAATATGAGCATTTCAACCTAGTTTAATCATAAATTCTTTTGTGGTTAATTTGGTTGAGTATTCCGATTAAATTAATCATGGGTTTTCTTGTGGTTAGTTTAGTTGAGAATTTTTTGATACAAAATCATTTCCTTTGTGATTTTTGGTGTCCAAAGAAATCCTTCTTTTCTTGTAAAAAGCAAGGTCGCTCTTGTTGTTCTTTCGGTAATGACATTTTATGGGGGAGAGTTCTTTTTGAACTTGCGTTTAATTTCCATATCTTTGTGAGGAGTGCGGCTGTGGAATATTATAGGGGTTATCTTGTATCTTTATAAAATCCTTGATGAATGCATTTAGCTTTGGCTTTATGATTGCATCTAAACAAGTTGATATGTGCTTTTATTTGGTCTTGAAGTATCTCTATGGAATTTTCATTAGGATCCCACTAGTTTTCGTACCTTTGCCAATTTTATTGACAAAAATGGGGAGAATTAATGTGTAGTTCACACTATAAATACATATGGTTTTCGGATCATTATGTAAGGGGGAGTGGTTTTCATGTTGAGATGGAAGTATTGACTAAGGAGGAGTGATACATATTCACCATAGTATTGTTGTCAAAGTTGTGATACAATTGAACTTTGATGCTGTGTAAGAATACTATGACACTGTATAACAATGATTGAGAGCTTTTGTTTTCTCATTATTATGGCTACGGATTTTCAACAACGATGATGTTGAACTTACAACCTTTGGAATCATTGGAGTACTTGGAAGTGACGAAGATTTTGAGTAATGTTGAAGAACCAAGGAGATCATGCATGTGGACGAGAAGCTACAAAGTTTTACTTATTTTGTAATCCATATGTATTGATAGTTTTGTCACTAAAATTGACAAAGTGGGAGATTGTTAGAGCATTGCTTGGTCGAACTCGCAAGCGTTGCTATCTCAAGCTTGTTTGTAAAATTTAGTTGTGAAAACTATATGTCTTGATTTCTAGTCTCGGACTAGGATAGTTAAATGTATTTGAGCTCCAGAATCCACCGCGATCATCATATGAAGAGGAAGAACTACTCAAGGAACCAATGGAACTTCATCGACTAAAAGGTATGTGGAGACTTGAACTTATCTATCACTCAAAAGTCTATCTACTTGTAGATGGTGTATTTTCGACAAAGGCTAAAATCGTAAAACCATAATTGTACATACTCCTGATCCAGCAATCAGATGAGTATTGAGGCTCATGTCTTTCATTGAAGCATGAAAGTTCATGCCGCAAGAACCTCTGACTGATAATACTGTCTCTCAGAGCATATGCAGATTGAAGTCTCTCAACTGAGACAACGACATATCTCATGAATACTGAGCAATTTCAGTAATCACTTTTATATATAATCGAACGATTGGACGGCTCCTTGACAGCTTGCCTGCTAGTATAAAACAATAAAGTCTTCGGGATGTAACAATGCTTTCCCTGACTATATAAAAGACATGTGTATAGAATCATTATGATTGGGCGGCTCCTAGACAGCTTGCCTGCTAGTATAGAGCAATAACGTCTTCAGGATGCAACATTCCCTGACTATATAAAAGATATATGACGTTTCAACAAGCTCATATTTCTCAATTCTCAGATAATTAATGCTCTTAGACAGCATGCATGCTAATATAGAGCCATCAATTAATTATCTCTAATCGTTAACTGAATATTCAGCAATATTCTATGATTCTTTTTAATATTTCGTCACTTGAATTTGTGGTTCTTCCCAGCAGAATTCCACGGGTTAGTGATAAATGTTCAACGTATAGGCATCTGAGCAGCTCTCGAGTAAGACCCGACCAAAATGGTGCAAGTGTACTCAGTAATAATGCACAAATGAGCACCTGAATGCACAAACGAGCATTCCAAAATGCGAAGGAACGATGAACCTATGCAATATAGGAAGAAAATAATAAATAATAAAATATTAATCGAGGCGCTGGGGGACTGGGCCCACCGGCCGGCCGATCGTGTCGTGGCCAGTCCCATGCCCAATTTTATATTTTATCATATTTTTATTATATTTCCCTGATCTCATGAAAATCTCTTCATTTGAGCAAATCTCCTTCGTCTCAAGGAAACTACTCAGTCTCATGGTGTTTCCTCGTATCAAAGAAATAATAAAATTTAGGAAAGGTGTCGCGGGACCAGGTCCACTAGCCGGCCGGCCATTCCCTATCTGTGGCCGGTACCACACCTCATGACTCCTTGTTATTTTATTATTTCCCTCATCACATGAAAATTCCCTGATTTCATGATATTTCTCTCAATTCATGAAATATTATAAATTAAAGAGAAAACGCACGGGACCCGGGAGCATGGACGGTCCCACACGCCCATATCCTATTATTTTAATATTATTTGTTTCCCCATCCCATGGAAACTCTTTCACTTCAAAGAAATTCCCTAGTTTCAGCAAACTCTTTGGATTCATGAAATTTCACTCAAGTTCATGAAAAATAATATAAAATTAGGGAGACCCGTGGGACCGGGCCATAGCCGGTCGGTCACCTCCTAGCCGGTCCCACACACCCTTTATTTTATCATTATTATTTTTTATGTTTCCCTCATCTCATGGAAACTCCTTGATTTCAACAAATTCCTTGGTTTCAACAAACTTCTTGATTTTATGATATTTCCCTAAAATCATGAAAATATTATAAATTAGGAAAAAATGCCTTGGGACTGGCTCCTTGGACGTCCGGTCATGCCTTGGCCTAGCCGGTCCCACACCTCATGATTCCTTCATTATTTTATAATTTTATTCCTTCATCTCATGAAGTTTCACGGTTTCAGCAAAATCCCTGATTTCTTCATATTTTCTCAAAATGTTGCTCAAACGCACACCGAAAAATATCGAAACTCTCAGGACTGAGACTCGGACATTATGGTGACGTGGGCATGTCTCTTGACCGATTAAGGCCGGCCCTGAGGCTTGCAAATAGCCGGTCCCACGTGTTTTAATAATTTTGACCTAATTTGGTCAATCGCTCATACTGGGTCCAAACTCTTCCCAAACAGCAGGGAGTTTGTTAAAACAACCATCAGCTGGTCCCATTACTACCAAGGGCCGATCTCATGATCCCTTGGTCGGTCCCTCATCTCTCCATTATCAGGTTCTACTACCTGACGTTCACATGAGCACTATTTGAAAAATGATTAAACCAGCATTTAATCATCCTTTCACCAACTGATCTTCAAGAGACTTTGGTATTTTGATTGCTCGAGCATCTGGGCGCTATATGGTCGGTTCATCATCCCCTGTAGCCGGTCCCTACTTCATTTTCATGAATGATTTTCAATAAATCATCACTTTATCATCAATTCGGCAATTGATCAAAATAAGGGTTTCGAATCCAGAGCTCTGCAAAACATAATTTTGAGCAGATTCAAACAATAATAATTTTACGTTTGATCCCGTGATCAACACTTTAATAATTATGCTTGGCTCAGATGTCAGCATCTTAAATTGACGTTTGCTCAGACGAGCAATATTTGCTCAATTAAAAGAATATTGGTTCAACTATCAATATTCGACGATGTCAACAATTCATTAACGAGCAATATTTGTTCAAATCATGAATATTGGCTCAACTTTCAATATTCAATAACTCATGCGAGCAGCATTTGCTCATATAAGCAACATTTTCTCATACGAGCAATATTTTCAAATCATGAATGTTGGTTCAACTGTCAATATTCAGTAATTCATCAAGTGAGCCACATTTTCTCACACCAAAGAATATTAGTTCGACCATTAATATTCAAAAATTCATCAGAGTAATATTTGCTCAGACTAGCAATATTTGCTCAGACCATGAATATTGGTTCAACTATCAATATTTGCTTAGATGAGCAACATTTGCTCAGTCCATGAATATTGGTTCAACTATCAATATTTGCTCAGATGAGCAACATTTGCTCAATCCATGAATATTGGTTCAACTATAAATATTCAACAATTCAGCAGCACAGTTTGCTCAAGTTATCAACATTTATTCGACAATGATACTTTTGTCTCAGCAGACATGTTCAATTCATGAGTCTCAGAACATTTGAAAAATTATGTTCAATTCATCAATACAAGGACTCATCGTCCCATAAAATCAGCAACTGACTCACACGAGATATCAATCAATCGTGTCACATGGGGGGATATTAATTAGGGTTTTGGTCTGGCGGTCTACGGCACGTGTGTTCATACACACAATGAGAATGTGAGCAAGTCGTGCAATCAGTTGGAGGAATTAGCAAAATAGTGGATGGAAAATCAACCAAGTCTCCGCACGATGAGAAACTGGTTTTGACACGATTTCCCACTTCCCCACTCTCTGACTCCAGAAACTGTCACACTTCATGGGATAATGGTGTTTACAATTCCAGCAATATAAAAGATCTCTGAATCATGATTGAAAAGGAGAACATTGGTCTACACAAGAATTTCTCAACAAGTTCACACAGACAATCTTTCGTCTACACGAACTCATCGTCTGAGCAATCACTCTCAACTGAGTAAAATTCAATCATTCAGAATTTTCTTACGCAGAATACACAATACACCTACTATCTAGATCACCATTGATCTCACACATTTCTCAGCTTCCCTCCTACAGATCAGCCCATCCTCTCTTGTGACCGAATTAACTCTGGAACGACCATTGTCTTGGTTTAGGCCGGAGTCCTACAGATTGATCTCTCAAACTTAAAGCACTCCCCTCTTGCAGTGCATCTGTGTGAGGTTAAACATTTCTCTTGGTTCAAGGAATCTCCTCCGCACGGTCGTCTTCTCAATCACGTAAAAACCAACAAATCGTTTTTCCCCATCTACACTACTCTATCTCCTAATCTTGAGACAAAAGTCGTATAAGTATATAGATTTCAATTATACACATTTTCTATTTCGAGTCGAGTTTAACCCGCCTATCTATTTCTCGAAATATGTGTTGGTAAGCTTTCTATTTAGCCAAGTTCATCTTTATTCGTGACGAAAATCATGTTGACATTTCAATATCTTGAAAATCGCTTTGATGAAAAATAGCTTGTGAATAACAACTATATAACATCCTCTAAGAAAATTTCAATGATTGAAGCATAGAGTTGAGATTATGTAACCATCTTTGGATATAAGCATATATAGTGTGTTAGCACATTAGTGTATAAATCCATGAACCAAGATCCAAGTGTATGCATATGTGTGTTTACGCAATTGGTGAAGGAGACATGTTAAGTATGTGTACCCGTACGTATACTGGCGGAAGTTCACGTCCGTGAATATCTGCTGAGTTTGGGAATTAACAAACTCTTAACCAGTCACCTTAAGTATGCGTACCCATACGCATACTGATGGAAGTTTTCTACCCGAGAATTTCTGCTGAGGTTGGAAACCAAAACCAACTCAAATCTGGTTGCTTAGGTACTCATACCCGTTCACATACTGATAAGCATGTATATGCTGCATTTTATACCCATATTTATGTTAGCTATGATACAATATTTTAGTTACTAATACTATTTTAGTGCTTTTGTAGAAAGTACAAGTGAATTCGATCATCCAGCGAATAAACAGCAAAATGTGAGACTTAATGGTGTTTGCGACGAAAATGGAAAAATGTGGTTGTCCTGGTACTTCCATATATCATCAACCACAATGATGAAATGTGGTTGGCCTGGTATTTCCATGTATCAGCAACCATAATGATCAATTATGCCGGCATGGTGTTTCTATATATCAGCAGCACTTATTGTGCTGGCCTGGTATTTCTATGTATCAGCAGCCGTGTTGGCCTGGTATTTCCATGTATCAGCAACCACAATTATGAAATGGGGCTGGCCTGGTATTTCCATATATCAGCAACCACAATGATGAAATGAGGTTGGCCTCGTATTTCCATATATCATCAACCACAATGAAAAAAATGACAAAATGTAGCTGGCCTGGTATCTCCATGTATATCAACAGCATAAAATTGTTTCATAGGCGAGGCACAAACGTAGCAAATGAATTGAAATCAAAGTGGGGTTGGCACATGCAAACTGAAAATGGGAGTATTTTATCTTTCTTACTTTATTACAAATATATTCCAATGGGAAAGATAATTTATTTTCCATGTGAAGATTTAATTGAGGAATATTTACACGTGAGATTATTTTGGAAATAAAGTAACTCTTTCTTCATTTGGGAGATTTTGGAAATAAGGAGAGATTATTATTTCATTGGAAGAACGAGGCGGCAGTACTATTTGGGGAAAGATACTGATGACAACATCAACTTGCATGCAAGATATTTTCATAGAATAATTTATTTTGATTCTTTGATTAATGAAATAAAAGAAACGAAAGGTTATAAGAAGGGGTGTCGACTATTTGAGAGGAAAGCCCGGCCACAGGGCCGTAAGTAGAGAAGGGTTTTGAAGTTTTGTTTTGTTTTCGATTCTTCATTTTTCATTAACTAGAGTTTGATTCTAATATGTTTATGGATTTTGAGAAATCCATGTCTAGCTAGAGTCATGTTAGGGTTTAGGTAGAAACCAATTTAATTGTGTAAACTCTACATTTATATGCTCAATAATGATTTGAATGCCTAGTATTTTTTCTTCATATGGCTTGGTATTTTATTGTTCATGTGATTTTCTTGATTATTTATGCTTTTCAATTGATATGGCATGCTTTGGTTAATTTCTTTGACGTGATATGCTTTAGGATTGATAAGTAATGCTTTAGAATCACTATCCATGAAGCGAAGAAAATTACAGCAGAGAAACAATATTTGAAAATGCATGGAATATACTTTTAATGACTAGTAGTATTTGCATAATTAATTGTTGGAAACCGAAAATCCTAATAACCCGCTCTCATTTTGTTTACTGTTAGAATTATTATTATTTCATTTTTTTCCAAATTTCTGAAAATCGTTCAAACATCGTCTTGTCGATTAGTTAGTTTTGATATTAATTAGTAGTAGTATTTCACACTCCTCGTGGGAACGACCTGTACTTGCCATTATTCTGATAGTTAGACAATGTGCACTTGCAGTATTTTATTGTAGGTTTCCCAACCTACCACATACTTAAGCTGGTTACTTTATCAAATAGGTCAGTACATGAACTTAAACATTTAAATTATAAGGAATTCAATCTTTGCAAACCGTGGCTATAACTTTCATGAATAGATTCAAGTGAATCAAACTGATTTTGTTTCAATTATGTCTTCCAAACGATCTAAGTAATTGAACAACTCTTTAACTAGTTCATTTGAGTCATTTGAAATAGTTGTGGTAAAGAAGAATATGGTTGATATGAAAGTGCTCATATGGATAACCATTTGGTTAACTGTTGTGAACCAACTAAGTGTACACGTTTAGGTACGATCACTCAAACCTAAATGAAATACATTTCATTTTTGTATAACAAGCTAAGATTTGATCTAACGGTTAAAAGATATTAGCTTGAATTTAATCAGGTTTTCATCTAACGGTGGATAATGGATGCTTTGTTACTAAGCTAACATTGATTTAAAAACTATATAAAGGAGAACTCTAGAAACTGGAAAAACTAATCCCCACACCTCTTGTGTGATACTAGTTGTGTTATCTATAGTCGATTATCCTTTAACCTTAGGTTTCTTCTCGAGACCCTGTAGGTTAACGATTGAAAGACTTCATTGGGATTGTGAAGCCAGACCGGACTACTTTTCTTGTAGTTGTGTGATCTGATCTTGTTGTATCTATCGTACGAGTACAATCGTAAGATTGGCTTGATATTGATATCTCTGATAGGAAAGATAGAAAATAAGTCACAAACATCTTTGTCTCATCGTTTGTGATTCCGCAGTATCTTGTTTCGCTATTCGATTAAGATTATTGTGAGGTGATCGATAATTACAGGTTGTTCTTCGGGAATATAAGTCCTTGTTATCGATTGGTTCCTGTTCACCTTGATTTATCAAAAGATGGAACAAAACTCGTATGTATTTCTGTGGGAGACAAATTTATCTATTATCATAGACTTTTCTGTGTGATAGAGATTTGTTTGTTTAAGTCTTCGACTTTTGGTCGTAGCAACTCTTAGTTGTGGGTGAGATCAGATAAGGTAATCAAGTGCGTAGTATCCTTCTAGGATCAGAGATGTAAGGAGCGTAACTGTACCTTGGATCAGTGTGAGATTGATTGGGGTTCAACTACAGTCCAAACTGAAGTTAGTTTGTAGTAGGCTAGTGTCTGTAGCGGCTTAATACAGTGTGTGTTCAATCTGGACTAGGTCCCGGGGGTTTTCTGCATTTGTTGTTTCCTCATTAACAAAACTTCTGGTGTTTGCGTTATTTTTATCTGCATTATATTTTTTTATACAATAGAAATATCACAGGTTATGTGTTGAGTCAATCAATTGTGAAATCCGACCTTTGATTGTTGATTGAAATTGATTGATCCTTGAACATTGGTCTTTGGTACCATTCAAGTTAATTTCTATTGTATTCAATTAGACTCGTAGGTTTCTATTTGCTTGAGTAAGTATTGAATCGAGAAACTGAGATATAACTCTTTGATATACTTTTTATTAAGATTAAGTCTGACTGTCTTGTTGATTCTCTTAAAAGTATATTGGAGTTAGTCCATACAGATTGCTAATCGAAATATTGGGTGAAGACCCCCGCTTTTTCACTTATCTATCACTCAGAAGTCTATTTTATTCTATCTTCTAATGAGATTAAGTCATATAACTATATATACTTTTACATTATACACAATTGAAATTTCGAGCCTAGTTTATCTCGTTTATCCATTTCTCGAAATACGTGTTGGAAGCTTTTAACTTTAGCTATGTTCTTCGTATACTTGACGAGTTTAGTTGGGGGAAATTTATTTGTTGGAAACTAAATATTAATTCAAAGATGATCATGTGAAAATTACCTTGAACATCTTATATGATTTATGTGAGACAATCATTTGATGTCAACTTGGGAAGTTTCATATTGATTGATTAATCACTTGAAAATTACTTGAAGCCAGTGGTATGTGTAAGATTACCATTGTTGTCTTCCAAGGTTGTTTCAATGATTAAATGAGAGTTTTATAACGACTACCATGTATGGATATAATATAGGTTGTATACTTTGTATGCTAACTGCACAAGTCTAGTTCAGGTCCGGAACTATTATTTGCGAACCTTGTTTGCGATCTGGTTTACTTGTGAAAAGGTCTGAAGCTGTTGTTCGCGTACCCTATTTACGAACGGCTAGATAAGGCCAAGTCCGGAGCTGCTTTTTGCGTACCCTATTTGCGAACGGCTCAACAAAGCCAAAGTCCGGAACTGTTGTTCGCGTACTCAGTTTGGGAACACAGTGGTCAGGTTCTAAAATCGGTAAGTGTGATTTTCATATCGGTGAACTCAGGTTCGTTTGCGAACACAATTTGCGAATTAAATTTATGTGAGCTAGTTTTACAAACCGTGGCATTGTGTTCATGAATTGGTTCCTGTATAAGTACTTTGTACAATTACAAACCAAACCGATTTTGTTTCAAATGGTTTATATAGATTTCTATGAGATGATGAACATTTGAACAACTCTCTTGAAACACATGTAGATTCATTTGATTATCTATCACGATTGATTTATCATCATATATTATGTAGAAGTGTTAGATGAATGTGGTTTATGTATAAGTTATAATATGGATAACTTTGATTAGCTATTATTGAGCCAACAAGGTATACACGTTTGGGTACGGTTCATCCATATCTAAATATAAGTATATTTCATTTGTGTGTATCAAGCTAATACCATCTAACGGTGGAGATTGATTTCTTAGTTTCTAAGCAGATTTAGCTTGAATCTTAAATCAGGAGTTCATTTAACGGTGAATATCAATTTCTTTGTTACTAAGCTATCTTAGCTTTGATTTCAAGCAACCCTGATTTGAGAGACTGTATAAGGAAGAACTATAGCATCTGGAGAACCTAATCCCGACACTTCCGTCTGTCCTGGTTGCAAACTAGAGTTGTTTTTCCTTTAACCTAGGTTTTCCAAAACTATTATTAGGTTTTGAAGACTTTATTTGGGATTCGTGAAGCCAGATCCAACTATTTTCTCTGTAGTTGCGTTTTCTGATCTTACTTGTTCTATCGTATTGAGTTTTATCTTCTCTAAGATTTACTCGAGTTTTATCTCCGATAGGTAAGATATAAAAAGTAATTACAACAGTTCTTCGTCTCAGACTTTTTTGATTGAATAATAACTTCTTCTGTTAATCAATTAGGATATTGTGAGGTGACTAATATTTCTAGGCTGCTCTTCGGGAGTATAAGACCGGATTATTAGTTGAGTTTCATGTTCACCTTGATTTATCTAAAGACGGAAACAAAACCAAAATAGACATATCCGTGGGAGACAGATTTTTTCATAAGTCTTCGACTTTGGGTCGTAGCAACTCTTAGTTGTAGGTGAGATCAACTAAGGAATTCACGTACGCAGAATCCTGCTGGGATTCAAGAGGCGTAAGCAACGCGACTGTACCTTAATCGGTGTGAGACTTGGTTAGGGATCAACTACATTCCAGTCCGAAGTTAACTTGTAGTAGGCTAGAGTCTGTAGCGACTTAATACATTGTGGTGTTCAAATCTGGACTATGTCCCGGGGTTTTGCTGCATTTACGGTTTCCTCGTTAACAAAATTTCCGGTGTCCGTGTTATTTCTTTTCCACATTATATTTGTTTATATAATTGAAATATCATAGGTTGTGCGTATTTCAATCACCCTTGTTGTTGGATAGAACTTGATTGACACTTGGGCATTGGTCTTTGGTACCGTCCAAGTTATTCTCATATCAATTAGTCTCACTGATTTCTATCTAATTGATTTACTGATTGTATTGAGAAAGAGATAAAGTTCTTTGATATATTTCTTGATTGAGTCTCACTTTTAAGTTGGTGCTCTCTGAATTATATTGGAGTTTAGTCCATACAGATTGCCGAACGAAATATTGGGTGTGATTCTTATACCCCCGCGTTTTCAATAATCACCTTCGAACATTTCCAATGCTAGGGGTAAAGGTCATCCCATTCTAGGTCATATTAACACCTTTTTGTAGTGGGTCAATCCCATGTGGCTAAAACAAATAACAATAAGATTTTTTGCCTAAATTTTATCTTCAATGCCAAAGTCTTACTATCCTAATAATATTATCTAATTAAGAAAATTTAGTTTTAGAATAAATAATTAATAATATTTTCTAATTAAGAAAATTTAGTTTTAGAATAAATAATTAATGACGTGTCAATAGACCTTGGGTCATAAAGAAGGTGAAGATATGACTTTTTCTTTTATCCCTTCCTATGAGATGGCAGCCATGTCATGATTTCTTATTAGCCTTGACCTTAGCATTGGAGATAAACTTTTGCCTAAAAAAGTGTTAAATCCTAGGTGTCATGTCTTTTTATGAACTTCACCCCTAGCATTGCATTGGAGATGCTCTTAAAGTTTTTTTTTTTGATAGCTTGGCAGAGTGGTCCCTAGACTACTCCTGAATCTCAATCATTTATGAATTTTTAGCAATTACAAGGGTTCGAACCCTGACCTCCGCACTGGGAGGGAGCATGAGAACCATCGGACTACTTGATGGTTCTCAAGAATTTCTTTTCCAACTAAAAATTAGTTTGACCGACATTGCGCTTCATTGCACAAACCATCCCCTTTTCATAGATTTACAACCGAAATTGACTTGAGTTATTTATTTTTTAAACGGGCCTGGCTTACAACGACCTGCCTAGGCCCAACACCTAAACTCTATTTACTTTGATTCTAAGGGGATTCGACCCCGGATCTCCTTCCTAGTGGAGGGATAGGAATCCACTATACTACAATGTGGTTCCTGACTTGGGTTATTTATATCAATTTTTATAGCTTTTATTACGGCAGCGCTATTCAGCTCCCTATTCCCTACCTCCCTATTCTCCTCCGTACAATTTAACCCCACATTAGGGGAATGATGAATCCCACCTAAACCTGAATGTAAATTTCGACACAGATGTGGGACTTAGATTATAGGGAGTAGAATAGGGAGGTGAATAATAGGGAGCTGAATAGCATTTTCTCTTTTATTATGTGTCTTAATTTTTTTCTTCTTAGTTTTCAAATTTACAACTATGTTCGACAGTTCGACAAAATTTGCATGAAGCTATGTACGACAAGTTGCACGGAGAGATAGTAGGGAACTCATGTACCCCGAAGAACTTTTAATTATAGTGATATATTTTGATGCATTTTTTAAAATACATATTGTAATTGGGGAATAAACAATGGATTCACAAATTCCAGAATTGTAGTCCAGCAGCTTTGACCTTCAATAGTACATGATGAATTACATAGGAATATTCACTTAAAATTAGATGTGATGCATACCACGCCATATATTTAAATTTTTGTAACATTAATTTATTTTACAATATAGGTAGAGAAAATCGAATATCACAAAAACAATGTGGTGTACGTGGTTAACTTAGGCATATCTTGATCAAAGTACCGAGCAAGTGGTACAAAAAGCAAAAACGTATCATATAAAATTAAAAAAAATATCGCAAGAGAAACTTAAAAAATAAAACAATTAGAGAAGAAGGTATTGGTTTTGTTTTTCATTTTGGGATAGCTTATAAGGTTTCCTTAAACCCGACGACGGTATACATAGTTTTTGTTTTCCATTTTGGTGTAGTTTGTAAGGTTTAAGGTAGTTTGTAAGGTTTCCTTAAACCTGGCGAAGATATAAAGAAAAAGGTTAATAATATTATATTTTGAGACGATAACTCAAATTCTAATGTGGTATATATATATATATATATATATATATTCTTTCTTTTTTGAGATTACATTTTGAGATAATAGCAACAGTCCAAAGGCCGTGTCGTTACGGCATGAGTCATATCCTATTTCGAAAACAAATAAACATGTGTGCAACTATCTATACATTAATAAAATACATGTGTACAACTATGTAGACATAGTTGCAGAATTATGCGTAAATTCAAAACAGTCCATCTATGCACAACTACGCACACAAATGAAAAGAAGCCTATTATTGGGGCCTCACATTCCAATAGAGGGGCTTCACATGGATTCCTGATGATTAAAATATTGGTTATGGGGTGTCTTGATGTAATAGTAAATATCTAAATTACCCTCTATCTAAAATAAAAAACCTAAAAACTAAAACCTAAACCAAAACCTAAAAACTAATCCAAAATCTGTTCCTCTTCTCACATGGAGTTTTAAGCATCATCAATATAATCAGGCAAACCAAGAGCAGAAATTTCAAACTTATGGACAACAAGATAGATCGAGAGGAATGGTTTATGTTAGATAAAGACAACTCTACTTTTTATTTGTTGTTCGTCTAGATTCATTCCAATTACAAAAATGATTAACGTACCGCGAATTTACACCGCGGGGCGCATTGTGGGCGCGCATGCGAGAGGGGCTGGTGGGGACCACTTCTGCCCCGCACCTATCCCGATGATATGCACGCGCATCGGGACCGTCCATTGCCCTCTCGGTGCGTCCCGCGGTGTAATGCTTCGATCAACGTATCACAGCTGAGGTTGTTCCAATTAAATGGGAAAAATAGGATTGCGTGTTTTTAGTCTAGATTCATTCCTAGGATTGCAGAGGTATAGCCGGGTAAATTAATTATCTGAGTCTGTTACGGTTAGGAATTATAAAAGACTCCTAACCGTAAAATTTGTTGGAGATTTTTATTTGATGTGAATTTACGGTTGGATGCTATTTTGAGAATCCTAACAGTAAATTATCCTGGCGTTTTTAGGGGCCACTAAAAAGGATTTAAGGGCCAACAATAAAACAAAAAAGGTTACCCAAAGGGAAAATGTAGCCAGCCCTTATCTCGCGTAATTCGTAATGGCGAAATTACCCTTATATATTCGGAGGATATGATAACATTGTTACCCTCCGAATGCAATCGGAGGCCAAAATATTTGCCAGACTTCCGATAATACGAGGTGCAGTATTTCTTGGTTCGTGTTTTGGATTCAGCGTTAATCGGGAGTTAAATATATTACAAAACCTACCGATTATAAGTTGCCGCAAATTCAAATTTTGAAAGCTACCATAATCGGTAGATATTCTAAATCCAATACCTACCGATTATTGGTTTCTCCACATTCAACTTTCGTCAAATTAGCCGTTGGAGTTTTTGGGAAAAACAAAAAGAGCCGTTGGACCCTAAACCTATATAAAGAAACTCATATCTATCACCCCAATTGCACCAAACTCTTTCCTCTCTTCAGTTTTAATTTTCATAACAAAAAACATGGATATTGCTTTTGCCGAAGAAGAAGATTGTGCTATTTATAGAGCGTGGGTTGTGGTAACTACTCATGATCGTGTTCACAAGCTCCACAAATCGGAATCCGAAGAGCAGATATGGAACCGTATCTTAATGGTATTTGAGGCCTTAGATGGTAATCGAATTCGAAGATCATCCAAGGACATTAAGATGAGAAAGAATGCGCTAGATAAGGAGATTGACAAACTTGAAGATGAGGAACGGTTTGTTAGGAACGCTTTTCCTTGGTGGACGTATGAAAAACGAGTAAGTATCTCTGTAACTCCAATTCACATTAACAAAAGTTAGTACTAACTTGTTACTCATTCGTAATTTCAGAGAAATCTTGCGGATCGCCGGTATGTGGACCTTTACGGGAAACGATTTGAACATGAAGGATGCTACAAAATCAAGAGGGACAATTTCTATGGTCACCGGAAGTTATGATCTGTTTTAATACTTTTATGGTCAATTAGGAGTATGGATTTAGGTGCTTTTGACGAAATTGTAAGGTTAAGGCCGTTTGAACTTTATGTAATGGATGTAATCGGAGTATTATTAATATAAAAACTAGCCGATTATACGAAATCGGTAGATTATTTTGTTAAACAACCTACCGATTGTAATATTCGGTTATTTTATGAGTCAACTTTCTTTCCGATTATGGTGTTGTTTGGTTCCAGGAAACAGTTTTTTTTGAACTTGTAATATTCGGAGGATAATGTTTTTGTAAAGTTCCGAATGTACGATGGCCCAAAAATCAGAATTTGGAAAAACTTATACTTTTCAAATTTTGTCTTTGAAATAATCGGACGTTAAATTAGTTACCAAAACTTACGAATATGGGATGTCTAACCTTCAATATGGGCCCTTGGAACCACCTGGAGCCATGGCGTGGTTTGTTTTGAACTTGTGATATTCGAAGGATAGGTTTTTTATAAAGTTCCGAATGTACGATGGCCCAAAAATCAGAATTTGGAAAAACTTATACTTTTCAAATTTTGTCTTTGAAATAATCGGACGTTAAATTAGTTACCAAAACTTCCGAATTTGGGCTGTCTAACCTTCAATATGGGCCCTTGGAACCACCTGGAGCCATGGCGTGGTTTGTTTTGAACTTGTGATATTCGGAGGATAGGTTTTTTATAAAGTTCCGAATGTATGATGGCCCAAAAATCAGAATTTGGAAAAACTTATACTTTTCAAATTTTGTCTTTGAAATAATCGGAAGTTAAATTAGTTACCAAAACTTCCGAATTGGGCTGTCTAACCTTCAATATGGCCCTTGGAACCACCTGGAGCCATGGCGTGGTTTGTTTTGAACTTGATATTCGGAGGATAGGTTTTTTATAAAGTTCCGAATGTACGATGGCCCAAAAATCAGAATTTGGAAAAACTTATACTTTTCAAATTTTGTCTTTGAAATAATCGGACGTTAAATTAGTTACCAAAACTTCCGAATATGGGATGTCTAACCTTCAATATGGCCCTTGGAACCACCTGGAGCCATGGCGTGGTTTGTTTTGAACTTGTGATATTCGGAGGATAGGTTTTTTAAGTATTCCGAATGTACGATGGCCCAAAAATCAGAATTTGGAAAAACTTATACTTTTCAAATTTTGTCTTTGAAATAATCGGACGTTAAATTAGTTACCAAAACTTCCGAATATGGGTGTCTAACCTTCAATATTGGCCCTTGGAACCACCTGGAGCCATGGCGTGGTTTGTTTTGAACTTGTGATATTCGGAGGATAGGTTTTTTATAAAGTTCCGAATGTACGATGGCCCAAAAATCAGAATTTGGAAAAACTTATACTTTTCAAATTTTGTCTTTGAAATATCGGAAGTTAAATTAGTTACCAAAACTTCCGAATTGGGCTGTCTAACCTTCAATATGGCCCTTGGAACCACCTGGAGCCATGGCGTGGTTTTTTTGAACTTGTGATATTCGGAGGATAGGTTTTTTATAAAGTTCCGAATGTACGATGGCCCAAAAATCAGAATTTGGAAAAACTTATACTTTTCAAATTTTGTCTTTGAAATAATCGGACGTTAAATTAGTTACCAAAACTTCCGAATATGGGATGTCTAACCTTCAATATTGGCCCTTGGAACCACCTGGAGCCATGGCGTGGTTTGTTTTGAACTTGTGATATTCGGAGGATAGGTTTTTTATAAAGTTCCGAATGTACGATGGCCCAAAAATCAGAATTTGGAAAAACTTATACTTTTCAAATTTTGTCTTTGAAATAATCGGAAGTTAAATTAGTTACCAAAACTTCCGAATATACCACACAAATCATTGTCATTTGAACTTGTCTAACTTAGTTACCCAAACAAATTTCCGAATGTACAACAAAAATCATTGTCATTTATCTGCTCTTTTACTTTACGACCGTGACTACCTCCCAGTCCTGCACGACCACGGGTTTGAGCACCTTCAGTTTGAGCACCTTCAGTTGGAGCAGCTTCAGTTGGAGCAGCTTCAGCGCTCGATGAAGCTCGAGTTCTTTTACCCGTCTTTGATACTGCCACCTTGGGCTGATGCCTCTTCGTGACTTTCTCCCCAAACTGGGCAGCATAATCTTCGTTATCCATATTATCAACTAGATCTCTAGCCTCTTTGATCTTCTCAGCTGGCATGGGATCTCCGCTCTTCAAGCATGCAGTTAACATTTTGGAAACACGCTTGAACCTATTCACCTGTTTTTTATACGTAATGACATAACATCAAACGGTAATTACCTAAGATTTATAGGAATAATAAAATGAACAAAAATATAAGAACACGCACCAGTCTATCATAACCAGCTGGTTTGTCTTTGATGATACAATTATAACTTGAACCCGCCGCAGTAGTGTTGGATTTGATTTCACGGATAACCAAAGGATGTGATACCTTGTTATACCAACTCATATAGTCTGGAGAATTTTCATCACCTCGGATGGTTCGTCTACCAGTGTCGATAATGAAGTCATTCCTCTTATCCCAGTTATCAAGAACAGTAGGTGGGCCTGTGTGAACAATCGTGAGATTGTCACCACTAGAAGAACACAACTCCAACTCCAATTTGTAGTAATCCCCCATTTTCTCCAGAGGTTGATGTATATACCCGTGTTGTCGCATCACCCTAGAGGGGTTATACATCACATATCCTGTGGGGTGCCACAATGGTCCAAAATAAAGGGACAAGTCCGACCGAACATTTATATGCCCACTGACTCGATCTTCCTTGTATGGATCAAAGCATACGTCTGAGGCCTTCAATTGGTCCAAAATCTCCCTCATGCGAATCAACTGCTGCTCTTTGTCCTAGAACGGTTGTCTTCAAATATATACTTTGTTCCTCTAGGAGTACCTTTGCACCACCCCGGGTTCTCTCCGGCCAACTTCAGGATAGGGAAGTGGTCATAGATCCATGCCTATATACATAAGAAACCAAGTTTTAGTAAATAGATTGTGTATATTCGGTAGTAATTTCCAAACATATTTCCGATTATATAATCGGAAACAAAACTGAGTAGCTATCCACCGAATACACAACATTCGAAAATATATATGGATCATTTCCTACCGAATATGCGTCATTTGGAGTTCAGTAACCTATAGCTTTTCTGGCCTGTATATTCGGTTCTAAATCAAAAGAATATTTCCGATTGTATATAATCGGAAAACAATAAGTACCTAGCCACCGAATAACCAACATTCGGAAAATAAGATGGATCAATTCCTACCGAATATGCGTCATTTGGAGTTCAGTAACCTATAGCTTTTCTGGCCTGTATATTCGGTTCTAATATCAAAAGAATATTTCCGATTGTATATAATCGGAAAAACAAAGTAAGTACTAACCACCGAATAACCAACATTCGGGAAAAGAGATGGATAATTTCCTACCGAATATGCGTCATTTGGAGTTATGGATGCATCATATGTATTGTCTACTGAATAACTATAGAGTGAGTTATAGAGTTAAAGAAAAAACTGCATAGAGCACATTCCCGGCAACTTGGCAGGTTCCTAGCCTCGAAGCCTTTCTCAACTCTTCCATCAAGAATGCTAGGCATGCCGTGCCCCAAGAATAGTCACCGACTTCATGGAGAGGATCCAAAAGTTGTATAAGGTTGGCGTCGATCCGGTTGCCAGAAGTATTGGGGAATATGACACATCCCAATACACAAAGGAGATATGCGGTGGCAGCGTGGTTCACTTGCTCATCAGTTAACGTTCCATTCTTTTCCTTCTCCAAGGTGCCTCGAAACATATTCATCAAAGCTGTAATGTTGATCTGTCTTGTTCTGTAACTTGCATGCCTCCTAAACTCTGCTGTTGTTGTCTCTTCATCCCAACCTAAGCACTTGTTAGTTAGAGAATAAAGTTGTGCCCAACTTAACTGCTTTGTGTAGTTAAACTTCACAGCTGTGCCTTGGTCGGGAAGGTTAAGAATCTGCACAACATCATCCGGGGTGATCGTCATCTCCCCAAACGGCATATGGAAAGTATCGGTCTCAGGATACATTCTCTCCACGAACGCCGATATGGCCACACGATCATGTTCCAACAATGAATTCTCGGCGGCATTAGCTAACCCCGAGTTGGCAACAATTGTCTTGAACCTTTCACATTCACCGGATAAAGGCCACGCAAGCATTTTTGTTGGTGCGGCGGTAGGTTTGAGTAGACGGACCGCATCTTGATGATCCTATTAATACAAGTATTACGATATAACACATAGACAATACATTAATAAAAAATAGTAATTTTATTACCTCGGTTTCATATATTTCTCTGGCCCATGAGTCTTTGTATCCAAATAGCAATTTTCCTCCATCCGCTGGTAGTCCAAGGATTGTGCCTGCTGGAATACCCTTCTTCTTCAAGTGCTGAGGGACAAGATGTGATGCTTTCTTAGCAATATCCTTCCTTACAACATCTTTTCCTTTTTTGGCTTTTTGGGTACCACTTGGTTGTCCTTCTTCTTCTACTCTTGCCACTGGATCAACTGGTTCAACACTTGGTCCTGCACTTTGTTGAGCGGCTTGTTCAACACTTGGTCGCACCCCTTGTTCACTGCCTTGTTGTTCAACAGTTGGTTGCACTCCTTGTTGACTGCTTTGTTCTTGTTCGCTTTGTTGAGCACCTGAATTATCTTTGGCACTCCTTTCCCTCCTAGCACTAGCTGTCACTTCTTCCTCCCTTCTCGACTTTGTCTAAACAACAAAGAAAGGAACAATATTTACAAACTATACAATCGGAAGACAAAGTATGGAAATATAACCCGAATGTACACATTCGGACGTAAGAAGACACATATTGTTCCCGAATACAAAACAATCGGAAGCTAACTAAACATATTTGCAACCGAATATACATCAATTGGAGTTCAGAAGCTGTAAATTTTTCATCCTACACAATCGGAAGAAAAAGTGCACCTCTATAACCCGAATGTACAAATTCGGAAGTAAGAAGACACATATTTTTTTCGAATGAAAAACAATCGGAATATAACTAAACACGTTTACAGCCGAATATTCATCAACTGGAGTTCAGAAACTCTAAAATTTTATCCTACACAATCGGAGGTATAAAACATTATATTGTCTTCCGAATAAATACTGGCCCCAAAATGGGATTTTTCCTATATCATAAATTTTGAGAATTTTTCAATATATACATTCGGTAGTGAGTGTTCTTCCGAATACTTTGTGTCTACTTAAATATATTCGGTAGCCAAAAAATTCATTAAACTACCGATTATTAGAAGTTTGTATCCAGGAAGATATGGCCACCAATATTCGGTAGATAATCATCAAATCTTTCTCCCGAATACTGTCGATGTTCTTGAAAAATGAAGAACACGACTACATTCGGAAGTAAATGAGCATGCACATCGTCCGAATCTGGATAAATAACCGAAAACCCTAGAAAATTTTTTTCTCGATTCGACGAATTAAAGCGAAATAAACCCCAAAAATGATAGATTCTTACCTAATTGGGGCCATTTGAAGTTGACGAAGTGTTTGAGTCTCGGAATCGCCACCACCGACTACATTGCCGGGTACTTGTTCTTCGCGTTCTTCTTCATTTGCAGCAAGAATTTCTTTATTTCTTGCTAAAATTCCAATGTTTGGATCGATACCCCGAGCAACATTTTTGGTTCTAGGTCTGTGGGTTTCATTTCTCTTATCCATTGTTTTATAATTGAATCGACGATGTTTTGATTTTACGATTCGCGGCGATGTTTCGGTTGAACGAGGAAATTTTTTTTTTCTTCCACAATCGGAAGATAATATGAAACTGGAAGAAGAAGAGTTGAAATGGGTAGAATTGTTTTTGATTTGGTTTTTATACAGTTTTACCAGAAGGGCATTTATGTAACTTCAATATCATATAGGGTACCCCTTAACTAGAGTCTTTGGCTGGGTATAAATTGATGGCCCCTAAATCCTTTGGGATGGCCCCTAAAAACGCCAGGTAAATTATCCCGGATTCCCTTATTTTTGCAAGTCTCTTTACCGCTAGATTTTAGACTTTCCCAAACCAACCGTAAACGATTACAATTACGTTCGATTTTAATTTTCTTAACTGTTACTTGGTTCTATCCTATCCTTAATGGACTGCAGACATTCACAGATAAGTTTGGTTTCCCTTTCTTGGAAACTAGTGCTAAAAATTCCATGGTATCCTAACCCATCCACAAAAACTAATAGTTGGCGTTAGAATTCTGATATGAACAACCAACAAACCCTATTACTTCTCCAAGACTACTTAACACATCGTTCTTTCTCTTCTTGATGTAACCTAAGTGACTTTTGGGTATTAGAAATGCTTTCTGGATCTACAAGGGAAAAAGAAAAAAGTGAGTGTAGCTATTGGATGAAAGAATAGAAAATTAGAAATAACCATGAAAAAGTGCATATCAGTTATTAATGAAACTTAAACAATGTGGATCATACATGTTTATCATGAACGTTGTACCGTGATAGAAAAAATGTAGAAATACATTCAGCAAAAATGAAGTTAACACTACATGTTTGTAACAAAAATGATGGAACAAAAATGATCACGGGTCATAATGATAACTGCAAAAACTTGAACCAGATGTCCTCTTAGTAGACCTTAGAACCTCCTTCCTTGAACTATTGATTGTTATGACAATGATGATATTCGTTAATTACTATCCTAAGCAGGGAAAAATTTAGCTCTGGCAGAAGAAACAATAACTTAAGCCGGCGATTATCAGCTTCATTCTAGTAACCTTTTCTTTTATGGTGTTCACCTGACGTTCTTTTCGTTTTTGCCGTCACCTGACGTTCTTTTCTCTTATGGTGTTCACCTGATGTTCTTTCTCATTTATATTGGAAAGTACCATCAGTTCACCGAATTTCACTGTCTAGTAACTATCTAAGAGGTTAACGTGCACTACTAGTTAATATGGCCATTAGCCAACACATCAAAACTATATTCTCAGTGATGTTCTTTTGAAAGGTAATAAAATTATTTGATTTACGGCTGGTTCACAAACTCATCGAACCTAGTAGTAAACTACGGTTTTGAAAATTTGTTGTCAATTTTCTAGCCGTAAGATGTTTTCTTCAATCGTAAGTTCGTATACCAACATGAAAAAAGTTTACGGTTAGGTTAAAAAATGATCAATTAAACCGTAAATAGTTAGGTTGGGGTTTTCCCCAATTTTACTTAGATACGGCTAGGAGTTCATCATTTTCCTAGTTGTAAACACTGTATCGTCTGGGTTTGAAGAACGAAACTAGCCCTAAAAAGACTTATAAAGCTTATAAAAATCATTCATTCCACAACGATTTGTTTGACTTATCATATTACGATTCATTCATTTCAACCATATCTCTAAAACCACTATTTTCTTTGAGTGAACTTGGATTTTCCTCCATCTTTTTATTTTCCTTCTACGTCCTCTCCTCTCCAATTATTCTATCAAGTGAATTTCAATTTCCATTTCTTTTTTCCTTGTACACCTTTTTCCCTCTGATTTTTCCATCACTGGCTGTAAACAAAAGCACCAATCTAATCTAGCACCTAAAACTAAACTAACTAACCTAATTAGATTATTAACAATAAATAATTGAGGACGATTTAGACATTATGAAAAATAATTGGATATGGGGTTTTTTAATTTACCAATAGATGACCCTATTTTGTCTTATTATCGAAACTCCTCTATCGGAATGTGACGTCCCAATAATAGGCTTCAAATAAAAAGAAGCTTCATTAATAAACAAAAAACAAATGAATACAAAAGAGAAAATCATACTCCCGGTATCTCATCCAGAAAAGCATAAACAAACAATTTCTTGTCTTTATTAATCCAGTTGTTAAATGACTCAGCAACACTTGAAGAGTAACCACCATATCCACATACAAGGAGAAATGCAGAAGCCAAATTCTCCTTTGAAATGGTTCTGATATAATTGAAAATATATCCACAGCCAATCACATGCATACCCCGCAAAGCAACTTCATAGTTAGCAGTTGTATAACAGTAAACAACTTTATAGAACAAATCTTTAACAACATTGAAATTTGTGTTACCTGACCTATTGGGAAGGTTGCCTTCATATGATAAAAGCAAAAGTTGTAATATGAATTAGGGAATAATTTTGGAATGCTCTGTATAAGGGCTTCACCATGATCGCTAATAAATACGATACGCGCATCAACCGCTTGTTTAAGATTGTTCAAAAATTGTTCCAAATTGTGATTATCTTCATCGGGAACAAGACCAAAAACGTATGGGTAAAAACCTCATAAAACACAATATATTTTTTTCAAAAAAAAACACATATGTGACCAAAAATAAAAGTTTGCAGACTAACAAAAAAGAAAAAGAATACTAACAATTGTTGTCATTGATGCAGATTGCATCCATTAAACCACCCTCGAATCTACCAGTAAGGAAAGTGTTAGAGCACTGCTTGGTCGAACTCGCAAGCGTTGCTATCTCAAGCTTGTTGTCAAGTTTAGGTGCTAAAACTATAAGTCTTGATCTCTAGTCTACTTATAGCTAAGTCTCGGATTAGGATAGAAAGTGTAGTTGAGCATTAGAATTCACGACGTTCATCGATTGAAGACGAAGAACTACTAAGGGGAGCTTGTGGAACTTCATCAACAAAAGGTATGTGGAGACTTGAACTCATCTATCACTCAAAAGTCTATCTACTCTATCTCCTATTTGAGACGAAAGTCGTATAACTATATAAACTTCGATTATACACATTTGATATTTCGAGCTGAGTTAAACTCGCTTACATATTTCTCGAAATATGTGTTGGTGAGCTTTCGATTTAACAAAGTTCATCTTATATTCTTGACGAAAGTAAAAATATGATCATGTGAAAATCGCTTTGTAACATCTTACATGATTTGTGTGAGACCGTCATTTGATGTAGACTCAGAATGTTTCGTATTGATCATTCAATCACTTGAAAATTGCTTTGAAGCTAATAGTTTGTGTGAGGCAGCTACTGTCGTCTTCTAAGAATGTTTCAATGATTGAAATGGGAGTTTAGAACAAATAATCATGATTGGATATAGCACAGTATGCGTACTTGTATGCTAACTGTTGCAAGTTATTCCAAGTCCAGGAACCATGGTATGCATACCCGTATGCGTACTGGTTGGTTAATGAAAGTCCGGGTACTTAGTATGCATACCGGTATGCGTACTGGCGTGAGTTCCAAGTTCTGGAAATTTAACTGAGTTTGGAAGGTATGCGTACCAGTTCGCATACTGGCGACCCAAACTTAGTCTTGCCACTTAGGTATGCATACTTGAGTAGGTTATGTTCTAAAATCGGTTTTTTCAATAACTAATACATTTATATAATAAGGAATGCAATCTTTTGCAAACCGTGGCTATAATATTCATGAATTGATTCGAGTGAATCAAAATCGATTTTTCTTCAATTGTGTCTTGTATACTTCTATGAGAATATAAAAAATTGAACAACTCTAAAACTAGTTTCATTTGTGTCATTTGAACTAGTTATTATTAAGATGAATAAGGTTGATATGAAAGTGTTCATATGGCTAACTTCGGTTAACTACTGTTGAGCCAACAAATTTGTACACGTTTAGGTACGGTTAGTAATATATAAAGGAAGTTACTTTTCATTTGTATGTAGCAAGCTAAGTTCGATCTAACGGTTAAAAGATATTAGCTTGAGTCTAATCAGGTTTTCATCTAACGGTGAATATTGAATGCTTTGTTACCAAGGTAACATTGATTGCAAACCCTGATTTGAAGAATATATAAGGGAGAATTCTAGCAACTGGGAAACCTAATCCCCAAACCTCCTGTTTGATACTAGTTGCAACTAGAGTCGATTCTCCTTTAACCTTAGGTTTTTCTAAAACCCATTAGGTTAACGACTAAAAGACTTCATTGGGATTGTGAAGCCAGACCCAACTATTTTCTCTGTAGTTGCTTGTTATGATCTTGCTGTTTTCTATCGTATTGAGTACTATCTTCTCTAAGATTTGCTCGAGATTTAATCTCCGATAGGCAAGAAAAAAAGTTGTCACAAACATTTTCGTCTCATCGTTTGTGATTCCACAATATCTTTTTTCGCTACCATACCATTAAGATTAGTGTGAGGTGATTGATATTACTAGGATGTTCTTCGGGAATATAAATATGGTGTATCAATTGGTTCATGTTCACCTTGATTTATTAAAAGACGGAACAAAACTCATAGGTATATCCATGGGATACAGATTTATCTATTCAATAGACTTTTCTGTGTGAGACAGATTGGTTTATCAAGTCTTCAACTTTGGGTCGCATCAACTCTTAATTGTGGTTGAGATCATCTAAGGGAATCAAGTGCGCAGAGTCCTGCTGGGATTCAAAGGCGTAAGGAACGCGACTATACCTTGATCAGTGTGAGATTGGTTGGGTCTGAACTACATTCCATTCCGAAGTTAACTTGGAGTAGGCTAGTGCCTATATAGGATTAATACAATGTCGTGTTCAAATCTATACTAGGTCCCGTTCTTTTTTATACATTTGTGGTTTCTTCGTTAACGAAACTTCTGGTGTCTGTGTTATTTCTTTTCCGCATTATATTTTCTATATAATTGAAATATCACAGGCTGTGCGTAAGTTCAATTAATTGTGAATCCAACCTTTGGTTGTTGATTAAATTGATTGACACTTGGATATTGGTTTTTGATACCGTCCAAGTTATTTCTTATATTCAATCTGGCTCATAAATTCCTATTTGTTTGATTGCAGATTGAATTAAGAAATTGAGATGTAACTCTTGGATATACTTTTCCTAAGATTGAGTCTGACTGTCTAGTTGATTCTCTTGGAAGTATATTGGAGTTAGTACATACAGATTGTTGAGCGAAATATTGGGTGTGGTTATTAGACCCCCACTTTTCCAATTGGTATCAGCGCAGGCAAACACGTTTAATACCTCATAAGTCTGTGTTTGTAGCGATCTGACTCTCTGGACAATAGTGTTATCTCTGACAAACACATCACCAGAGACAAAAGTTATGTTTCGTTTAGATCTATTAAAGAGAAAGAATTGTCAATATCACATATAGATGTACATTCTGGTCCTACGAAACAGACAAATATTTATATGTGTTACCCTGACTTTCTTACTGACGAATCTGATTATGAAGTAGAAAGGAAAGCATCCCGAGAGAGTGCAGCGATTCTCAAACTTGTTAGAATCCGGGTATTTATGGGAGAAACGATTTACTTGTTTTTTAGGAAATGAGGAGACGACCGTGCGGAGGAGACTCCTCGAACCGAGCAAATTGCTTTAACCTATTGCAAACAGATGCACTGCAAAAAGGGAGTGCTTTGAATTCGACAGATCAATCTGTAAGACTCCGGCCTAAACCAAAACAATGGTCGTTCCAGAGTCAATTCAGTCACAAGAAAGGATGGGTCGATCTGTAGGAGGGAAGCGGAGAAGTGTGTGAGATCAATGATGATCAAGGATTGTGAATGTGTTGTGTATTCTGCATGGGGAAAATAAGTTCTGATGATTGAATTTGCTCTGTTGAGAGTAATTTCTCAGACGCTGAGTTCTTGTTCAGTTGTTTCAATCATGGGTTCAGAGACTTATTTATATTGCAAGAAATAGTAGACATATTGATCCCAGTAAGTGTGACGGTTGTTGGAGTCAAAGAGTGGGAAAGTGGAAATTGTGTTAAAACCAGTTACTCACCATGCAGAGACTTGGTTGATTGTCCACCCACTACTTTATCAACTTCTTCAACCGCTTGCACGATTTACTCACATTCTCATTATTGGTGAACACACGTGTTGTAGGGCGCCATACCAAAACCCTAGTTAATATCCCCCATGTGACAAGATTGATGTCTCGTGATTGTAGAGTCTGCAAGGCAGACATGTGTTTAATTAGTCAGTTGTTGACTTGATGAGACGACGAGTCTTTGTATTGCTGAGTCGAACATGATTTAGGAATTCTTTAGGATTCATGAATTGAACATATCTGTTGAGACAGATATATAATTGTCAAATGAATGTTGATGGTTAAAGTGAGCACATATTGCTCGTTCGATGAATTGTTGAATATTGATAGTTGAATCAATACTCCTAGTCCGAGCAAATATTGCTCGTCTTAGCAAATGTTGCTCGTTTCATGAATTATTGGTAGCGGGACCAAATAAGATATTAATTTAAGATACTGGCGACTGGACCGAGTATAATCAGTTAAAATGTTGATTGCGGGATCAACATAAAATTATTAGTATTTGAACCTGATCAGAATTATGCTTTGCAGAGCCTTGGATTCGAAACCTTAATTTTGATCAATCGATGATTTATTGAAAATCAACCACGGAGTGAGAGAGGGAACGACTACATGGGATGACATGTCGACCATGTAGCGCCCAGATGCTTGATTGAACCAGCACCAAAGTCTCCCGAAGACCAGTTGGTGAAAAGAGGATTAAATGCTGAGATAAGAGGTCAAATACATGGCTTTCAATTGGAGGAAGATGGATTAGTGGTATCTCATTTGCAATTTGCAGATGATACATTAATTTTCATCAATGCATATGAGGAAGATGTTAGAAGACTCTGTATTATTCTAACTACTTTTGAAATGATTACATGTTTAAAGCTTAATCTGGAAAAAAGTTCAATGGTGAGTGTTGGAGCAGATAATTTTATTAAGGACCTGGCAGTGGAGTTGGGATGCAGGACATAGCAGCTACCAATCAAATATTTAGGAATGCCATTGGGTGTTGCACCTAGAAATACAAATGTATGGGAAGAAGTTATTCAAAGAGTTGAAATGAGACTTGCAAAGTGGAAAAGGAGATTTTTGAACAAGGCAGGAAGGCTAGTGCTGATCAAGAGTTGTTTGGCTTGTTTGCCATTATATTTTTTGTCTTTGATACATATTCCTGCTAGTGTTGAGTTAAAATTGACAAGACTGATAAGGAATTTCTTGTGGGGGTATGATGTGTCAAATAGGAAGATGTGTTGGCTTTCTTGGCTTAAAGTGTGTATGCCAAAGAGAATGGGTGGTCTAGGAGTGAAGAATTTAATATACACAAGTAGGGCTTTGAAGGGGAAGTGGATTTGGAGATACACTAAGGAAAAGAAGATGCTTTGGAGGAAGGTGATGCAACAAAAATCTAAAAATCAAGAGGATGCTTTGATTCCAGTAGATGATGATAAACCTTATGGAAGGGGAATGTGGAAGAATATATTGAAGTCTACTGTGTTTTACAGGACCATTTTATTTTTCAGGTGAAGAATGGAAAGGGAATTAAGTTTTGGTTGGAAAAATGGACAACTAATGGTCCATTGAAGAATAGGTATCCTGCTTCTTACAGGGCATGCAGTAACAAAGATTGTTCTGTTGTTGAAATGATTCATGAGGGAGTATTATGTTTGAGGTCAAGAAGGAACTTATCTGCTCAAGAAGAATCAGAATGGAATTTACTTTTTAATGAGTTGGGTCCTGTACCTGTGTTGGTGGATGATGAGGATATTATATCTTGGATGGATGAGGAGTACACAGTGAAGAAGGGTTATGAGTTACAGATTCAAGAAGAGGCACCTTGCAACTTTGACAAGTTCTTATGGAAATCAGATATTCCATACAAGGTAAGTTTTATGCTATGGGAAAACTTCCATGACTCTTTACCTACTTTGTTATCCTAGAACATAGAGGGGTAAATGTTCAAAATACTATTTGTAGTATGTGCAATAGAGAAGAGGAGACAACATATCATATTTTCCTGCGCCGTGATCTTGCAAAAATGGTGTGGGATTACTTTATTAATGCCTGTCATGTGAACTGGAGTTTACCTGCAACAATTCTTGCTTTGTTTCAGTATTGTAAGGGAGTTTTTATAAATGGCAGAAAGAAGGAAGTTTGAGAGAAGCTCATATATGCAATTTTATGGCATTTATGGAAGACAAAGAATTGTAGGACATTTGGAGGGAGGAGAAATCTCCTTGAATAAGTGTGTTTTAATATCAAGAAATCCATTATACTTTGGTGCTTTGAGAAAGATGTATTTAGAGGTTATTCTGTAAATTAAATTTTATTCAATTGGAAAACTGTCTTGCACTTATAATGTTGTGTTAAGCAGTTTCCAGGTGTTGTAATTTATATTTTTTTCCTTAATATAACCTTCTAAAATTCAAAAAATAAATAAAACCTAATTATGGAGAAGTGAAGGACCGACCAAGAAGTCATGGAACCGACCCTGCTTGGTCATGGGACTGACTGACGATCTTTTAATGAAAGTCTAAATTGTTTGGAAAAGTTTGAACCTATTATGAACAAATAGGTCAAATTATGAAAATATGTGGGACTGGCCTCTTGCAAGCCAAAGGTCCAACCTTAGTCGGTCAAGGTAACATACCCATGTCATCATAGTGTCAGTGTCTCAGTCCTGAGAATTTTGATATTTTCTGATGCGCGTTTGAGCAACATTTGATATTTTCTGATGCGCGTTCAAACTGAGGATCTTCATAAAATGAAGGAAATATTAATAACATAAGAGATTACAAGGTGTGGGACCGACCATGGTCCGACGACTAGTAATCCCGGTCCCGCGACACCTTTCCTAGTTTTATATTATTTCCATGATGTTAAGGAAATATCATGAAACTAAAGAGTTTGTTGAAACAAAGGAGTTTCCATGAGATGAAGGAAATAATAATAATAAAATAAGGAATTACAAGGTGTGGGACCGGCAACGGTTAGGGCATGGCCGACCGGCTAGTAATCCCGGTCCCGCGACACCTTTCCTAATTTTATATTATTTTCATGATGTTAAGGAAATATCATGAAACTAAGGAGTTTGTTAAAATGAAAGAATTTCTCTCAAATGAAGGAATTTTCATGAGATCAAGAAAAATCAATAAAATAAAATAAAGGAAGAGGCGTGGGACCGGCCGGCCAGTGGGCTTGGTCCCCTTAGACGCCTCAATTAATAGTTTATTATTATTATTATTTTCTACCCTATTTTGCATAGGTTTCCTCATTCCTTCGTATTTTTCGAATGCTCGTTCGTGCATTCAGGTGCTCGTTAGTGCATTATTGTTGAGTACACTTGCACCATTTCCGCGGGGCTTATTCGATAGTGGTTCAGATGCCTGTACGTTGAATATTTATTACTAATCCATGGAATTCTGCTAGGAACCATGAATTGAAATAATAAAATATTATGAAGAACGTAGAATATTTTATATGATTCATTGATGAATCTTGCGACTAGAAATAATTAATTAATTGATGGCTCTATACTAGCAGGCCAGCTGTCTAGGAGCATTGTAATGAATCGAAAATCGAGGTATGAACTAATTGAAGCGTAATACTCGATTTGAATGTCTATTCTGTAAAGTCAGGGAACATTGCGACATATTAAAGACGTTATTGCTCTATACTAGTGATTAATACATCTAGGATCCGTACAATCATCTCGATTCTATACAGAAGTGATTACTGAAATTTTTCACTTAATGAAATATGTCGTGGTCTCAGTTGAGAGACTGCATATGTATGCTCTGAGAGGAAATACACTCAATCACAGGTTATTAAGGATGTTCCGAGAAGCAGTACACTCAGTCAGAGATCATCATGGCATGAGTTTTCATGCTTAAAAGAGAGACATGAATCTCAATATTCATCTGACTACTGGATCAGGAATATGCAAGATTACGATTTTAGCCTTTGTCAAAAATCCACCATCAACATTAAGTCCCCTGCTTAGTGAAGGACGGTCATGTTCCTCAATCAGCACTGGATGGTGATTTTTCTAGTTATTAGACGAAATAAGTAATTGAACTTAGTCGTAAAAAAGAATGTTACCGGATTTTCAATGATGTCGCGTACGAGCCACGGCTTGAACGAAGATCCCAGTAGCATGATAGAGTATCGTTTAGCGAGCGTAAATTGGTGTAGCACCGCTGATTTGGTGATGGGACGTTTAACCTTGGTCGACTTAGGATTCACGGGTCAGGGTCCAAGAAAGGAAATCCTTGTGAAATTAGGTTTTGGAAATAAAATTTAATATAAAAGGGATAAACACCTTTTTTTATTTCTCTTCCAACGACCGACCACCACCTTCATCCCTTCCTTCCTCCACGTTCGAGTAACAGAGGAAAGCAGGAAAAAAATTTCGGAGCTCATTGCCGCCATCCGATCATCGCTGCCACCGTCCGGCCATATTCTGGCTGGCACCGACCAAGTAAGCAACAAAATTTTTTTTTTGATGTTTCATGAGTTGTTCATGCCTTGTTCATGTAAAAATTATATGTACATATGCATATATAGGCATGAGTTTTATAGAAAACCCTTGTTTTAGGAACGGACGTTCGTTCATTCGTTAGTTTAAGAAACGAGCAATAATCCCTAACTTAGGAGAGAGATTTTTTTGTTTGTTTGTTTGAATAGACCTGTGTCTAGTGATAAAATTTTCTTTATGAGATTTGTTGAAAACCAAAATTTTATCTTAAAAGTGTGAGTTTTCACAAAATCAGGATAAACTCTCGATTCAAAGACGGACGACTGTGTGAGGGGAAAGTTTTTTTTTATTTTGACAAAACCGTGACATATTCACGATTTTTATTTATTTATTTACGTGAGTAAAAAAAAGTTTACATGAGTAATTCACGTTAAATATATATATATATATATTATTTTTTTGAAAATAAAAAATTGATTTTGAGTAATCATTAAAAGTGGACAATTATTTATGATGAAATATTGCCTTGGTGTGAGTTTTTTCATAACTCAGTGGTGGATGTTCACACAGTAAAAATTATGTTCATGATTTTATGAAAAAAATCAGGTTTCTATTTTGGAGTAATAAAGTTTTGCTCGTTTTTTGCAGGTTTGAAGAAACAAGCAAGTTTAGAAGTGTTAACTATTGTATCTCAATCACTACTGTTAGTGGAATCGTAAGCAGGTAAGAGTTAAGGATTACCATTTTGTAGATAGTATGAGCATTTTTATTATCCAATTGTCTCATTCCGTCGCTTCGTCGAGGTTTGCGTCGTGTATGGATGATATACTGAAGTAGAGTATTGTGTGGATGTTACAGCTACTTCGCAAGGATGTCTGATTCCCAAGATAATGATGCCTCCAGAGATGACATATGTATGTATGAGGTTTCTATTAGTGAAGAAGGGGAATAAGAAACACCTGGAATCAAAAATATTCTGAATACAGATGATAAGTTCTTCATGGTTCAGCATAGACCTGAAAAACGTCTCAGGACCCCAGCATTTCGTCGTTTGATAAATCCTAGAGATGTTACTCAAAAGAAATTGGTGACTCCTCAGGAGGCTATCCGATTCTGTCTCCAACGAGGACATTTTCTGCTTCAATTATAGAATTTAAGCTTTCTCGACGACCTTTAGAAAATTTTTCTGGATGGACAAGGCATATGCGGGGTTTTCCTCATGTTCGAGCCATGCTGGATCGTGCACAGGTAACAAAGACTATTCAAACATTTGGAGACTTGTTCATTTTTCACGATGTGCGAGGTATAGTATCTCTGCTTGCTCGCTGGTGCATTCTGACCCATACTTTCATATGAAGATAGGGAGAGTTTACCATCACTTTAGAGGACGTAGTTACTTTGTTGCATCTCCCCATCACGGGTAATCTTCCTGAAAGACTTTCGGCAGAGGAGACGACAATCTCTAACATCTTGACAACCGAGATGGAGGTAATTAATAAAGTATCCAACAAATGTTTTTATGCTCACTGGTTAACACATTAGTGGCCGAGAGATAATGCTCCTGACAGGCCTGTCGATGGTACGTTATCTATCACTGCTTTCTTGTGTTTATGGTTGTCCAGAGATATATTTGAAAATTGTGGAATTTTTTTGAAGTCGTTCGTGATTTACTTTGCTATTAAAATGGCCCAAGGTGAGCAACTTCCAATCGGTAGCCTGTTCTTTGGCTCTTTGTACTCTAACTTAGACTCCTTGATTATAGACTCCAGTGTCTCAAACAGCTTTATGAAGATTGAATGCTTTGCCAATACGATGTTTCTCCAAGCTTTAATGTGGGAATGCTTCAATAATTATGCACCCATTCCTCATAACATCCTACAAGGACCGAATGTTGATGCTCGCCATGTTTTCTATGAGAAGGATAATGCCAAGATTATGCGTTGGTCTACAAAGCATCCCCAACTCAAGACGCGTCTTGTCCATGTGTTAGACAATGAGTCTGAGTTCAATTTTCGTCCATTGGTGTCAATTTCTTCTTATATTTCTCAGTTGACAACTTTCGATGCTGGAGAAAGTATTACTTTGAAATCTGGTGCAAATCTGAGCGATGGTGAGAGATATTTTATGCTGAGTTGCACTCCTAGTTATTTAGTATCAGCAATATATGGATACCTTTCAGTGGAAGAATACAACATTCATAGAGCAGTTCGACAAATGGGTATGGATCAGTGTGTTCCGGATTTTTGAAGGAAGAAACCATCGGTTGAACAACATAAGACCCATTTAGACCGCACTCATGTGGAAGGAAGCAATTACTGGTTCCATTGTTCTGAGCGAATTACGTATGTAACTCCTGGTTACATAGACTTTTGGAATCAGCAAATTGAGCGCTTACGTGATTTTGTGATGGCTATTCAGCCTCTGGTGAAAGATCCTCCTTCTGCTGAGATGATTTCCACTCGACCAAGACTGAAGTATCTCTCTGGCGATGATAAACGAAAGATACCTCCAGGGTGTTCACAAGTATGTATCTTTCTTATAATCTTCATAAAGACATGGTAATTTCATTTTGACTATTTCATCAATTTTATCGCAGGATGGTCGCATCGTGAAACCTCGAATCGATGTAGACTTCTCAGAAATAGAATAAATTATTCATAACACAGAAGGCAGGATCAAGAATTATAAGATGTTACCTAACACCATAAAGTCCCCATTTGTTTCTTTGGTGAGTTGTCAGTACTTCTTTTGCTGTGACTTCTTATTATCCGTGTAATTAGGATTACAAAACCAATGTTTGTTACTTCATTACAAAACTTTGCTCTGTCAAGTATCGACGATCTTCAATTCACTGCTGCTGGGCAAGCAGTTTCTGACTCGAGTGTTGAAAAAGAGGTTGATGTAAGTATCTCTTCGCACAACCAATTATGATACTTTGCTAATAAAATACTAATTATTGTGAATGCATCCAAGAGGAAGTTATCATGGAAGTGGAGAATACTGGTGATGCTCGTTCATCTTCGGAAGATTGTGACGAAGAAGATTCCCAGAACTCAAGATCGAATGGAAGCAATGATGCTCCTGACGCTGTTATTGGAAATTCCGGCTCTTCTAATGCTTCAGAGACCATCCAAGTAAGTATACTTCTTGTATTTTATTCATAGAAGCATAAAATTTCTGATTTGTGAATGCATAGATGAGAATCCATATGAATACACGAGAAATTTTGGCGAAATACGTCACCAGAAAATCCAGAATTCAGCCTCTTAGTAAAAATGTTGTAGAATCTTCGTCCGATGTCGGATTTTTACGGTCTACCACAGTTTTCCAATGCCTAGGAAATTTACAAGCTTTACCAAATAAGATTATTGACTTTTGAGCATGTTTAAGGATCGAAATAGGCGAAACAGTAAACTTCCAGGAGACTTCTAGAAATTTTTCAGTTGTCATGTAGTCCAATGTATTGGCCACATCTCTTTGCTCGCTTATCCAATTGATGTAGATTTTGGATATGTTGTAGAGGACATCTGTACGAAGAGAATGAAATATGACTCAACCTTACATTCCTTACCAATTGCTCCCAGTTCGTCGTTTTGTACATGACCGTGTAAAATTAACCCAGACGAAGTTACTTGTAAAACGTTTTTCTCATGTCTTCACGTTATTTGCTTGTTTCTTGAATGTACAATGAAGAATCTTTGATGATGTTAGATGATTTACATCCTGAATTTATGATTTCCTTTAATTTACACGCTTGGAGCGCTCTAATCTCACGTAATCATCATATTAGGTGCCAAATGATGAAGTTGAGAATAATCGCGTTGATGACGATGGTACGTGCGGAATTATGAATCAAAGTGGTGAAACAACCATTCCTGAACCTC
Organism: Papaver somniferum; assembly: GCF_003573695.1. Classification (NCBI taxonomy): domain Eukaryota; kingdom Viridiplantae; phylum Streptophyta; class Magnoliopsida; order Ranunculales; family Papaveraceae; genus Papaver; species Papaver somniferum. The sequence continues at coordinate 46,815,663 of NC_039363.1, forward strand.
AAGCTAGTGAGGTGGTCCTTACTGAAGATATTAAAGAGACCGAGGCTCAGGTCATCATTACTCTAGGGATAGAAGAAACCATGCCACAGATGGAAGAAACTGTGATAGACCTAACTGATCCTGCTCCAATGATAGAAGAAACTGCTCCAGAAATGGAAGAAACTGCTCTTGAGATAGAAAAGACTGCTTTAATGGTGGAGACTCGTATAGTGGTGCACATATACCCTAGTGCAGGGGTTATCTTTGAGCCCCCATTTGGTGAGTTACTCCCATACCATGAACTAGTTGGCGGATTCAGCGTTCCTACTGGATATGCAGGCTTGTACGAGAATATATGGAAGAAGTTTGGTCATATCATCGTTACCAAAGACCCCAAACCTACATACTCTTTGACAATGCAAGTAGGTGTTATCTTGCGTGTTATATACGATATATGCACCAGGGCTAGAAATACCGTTACTCAAGATGTACTCTTTGATTGGGAGTTCAACTTGGAGAATTCTGAGAGACTCGGCTTCAATGTGAAGTGGCTTAGTAAGAAGATAAACATTATCAAGGACTCATACGAGAATAACATACCCTTTCCCAATGATGCTGTGATGGAGAATGAAGACAAGATTGCTAGATTGACTGAAGGCTGGAGCTGGATAAGGCGGATTTACAAGTCTTGAAGGATGCAGAGGAGAAAAATCTTACTTCGCTGATTTTGTTTAATTTCTTTTCCATGATCTCTTGAACTTCTGAGAGATGTGAGGTTTTTGCTTTTTGGTTTTGGTTTTGGTTTTGGATAAGTAGATGATTGAGGATTTTGTTTTGGATTTGATAAAGATTTTATTTAAGTAAAATGAACTTTAATTAATTGTTGAATTCAAATAATGAATGCAAGTATTGCAAACGTTTTCGAGGAATTAAAATACAATGAAAGAAAATACTAAATGCCAAATTCAGATATTTTGGGTGTTCGTTCCTTGAACCTCAATACCTCAAAGATCCAATATCTTAGGCGTCAAATTCTTTGAGCCAAGTCTCGTGTATTTCTGCCACATTAGCCTCGCCATCTATGTTGATTAATCTGTAATATCCATCAGCAACAAAATTAGAGATCATGAAAGGTCCTTCCCAGTTGGAGTTACTCGTAGAATGAAGATTACGCTTAGTTGCTTTGAGAACTAAATCTCCTTCATGGAACTTGTTAGACTTGATCATCCGCGCCCTGAATATCTTCTGTTAGTTTGGAACTCCTTGTACAATGGGATTCCATATTTGTGTAGCCTTCAAATCTTGCGGCACATATGGAAACTCGTGCAAGGGAGAATATCTGAGATGCTGCTTGTTATGTTCAGTCATTATTTCAACAATGACCGTATCAGTGAGATGCTCGACTCTGAGAGGCTCCGCGTCCAAACACTTGGTGAAACATTGCTGAAGTAAGGTTATCCATTCATAGCATTTTTCAATAGCTAAGTTTTTGGTGGAGTGAAACTCCCGGACCAGAGAAGCATGTTTCAAAATTGATAATATGGATGCATGAGGGGGAATAAGACTTGCCTGAGTGCGGAACCTTTTGATGGAAGAATGTGCATTTCCTTTAGGTTTTTGTGTTAGCTCCATCAAGGCTTTGACTTCCTTAAAATGCTCGAAGGATGGAGTATCCTCTATTTCTTCTGAATCAGAGCTTTCTTCAACAGAGAAATGTGTAATTGAAGGTGTTGGAGTTCCCTTTTCAGCATGAATCCACGTACGTCCGAGGATCATATCATATCCTGGATCTTCTCGGATTATGAAAATCTTGGTTTCTGTCCAGGTCGAGTTTACCCTCATCTTGATAGTAATGTAGCCATAAGCATCTCTGAGCATTCCTTCATGATCCCTGATTGAGATTGGAGCGTGAGTAGCTTCTTATCGAGTGATACCATCAACTCAGAGAGTTTTCAAACGGATGACATTGACAGCAGTTCCAAGATCAATCAATGCATGTTTGAATTCATTTCCTTTGAGATGGACCGTAGTGAGAAGTCCCAGTCATACGTCTCCTTGTATATTACCGGAGGCTCAGGGAGTATCTCCTGAACTGATAAACGCCTTACTGACACGATGTGATTCAATGCAGCAAACATGTTCTTCCTTTGAGACTTTGATAAGTACAACAATTCACAGACATGCTCGATTAAAGACTGGGCCACTTCTTTGACAAGTGATTCAGAGAGAGTTAAGGTTCTGACCGGGAGAGGGTCCATGTGTACTCCTTCAGTCCCCAAGTTAAGCTCTCCTAATTCGACTTTTTATTTGAATATGCGCTTCAAAATCCTACAGTCGCTAGTGGGATGATTGCCGAATCTGTGAAAACGACAGTAACGAGGATTCTATTTCCTCTTCGGTTGGTTCTTTTCTGACATATGGTAACTTGATTGCACCATCTTGGATCCAAACTTCCAGCATTTCAATTACCTTTTCAATGGGAAAAGGGAAGTCAGGTTTTGCTTGATCAGTTCTTGTGTGTTGGGTTGGAGTTTGTGTGTCTCGAGTTTGATTATCCTTCTTTGGTGCTTTCAGGGGAGCTGAAGAAGCGTGCTTGCGTCGTGACTCGGCTTTCCGTTTGATCCCTTATGCAACAACATTTGTGGAAGGTTGGAGGTTGCACTGTTTGTTGATCAAACGCTTGCTGCCTCGAGTCTCTCGCAGTTCCTCAGCTTTTGTAGCTTTTGGTCTTTCCAGTAAAGCAGGTGCAGTAGTTGCTGATCGCTTAGCCGCTTCATACAGTTCTGAAAAAGTATGGAACCCGAGATTTTCTAGTAAAGCTCTGTAGACCTGGATCATTACGTTGATACACAAGTCTACAAGTTGTTGTTCTGTGATGTTTGGATCTGGAAATCCAAGGCTTGAACTCTGAATCTTTTCACATAGTCATTGGGATATCCATTGCTCCTTTGAAACATCCTTCCTATATCAAAGAGAGTGATTTGCTCTGAAACGAAGAAGTATTTTATGTAAAAAACATTAATCATTTCCCCCTAACTAGTGATACTTCCTGGTGTGATGTTGTTGTACCAGGTATATGCTCTGCCCTTTAGAGACTTTGAAAATTTCTTCAGACTGACGACATGGTTGTGCTCATGTTCGCCCAATGCTTCCAGAAACCGAGAAACATGCTCTCGAGCATTGCATGTTCCATCATATAGAGTGAACGCTGGAGAGGTATAACCTTTTGGAACAGGAATCTTTTGCGTAGCAGCATGGTATGGAGGTTGGTGACGGTGGACAAAGAATGTCTTATATTTTCCACGGTCCTCCAAGTAGCGTTCCAAATCTTCACGAGTGATGAAACTTGATGATTCTTTTGCTAGAGGGTCATCTGCATCTTTGAGGACTTCATCATCATACGCCACATGAATTGAAGAGGTTTCAGGATCAGCAACCTGAGATGTTTCTTTGGCTTTTCCTTTCTCTGAATCGTCCTGAGTTTTCTATGACATTTTATCTGTGACAGTTTTGAGATAGTTTCATAACTCCTTCTGTGTTGTGGCCATATCAGTCTGATTTTTAGCGAGAACTTCCTGAACCTTCATAAGATCAGTTATGGTGGGCGGGTTTTCTCTGCTTTCTTCAGGAGACCGGCCGAAGATAGGATTGCTTTCAATATTGGTTTGAGGAGGTGTGTTGTCACCAACACCGTTGTCGGAAGCAAAAGTAATTTCTGGAGTACCACCGCTATTGCTAGTGCTAGCATTATATGGGTTAGGATTTGTAACTGAACCTGACCTAAGATCAACCATCTTGATGAATTGAGATTGCAATCGAAAGACTAATTTCCCACTGTGGTCGCCAATCTGTTGATGGGAGAAAACAATTTACTGGTTTTTTAGGAAATGAGGAGACGAACGTGCAGAGGAGACTCCTCGAACTGAGCAAATTGCTTTAACCTTTTGCAAACAGATGCACTGCAAAAAGGGAGTGCTTTGAATTCGAGAGATCAATATGTAAGACTCCGGCCTAAACCAAGACAATGGTCGTTCCAGAGTCAATTCGATCACAAGAGAGGATGGGTCGATCTGTAGGAGGGAAGTTTAGAAGTGTGTGAGATCAATGATGATCAAGGATTATGAATGTGTTGTGTATTCTGCATGGGGGAAATAAGTTTTGATGATTGAATTTGCTCTGTTGAGAGTAATTGCTCAAATGCCGAGTTCTTGTTATGTTGTTTCAATCATGGGTTCAAAGACTTATTTATATTGCAATAAATTGATCCCATAAAGTGTGACGGTTGTTGGAGTCAAAGAGTGGGAAAGTGGAAATTATTTTAAAACCAGTTATTCACCATGCAAAGACTTGGTTGATTGTCCACCCACTACTTCATCAACTCCTTCAACCGCTTGCACGAATTAGTCACATTCTCATTGTGGGTGAACACACGTGCCGTAGGGCACCATACCAAAACCCTAGTTAATATCCCCCATGTGACAAGATTGATGTCTCGTGATTGTGGATTCTGCAAGGCGGACGTGTGTTTAATTAGTCAGTTGTTGAATTGATGAGACGATGAGTCTTTGTACTGCTGAGTCGAACATGATTTAGGAATGTTATAGGATTCATGAATTTAACATGTCTGTTGAGACAGATGTATAATTATCAAATGAATGTTGATGGTTAAAGTGAGAAAATATTGCTCATTCGATGAATTGTTGAATATTGATAGTTGAACCAATACTCCTAGTCCGAGCAAATATTGCTCATGTGAGCAAATGTTGCTCGTTTAATGAATTATTGGTAGCAGGACCAAATAGAATGTTAATTTAAGATACTGGCGACTGGACCAAGTATAATCAATTAAAATGTTGATTGCGGGATCAACATAAAATTATTAGTGTTTGAACCTGCTCAGAATTATGCTTTGCAGAGCCTTGGATTCGAAACCTTAATTTTGATCAATTGCTGATCAATTGATGATTTATTGAAAATAAACCATGGAGTGAGAGAGGGACCGACTACATGGGATGACAGGCCGACCATGTAGCGCCCAGATGCTTGAGTGAACCAGCACCAAAATCTCATGAAGACCAGTTGGTGAAAGGAGGATTAAATGCTGGTTTAATCATTTATTGAAATAACATTCCTCTGAGTGAGGGACCGAACAAGAAGTCATGGAACCGGCCCTGGTTGGTCATGGGACTAACTGATAATCGTTTGATGAAAGTATAATTGTTTGGAAAAGTTTGAACCTATTATGAAAAAATTAGGTCAAATTAAGAAAATATGTGGGATTGGCCTCTTGCAAGCCAAAGGGCCAACCTTAGTCGGTCAAGGTAATATGCCCATGTCACCATAGTGTGTGTGTCCCAGTCCTGAGAATTTTGATATTTTCTGATGCCCGTTTGAGCAACATTTGAGGAAATATGAAGAGATAAGGGTTTTGTTCAAACTGAGGATCTTCATAAAATGAAGGAAATATTAATAAAATAAGGGATTACAAGGTGTGAGACCGGCCACGGCTAGGGCATGGTCGGGAGGCTAGTAATCCCGGTCCCGCAACACCTTTCCTAATTTTGTATTATTTCCATGATGTTGAGGAAATATCATGAAACTAAAGAGTTTGTTGAGACGAAGGAGTTTCCATGAGATGAAGAAAATAATTATAAAATAAGAGATTACAAGGTGTGGGACCGACCATGGCTAAGGCATGGTCGGGCGGCTAGTAAGCCCGGTCCCGCGACACCTTTCCTATTTTTATATTATTTCAATGATGTTAAGGAAATATCATGAAACTAAAGAGTTTGTTGAAACGAAGGAGTTTCCATGAGATGAGGGAAATAATAATAATAAAATAAGGAATTACAAGGTGTGGGACCGGCCATGGCAAGGACATGGCCGGCCGACTAGTAAGCCCGGTCCCGCGATACCTTTCTTAATTTTATTTTATTTCCATGATGTTAAGGAAATATCATGAAACTAAAGAGTTTGTTGAACGAAGGAGTTTCCATGAGATGAAGGAAATAATAATAATAATATATAAGGAATTACAAGGTGTTGGACCGGACACGGCTAGGGCATGGCCGGCCGGCCAGTAAGCCCGATCCCGCGACACCTTTCGTAATTTTATATTATTTCCATGATGTTAAGGATATATCATGAAACTAAGGAGTTTGTTGAAACGAAAGAATTTCGCTCAAATGAAGGACTTTGCTCAAATGAAGGAATTTTCATGAGATCAAGGAAAAATAATAAAATAAGATAGAATAAAGGAAGAGGCGTGGGACCGGCCATGGCGGTATGACCGGCCGGGAAGTGGGCTTGGTCCCCTTAGACGCCTCAATTAATATTTTATTATTATTATTTTCTTCCCTATTTTTCATAGGTTTCCTCATTCCTTCGTATTTTCGAATGCTCGTTCGTGCATTATTGCTGAGTACACTTGCACCATTTCCTCGGGGCTTATTCGATGGTGGCTCATATGCCCGTACGTTGAATATTTATTACTAACCCATGGAATTCTTCTAGGAAGAGCCATGAATTGAAGTAATAAAATATTATGAAGAACGTATAATATTTTCTAGGAATTCTTTGATGAATCTTGCAACTGGAAATAATTAATTAATTGTTGTCTCTATACTAGCAGGCCAGCTATCTAGGAGTATTATAATCATTCGACAATCGAGGTATGAGCTAATTGAAGCGCAATACTCGATTTGAATGTCTATTCTGTAAAGTCAGGGAACATTGCGACATACTGAAGACGTTATTGCTCTATACTAGTGATTAATACATCTAGGAGCCGTCTAATCATCTCGATTATATACAGAAGTGATTACTGAAATTTCTCAGTTAATGAAATATGTCGTGGTCTCAGTTGAGAGACTGCATATGTATGCTCTGATAGGCAATACACTCAATCAGAGGTTCTTAGGGATGTTCTGAGAGGCAGTACACTCAGCCAAAGATCATTATGGCATGAGTTTTCATGCTTAAAAGAGAGACATGAATCTCAATATTCGTCTGACTACTGGATGAACTCAGTTGAGAGGCTGCATATGTATGCTCTGATAGGCAATGCACTCAACGATAGGTTCTTAGGGATGTTCTGGGAGGCAGTACACTCAGTCAGAGATCATCATGGCATGAGTTTTCATGCTTAAAAGAGAGACATGAATCTCAATATTCGCATGACTACAGGATCAGGAATATGTAAGATTATGATTTTAGTCTATATCAAAAATCCACCATCAACACAGGGCAGTTGAAATCAACAGGATGAAACACAAGGTTAATACAATGGTTGGTATGATAAAAGATCGTGATTCCCAACTAATGGTTCTTCGTGAGGAAAATGATGTAGTTTGTTCATCACGAAGTTTACTCAAGGCTTAAATCAAAGAAGATGCCTGTGAAATTGAACGACTATTGAGTAATCTCTCTATTCAAGATAAAAGTCGTTCTGGGGAGTCTGTCACACCAAATACTTCTGAATCTACTGTGATATCAGAAAAAGTGACTAATTCTAATCATGTTTGTCAAATGAAAACAACTTCAGAAGTTAAACTGCAAACCCTTCCTATTGATAAAAAAGTGCTTGGTTCTTCCACTAATCATGGATTTACCACTTCTCTTGGAAGGAGGAAATCTTCTAACGATGTTTCTAATACTACGCTCTCTAATCACTCCAGTGATAAGAGAGTATGTATATTCTGTTATTCAAAAGGAAATGTTCAACGGAAGAGAAAACTGAAGCTGAATGACAAGTACTTTTGTCGACTTCAGCATACCTTAAATTTAATACTCAAAGGTGTAACTGACATTCGAATGTCTAAACCTATTGGTTTTAGTACCACCCTGTGTATTCTTCCAGGAAAGTCAATTCATTATGCTCAACGAACGTTCGAACCAATTGTAGCATTAATAAAAATCATTCAAGGAGATTTCAGAAAGGTTGATCATCTCAACCTAATGTAAAGAATGATGTTCAAGATGTGGAAAAAGTACCTGTTGTTGGAAGATATGAAGGACAACCTTAATCTAATAATTGATGGATACAAGGATCTTATCAACAGGCTGTCAAAATCCACCATACAAACTTCTTCTGGTAGGGATTCAAACTTAGTCTCATATTTTGATGACAACAAGTTTTATGATAAATTTTCATATTAAAAATGATTCTCTCCTAGAATTGTAAGGAAAAAGAGACTCAATCGTGAACATCATTCACTTAATGAGATTAAGGTTCATACTTGTGCTAATTGATAACAAGGTTGAAACCTCACTCACAAAAATCCTAGTTGACTGATATATGATCAGGTATACTTTTGGTAAAATGCATTCTGCATAGTTGTGTTATTTTCTTATCGTCCATAGCTAAACTATTGTCTATAGATAAGCTTTACCTAAATATTGGATGTGTCTCGTGAATCTCTTCGTTTTTATTTCTTGACTTTTTTTAATTTGCAACTAAGTTGCCTGCTACTCTTGTGCTCTAAATTTGTCTCTCTCTGCAGAAATATAGAATTTATTGAGCCAAAAATTGTGAAAGAATATCTTCGCGCAGCAAAATTTCGCCGTCCTTCTAAAAAGTTATATTATGGCTTTAGTTTTTATTTCCCATTTGGGTTCAGATGGTATTCGTATGGGTACCCATTTACTTGTCACGAACTATCTTTAGAAACCTTAAAGTTCAGTGTCCCTAAGAAACCATTTAAATACCAAACTTATTCAGTCACGGACGCGTATTCTAGGATATTTTATTTTCTGTCAAGAATGTCTTCACCTTCTCGCACCTGTGATTTTTCAAAAGGTTTTCTTGATAAAGGTATTGGTTTCGAGTCCAAAAGGATGAAGAAAAGAACTCTTATAGAAGTTGACGATCTCTCTTCTCAATCACCTGATACTTATTCAGACATTGAGGATGATGAAGAAATTTCTGCTGAAGTGGTTCTTGATTTTATTAGGCACTTTGAGGAAGCAAAGCTGCAGCTTGTTGACACCATGAAGGGTCTTGATGTGTTACGAACTGAGTTGAAAAAGGTTAATTCTGACCTTGCTCTCATGAAGACACATGTTAAGGATCTTCTCATTGAGAATACCGTCTCCGATGAAGCGGTTAAAGCTGTCAATCACAAGCTCAAAGGTCTTGAAACCCGTGAAGCTTCCGAACGTGAACTTTGATCTAGCTTGTGATCGATTTTTGTTTTTAGAGTTTTTTTTTCTAGGAAACTTCTTATGAGAATTTATTCTTGTGTTTTAACAAGGATAACTAGGGTTTGGAATAACAATTATTGTGAGTACAGATAGTTATTGCCAACGATTTTCATCTTGCAATGTTTTTAGATTTATTTATGTAAGTTCTAAAGTTTACTTGGAAGATGATTTTGCAATATTAATCTTTATTGGTTTTATATATTGCAAAAAATTGTTGTGGGATATGTGTGTTTGCATCCGTGAACTATGATTGTCCCATATATGTCAAAAGTTAAGCCTATTATGTCATCATGCAAATATTGATGGAAGATAGGATGAACTTTTGATTGCAAAGATTAACTCTATTATATGTCTTTATGCAAATTTTGATGAAAATAGAATGAATCTTTGAATATTCCGTAATATTGGTCTTTCCCTGATCCACTTCTATGTGAAAGTACTATGCAACTCCGTAAGTTCTCTTAAGTTGAGCATTTCCGATTAAATTAGTCATGAGTTCTCTTGTGGTTAATTTAATTAAGTTTTCTGGATACAAATTAATGTTTCATGTGATTTGTTAATGTCCAAATAAATCCTTCTTTTCTTGTAAAAGTAAGGTCGCTCTTGTTGTTTTTTCGGGAATGACATTTTATGGGTGAGAGTTCTAAACTGAACTTGTGGTTAATTGCCAAATCTTTGTGGGAGTGCGGATGTGGAATATCGTAGGAGTTTTCTTGCTTCTTTATAAACTCCTTGATGAATACACTAAGTTCCGACTATGTGAAATCATCGAAACAAAGTTGATATGTTCTCTTTTAGTCATGAAGTATCTCTATGAGAATTTCATTATGATCCCGCTAGTTTTCGTACCTTTGCTAATTTATATTGACAAAAAAGGGGAGAATTAATGTGTAGTTCACACTACAAATACATATGGTTTACGGATCATTATGTAAGGGGGAGTGGTTTTCATGTGAAATGAAGTATTGACTTAGGGGGGGGTGATACATATCACCATATTTTGTTGTCAAAGTTGTGATATAATTGGACTTTGATGTTGTGTAATAATACTATGACACTGTATAACAATGAGAAATATAACAATGATTGAGAGCTACTGTTTTCTCATTGTTATGGCTACGGATATTCAACAAACTATGATGTTGAGTTGAACATATTCAGAATTACTTGAGTACTTGGAAGTAACGAAGATTTCGAGTAATGTTGAAGAACCATGGAAATCAAGCATTTGGATGAGAAGCTACAAAGTTTATTTATTTTGTAATCCATATGTATTAATAGTTTTGTCACTAAAATTGACAAAGGGGGAGATTGTTAGAGCACTGCTCGATCGAACTCGCAAGCATTGCTATCTCAAGCTTGTTGTCAAGTTTAGGTGCAAAAACTATAAGTCTTGATTTCTAGTCTACTTATAGCTAAGTCTCGGATTAGGATAAAAAGTGTAGTTATGCATTAGACTTCACGGCGTTCATCGATTGAAGACGAATAACTACTAAGGGGAGCTTGTGGAACTTCATCAACAAAAGGCATGTGGAAACTTGAACTCATCTATCAATCAAAAGTCTATCTACTCTATCTCCTATTTGAGATGAAAGTCGTATAACTATATAGACTTCGATTATACACATTTGATATTTAGAGCCGAGTTAAACTCGCTTACATATTTCTCGAAATATGTGTGGGTAAGCTTTCGCTTTAACCAATTTCATCTTATATTCTTGACGAAAGTCAAAAGATGATCATGTGAAAATCGCCTTTAACATCTTACATGATTTCAATGATTTAAATGAGAGTTTAGAACAAATAACCATGATTGGTATAACATAATATGCGTACTTGTATGCAAACTGTTGCAACTTATTCCAAGTCCGGGAACTATAGTATTCATACCCGTATGCGTACTGGTTGATTAATGAAAGTCCGGGAACTTAGTATGCATACCGGTATGCTAACTGGCGTGAGTTTCAAGTTCAGGAAATTCAACTGAGTTTGGAAGGTATGCGTACTAGTTCGCATACTGGCGAACCCAAACTTAGCCCGACCACTTAGGTATGCATACTCGTATGCTTACTTGAGTAGGTTATGTTCTAAAATCGGTTTGTTCATGGACTAATACATTTATATAATAAGGAATGCAATCTTTTGCAAACCGTGGCTATAATGTTTATGAATTAATTCGAGTGAATCAAAATCGATTTTTCTTCAATTGTACTTATATTAGAATATAAACAATTGAACAACTCTAGAACTAGTTTCATTTGAGCTAGTTATGGTTAAGATGAACAAGGTTGATATGAAAAGTGTTCATATGGATAACTTCGGTTAACTATTGTTGATCCAACAAAGGTGTACACGTTTAGGTACGGTTACTCATATCTAAATATTTATGTGTAACAAGCTAAGTTCGATCTAACGGTTGAAAGATATTAGCTTGAGTCTAATCAGGTTTTCATCTAACGGTGAATATTGAATGCTTTTTTACCAAGATAACATTGATCGCAAACCCTGATTCGAAGACTATACAAGGGAGAACTCTACCAACTGGGAAACCTAATCCCCACACCTCCTGTGTGATGCTAGTTGTGACTAGAGTCGTTTCTCCTTTAACCTTAGGTTTTTATAAAACCCAGTAGGTTAACGACTTAAAAACTTCATTGGGATTGTGAAGCCAGACCCAAATATTTTCTCTGGAGTTGCGTTTTCTAATCTTGCTATTTTCTGTCGTATTGAGTACCATCTTCTCTAAGATTTACTCGAGATTTAATCTCCGATAGGAAAGATAAAAAGTAGTCACAAACATCTTCATCTCATCGTTTCTGATTCCACAATATATTGTTTCTCTACCATACGATTAAGATTATTGTGAGGTGATTGATATTACTAGGCTGTTCTTCGGGAATATAAGTCCAGTGTATCAATTGGTTTTTGTTCAACTTGATTTATCAAAAGATGGAACAATATTCATAGGTATATCTGTGGGAGACATATTTATTTATTCAATAGAATTTTCTGTGTGAGACAGATTGGTTTATCAAGTCTTCGACTTTGGGTCATATCAACTCTTATTTGTGGGTGAGATCAGCTAAGAAAATCAAGTGCGCAGAGTCTTACTGGGATTCAGAGGCGTAAGGAACGCGACTGTACCTTGATCAGTGTGAAATTGGTTAGGTCTCAACTATATTCCAATCCGAAGTTAACTTGGAGTAGGATAGCGGCTTAATACAGTGTGGTATTCAAATCTGGACTGGGTCCCGGGGTTTTTCTGCATTTGCGCTTTCTTCGTTAACAAAACTTCTGGTATCTGTGTTACTTCTTTTCCGCATAATATTTTCTATATAATTGAAATATCACAGGTTGTGTGTAAGTTCAATCAATTGTGAATCCAACCTTTAGTTGTTGATTAAATTGATTGACACTTAGATATTGGTTTTTGATACCATCCAAGTTATTTCTTATATTCAATCGGGCCCGCAAATTCCTATTTGTTTGATTAGAGATTGAATTAAGAAATTGAGATATAACTCTTGGATATACTTTTCTTAAGATTGAGGCTGAATGTCTAGTTGATTCTCTTGAAAGTATATTGGAGTTAGTCCATACATATTGCTAAGCGAAATATTGGGTGTGGTTGTTAGACCCCCGTTTTTTCAGAAAGTAGCATCCAAGTAAGTCATGGGCCTAAAATACTTATAGCTCTGCTTACAAGCACCGAAACATATGAACTGCCTCTGAAATTGTCTCATGTATCAAAAAACTCAAAATTCACATAGCTAAGAGGATTACTTTCCTCAATGGATTTGACATACCAAGCTAAATCCATATACGACATCTCGTCATCTCCAAAATGTTGCTCAACTACTGCTTCCTTCCCTTTACGAGCATGGTGGTACTTAATGTTGGACCAAAAAGTATTCTTAAAGAGAGAAACGATCTGGTTGGGTTTTAAACTAGGATATCCATTTATATGGTCAGACTTCAAATGCTCGACTAACTTAGTTGTCACTGGTGGACTCTTTAACCTCAAACCAACACCACAACTACAAAAAGAAAACATAGAACAAGTAAAAATATATAATGTGCACCACAATGTACACCACTATGTACACCTAAAAATCCTACATAAGTAATGTGCACCACAATGTACACATAAAGCATATATACATACATTATTTATTTATTTTTGAAAAACAATGAACCTTTTCATTAATAGAAATTCGAGGTTACAATGAGTTTAAGATCGAAAACAAGAGAATACAAAGTAACAAGAACATATGGTAAAAGTAAAATCCCGAGAAATCCGACAAGAGAAAGGAAAGGATTACAGAAGTAAGACAAATACAAGTATGGATAAGATCCAATTAAATCGAAGGAAGAATGGTTTTTCTCGGAATTAAATTCCAACCATTTAGTTTGTTTTTCTTCTTTAGAAAGATGTGCTCCCAAAATAGGAGTGATTTGCTCAAATCTCTTGTAACTAGGGATGAAGCTTTCATCGTCAAAAAAATCATCGATGAAGATTCTGTCGCTGGATAAGTTGTGAACAAAGATTCATATGAAGATATCGTCGCCTGAGACAACAAAGATGAAGATTTTGTCGTTGGAGAGCATCACTATTGATCTTAAAACCCAACCCAATAACCAAGAATCACCACTAAAGCGAAGATAAACATCAAAAGAGTAGATAAAATCCCCATGACAGTGTAGATAAGTAAAAAACATGATAACAACTAAGCTAAAACTGCTAACTAACCTAGAAAGCAAGAAATAATGAAGATATATCTCAGATCCGGTCTAAAATGGACCAAATCTGAGCATAAAAGGGTTGTTGGTGATGGTTTTGTAAAAGAAGAAGAACGAGTGAGAGAGAAGAGAGAGGAAGCCACAACATGTTTTTAAAGGAAGTCTTACTAAAGCCTACATACATATAATGCACAACTATGCACTCAACTACGAACATCATAGAAGAAAAATTAGTAATATGGACAAACATGAACACCACTCACCTGTAAACCATATTAGCATCTTTCAGAACAAACCGAGATGTGTCGTCATTCACAGACAGAAAGTTGGACAACCATCACCTTAAAAAGACTTAGCAGGGTTATAATTTGGTCACTTTTTTTTTAAATCTGCTTTACCTTTCAGTTTATAGTTTACCGAACGCTCAGTTACTTATTCTGCAAAGTACAATACAAAAAAAAATCTTTCAAAAGATTTACAACAATAGCAAGCTAAGCCAAATTCTATTGGCTCGGCCAAGTTTTTTTTTTTTTTTTTTTAATAACGAAGGCCTTCAGCAAGGCTAATGATCCCCCTCGACTATTGGTACCACCCAAATAAGAGGCACAGACCAGTACATAGAAGACTTATGTTTTTTTGCCCATTGAGTTAGCTCATGAGCAACAGAATTACAAATTCTGGGTTGAAAGGAAAAAATACAAGCTTTTAAACTAGAAGCAAAAAAACTTAATATCCTTAAAGATAATTGACCCGAAGAGAAACAATTTATAAGGTCTTGAGCATGTGTAAGTTTCTGCCCCATTGTTTTCTCTAACACCGCCCAAATTGGTCTAGGTTCAGCCTCTTCAACAGATTGGACTTCAAACACCATAACAACACAAAAAGAAGCTTTACTGGAAAAATCCCTCATCACATAGCCTGATCCATTGTTCAAAGAATAATTATCAAAGCACCATCAATGTTGCATTTTATCCAACCAGTTGTGGGTTGGGGGGTGGGGTGGGGGGTGGGGGTTGGGTAATCCATGTATCCAGTAAACCAGTATGAATGGAATGGCTAATAGCTCAACAACATAGCTATAGCTCTGTTAAGAACAGCTAAATGGTTTTGGAAAACTAATAGATTTCTACTACTCCATATAGATCAAAGAATGGTGACAAATAGACACTGAAATTCATCAGGCAGTTTAGAGTTAGGATCCACTAACCAGAACATTAACCAATTGGTAAAGGTGTAGGTATTGACACACAGAGAAGATAAGACCAAGACATGCATAAAAGTTTCATTAGGGTGAAGACACCTGGAACAGTCAACTCCATTCATAAGCATTCTAGTCTAAAGAACAGTTCTAACAGGTATAGCATTCCTAGCAATCAACTTTCCAAATAAAAGTTAGAATTCTATGGAGAACTCGAATTTTTTATATACACTTCCAAAATTTACTACAACGGGAGGGTCTTATCTATAATTTTCAAATAGGCAGATTTAAATGTAAATTTAACATTCTTTGAAAAATCCCAAATCCTTCTATTATTAGGAGTGCATAACTATCTTAAGGGAATAAGGTTGATGTTGTCTGCCAAGTTATATGTCCGTGACTGTATTCAAATTCACTCATGATCACGGATGGCGACGATATTTCAAAGAAGGAATAAAAAAGAGAGCATGAAGGAACTTTTATTTGTCCGTCACATGATCCAACATGTACTGAGCTTTTTCTCCACAACGTCTGTCTCAAACACGCGTGTCCCATAGCATTACCCTCTAGAAGCGGCTACTTAAATGAAAAAACAAAGATTATTTTTGTTACCTTTTCGGTTTTGTTTGTTCTCTGAATCTTCACCGAAAGAGACACCAACAAGTGTGTCTAGTTTTCTTCTCAGTTGTTTCAGTTTCTTCAGTTGTTGTTTTTCTTCTTCATCCAATTTTTCTCAGAATTGTTTCAGACTACTCTCAACTGAACTCCACTTCTCGGATCTCAGTAATACCCGAAATTCTCGTTACAGATGTCAATTAAACCAAACAAATCTTAACTAAAACTAACAACTTAGTATCTTATATTATATTCTTAGTAATTCTTCCACAACTCCCTTTTGTCAATTAGGGTTATGTAGTATTTAGTTTTGGTAATGGAAGGAAAGTTAAAGACGAAATTTCTTACGAGAAAACAGTCATCAAAAGCACCAGATAAAGAATATGAAGAAGAAGAAGATAATGTATCAGTTGGAAATGGGATTAATGATTTAGGAGAGGAAGAAGAACCTGAAACTATTGATCCTACTGTTAAACTCATGTATTTAACTAATGAAGGTGATCTTGAAGGAATTCACCAGTTATTAGATTCAGGGATTAATGTTAATTTTAGGGATACTGATGGAAGAACAGCTCTTCATATTGCTGCTTGTCAAGGTTGTAATGATGTTGTTCAACTATTGATTCAAAAGGGTGCACAAATTGATCCTAAAGATCGATGGGGTAGTACGGTATGTTCAAGTTCACTATTAATTATGATTTCTGCTTCTAATTTATATATTTGATGTTCATTAGTGTTTTTGATATATGAAATGTTTGTTGTTAATCTTAATTTGTCTACGAAGGTGTGTACAAGAAATTCCATAATTGAATTTGACACGGCTCAATTTTATTTGTTAGGTAAAACAACAGTATTCGATAATAAGGGAGAGTTGTGATTTTTTTTTTTTTTGTTTCTATAACATTGATTTATGTATTGGTTTAATATAGAGGATAAATTAGTAGCCACATATTGATTTTTTTTTTCTTTTTCCGGCTCTTCTTGGTTAGAGAGCATAACTCATTGGAATTATGTCTTAGTATCTCCCTCTTCGATGTTGTTTACATTACATACTATTTCAATTGGCATCTGTTATGCACCCAGGAGAGCCTGAGAGGTCTCTGTTCTGCCAACTTTTATTGTACCAATTGCACATAGGTTTGATTTTGCGTAGACAGCCTCTTGCAGATGCAATACACTACAAAAACCACGAGGTGATCAAGCTTTTAGAGAAACATGGCGCGAAGTCTATGGTATGGCTTACATATGCTTAAGTTTTGAAATTTATTGTTTGGTTTAGGATTGATAAAATTTCAAATGTACCTAGGTGATCCTCAAGCTTATCAATTCTTGATTTTAAACATTTATTTGTCTAATATTACCTTTACAGATGGTTCCAATGCATGTTCAAAATTTACAAGAGATCCCAGAATATGAGATCGGTCCCGACGAGCTTGATTTTAGTAACAGTGTGGAAATAACCAAGGTAACCTCATTCTTATGATGACCTTTACTTCATTAATGGAAGTATCATTACTAGATTACATTGATGAGTAGAGTTAGAGTCTAACCTTTTATTAATAGCCGGTTTATGACTTCAAACATTTTCATGTGTTTCTAATCTGAAGTTTATGTTACTGCAACTTGCTGCATGTTTTATACTCCCTCCGTCCCACTATTAGTTGACCTATTTATTTTTAGATTTTGTCCCATAATAGATGACCTATATTAGTAAAGAATGAGATATTTCTAAAATTACCCTTTTAATTGATTATTATTAGTATAAGAAATATGCATAATTTGATAGGCATGTATATATTCGTTACATAGGTGTTTTAAAATGCTTTTCAATGGTATAAAGTTTGCGAACATCCATGGTGTAATTTGAGAGATAAATCATTTCTAATTTTACTTGTTATTATCCATAAGGTATAATTGCAAAAAATACTTAAAATACTCTTTTCCCTTCCTTGCCTTAAGAATTGTGCATTCCCTTCCTTGCCTTGAGAATTGTGCAAACTTGAACTAGGTCATCTAATAGTGGGACGGAGGGAGTATTATTCTTGTGAAATATTATTACGTGTCCGTCATTCTCCCTCTTTTACCAAGCCTTATGATCCTCTTGGCCGTATTTGCGTCATTGTGTGCATCTTGAGTAAATAAACATGAAGTGTCTAAATATGATTGAAGAGAGAGAACATTTAAATTGGCAAAGGGACTCAGACATGTCGGCTTCAAACTGAAAGCTTCCTGATAAAAAAAGGTGCTCATTAGGATCCTGTCCAGCAAAGAAAATATAATGTTTTCTCATCGATATATACAAATGAATCTTACAGAAGGTCAAGTAAATCAGGTGTAATACCATATTTTTCTTCTTTGTGCAATTTTTTTTGTTTGTTTTAGCCATTAAAATGATAGGTTTGAGGCATCCCAGTAAGTAGAAAACATGTTAAAATTTGATACTGTCACTATGTTCACCTTCAAAGTAAACCAAAGTTTAAAGGAAGATTCCATCAACAATTTGGCACTTTATGTTGATATGAGCAGTTTTATCTTCTTTTAGAAAAATTGCTTGCAGCAATTGCAAGTAACTTCTAGAATTTCACTTGTTCGACAAACTTCTCCTGTGTAGGATGTATAATCGTAGCACCCACTTGACCTTATTTTCATTTGAAAATATACAATGTTGATCTCTATCTTATCTATCTTAACTATTACAGGGCACGTTCCGTACTGCATCATGGCGTGGAATTGAAGTTGCAGTGAAAAAGATTGGGGAAGATTTGATCACTGATGAGGATAAAGTGTGGGTTGGTTTTTATATTACTAATGGATTTTGAGATATTAGTTGACATATTATCTGGTATGCTTTCAGTTTATGTCACTGAACACTAAATAATATTTTCTTATTCTCAAAAGAAAATATTAGTTGGTGTGATTTGAGTATGTTGTTAAATCATTTGGCCTTTTTATGCATTTGACATGACGCCTATGGTTCCTGCAGAAGGGCTTTTATTGATGAACTTGCGTTGCTGCAAAAGATGCGACATCCAAACGTTGTCCAGTTTTTGGGTGCCGTAACCCAAAGTACTCCAATGATGATTGTCACCGAATATCTACCTAAGGTTTGTCCGTCGTTTATTGAGTTAGTAACTGTTTTCCTCTATTCAGATTATGAAAGTTTTATTGCTCAGCTACAAAAAGTTAGATGCATGCTTAGGTGCAGAAGATATAGCATATCAATAGAAAGCCAACTAGATTCGGAGGGAGACTTTTGCTGGAGTTGTTACCTTCAGAGTAGTTTTGTGCTGCCATCAACTTCTATTTGAATTTATGCTGGTAGCTAGTTAGTTTGGAAAAAATTGCTTTGGGTTCCAGTTGTCTCTCTAGAATAAGGGGAACAAGTGAATGGTAGAAAGTCAAGCATTTAACTTTAAATTGATTGCCTTGTTTATCGCAAGTAATCTGGTAAAAGGTTGAAGGAAAATTTAACATACACTTAAATCAAGTTAACCAAACCATTGGATGCCATAATTGAAGCAAAAATATTGGCATATATAAGCACCTTTCTCTCTTTTTTGTTGTGGTTTAGCAAATAAAAATTCAGATCTTAGAAGATATATTTTTCAAGTTATGGATTACAAATTTCCACAATATGTTTATTACTATACCACGACAATATGGCAAATTTCAGGATTTTACTGTTGGAATTTCATATCATCCCAACTTTAAATTAGATCTATATATGGCTATCATCCGTACTTTATGCTGAAACAAATAACTCTACTTTTAACAAATACTACAACACAAAAGATAGTACTTCATGAGCATCAAAAGATACAAAACTATCTCTCTTTACATATCAACAACATACACGCTATATCATATCTTTATATAGAAACACTATCATACACTCTGTCATTAACAACAGCAAACACAGTAGAACGGGTTACTAATTCTCGTGCTTGAAGAATTGGTTTCAAATTTGAACTTCTTCTATGTCTCGTGCTCGAATGATGGACTAGTGGCTAGAAGAGAGTCCTGGTCATGCTTTAGTGCATGTCTCCCTAACGTTTCCTTCATGAGTTAGAGAGACATCTCATGGCTACATGGGACAGCTCAGTAGATACTCTGTAGTTTTTAGTGCATGATCAAACCATTATCACGGTGTAATCCAGATTACTTCTGGTCGACTTATATTAGGATTGCATAATTCATAAAAAACCAACATCTACTTTATCTTCTATCCCGTTTGTTTGTTTTGCAGGGTGATCTGCGTGCCTTTCTCAAAAGAAAAGGAGCACTAAAGCCAGTACTGGCAGTGAGATTTGCACTTGATATTGCAAGGTTTGCGCTTTCATGTATTATACTTTTTATTCCTTGATGAAATAATTCAACTGCTATTAGTAAATTACTTGGGTTATAATAATAAACATGTGTAAGGAATTTCCAGATCATGAAAGTATTATATGATAGCAGTAGAAGGAAGAATATTCTTTTAGTTTAACAATCAAACCGTTTCAACATCAGCAGTAACTGAAATAGTTGGTTTATCCTTTTATTTTACTAGTTCACAAATATACGGTGCACACAGTCTCTGAATTTGGATAGATCACATTAGTAATTGCCTAGTTGGCCAAATTCTCTTCCAGAAGTACAATTTTTATTTATAGTCTTGGATAGTTACAACAATCAAATAATGAAGTCGCGCTAAGAAGGAATTAAAATGGAATTTGTAAACCAGCAGCAGTTTTTGAAATTTAAAAAGAGGGAGGGTGGAGGAAATCCTAGAAACTTCAATACTGTGAGGTCCATTCTAGTACTAATTAGTGGTCCACTCCCTACTATATACAGAAGCATATCTTTGATTAGGTGCACATTTGGAGAGCTTCAAAATTCGTGGTTCAATGGTTTTTGAATATTTGCGCTTGTGTTTCATCTTATAGTTGGTAGTTCACTGAAAATTTGTGAGTCAATGTTTTAATTAGATCTGCATATTTCCCTTTTTGTATTGTCTCTAATTCTGCTGATTCTTCAGGGGAATGAACTATTTGCATGAAAACAAACCTGAAGCAATAGTCCACCGTGATCTGGAGCCTTCGTAAGTGTCTATGTTTAGCTTTATCTGTGAAACTGTTTTATCTGTGAAACTGTTAATAACAAGATCACTGGTCTCTGTTTTGCATTAAGTCTTTATTTTCCTCAAATTCTGACTTCCAGTGGTTCTTACTTTATCTACGAGTAAGATTACAGAAATATACTGCGGGATGATTCCGGGCATCTGAAAGTTGCGGATTTTGGAGTAAGCAAGCTGTTGAAAGTTGCGAAAACCGTTAAACAAGATAAATTCATATTCTCTCCAGAAACTTCATGTAAGATTAGTGCTATTTGTGTTAAATTTTTTTTTTTGAGCTTTTAATGTCAATTTGACATAGTTACCTGACTGGAAAAGTGGCAATGTTGGACATGTCGTCGTCTTATTCTCAGAAACAAATTGTACTTGGTAATGAAATGGTTTTATACTAATTCATCGAAGTATCTGTCACATTGACACCAAAGAGAGTTCAGTCAATCTCACATCATGTATCAGCATGGTGCTCTCAAATTTGACCTGATCATTAGTTATTTTCTTTGCTTCAACTGTGCTGAGTATTTACTGTTGAGTTAACTAAAATCCCCTGTAATACTTTTTCTTTTGAATAGGTCGTTATGTGGCACCAGAGGTATTTCGAAATGAAGAGTATGATCTAAAAGTAGATGTATTTTCATTTGCTTTAATTCTCCAAGAGGTAAAGGTTTTCTTCTATTACTGCTCGCCTGATTATTTGGGAAAATCTTGAGATGTTAGTCACATTTCCACCTATCTTCTATGCGACTTGTGCTAACTATTTCACACTTGTAATAAGAAAGAAATGACTATCCTAGTATTTCTGAATAATCTCCTCTGTCTTGTGTGCTTTAGATGATAGAAGGGCGCCCACCTTTTTTCACAAAACAGGAGGAAGAAGTTCCTAAAGCATATGCTGAAAAAGAACGCCCACCTTTCGGTGCTCCAGAAAGGCTTTACTCACATGGATTAAGAGAGTAAGTTTTTCGATTAGTTTAATCTATGTACGTATAAGATGCTGCAACTTAGTTGATAGCTGCAGCACGTATTGCTTTCGAACATAACACTGGGTAGTCCCGAATTAAATGTGGTCTTGTAGTGATTCCATTAGATAGGTGTTTGTCTGACACAAACATTGGTCATTTTTGGAAATGAGTAATGTGCTTTTGTAGATCATCCCACCTGCAAAGAGGTTCTGGGTCAGTTTTCTTAGAAAAGGTGATCGTATGGTCCAAAATTTCTAAGATTTAGAGATTCTGTTTTAGGCTGCATCAATCCAATGCTCAAACTTGGATCAAATGCTTCAATTCATGGATGGTGCAATGCACTTCAATACCTATGAAATACACATTTCGTACCCATGAACAGTTTGATACGCTAGGAGCTATCGTACTTACAAGTATCACAATAGCTAAGAAACTAAGACAGCTGGTCCGCGCAGTTCTTCACTTTGATGTAACTCAATCCTCGTCTTGAAACTTCGATGTGTTCTTTCTTGGACGACTCTGTTATAGTTCTTTTTCTCTTCTTCTTTATTTAATGTTTTTTTAATTTGCTTCTTAGAAAGTTAAAGAGTGTTTGTTTACAGCTTGCCAGCATTTCTAATAATATTATTTGCCTTACAGGTTGATAGAGAAATGCTGGAGTGAGAACCCAGCAGATAGACCGACATTCAGAGAAATTATTAGAAGGCTAGATGGTATCGATTATCTTTTTATGCAGAAGAGGCGTTGGAAGGTCAGTACTAGAACTGAAATTTTGGAATATACTTATAAAATCTCCTCGAGCTCAAGATCAGTCGAAGATCGACTCAGGACACTATCTTTGTTTTGATAGAGTTTTGTAACATCAGAAGTTTTCTTTATGAAAATATGGCTATTTTGACTCAACTAACCACCTTAGATTGATCTTAAGTTGTGAAATTTGATGGGGATAGATCACTTAGTTTTGCTTTCCAGTTACCATAGGTTCAAGGTATTATGTTAGATAGACAGATAAGTTGGTTTTCTTAATATGAAGCAATTTTGGACCATTCACTTGAGCTAGTGCATATTAAAGAGTAAATTTCATAAGAACTTCATAGGTTTTTCTTAAGATTTGTCTTACACGGATTTAGTATCATCTTTGCCATTTCGTTTCTCGGCAGCCATTTTTTTCTTTCTACACTGGTATCTACTTATTTTGAAATCTCACCTTCAGTTTGGCTATTTTTTGTATTTACAGATTAATATATTTAAATGCTTCGAGGGTTTTGAGGCCCTGTGGAGGAAAAATCATGCTTGCCCAAGCAATCGATCGTCTCGGTTTTCCACCAGACAATGAAGCAGTGCAGGTCTTCTTGTTTTCTTATACAGGTATATGATAGTTCTCTTGCTTTTGTTATTCCCTAGTTTCGGTGATATAGCCCATAGAGAAGCGTCAAGTTGTCTTTACGGTCTTGTTATTGTGTAAAAAATAATTACCCATCGTTACCCTCCATATTACTTGTTTGTAGACTTGTAGTTATTGGGTAACATGTAATTGTATTTAAACGAGTGATCTTTTCCCTTAAGTATTATTCTCAAAGAGATTCATCTTTGCGTTGTCACTGAATGATCCTTTTTGAATGGTAGGCCTCTTTGAATTACACAGAGAGATGTCAATTGATATAAAGCTTTAGTTTGAATGATTTAAGGGGGGCGTTCAGGATACAAGTCTGAATGAACTTCCAACTCATGGTTGATGCGAGGCATCCTTCACATGGGCATGAGTAGCACACAATGAACGAAACAGCTACGAGGTTGTATTGGTTATTTTGTACGCTTAAATCAATGGCCGTCATAATTATTTGAGTAACCATCAGATTGGTGCTGTTCTTTTGCAGCATGATATTCTGAAACCCCATGTTTGTGTTTCTGAAACATTAATTATTTTCATTATTTTTCCATGAATGAAGTCTCTAAGCACAAACTATCGGAATGTTTAGTGTTTGTATCCGTGTTTTCGCGGGAAGTTTTTGAATGAAACCTGTTTTGAGGCATACTGAATTTTTTTGAGGCATACTAAATAACGCTCGGATTATGATGTGGTCGGGATGCATATATTTTGTACGTGGTCCCTTTTAATATTTTGACACGTACTCAAATTAAAAACCCGTCCTCTTTAAATCCCGTTGCTTTATCTTTTTGAGAAAAAGTAGGAAGTTATGATAAAAAGTTAGGTAATGAAACTGTTTTGGAGAAAAAAATGTAGGTGTCACTTTTTAAAGATGAGCCACATATTTGAATACATACTTGAATGATGTGGCACCGACTAAATAATGCCAAAATAGGGTTGGTAAATAAAAAACAACATCACCAACATCACCCCTTATCCATCCTTTTTGATAATGACATAACTACCCTTATATAATTAGTGTTAATGATTATGATTAGATTTGATTAGCTAGGAATTTTAAGGATTGATTAAGAATTGAATTATTAGTGGTGAATTAGTAGATAAATCAAATTTATGTGAGAGAGTTGAGATTTTTGAGAGGAGGAAGAAGAAGAAGTGAAAAAAAACTTGGGTTTTGAATTTTGAGATTTTAGTGATTAGAAGTGAACAAAATGGGTGATTCAAATCAGAGGTAGACTTCTATATGAGGTTTAATTTTTTTTTATAAGTTGAATCTGTCGAAAAAATGAATTTTTAAAACCCAGATCTACTGACCAGATGAACAGTTCGGCTGAAAAGTTGTCAGCCGAACTTCACTGTGAAACTAACGAATTTAGGTTCGGCTGATTCGAACAAAATTTAGCAAAGTCGCATTAGCCGAACATAGTGTTTCTCTAAATCATACACTAGGTTCGGCTCAAAATTGATACTCCAAGATCAGCCGAACTGATCTTCTGAAAATCCTAATTTCATCTTTGAAATCATATGTTATCGATCAAACAAAATAAAATCAATCAAAAACAAGGTGGGTTTGTTACACATACATTCTAAAATACATCTAAGAGCAATTGAGATTTGGATTTCCCACTCCAATATCGCTCATTTCGATTCGTGTTTGCTTTGGTTGATCAATTTCTTGATTGAATTGGAGTCCAAGATGTTTAAGTTTAGAGTTTATTTTGATTTTTGATTTTAGGTTTTTGAGAATGAGGGCACTCTAGTAATTTAAATTGTTTAAGGGTATATAGGTAATTGCACTACCTTTAGACACCCCTTATAAACTCATCCTAGATGGTATAATGAATGAGTATGCCTCAAAAAAATTGAGTATGCCTCAAAACAGATTTCTTTTGAATTCCGGAAAGTGTATAACGTGAAATTCTAGGCCACCAAAATGACTTGTCTTTGTTTCTTTTTTTTTTGTCCATATTATTCCTGTTCTTTTGTCTATATTCTTCGTGAGTTACTTTTTACAAGGAAAGAAAGTTATTTTTTGTTTTGAAAGGTGCATATTTATTAAAGAAGAACGATTAGAGAGCTGTTCTTACAGTGCGGGTGTAGGTAACTCCATTTCTATCATCCAATACAATATTTGAAAGGAATGATCGACATGTCTTGTCCCAAATTCTTGTAGTTGATGTAGTATCGACCACTTCGTTAGCTAGTTTGTCCGCTGTCTGGTTTGCTTCCATGCAAGCATGTTTTAATCTATTAATCTAACTTGTGGTGTGCTCTCCATTAGCATTTTGATTTCCTGTGCCATTCCTTCTAGATGCCACGGTATGTTGTCATTCTTGTTCGTCAAGATATGTACTAGCGCCTTTGAGTCTGCTTCAAACCATACCATTGGCCATTGCTGTTGTTTTGCCATTTTTGTTGCCAATAGGAGTTCTCATGTCTCTGTCGCACTTGCTTTCGTGATTCCTAGTGGGGTTGCTATTGCCATGATTACTTGTCTTGAACTTGTTCTTCCAATACATCCTGCGCCTGCCGGTCCAGGATTTCCTCGTGCTGCTTGTTTCGTATTAATTTTAATCCATTATTGTTGTGGTGCTTGCCAGTTGACGTGTATCGTTATTTCCTTGAATCCTCTAGTTGATCGTGCTTGGGGTTGTTGTCCTGAATAAATGGGTGCTAGATAATGTTGGGCCCATTGGAACTCTGTAACCATTGTTGGGATTACACTCTTGTGCTGAGTAGCGGTTTGTTTCTTCCTTTGGTAAACCTGGGAGTTTCGACCCAGCCATAAATGCCATACGGTGAATCCGAATATGGTTTTAGTAGTTGCTGGTAGGTTGTTTGCTAACATATCCCATATGTTGTTTGGTTTGTTGGGTGTTGAGAGTGAGGTTGAAGTTGGATTTGGGCTTCTAGGGAGTTGGGTGATGATTAAGTTCCACACATCTATTGCTTGGGTACATTCGGAAAAGAGATGTTATTCGGTTTCTCTATGAATTGGACATAGATTTGTTGGGGTTAGGTTGATGTGATGAAGTGTATCGAAGATTGGTGATCCTTGTAAGACAACTTTCCACAAGAAAAGTATGATTTTTGGTGGGCAATTTAGGTCCCATATCGGTCTAAAGTCCACAGCATTGATGGTTTGGTGTGTAGGTGTTTGTGGTAATGGGTTTGGTGTTGAAGGATGAGGTTGAGTAATGATTGTGTATCCGGTTTTTGCAGTGTAATCTCCTGATTTTGAATGTGGCCATACATACCTGTCTTGGATGGGTTGGGTTGGTAGGTATATATTGATGATGTTTTGGGCCGTTTGTAGGTCGAATGATTGGAAGATGAGTTGGTGGTTCCATGAATTTAAATCTTGGTTGATGAGTGCAGCCACTTGTGTATTATCTGGTAAGGTTGTAGCGACTGGTGAAGTTTGTTTTGGTATCCATTTGCTATGGATGTTTGTTGAGTGACCATTACCAATGACTTTGAAATAATTATCCTACAAAATAGAAACCATGTTAGTTAAACTTTTCCAATATGGGCTTGCACTTGGTGCTGTCGGCCTGGTGTTCGTATGCTCCAAGATTGGTTCGAGATGAAGGTATTTATCATCACATATCTTTCTCCAAATTGATTGTCGTTCTGACTGCATGTGCCATACTCTCTTAAGTAGTAACTAGATTTGTGCCCGTGCTACGCATCGGGCATCACTTGGGGTGTGCAGGGCATCGCCCCGCCCCGTGGAGATGCATTTTTGATTTGGTGTGCGCGAGCTTCGCCCGCTCCGTGTAGACGCAGTTTTGATTTGACGTGCGGGGGGTTTCGCCCTGCCCCATGGTGATGCATTTTCGATTTGGTGTGGCAGGTGAATACATTAAATAGGTGGAAAAAATGAAGGAAATATGTGCAGATTTTATTTATTTTTTCGTTTTATCTTGACAGAAAATATGTGTGAAAGATGTGTTTTTTTTTTTCCTTTATGTATTAAATAAAGAAAAACAAAAATAGTCCTAATATGGTAGTTACTTGACTTTCCGAATTGAATTTGGACTTCAAAAAAATTCCAACACAGTAAGTTAAGTTTTCCTTTTGAAACTCTAATTTTTAGACTAATCATGTGTTGCCAAGTGTCCTCACCAAAATTCTCGTTTCAAAAAAGCCACAAATTTTGAGGTTTTTTCTTCTCATTTTTGTTTCATAATCATAAACCACAAATCTCTTTCTCCATTTTGTTATATATATTTTTTCGTTTTCTATCTATTATCTATCTATCCATCTAGTGTTTCAGAGGCATATTCTAGTTATCAATACAAATTGTGCCATTCTTTGAAAAAAAAAATCGCGCCTTTTAGCCACATTGGTAAGCAAAACTATTTGATCCCTAGCCTAATATAAATTTTGATCCTATTTTGTTATAGATTTTGTTCGTTTTCAATTTATTATTTATCTGTCTATCTATCTAGTATTTTACAAGTATATTTTAGTTATCAATACAAATTATGCCATTTGTTTGAAAAAAAATTGTCGTGCCTTTTGGCGACATTGGTAAGCAAAAATATTTGATCCCCAGCCTAGTGTAAATTCTGGTCGGTCATATATATGGGTGGAGACGACTTGCCAAAGTAGGTAGATCGATCATAAATTGTTGTGCTTTTCGGCCACATTGGTAAGTAAAAATATTTGATCCTTAGCCTAGTATAAATTCTGGTCCATCCTATATATGGGTGGCATGACGACTTGCCAAAGTAAGTAGATCAATTATAACCAACTAATTTGTTAACGAGATACTTTAGCTACATTGTCGAAGGCTAAGCTATAGTGACTATAAACTCACCTGAATAGCCAGATATTTAGATGAGTTTATTGCTCGGTGTGTTTGACGGAGATTTTTAGTTAGAATCAAGGTGTCTACCTTTCTTTGATATTTTAAGGCTGGATACAAAGACCACGATAGCAATATAAGCTCGTGCATTTTTTTTCAGTATTAACCATCTCGAGCATAACTTTCATACACCATGCACCATTAATGCGATAAAACTCTTTTCTATGGTATGGCTTGCTCGAAATTATGCGCATGTTTTATCTTCTCAATTTAAGTTGCGGACCTGTACACCCACTACTCCATAAGCATATATTTAGGTAGGTTAATAATAAGAGTTTATTCAAAAAAGTAGAAATACTAATCGAGGAGAGAGAATGTACGGATTTCATGTAGCAAGGATGGTTTAGGAATTGTCTTCCCACAGTAGAAGAAAAGAGTCAAGGGGTTATGATCAACGAGGGTTGCAGCATGAAGATTCAATAGGTACGATAGGAAAGTTTCAAGATTGGGTTTCAGTTCTAAAAGGAAAATCAATTTCGAGTGGTGCAAGTGAAGAGAAGAGGAAAGAAAAAGAAGGAGATTGGGTTGCAGTTACAAGCATAAAAAGATCTAGAGTGATTCCTGAATCCTCTATGATTATGATTGATTGTGAATACAAATCTTTTGTCTTATCAAAAAAATCTGGTGAAATTCTGGCTACAAAAGCAACTAGAAATATAAAGGACTTAATGCAATTCAATCTTAGTAGATCTGCTTTAGTATGTCTTAAAAATCTTATGCGCAAGGAATCTTATAAGAACTATTATGGTGCTTGGCATTGGGTCTTTGATAAAGGATCAGTATTCTTCTTGTTCGTGATAGGAACAAATATGGGGAGCTTTTGCGGCTATCTTTTACAACAAACAAGAAAAAGATTCACACTGTCTTTCCAGCTGAGGAAGGTTCGAATAGATGGAAGAGATTTGTCTTTGGTATAGACACTTTTTTTATCTGGAAAACATTCATCAATAGATAAAGAGAGTAAGGAAAAAGAAGTTACACAAGATCAAACGTTCAAAGTGCCAGTTTCTCGAAATACAACAACTGAAACAGTCTCACATGTAAGGATTGATACTCAATGGGATCAAGCTATCATCATTGAATCATCATGTTATGTTGGTTCATGGAGTAAGTTGGGAAAATAAATTGCAGATCGGTTTCCAATGGCTACAGAGTTTGATATCTTCCCGTTCGATGATAGAAGAGCTTTCTTTTTTCTTCGTTAGAATATAAGAAGATTATGATTAGTAGAGTTCAGTGGTATTCATAAGGGGTTACAATCCGTTTACTACCTTGGTGTCAATCTGTCAACACTATAACTTCTTCTAATATACTCAAAGATGGCGTCTGGATTGAGGTTAAGGATGTTCCTTTTAATTTTTGGTGTGATGATTTCTTTCATCAGCATGGATTCAAGTATGGTGGTCTATTAGAAATTCATTCATCCAATTTGGCATGGGAATATGCCTATGCAATTCGTCTCAAAGTTCAAAGTCTTGAACAACAGGAATCATCATTTATGTTTAATTATAATGGTTCTTCATTTCCCATTCATATTAAGCCAATGACCTTCAACAATGGAGTCTCTGAAAAATTTCACACAAGAGTTACAGTTACCAAGAATAACTCGGAGGTCCCACAGATCAGGGAAACATCTAGGAGTATATCGGAAAATACTCAAACTTTCCAAATTGGATGGCCTACGTTACAACAATCAAAGTCTGTGCAGTTATCTTCTCATAAGAATGTTCGTTTGGAGGATTTTCGCTCGTTGAAAAAGGAAAGGAAAAATCTTTTTAATTTGAATTTGAATACCCAGTCAGATCCAAAAAGAAAAGCTAGAAGGGTTCAGATTTTGGATAGGGGGCTACAAGCAGTCACTCTACCCAGCCAATAATTATTCCTAGAGCTGCCTTTTCTACATCGGCAAATGGAGATTCTGATAAAGGCACCCATGATACTATACCTTAACATATTTGCTCGGCTAATAAAGACACACAACTCGTGGAGAATCAGGAACGAAACCAATTTCTTTACAAATATGTCATTCTTTTAAGGGCACCGCTCAACCAACGACTATTTTTTATTTGAATTCGAAAAAGGTGGATAATACTTCGGAAAAAACAGTTTCAGTTCCCCAAGATATTTCAAAGGAAACTTCTTCATCCAGTGAATAAGAACATTTTTCAGAGCATTCTTCTTCTTCCACAAATTCGATTCAATCAAATTGCAGAAAATTTTATACGAAATGGAGTAAAATAAAGTCCGGCATTGAACCTTCATTGAGACAAAAATTTGAAGAGGTAGCAACACAGATGATTAATTTGGGACCACAACTGGGTTTATTCTTCAAAGAAAATCATGAAGAAAATATGGACACGATGTTGGAATCCATGCATTCTCATCTTGGTAATTTTAAGGCAGAAGGAGGTAAATTTACCTAATTTTATCAAAGAATTTTTAATTCTTAGGTGGATTCTTTCTTATGGATTTCAAAATTATCTGTTGGAATGTAGGAGGTTTGAATGACCTCAATAGAAGGGATGTGATCAAAAAGAAAGCTCGTGATTGGAAGCCAAGCATTTTTCTTCTTCAGGAGATAAAGCTTCAACAATGCACAGACCTTATAGTTTGGCAAACTTGGGGCAACAAAATTTTTAAGTAGTTAGATGCTCATTCTATGGGAAGCTCTGGTGGTATTCTTTGTTGCTGGGATGATTCTAAAATTAATGTTTTAGACTTCTTAATAGGTCATTATTCTATCACCATTTTGTGTCAAATGTGTGACACTAAGTTTGAATGGATCTTCACAGGAATTTATGCTCCAAATGCAAATGATTCTTTTGAAAGAAAACTTTTTTGGAGAGAATTAGAGGAAGTTAGATGTTATTGGAATCTTTCTTGGGTAATTGGTGGAGATCTCAATGAAATCAGATTTCTTCGTGAGAGATCTTCTGGTGGAGAAACTACATCTGGAATGAGAAGATTTAATAGGTTCATTGCCAAACATGCTCTTTTTGATATTCCTTTAAATGGAGCTACTTACAATTGGACCAATAATCAGTTCAATAACATTCGAAGTAGAATTGACAGAATTTTGGTTTCAGCTGCTTGGGAGCAACCATTTCCTAGAGTGATACAAAATGCACTTTCAAGACCTTGTTTAGATCATAATCCCATAGCTCTAATGATAGACGCATTTATGTGTCTATTTGTTCTCATTTACATGTATTGTTAGTGCTCGTTTTTGTACTTATTTGGTTATTTTGCGCTTTTGTAGGTGTTTTTGGAGAAATAAGTTTTTGCGGCGAAATGGGCTCGAAAAGTGGTATTTACACCCCGAGAGGAACTACCAGAAGCACCCCAGAAGTATGTTGGAGACACCCCAGAAATACCCCGGAGGAACCTCGAAAAAGTGCGGAAAACATCCTAGAAGAATTGCTAAAGGCACCCCTAAGTTGGATAAGGGGCACCCCATTTCAGGGCATGTACTAAAGGGACTCTCGAAATGGATAAGGGGAGGTCATCTACATAATTCAAATACAATTTTTGGCGGGAAACTGGCAGCAGCGAGGAGCAATTTTTGTGTGAGAATCTTTGGGCAGTTTTAAAGAGATTCAATTGTGGAATTCGATTGGGCTGGACTTACTAGAGCAAAACAGGGTTTGTGTGTGCGTTTGGGTCGAACATATTGGGCTAGAATGTCCGGGAGAAGTGAATCAAAGTTCAACAGGGATACGTATTCTTTCTGTTTATTTTCAAAGATTTTTTGAAGAATTTTGGGAGAGTTTTACGCTGGATAAAGATGTACCTAGTCTTGTTCAAGTCAGAGAATAGTTTGGATACGAGAGAATAGCCAACAGAACCACGTGAATCAATAGGAAAGTGATTTTTCTCCAAACTTCCCGAGAAGAATAATGAGATTATTCTCGGATTTGATCGAGTTTCTAGGGAGTTGGATAGCTATAAATAGCTGTGTTTTCATCATAGAAGGGTTAGAAACCATTAGGAGAGAGTTTAGAGGTCTGCAGAGAAGGGAGAATCGAGTTACAGAGAGTTACAGTGTTGCTGCTGCTGCTGCTCGAGGAGAAAGAAGAAGACGAAGAACAGACTAGCTAAGGCAGTCGTTCTTCAACAGTCTTAAAAGTGGAACCCAGTGTCGTTGTTTTACAGCACTTGAGTTGTATCGTTGATTTTCAGCCCTTTCCCCTTTGTAACAGTGGCGCTGTAACACCATTACAGCGTTGCAAATTCCTGTTTCATCTTATATTCATCAATAAAAACATCTATTTTAGCCATGAATTTATCTTGTGAGTGTGTTTTTGGGATGAGGAGCTAAACCCATTAGCCGAGGCAACGGAGGAATCCATTGTCCCAGATTAATTAGTATAATTATATTTTTATTATTTATTTGCAATATTTTTTATATGATTATTTGCATGGAATTGAAATAGATAAATTGATTTTTATTGAGTAGTTGTGAATTATTTTGATGAAGCATGCTGGGTTTTTTAAAACTTTTGATGTTTCAGACTCTGTGATTACAATTATTACTTCAAAAATTTATTATAGGCAAATATTAGAATCACTTGAAAAGGAAAAAATTGTATGAATATTGAATAGAATTTATCATTTAATGGGACAATGGTGGAATCCAGAGTCTTGGTGTTTTTCTCTATAACTTTGAACAACTTTATTTAATTGTCTAGTTTAATTTAAATCTAAAAATTGTTTTCTTCACAAGTCTGAAAAGAACCCTTTTACCACTATTACAACAACTTTTGGAAAAACACCAAATTTTTGGTGCCGCCGACGCGGATTTGTGTTTAGGTAGCATCTTTTTAGATTTATTTTTTATTATTATTTTTATTTGTTCCTCTTTACGTTTCTTTTTGTGTCTTTGATTTACAGGTTCGAAGTGGAATACTAAGGACTTGGGGAAAAAAGCTAAAAGCTAAAAGAGAAGAAAAAAAAGACATAATTTTTTTTTATGATTTAATTTTTATTATATATAGCTTTTATTTTTTTTAGAATTTGTAAATAGGCTTTATTTTTCATAATTTTTGTAATTTTTGGACTTTTTATTTGGACTTTATTCTGGACTTTTGGACATTTTTTTTAAAACCCTACGGAAGGGTTATATTAATAATAAAAAATATATATTAAATTGTGTGCAGAGAAGGACGGTGATTACAATATCACCTCGTCCCCTCGGGTTCGCACACGACATAGGAGTCGTGGCCCGAGTCGACGACAACGGTTCATCCCCCGTCTGGTACGGGAGGTAAGTCCAATCGAAACACTCGCGAATCCCCTGCAAGCGAGTTACTGTATTCCTTAAGGTGATAATTGTTTGAGGACGAACCAGACTGTCTTTATTTTCCTAGTAAAGGGAAAGGACTGGCCTAAACAAGATAAGGGTTCGGATTTCATCACCGTTCCCTTCTTGCCCGTTTTAGGAAAACAAAACCTAACGCGAACCCAAGCTTTAAAATCTGATTATAAAGAGACCTATAGGGTATCGA
Organism: Papaver somniferum; assembly: GCF_003573695.1. Taxonomy (NCBI): domain Eukaryota; kingdom Viridiplantae; phylum Streptophyta; class Magnoliopsida; order Ranunculales; family Papaveraceae; genus Papaver; species Papaver somniferum. The sequence goes on from NC_039363.1 coordinate 46,849,235, forward strand.
GCTTGTTAGGAAAAAATTTCGAAGGATATTGGTTACCTTTTAAGCAATTTCAAAGTTCATGATGACTTCTGGGAGTTTAAACAAGCCGCCTTGTAACGCTGGTGAGGCCTTGGGTATCAAAGCTCCATTGAGCTTCCCTCGCCTCAGTTTCATCTCACATTAGCTCAGATTGATACAGAGGGGTTGCTCAAACTGTAACGAATTCCCTTTCGAAGGATTAGAAGCTGGTCTAGAAACAATCTAAGTGGAGCCATCATGCTTTTTGTTTGCTAGAAATCTTTAGGTTTGCTTTGGTGAAGTCGAGTCAGCCTACTGTGTTTTTGTTAGAACAACCTTCCTTGTTAGGTTTTTATTCTTTTTGAATTTTTAGTGTATGCCCGATTTTGTTAATAGGGCTTGGAAAAGAGATACTCTAGGTCGATTGATTAGCGAAAAACCTAGTAGTTCTTCTGATATAAGCAGGGAGCTCGAAGATTCTTCTTTTGAGAGCCCTGTTTTTGGAAACTTCAATTTTGAGAATTTATCTCTGAGTGAAAAAAGTACCCCTAGTACTCCAGTTGTGCCAACGATGGCAACTTTTAAAGATTACATGTTCCCAACTAGGACCAACCGAGCTTCATGCATTAAATTTCCAGCCACTACGGCTAATTTTGAGATAAAACCTATTATTCTTCAGATGATCCCTATATTCTTAGGAAAAGATGATGAGAACCCTTATTTCCATATTAGGGACTTTGAGGAAATCTGTGGGACAATTAGAATAAAAGACCTTACTGATGAAGTCTTGAAACTTAAGATGTTTCCCTTTTCCTTGAGAGATAAAGCCAAGACCTGGCTGAACAACCTACCATCTGAATCATTTGAAACATGGAAGGAACTTATTGCTGCTTTCTATATGAAATTCTACCCTAAGCATAAAACTGCAGCTATTAGGCAGAAAATTAGTGCTAGTGTGCAACAAGAGGGAGAGTCTCTTTATAGGGTTTTAGAGCGATTCAATGATCTCCTATCTCAGTGTCCTCACATGGATTTGATAAGATGAAACTCGTACAGATTATTTATGATGGTTTAGATTATTCGACCAAAACCATGGTTGAGTCTATGTGCGCTGGTGAGTTCACTAATAAAAATGCTAATGTTGCTTTTACCTTCTTAGAAGTTATCGCTGAAAAATCCCAACAGTGGGAATCTTGTGTTGAACCCCCTAAAAGACTCTTTGTCAATATAAGTAGCACCAATGTGGTAGATACAAGCTTTGGGACAGATGTTAAGTTTGCTGCCTTGTCTAGAAGGTTAGAAGCTTTGGAATTGAATCAATCTAAACATAGGTCTTTTGTTGAACCTGATGATAGGAATAGAGCCTCTCAAGTCTCAAGTTGTGGAATAGAACCCGATAATTCATTTTAGGAAGGTCAGGTTAGTGAAGAACAAGCCCATGTTGTCTATAACAACGCTAGGTTTGAGAACCGTCAGAAGTTTGACCCATACTCAGAAACCTACAACCCTGGTTGGAGAAACCATCCTAATTTCTCTTGGTCTAAGAGACAGAGTCAAGGCCAGTCTAGCAATTCTCAGCCTCCCCCAAGTTTTGCTTTTAAGAACTCTTCAGGTCAAACCCAGTTTCAGAACACTTCTGAGAAAAATATCTCTACCTTAGAGGAAGCTATCACTATGTTAGTAAGTAACCATGACATGCTATCAAAGAACCACAAGAGCTTTCAACAAGAAACTAGGCAGGAATTGAAGAATACTTCCCATAGTCTTGCCAAGTTAGAACTTCAAGTAGGACAAATAACTAAGTTTATAAGTGAGAGAGAAGATGGAAGGTTCCTTAGTCATACCGATCCTAACCCCAAAGGAGAGAAATCGTACAATCATGTGAATGCTGTCACAACCCTGAGGAGTGGAAAGAAGGTTGACAACAAGGTTGCCATGCCTGATAGTGAACATGCTGTAGTTCACCCTGCTGAGCCAGAGAATGAAGAGACTGATAGAGTCTCTAAAGAGACCAATGAGGGTCCTGTTAAGCCCAACTTTGTTCCCAGAGCCCCGTTTCCCCATCTGCTAGTTCTGACTAAGAGGGAGTCCAACTTTAATGATATATTGGAGGTTTTTAAGCAGGTTAATATCAACCTTCCATTATTAGATGCAATTAGGCAGATTCCCTCTTATGCCAAGTTCCTTAAAGACTTGTGTACGCTATAGTGTAAGCTCAGTGTCCAAAGGAAAGACTTCATAGCTAGTCATGTGAGTTCTATTATTCAGAATACCACTACTCCTAAGTATAAAGACCCAGGGTCCCCGACCATTTCTTGCACAATAGGTAAATACCGTGTTGAGAAAGCGTTGCTTGACTTAGGAGCCAGTGTGAACTTAATGCCATACCATGTGTACCTTAAGCTAGGACTTGGTGAGATAAAACCTACCCAGATGACACTTCAGTTAGCTTATAGGTCCGTTAAAATTCCTCGTGGTGTGATCGAGGATGTTCTCATAGAGGTCGACAAGTTTATATATCCGGTGGATTTTGTTATCCTAGATACCCGACCTGTCCCTGACCCAGAGAACCAAATACCAGTGATTTTAGGTCGCCCGTTTTTAGCTACATCCAATGCGATCATTAATTGTCGAAATGGTATAATGAATTTGTCTTTTGGTAATATGACTATTGAGATGAACATTTTTAATATTAGTAAGCTACCCTCCGAGCTAGATGAATCGAGCGTAGAAGAGGTAAACATGATAGGAACCTTAGTTCAGGAGTCATTACCAAACATCGTATCGAAAGATCCGTTAGAGAGTTGTCTATCCCATTTTAGCCTGGATTTCGACGATGGTAGTAACATTGAACAAGTAAATGCTCTGTTAGATTCCATTCCTGTGTTAGATATTGATATATGGAAATATAGGTTTGAACCATTACTAGCTTCCGAGTCTACCTTAATACCTTGTTTAAAAGAGCCTCCTGAGTTGGAGCCTAATTATACATTTTTAGGCCCACCCAAGTCTTTTTCTGTGATTGTAGCATCCGATTTGGATAGTGATCAGGAGAATAGGCCAGAGACCGTGCTTCAAGAAAATAAGGAAGTTTTAGAGTTGACCATAGTAGCTATGAAGCAAGTAGAGGATGAACAACCTGATTATAACTTAGAGAAAGCAATTGACCTTTTTCAAGAACCCGATGGTCTAGAAATTAGGAACATTGTGACTAGTCTATGTAGAGGCACCCAAAATTCTAAGTTTGGGGGTAGAGAACTAGAAGAATCTCTTGAGCATTTTAAGGACTGGGAAGATCCGGAAATCCAAGCAATAATTAAAGGTTCGTCTGAGAGTAGTGAAAACCCTAAGTTTGGGGGTAGTAATGATTCTTGTGATCGTCAAGTATCCCCATTGGAAGTCCCTAACTTGGGACTCAAGCCTAGTGAGGTATTCCCTGAGTCTATTCAGACTCCACAACCCGATCCTCCTGATACTGTCCAGGAGAAAATCCATATGTTAGAGACCCGTTTTTCGGATGAATCTGTTTGCCGAGACACTCATATGAAGCCCAAGTGGGCACCTCAGATAAATCCAGTTGTCTTGCGAGAAACTTTAGATCAGGTTGTGCTCTATCTGCTCATTTTTCTGATCTTGAGCATTTGTCTCCTATTCGTGGCAGTTCTATTTGGTCTTATGGACCCACAATTGTTTCGACTATTGGTATACGACTTTGGAAGGTGACAATTCTTTTAGAGGTATTTGATGTCTAGCTAATGACTATAAATTTAGCATTTACTGGGAGGCTCCCGCGTTCATGTGATACGGTAATATCCTTCCTTATTTCTTTTCCCTCCAGTGGTAATAGTTTCTCCTTGTTCATGCTTTTAATTTCATCTTTAGAACATTGAGGACAATGTTAGATTTAAGTTTGGGGGTGGGGAAGAAACACTTTTTGTCACCTTTTTGCAATAAATAAACTCCAGAACCTAGAAATTTATGCCTATTAGGATGCACTAACAATCTAAGTGGATGGAAGCATTTTGGTTTAGGAGTTGAGGAACCAATCTGATTAGATGGAAACATCTAAAGAGTCTATTCATAAAAGCACAGAGCTCAGGTGTTAGAAATAACATGATAGTTTCACCATATCTCGTTGAGTCCTTTTCACTTTTTTTTTGTTGTTGTTTTCTTTTTAAATATGTTTCTAAGTGATTTGGTGGGGCTCACGATTCAAGTTGTTACCAATGCTAGGGTGAATTATAGTGATTGAGATACCATGAAAAAAAACAAAATTGAAAAAAAAAAAAGAAAAAAAAGAAAAAAAAAAAGAAAGAAAGAAATTGAGACCAGACCATTTGACCAAAAGGAATAAATTCAATAAAGTCGACCACTGGTACCCTTGTATTTGCCAGTTGTGTTGACCTAGAGTTAGGTTATCGACCACTGGTACCCTTGTATATGCCAGTTGTGTTTATATTAGTCAGACTAGTATCTCAATCCATTAGGATAGGTTCATTTTGGCGGAGGCCTTCAGACAGATATGGGAAACGTCGTTCACTTAGTAAACATCAAAACCATATATGTTTTTATATATCCATATTCTTGATCTATCCATGTGATTAGTTTTGACTCCGAATATGATGTCCATAGTGCAACTATCTGAGTAGAGCTCTGTCACTTTATATGAATTTTAGTATGCTTGAGTGCAAACTCGTGTACAACAATTGGAATTTCGCATCAGGGTACTTCTTCCTGTAGTCAATAAGTATGCCAACCAAGGAGATTCTTTAGTGCCTTCCAAGGTTCTGCGTAAATATCTAGGGTCTGGAGTAAAGATTTTGTGGGTATATCTCTGGTAAGCCCTCCCGAGACTATAACTCGGCCACTAGGGCCACCTAGGGGTTTAAAGGCTTATTGCATACGCTAAATGCAATCGACGATGCCTGCGACAGTGAGTTAGGATTTTATTTTGTAGTTTTGATTTGCTCGGGACTAGAAAATAATAAGTTTGGGGGTATTTGATAGACACATTTATGTGTCTATTTGTTCTCATTTACATGTATTGTTAGTGCTCGTTTTTGTACTTATTTGGTTATTTTGCGCTTTTGTAGGTGTTTTTGGAGAAATAAGTTTTTGCGGCGAAATGGGCTCGAAAAGTGGTATTTACACCCCGAGAGGAACTACCAGAAGCACCCCAGAAGTATGTTGGAGACACCCCAGAAATACCCCGGAGGAACCTCGAAAAAGTGCGGAAAACATCCTAGAAGAATTGCTAAAGGCACCCCTAAGTTGGATAAGGGGCACCCCATTTCAGGGCATGTACTAAAGGGACTCTCGAAATGGATAAGGGGAGGTCATCTACATAATTCAAATACAATTTTTGGCGGGAAACTGGCAGCAGCGAGGAGCAATTTTTGTGTGAGAATCTTTGGGCAGTTTTAAAGAGATTCAATTGTGGAATTCGATTGGGCTGGACTTACTAGAGCAAAACAGGGTTTGTGTGTGCGTTTGGGTCGAACATATTGGGCTAGAATGTCCGGGAGAAGTGAATCAAAGTTCAACAGGGATACGTATTCTTTCTGTTTATTTTCAAAGATTTTTTGAAGAATTTTGGGAGAGTTTTACGCTGGATAAAGATGTACCTAGTCTTGTTCAAGTCAGAGAATAGTTTGGATACGAGAGAATAGCCAACAGAACCACGTGAATCAATAGGAAAGTGATTTTTCTCCAAACTTCCCGAGAAGAATAATGAGATTATTCTCGGATTTGATCGAGTTTCTAGGGAGTTGGATAGCTATAAATAGCTGTGTTTTCATCATAGAAGGGTTAGAAACCATTAGGAGAGAGTTTAGAGGTCTGCAGAGAAGGGAGAATCGAGTTACAGAGAGTTACAGTGCTGCTGCTGCTGCTGCTCGAGGAGGAAGAAGAAGACGAAGAACAGACTAGCTAAGACAGTCGTTCTTCAACAGTCTTAAAAGTGGAACCCAGTGTCGTTGTTTACAGCACTTGAGTTGTATCGTTGATTTTCAGCCCTTTCCCCTTTGTAACAGTGGCGCTGTAACACCATTACAGCGTTGCAAATTCCTGTTTCATCTTATATTCATCAATAAAAACACCTATTTTAGCCATGAATTTATCCTATGAGTGTGTTTTTGGGATGAGGAGCTAAACCCATTAGCCGAGGCAACGGAGGAAGCCATTGTCCCAGATTAATTGGTATAATTCTATTTTTATTATTTATTTGCAATATTTTTTATATGATTATTTGCATGGAATTGAAATAGATAAATTGATTTTTATTGAGTAGTTGTGAATTATTTTGATGAAGCATGCTGGGTTTTTTAAAACTTTTGATGTTTCATACTCTGTGATTACAATTATTACTTCAAAAATTTATTATAGGCAAATATTAGAATCACTTGAAAAGGAAAAAATTGCATGAATATTGAATAGAATTTATCATTTAATGGGACAATGGTGGAATCCAGAGTCTTGGTGTTTTTCTCTATAACTTTGAACAACTTTATTTAATTGTCTAGTTTAATTTAAATCTAAAAATTGTTTTCTTCACAAGTCTGAAAAGAACCTTTTTACCACTATTACAACAACTTTTGGAAAAACACCATCTAATATGTGATGGTGTCAAGACAGGACCAGGGCCATTTGATAGGTGCTTAAAACACCTAATTTTATATCTAGTATTTATGCTTTCTTTGCTACTTTTCTTGTAAATTATGTATCTTATGGTTGTTTTTGAGTATTTAGGTACTTTGGAGTCATTCGAAGCAAAAGAAGAAGAAAGTGTCCATTTCGAGCAAAAAGGTGAAAATGCTGTGGAGGCGGATTATTTCTCATTGTTTTCTTTTATTTCTTCATCTCTTTCTGAGAAGTATGTCGGCTTTAATGATGCAATTTTTGTCTGAAAAGCACGACTACTGTAGCGATGAATAGAAATTGAAGAGAAAAAGTGAATCTGAGAAGTAAGAGGCGTATGCTGTTGGTGAAAGAATTCAAAGAAGGAGACAAAGCACGCTTTGGAGCACAAAGGGAAGAATCGTCAATTCACAGGCGAGTGGTAGTTGGATCTATGCGGCGAAGAAGCAGAAGAATGAACCGTCAGTTCTGCGCAACTGACATGCCAAATAAACGGGGTTACCTCTTATCTACTCTCCCTGGGTGGCTGTATCCATTCCCACTCCTACACAAGACCTAAAATCAAGAGAAGTGTTTTTCTGCGTCATTACTCTCAGACATAAAATTCAGAGATGAGGAAATATGGCTGCGCACATTATTATGTCCGAGACAGATCTGCTGCTAAAGAATCAAAATGAGATCGAATAAAATGAAGATGGGTTATGAATCTTTGGTTGATGAGAGTTAAAAAAATTCAGAGATGAGAGTGGGGATCGATTAGGGTTCAATGAAAGAATTTGTAAAGATTCAGTTGGAGAAATTTAGGGTTCGAATGAGTTGAAATGAAGGGGTTTTAAGCTGAGAGATGCAGCTGATGAAGATGATGGACTTGTGATCGACTCATAAAGCTTCTGGAAATTTTAGAGTTTCAGTTAGGGTTTTGGTGCGAATATGGAATGAAATGGATATGAAGATGAGTGAATGAAGAAGCTTCTTATCGTAATAATCGATTTGAGAGGTGGTTAAGCTTAGGTCGAGGTTGAATTAGCTGCTGGTGTTGTTGATTGAGAAGAAACAGAAATTAGGGTTTCTGTGATGTTTGAAATTGAAGACGATGAATGGAGAAGATTCAAAGAGTATCCATGGGTGTTTGTTGCTGATTCATGGCGAGGAAGAATTAATGGTGGCTACAGTCAAGAAGCTACAGAACACAAATTGATGTGAGTTGCTGCTGAGAGTGTTGATTTGAGGCTGTTGAAGTGGTTAGATGATGGCCAAAGGAGATAAAATGGGTGGATCTTAAATGGAATTGCAGTGCAGGGGGACTTGTTGGTACTGTGCTGATGTTGAGCTAGTGGAGATGTTACTGCTGTTTGTTGGCTCAAGAAGGAATCTAGATGTATGTTTAGTTTGGTATGATTGCAGGTCAGCTGAAACAGGGATTGAGATGCTGAATAATTGCAGGTGCAGTTACTATGGCTTGTGATGAATTATCGCATCTGGAGCTAAGTAGATGCATACAGAGAAAGATGCAGCTGTGATTGCAAGTGAATGAGAAAGTCAGAAAGAAGTTGTCGATGGAGCAATGGGTTCATGCAAGAGAAATGATTGTTGCAGATGATGATGATGTTGCTACGAAAATTGAGTTCAGAAGAAGCAGTAACTGGAATTGATAGCTATGGAAGTGGAATTGTTGCTGCCAATGGAAATGGAGATGTTGCTGCAATGGAAGATGGAAGAATATGGTGGTTGTTCTTTGTAGATGTATATTAGGTTTACAGGGTATGATGGATGATGTTAGTGGTGTTGCAACTGAATGGTGGTACGCAGGAAATGGGGCTGAATTGCTCAAGTTTGAGGAGATATTTCACAGTGCTGGTGGTAAAGGCAGGGAATGAACTGGACATGATAATTGAGGCTTGAGCTGAGGGTATGAAACTGAAATTGCAGCTGTGCAGTTTGGTGATGCTGTACAGGTTCAGTCCTTGTGTGACTCAAGTTTGAGTTGCAGGCTTGTTACAGTGATGCTGCTAATGAATATTTAAGGTGGTAGCTGGTGTTGATTACTGGGATGCCATGAAGCAGATGGCATGGGTGATGCAATGGTGCTGGTTGTGATGCTGATGGCAATGCAGTGGTGGAATTGGTTTTGTCCTGAGATAGAAATTGTCGAAGGTTAAGATAAAATGCTGTTGAGAGTTATATGGAAGTGCAGGCATGAATTGCACTGAAGTGAGCAGCTGAGTTGAACTGAGTGATTGAAGCTGCAGATGTGGTGGTGGGTGTTGTGCTGCTAAGAGAAGCAGCTGAGGCTGGTAATGTAGATGAAATGAACTTGTTGTTGCCGGAATCTGTTATTGGAAATGAGATTGTGTGCTGCCAGGGTTGAGTCAATCAGAAACTGCAGTTGATCTTGTGTTGCTGCTGTCAAATTGAGAGAAGATGAACTGGAATCAGTTGGTGGTGATGTTGCAGATATGACTGAGTTGCATAATACATAATTGTAGGTGCATCTAGGGTTAATTGGGAGCTGACTGTGATGGCAGTGTGCAACGTTATCAAATAGTGATGGAGTTGTAGAGAATGAAGTGATGAAAGGAAGGAGCTGGTGTTAAAAGGATAAGTAGTGGAGCTGTAATGAAGATTGTGCAGTCTAGGATAGGAAGTGTTGGGCCCTGTCATGGCTCGACGATAACTGCAAGAGAAGGACAACCATCTTGACTGGTGATACACAATGATTGTGCAACAACAAGCTTAAGCATGTGCAAGCAACAGCTTTGTCCAAGACCAGTCAGCTACTGAGTTAGACTCTGACTCAGCTCACTCAGTGTTTGACTCAGTGACTTTGACTTGGTCTGACCTTGAACGAGTTGACCCGTTCGACCGGTGACCGGTTTGACTTTGCCGGTCATCTGAGCCCAAATTTTCGATGACTCTCCGGCCAACTTACGGCCACTTTTCGGCGACGATTTGGCAGAGTTTCTACATGGGTTCATCTCGTTTTTGGGCCACGTGGATTTTCATCTAATGGGTTTGAAGGTTTGACCTAGTTTTGGAAGGGAGAAAAGCTACAAAAAGGAAAAGTTTTCTACAACTTTGGATATCACGTATTATTTTCTACTTGGAGGTTTGGAGAGAACTTCTTCTAGGGTTTGCTTTCGTTTGTTTTCATCTTCTTTATTTATTGATTATGATTATGATGAATTCCATTATTATGAGTAACTAAATAGTACTATTGGTTATGGGATAAAAGTTGATTTCTCAAATATGTTATTTGAATCTATGGATTAGTTTTGTCTCAATATTTTATTGTTTTTGATTCATGGTCTATATTGTTATAGAATTTGATTGTTTGATTGGTTGAGTCTGAAATCGATCCGATTTGCATTCATCTCTAAAGTTATATTAGGGTTTTCAATACGAAAAAGTTGTTTGTCCTTGATTTGAAGTAGCATAATTGTAGGTAGTGCTTGTAGCGATATATCCTACTAGTCACATATGAATCATAACCTTGGTTAAATCGAATTAGTGCTTTTTCACGTTTGATTGCTTTGATTAGTCTTATTCCATAAATCTTAAAGCTTTTAGGGGGTTAAACTTAATTGTGCTTTTACACTTTGGGTTACTTTCTAGGAAGAATTCACATATGCATCTTTTAATGTGGTTGTGATGAAATTAGGGAATTAGCGGGATATTCTTGCGATCAAGGTATCCTAGGGATTTTAATAGATGAGAGATTAAAATATCAATTCTAGTCATTGATGAAAATACATGTTTGTGAATGATACTATCCCATGACCAATATCTTCTCCTTATTGATTATTCCAACTATTTGCTTTGATTTACTTTATTTTATTATATTTTCTAAAACAAAAATCCTCCTTGGTTATCTTAGAAATTGAAAATTACATAACAAAAAAAGCTTCTCTGTGGATATGAACTCTTTCCTACCACTTACTATATTATTGTAGTTAAGTAAGAAAGTGAAATTATATTTGACGGTTGACAACCGATCAAATTTTGGCTCCGCTGCCGGGGAGGCGTACGGCTTGTTATTAAGTTTTTAGTTTCTTATCATTACTTCCGCTTCTATATTTGATTTTTGTTTCTTGTCTTGTGTCTCACTTGTTTGTGAGAATTGTTTTCAGGTACCCAATCCCTGGCTTCTAAAGATTGGAAATATCCAAGGTGCGGAATAGCCACTCGAAGAGGCACAATACTCCAACCAAGTCAAGGTACAGCGGAAGAACAACAGTTAGAAGTGGAAGAAGAGTTACAACAAGAAGTTCTAGAACAAGAGGAATCGGTTGAACAAGAACCACCTTTTGAAGAAGAAGAAGAAGCAATGGGTGACTCACATCGTACACTCAAGGACTTGGCATCTCACAAGTTGGATACACAACAAGGGTGTATCCAAACAAACTCTACTTTTGAGATCAAGTCGGGGTTGTTTAGAGAATTACCAAAGTTCCATGGCATGGTGAATGAGGACCCAAACAAGCATCTTATGGACTTCCACACCATTGTCACGGCCATGCTTCCAGCGGATATTGAAGGGATGGTGCAATGTTGAAAGTTTTTCGATTCTCGTTGATGGATAGTGCTAAGGATTTGTTGTGCTATTTACCTCCCGGAAGTATCACAACATGGAATGGGTTGAAGAAACTCATTTTAGAGAGGTATTTTCCTACATCAAAGGCTACTCAAATTCGCAAGGAGATTTGCGGGATGAAGCAAAATGTGGGAGAATCTTTATATGAATGTTGGGAACGATACAAGAGATTGGTGGCAAGCTTCCCTCACCATCAATTCAGCGACGCGATGATTATCCAATACTTCTATGAAGGACTCCAATCAAGCGATAGGAATCTTCTTGACGCTGCAGGTGGTGGTGCACTAGTGAGCAAAACGGTGGCACAAGCTAGAGAATTAATTGAAACCATGGCATCAAACTCCCAACAATTCTTGAGTCGTGGTTCAGATGTGCTTCTTAGGAGAGTAAATGAAGTGAGCGAGGTGGAGGAACTTCGTCAACAAATGGGTAACATGACAGCTATGATGCAACAAGTTGCAGCCACGATGATACCAAGTTCTTCTCAAGAGTATGAAGACTCCAATGAACAAGCTAATATAATCTTCCCAAATCAGCAAAGACGGTATGATCCCTACTCCAACACTTACAATCCGGGATGGAGAGATCACCCCAATTTTAGATATGCGAACAAGCAAGGAGCGGTTCAATAACCAAATTTCAACCATCAGAGTGGATTTCAACCTCAACAACAATAATTCCAGCCGCGTCAACAATTTCACCAACCACCACCACAACAACAACAACCTCCAAATCAGGGGTCAAGTATGGAAGAGTTGCTGAAACATTTTATGCAAAGGACGGAAAGCATGGTTAAGGAGTTGCAAACTCAAGTTGGTTCTGTGACTATTGAGTTGAGTCAATTAAAGGCACAAAATAGTGGGAAACTCCCTTCTCAACCTATTAACCCAAAAGGGGATGTGAATGCTATTACGTTGAGCAGTGGTACACAACTTTTGCAACCCGAAGTTACTGATTCGGTCAAGGTGGAAACACCAAAGGAACCTATTTTTGAAGAGAAGAATGAGGATTCTCCCCAGACTTCTGAGGTACCTATTCCTAACTCTAAAACTCCGGCTTCTACTTATGTTCCTCCTTTACCTTTTCCTCGCAGATTCACAAAGTCCAAGATGGAGGAACTAGAAAAGGAGATTTTAGACGTTCTAAGAAAGATTCATGTGAAGATACCGCTCGTAGATGCTATAAAGCAAATGCCAGAGTATGCAAAGGTTTTGAAGGACTTGTGTACCAACAAGAAAAGGCTCAAAGACAATGAAGTGCTAAGTGTGGGGAAAATGCTTCGGAAATCTTACAACACAAACTCCCATTGAAATGCAAGGATCCGGGTAGCTTTGACATTCCCGTCACAATTGGTAACACTACATTTAACAAAGCTATGTTGGATTTAGGTGCATCCGTTAATGTTATGCCTGCATCCATGTATAATTCACTTGAGTTAGGTCCTCTTAAAAAGTCTAGAATTGTGTTGCAATTAGCCGATCGATCTAATGTTTACCGAATGGGTATTATTGAGGATGTTCTTGTGCAGTTTAATCAACTTGTATTTCCAGCTGACTTTAGCGTGTTAGAGATGAATGAAGGTTCACCGGTCTCGTCTCTTCCATTGCTACTTGGGCGTCCCTTCATGAAAACGGCGAAAATCATTATTGATGTGGACAAGGGAACGTTGACTATGTAGTTTGTGGAGAAATAATACGTTTCAATATTTTCGAGACGATGAGATATCCTAGTGATGTCCACTCTTGTTTCTCCATTGATGTTATGCATACATTGGCACAACAAGTGTTCAAATTGAATGGTGATGATGCCTTAGAAACCGTTTTAACTACATCCATGGATAATGGTGTAGAGTGTGGTAATGAATTCAAGGAAGCCCTTGGTGATCTTAATTCAACAAGGATGCCCGAAACTCATAATATCTCTTTTATTTCTTTACCATGCAGTGATGAAAAACTTTTACCATCTATTGTTAAATCTCCAAAATTAGAATTGAAACCTCTCCCAAGTCACTTAAAGTACTTGTACTTGGGTGACAAGGAAGAGTTACCTGTGATTGTTTCTAACGAGCTTAGTGAATTACAGGAGCAAAAACTTCTAAGGGTGCTAAGGAAGTACAAGACGGCCATTGGATGGACAATCGCTGATATCAAGGGTATAAGCCCTGCCGTTTGTATGCATAAGATTCGTTTGGAGGACGATGCAAAGCCTACAAGGGAAGCGCAACGTCGTTTGAATCCTCCCATGATGGAAGTTGTGAAAAAGGAGATACTCAAGCTTTTGGAAGTGGGTGTTATATACCCCATATCCGATAGCAAGTGGGTAAGCCCGGTGCAAGTGGTACCAAAGAAATCAGGTGTGACGGTGGTGGAGAATGATAAGAATGAACTTGTCCCAACTCGTGTGCAAACCGGTTGGAGGGTTTGTATTGATTATAGAAAATTGAATGCCACCACTAGGAAAGATCATTTTCCATTACCTTTTATTGATCAAATGCTTGAACGTTTAGCTGGACACTCTTACTATTGCTTCCTTGATGGCTATTCAGGTTATAATCAGATTGTGATAGCACCAGGAGGATCAAGAGAAAACTACTTTCACTTGTCCGTTCGGTACTTTTGCTTATAGAAGGATGCCTTTTGGCTTGTGCAATGCTCCAGCTACCTTTCAAAGGTGTATGATAAGTATCTTTTCAGAATATGTTGAAAACATAATCGAAGTGTTCATGGACGACTTTAGTGTCTTTGGTGATTCATTTGACCTTTGCTTGAACAATTTGTCACTAATCCTTGAACGATGTGTTGAAACAAATCTTGTGCTGAATTGGGAGAAGTGCCATTTTATGGTAACTCATGGCATATTTTAGGCCATATAATATCTTCTAAAGGCTTGGAAGTTGATAAATCTAAGATTGACCTTATTCGTGCTCTAACCCCTCCCACTACGGTGAGGGAGATACGCTCTTTTCTTGGACATGCAGGTTTTTATCGTAGGTTTATCAAGGACTTTTCCAAGATAGCGTCACCACTTTGTAATTTATTGCAAAAAGATGTGGTTTTTAACTTTGATGAAAAGTGTGTGGAGGCATTCAATCGCTTGGAAAGAGCTTTTGATTTCAGCCCCTATCATTAAACCACCGGATTGGAGCAAGCCTTTTGAGCTCATGTGTGATGCAAGTGACTATGCGGTTGGTGCAGTGCTTGGGCAGCGTGTGGGGAAGATACCTCATGCTATTTATTATGCTTCTAGAACGTTAAATGAGGCCCAACAAAACTACACAACCACTGAAAAAGAGTTGTTAGCCATTGTTTTTGCTTTGGAAAAGTTTCGCTCTTATCTAATTGGTACAAAAGTTGTTGTCTTTTCTGATCATGCAGCACTTAGGTACTTGCTAATGAAGAAAGAAGCGAAACCGAGGCTCATACGATGGATTTTACTCTTGCAAGAGTTTGATCTTGAAATCAAAGACAAGAAAGGAATTGAGAACACCGTTGCGGATCACTTGAGCCGTCTTGCTGTGGACAAGGAAGTTATCCCATTGCGTGAAAGCTTCCCGGATGAGCAACTATTCTCAATTGCCTTTGGAGAACCATGTATGCGATATTGTCAATTACTTGGTAAACAAATTCCAAAGAACTTGTCTCGTGCTGAGAGGGACAAACTTAAGAAGTTGGGAAACCAATACATATGGGATGATCCATACTTGTGGAAACATTGCAGCGACCAAGTAATAAGAAGGTGCGTTCCCGAATGTGAATTTAATTCTATATTGTCTTTTTGTCACTCTTATGCTTGCGGAGGACATTTTGGGAGTAAGAGAACCGCTCACAAGGTGCTTGAAAGCGGTTTCTATTGGCCAACCTTGTTTAAGGATGCATATATATTTTGTACAACTTGTGATAGGTGCCAAAGAACAGGCAATCTAGGTGCTCGAAATCAAATGCCACAAACTTTTATTCAATTTATTGAAGTTTTCGATGTATGGGGTATTGATTTTATGGGTCCTTTTGTCAACTCCCATGGGAATTTTTATATCTTACTTGCTGTTGATTATGTCTCTAAATGGGTGGAAGCTAAGGCCACCCCAACTAATGATTCTAAAGTGGTTTCAGATTTTGTGCAAGCTAATATTTTTGCAAGGTTTGGAATTCCAAGAGCCATAATTAGCGATGGGGGTTCTCACTTCAAAAACAGGTTTTACAAAACTTGTTGAAGAAGTACAATGTGTCGCACAAGATTGCAACACCTTATCATCCCCAAACAAATGGACAAGCCGAGGTTTCCAACCGAGAGGTGAAATCCATACTTGAGAAGACGGTGAATCCAACAAGGAAGGATTGGAGCATGCGACTTAATGATGCTTTGTGGGCTTATAGAACCGCATACAAGACACCTATTGGGATGTCTCCTTTAGGCTTGTGTATGGTAAACCTTGTCACTTACCCGTGGAGATTGAGCATAAGGCGTTTTGGGCTATTAAGCAATGCAATATGGAGATGGATGGTGCTGGAAAGCAAAGGAAGTTACAACTCCAAGAGCTAGAGGAGCTTCGCAATGATGCATTTGAAAGCTCACGCATTTACAAGGAGAAAACGAAGGCATTTCATGATACTATGATTTCTAGAAAACAATTTTGTGTTGGGCAGAAAGTGCTTTTGTTTAATTCTCGCTTGCAATTATTTCCGGGTAAATTAAGGTCACGTTGGATTGGACCTTTCATTGTTACTAAGTTTTTCTCATGGTGCAGTCGAAATTCGTAGCATAGCTACATGCAAGGAATTTAAAGTTAATGGGCACCGGTTGAAACCATACTATGAGAACTTCTCTTCCGAAGTGGTGGAAGGAGTTAATTTTGTGGATGCAATCCCTCTGGAGGAGTCATAGAAAGCAAGGAGATAGTCGGGCTGACGACTTTAAACCAAGCGCTAAGTGGGAGGCAACCCACCGGTTTTGTATCTTTACTTTATCTTTTTATTTTTTTTAAGTTTTTATCTTTGTTTTTGCATATATTTGCGTAATTTCCCACCTTGAACTTCACTTTGGATGAGTTAATTTACATTGAGGACAATGTAAAGTTTAAGTGTGGGGGAGCATTTATATTTTTTAGAGTTTGATGCTTTTTAGTAAAAAATAAATAAATATATATAGAAAGAAAACTGAAAAATGAAAAATGAAAACAAAAAATCAAAAATGATACTCCAAAACATAGAAATATGTGTTTAGGATGACACTACCAATCTATGTGGATGAAACCGTTTTGGGTTGCGGGAGTTGAGGAACCCATTAACTACAAGGGACAAAATTATGAAAGTTGTTACCATAGCTCGGCATATCACCATATCACTTTCTGTTTTTACTTTTGCAACCTTTATGTTATATCTATGTGATTTGGTGGGTCACTAACATCGACTTGTTATTGCTGTTAGGATGAAATAGTGTGATTGAGTTACTACAAAAAGAGAAAAAAAAAAAGAAAAAAAAAGGACCGACCAATTGACCAAACAGAATAAAATTTGACACTTGGATAAAGCAATATGTGTGTGTTTCCCTGTCTCCGTCGCCTAAGCAAGTGTGGAGTGCAGGATCCAAGGGAATATCATGTAATCTGCTGACAAGAAACATGCGCTTGGATCCACAAGATCCAATCATGATGTCAAAAAAAATAAAAAAATAATAATTGTTATGGTGCAATAAAATCGACTCCTGGTTCCCTTGTATATGCCAGTGAGTCGAATTAGATTTAAGTTTATTGACTGTTGGTTCCCTTGTATATGCCAGTGTTTTGATATTAGAATTCAGACCAGTAGCTCAATCCAATAGGATTCATAGGTTCATCATTGGCAGCAACCTTCAGACAGATATGGGAAACATCGATCACTTTAGTAAACATCGCAACCATCTATATCTATTTCCATCTTCTTTATCTATTCATTTGTGATTGTGGTTTGTTAGTTTCCGAGATTGTGGCTTGTTCGACTTTCTTAACATAGCTTAATTTATATATATTAATTTGGATTCATAACAAGGTACCTCCTCTTGCAACCATTTTGGATTCATTCATGGATTGTTACAGGTAGATGGAGTTGGAAAAATAGGTTTTGTAGGTAAACCTCTTGTAAACCTTCATGAGATTATAAATCGTCCACTAGGGACACCTAGGGGTTCAAAGGCTTGTATTTTTGCTAAAAGTGACCGTAGGCTCGACGAGCGGAGTTGTATGTTGTTTTTTATTTGCTCGAGGACTAGCAAAGTCTAAGTGTGGGGGAATTTGATAGGTGTTTAAAACACCTAATTTTATATCTAGTATTTATGCTTTCTTTGCTATTTTCTTGTAAATTATGATTCTTATGGTTGCTTTTGAGTATTTAGGTACTTTGGAGTCATTCAGAGCAAAAGAAGAAGAACAAAGTGTCCATTTGGAGCAAAAGGTGCAAATGCTGTGGAGACGGATTATTTCTCATTGTTTGCTTTTATTTCTTCATCTCTTTCTGAGAAGTATGTCGGCTTTAGTGATGTAATTTTGTCTGAAAAGCATGACTACTTTAGTGATGAATTGAACTTGAAGAGAAAAAGTGAATCTAAGAATTAAGAGGCGGATGCTGTTGGTGAAAGAATTCAAGAAAGGAGACAAAGCACGCTTTTGGAGCACAAAGGGCAGAATCATCAATTCACAGGAGAGTGGTAGTTGGAGCTATGCGGCGAAAGAAGAGGAAAAATGAACTGTCAGTTCTGCGCAACTGACAGGCCAAATAAATGGGGGTAACCTTTATATACTCTACCTGGGTGGCTGTATCCATTCCCACTCCCATACAGACCTAAAATCAAGAGAAGTGTTTTTCTACGTTCATTACTCTCAGATATAAAATTCAGAGATGAGGAATATGGCTGCGCACATATTGTGTCCGAGACAGATCTGCTGCTAAAGAATAAAAATGATATCGAAAAAATGAATATGGGTTATGAAGCTTTGGTTGATGAGAGTTAGAGAATTCTAGATGAGAGTGGGGATCGATTAGGTTTCAATGGAAGAATTTGTAAAGATTCAGTTGGAGAAATTTAGGGTTCGAATGAGTTGAAATGAAGGGGTTTTTGAGCTGAGAGATGCAGCTGATGAAGAGATGGACTTGTGATCGATTCATAAAGCTTCTGGAAATGTTAGAGATTCAGTTGGGGTTTTGGTGCGAATCTGGAATGAAATGGATATGAAGATGAGTGAATGAAGAAGCTTCTTATCATAATGATCGATTTGAGAGGTGGTTAAGCTTGGGTCGAGGTTGAATTATCTGCTGGTGTTGTTGATTGAGAAGAAACAGAAATTATGGTTTCTGTGATGTTTGAAATTGAAGACGATGAATGGATAAGATTCAAAGAGTATCCATGGGTGTTTGTTGCTGATTCATGGCGAGGAAGAATTAATGGTGGCTACAGTCAAGAAGCTACAGAACACAAATTGATGTGAGTTGCTGCGAGTGTTGATTTGAGGCTGTTTGAAGTGGTTAGATGATGGCCAAATGGAGATAAAATGGGTGGATCTTAAATGGAATTGCAGTGCAGGGGGACTTGTTGGTACTGTGCTGATGTTGAGCTAGTGGAGATGTTACTGCTGTTTGTTGGCTCAAGAAGGAATCTAGATGTATGTTTAGTTTGATATGATTGCAGGTCAGCTGAAACAGGGATTGAGATGCTGAATAATTGCAGGTGCAGTTACTATGGCTTGTGATGAATTGTCGCATCTGGAGCTAAGTAGATGCATACAGAGAAAGATGCAGCTGTGATTGCAAGTGAATGAGCAAGTCAGAGAGAAGTTGTAGATGGAGCAATGGGTTCATGCAAAAGAAATGATTGTTGCAGATGATGATGATGTTCTACGAAATTGAGTTCAGAAGAAGTAGTAACTGGAATTGATAGCTATGGAAGTGGAATTGTTGCTGCCAATGGAAATAGAGATGCTGCTTCAATGGAAGATGGAAGAAGATGGTGGTTGTTCTTGTAGATGTATATTAGGTTTACAGGGTATGATGGCTGATGTTAGTGGTGTTGCAACTGAATGGTGGTATGCAGGAAATGGGCTGAATTGCTCAAGTTTGAGGAGATATTTCACAATGCTGGTGGTAAAGGCAGGGAATGAACTGGACATGAGAATTGAGGCTTGAGATGAGGGTATGAAACTGAAATTGCAGCTGTGCAGTGTGATGATGCTGTACAGGATCAGTCCATGTGTGACTCAGTTTGAGTTGCAGGCTTGTTACAGTGATGCTGCTAATGAATATTTGAGATGGAAGCTGGTGTGGATTACTGGGATGCCATGAAGCAGATGGAATGGGTGATGCAATGGTGCAGGTTGTGATGCTGATGGCAATGCAGTGGTGGAATTGGTTTTGGCCTGAGATAGAAGCTGTCGCAGGTTAAGCTAAAATGTTGTTGAGAGTTCCATGGAAGTGAAGGCATGAATTGCACTGAAGTGAGCAGCTGAGTTGAACTGAGTGATTGAAGCTGCAGATGAGGTGTTGTTGTGCTTCTAAGAGAAGCAGCTGAGGCTGGTAATGTAATGAGATGAACTTGATGTTGCCGGAATCTGTTGTTAGAAATGAGATTGTGTGCGCCAGGGTTGAGTCAATTAGAAACTGCAGTTGATCTTGTGTTGCTGCTGTCAAATTGAGAGAAGATGAACTGAAATCAGTTGGTGGTGATGTTGCAGATATGACTAGTTGCATAATACAGAATTGTAGGTGCAGATGGGGTTAATTGGGAGCTGACTGTGATGGCAGTGTGCAGCATTATCAAATAGTGATGGAGTTGTAGAGAATGGAGTGATGAAAGGAAGGAGCTGGTGCTGTAAAAGGAGAAGCAGTTGGAGCTGTAATGAAGATTGTGCAGTCTAGGATAGAAGTGATTGGGCCCTGTCATGGCTCGACAATAGCTGCAAGAGAAGGACAGCCATCTTGACTGGTGATACACAGTGATTGTGCAACATCAAGCTTAAGCCTCTGCAAGCACAACTTTGGCCAAGACCAGTCACTAGTAGTTAGACTCTGACTCAGCTCACTCAACGTCTGACTTAGTGACTTTGACTCGGTCTGACCTTGACCGAGTTGACCTGTTTGACCGGTGACCGGTTTGACTTTGCCGGCACCTGAGCCCAAATTTTCCGGCGACTCTCCGGCCAACTTCCGTCCACTTTTCGGCGACGATTTGGCAGAGTTTCTACATGGGTTCATCTCGCTTTGGGCCTCGTGGATTTTCATCTAATGGGATTTGAAGTTTTGACCTAGTTTTGGAAGGGAGAAAGCTACAAAAAAGACAAGTTTTCGACAACTTTGGATATCACGTATTATTTTCTACTTGGAGCTTTGGAGAAACTTCTTCTAGGGTTTGCTTTCGTTTGTTTTCATCTTCTTTATTTTATTGATTATGATATGATGACTCCATTATTATGAAACTGAGTAATAATACTACTATTGATTAGGGATAAAAGTTGATTTCTCAAATATGTTATTTGAATCTATGGATTAGTTTTGTCTCAATATTTTATTGTTTTTGATTCATGGTCTATATTGTTATAGGATTTGATTGTTTGATTGGTTGAGTCCGGAATCGATCCGATTTGCATTCATCTCTAAAGCTATATTAGGGTTTTCAATACGAAAAATTGTTTGTCCCTGATTTTAAGTAGCATAATTGTGGGTAGTGCTTGTAGCGATATATCCTACTAGTCACATATGAATCATAACCTTGTTAAATCGATTAGTGC
Organism: Papaver somniferum; assembly: GCF_003573695.1. Lineage (NCBI taxonomy): Eukaryota > Viridiplantae > Streptophyta > Magnoliopsida > Ranunculales > Papaveraceae > Papaver > Papaver somniferum. Next base: position 46,870,207 of record NC_039363.1, read on the forward strand.
TTTTTCACGTTTGATTTCTTTGATTAGTCTTTCCATAATCTTAAAGCTTTTAGGGAGTTAAACTTAATTGTGCTTTTACACTTTTGAGGTTTCTTTCTAGGAAGAATTCACATATGCATCTTTTAATGTGGTTGTGATGAAATTAGGGAATTAGCGGATATTCTTGCGATCAAGGTATCCTAGGGCTTTTAATAGATGAGAGATTAAATATCAATTCTAGTCATTGATGAAAATACATGTTTGTGAATGATACTATCCCATGATCAATATCTCTCCTTATTATTATTCCAACTATTTGCTTTGCTTTGCTTACTTTATTTTATTATATTTTGCTAAAAAAAAATCCCTCTTGGTTATCATTAGAAACTGAAAATTTAATAACAACAAAAGCCTCTCTGTGGATACGAACTCTTTCCTACCACTTACTATATTATTGTAGTTAAGTAAGAAAGTGAAATTATATTTGACGGTTGACAACCGATCACCATTCCACTTTGAGTATTTCTGGTACACACATCCAAATTTCATTTCTTTTATATCTTCCACTTGGGCCTTTTTTGATGTTGCAGGTGGAGTTGGTTTTAAATTTTGCAAAAAAATTACAATTATTAAAGCCAATTTTAAGACTTTGGAGTAAACAAGAGTTTGGAGATCTGGAGAGAAGACTGGAGGAGCTGGAGAATATCTTTGTCACTCTAGATGCTTCAGAAAATGCTAATGATGATCTCACTGAAGAACAATGGGATGAGAGACTCAAAGCTAGACAAGACTTTTGCAATGTTTCAATTTTGAAGGCAGAAAAGTGGAGGGCAAGAGCTAGAGTAACTCATATGCAGAATCAAGATGACAACACCAAATATTTCTACAAATTAACTACTGATAGAAGAAGGAGAAGCTACATTGGAGCTATTAAAGTTGGAGGAGAAATGACTACAGATGACAAGAAGATTAAAGAAGGAATTGTAGAATTTTTTTCAAAGCATATTTCAAAATCAGTCTGCAAGAACAGTTTCTATGGATTTTATGCATTTTAATACTATTTCAGAAGAAAAGAAGATATGGAAAAGAGAGATTACTGGGGAAGAATGCTTAAGTGCCATGAAGAAATTGGGTCAATATAAAGCACCAGGGCCAGATGGATTTCCCATTAGTTTTTATGTTCTTTGTTGGGACATTCTAAAGACTGATATCATGCAGATTTTCAAGGAGTTGCAGGAGAAACATTGTCTAGATTGGAGGATAAAAAACACATTCATAACTTTGATTCCAAAAAAAGAAACTATTGAGGAAATTAAAAACTTGAGACCAATTAGTTTGGTTCATGGGATGTACAAGATTATCTCAGAAGTCTTGGCTGACTAGTTCAGAGAAACTCTCCCTGATATAATTTCTAATCATCAAACTACTTTTATAAAGAAGAGACAAATCCTAGATGGTGTTCTTGTGTCTAATGAACTTATAGATTCAAGAATCAGAAGCAAAACTCCAGGTATTTTAGTTAAAGTTGATTTTGAAAAAGATTTTTATCATATAAATTGGGACTTTCTAGATGAAATGCTTTGCAAAATGGGTTATGGAGATAATTGGAGGAGATGGATCAGATGTCGTGCTGAATTAGTAAGATTCTCTGTGTTGATTAATGGTTCTTCTGAAGGTTATTTTAATCAAAAAAAGGTATTAGACAAGGGGATCCCTTGTCACCTTTTGTTTTTCTTCTTGTTGGAGAAGCTCTCTCCTTTATGATTCAACAAGCTCAAGATCAGGGAATGATATCAGGATTTCAGGCTACATATGGAGGCAAACTTATTATTCATCTGCAATTTGCAGATAACACATTGATTTTTCTTGATGCTGATATGGAACAAGTAAAACATCTTAGAATCATTCTCTTATCTTTTGAACAACTTACCGGTCTTAAAATTAACTTTATGAAGAGCCAAATATATGGAGTCAGCTATTCTGGTGATATTTCTTAATTCTCTTCTATCTTGGGTTGCTATTTTGGTCAATTTCCAACCACTTATCTTGGATTACCATTGGGTGATAAAAGTGGAGGTGTGGCAAAGTGGGATAAAATCATTGATTTGTTCATTCTCAGACTTGCAGGTTGGAAAAAGAAAATTTTGAGTAGAGCAGGGAAAATTAATCTCATAAAAAGTGTATTGGCTAGCTTGCCTGTATACTATATGTCCTTATTTGTTCTCTCTGCTTCTGTAGCAATAAGATTGGAGAAGTTAATGAGGGATTTCTTATGGAATGACAATAGGGAAAAAGGGAAACTCATTTGGTTAAATGGGACATTTTATATAGAAAAGAAGTATGGTGGTTGGGTATTAAGAACTTAAAAAAGATGAATGTTGCTTTGCTCTCTAAATGGCAACGGAGATTTGCAACAGAAAAAGGCACAATGTGGAGAGAATTAGTTACTGAAAAATATGGTTCAAATGAGCATAATTGGTTTTCTAAAGTTCCTAAAAATACTTATGGCACATCAGTATGGAAGGGTATCATGATCAGTTCTTCTTTTTTTCAAAAAACATGTTAAATTCAAAGTGAAATCTGGTAGTAGTATCAGATTTTGGGTTGACATTTGGTTGCTTGATGTTCCTTTTCAAACAAAATTTCCTTGGCTTTTTGCAGTCACAAGATCAAAAAACAAAACAGTTGCTGAAGTTTTTGTTGAAGAAGGTGGTGTTTGGAATTACTGTTGCCAAGGAGATTAAATGAAGCTGCACGAAGAGAACTCTCTGAGCTACAAGGTATGTTAGCATCCATATCTTTAAATAGTGATATTGAAGACGTTATTCACTGGAATATTGGTGTTAAGGGGAATTTATTGTTAAGTCGACATATGACTCTCTCAATAATGTTCAGTGCGATCAAGCTCAAGTTCCTATTTTTTCTTACATCTGGAAACTGAAGATATCTCCAAAGATCAAGTTTTTCTTATGGTCTATAGCTCACAACAGGTTATCTACAAGAGACATGCTGCTTAGAAGAAGAATGACTGTTCCCAAAAGATGTGTTTTTTGTCTTCAAGATGAAACTGTTACTCATTTGTTTCTCCATTGTGAATTTGCTGGTAAGATCTGGAGTTACTTTAAAGAGAAGTTGAGTTTTAAATTCACTATGCCAGAAGACTTTTTTTCTACCCTTTTTTTTGGAATATCACTATGCCTACAAAGAAGCAATACCAGATTTGGAGTTTGGTTTCAGTGGCAATAATCTGGAGTCTCTGGCTTGAAAGAAATGAAAGAGCTTTCAATAACAAAGCAAGTAATGAAGTAGCTATACAACAGAGGGTGAAGTATTTGCTTTTCACTAAGTGCATTGCTTTCAAGAACCTGGAAACTTCAAGTTTTAGAGATGTAATGGCATGCTGGCCAAGAGTGTACTTTAACTGATTGTTAGCGTCTAAGTTTTATGCTTTTTTGCTTCTTTTTCATTCTGTTCATTTCGTTTTCTTGTACTCATTGAGGGTGGTGTAAATCTTTTATACCCTTTTCTTTTTTTGATCAATAAATCTTATCTTTACCGATCAAAAAAAATAAAAATAATAGAGTTTATTCCATTAAGAGGTTTTAGATTCCTAATGTAGTTTTGAGTCCAAATATGGTAGGTTTGGGACTTCCAAATTGAACATGGACTTTTATATAATTCCGACGTTTTTTTTCTTCTTTTTTTTAGGTTTGTATTTTTTTTCCTTTTTTTTTTAGGTTTGTATTTTTTTCAAACCAATTATAAGTTGCCAAGTGTCCTCACCAAAACGCTCGCTTCACAAAACTAAAAGAAAGAAGAAGCCTGTTTCGGCTAATAGAAAACGAGGGTTTCCTCACTGTTCAACCTAGGAACTTTATTTGTCTAGGACTTTAAGTCTTTAGATAGATGCCTGATTATGTTGTTTGCTCTTTCTTATGCCGATGCCTCCTTCTTTCTTGGTTCTAGCAACTTTATCCCAACCAATCGGATGCATCTTGCGTGTCCGGCTGTTGTGCCCCAAAAGAAATTCCTAGCGAATCTATCTATCTTTTTGTGTACGAAAGAAAGTTACTTAAAACCAACATGTAAACACTGCCAAAAAAGCATGATGAGAGTATAAAAAAAAACTTCTAGAAATTCATCGGAGAATCCATCTCAAGTTTCAATATTTTGTTTTTTCTCCGGTCACCAGTCTTTGGACTTCTGCGGATTAGGCTATATCAGTGTTCTATTCATCTGTGTGCATCGTATCGTGTTCATAAGAGCAACTACCTGCTTTAAAGTTTCATACCCAATTGTTCGTACTATTCGAGTTCCAAAACGGTGGTGGTCAATGGATGCCAGGGAAAGTCCTGTGGCTGTGGACTACTGAAGTGATTATGGGAGTGGGAGGAAGAAAACACATGATAATAAGATCACAAAATTGGTTAAAAAGACCAAAATCAACAATTCCTGGGTAAATGGACAGTTAGATTTTGATACTGTTTAAATGGACAAAAATGTAAAAACAGCAGGATGTAACCAGTTTCATCATGCCCATTTTCAAATATTTTTTTCTTATTTTTAATTTACACAGGATGTATCCAGTTTCATCCTTGCTATTTTATAAATTTAAGCTAGGATGAATCCAGTTTCATCCTTGCTATTTTTTTTGGCCATTTCACCCAAACTATTTTTTACTCGTCCATTTGACCGTGATTTTAAAATATTTGGACAAATGACCAATTTTTTGTAATAAGATCGGGTTCAAGTTTATGCAGGTGCATCAGGCATTAATATTTATACCATGGATGCCTAGATATGCTTCAAGACAAAAAAAAGAAAAAAGAAAGAAAGAATGCCTAATTGGGAAAGGGGACCTGAGCCCTTCTCTTCATCGTAGTTGAGATGGTTAAAGTAAAGTATGAGCAGTTAGAGCGACTGCAATGGTACAACTAAACTCAAAGATCAAAGACAAAAAAAAAAGACTAAATATGAGTTTAATCTGTACTGTGACGTTATGGGGAGAAGACCAAATTTGGTCGCGCGTAAAATTAATCACCGCACGAAAACGGGCGTAAATTTGGTGTACGCTTGAATGGGGCGTAAAATTGGTTTACGCCCGAAATTTGAATGGGGCGGATGGTTTGGTGTCCGCCTGATGAGTAAGTGAACGGGCGGATGGTTGGGTGTCCGCCTGATGAATTTCATTTTGAATGGGGCACCGGTTGAAACCATACTAGGGCACATGCAAGGAATTTAAAGTTAATGGGCACCGGTTGAAACCATACTATGGGAACTTCTCTTCCGAAGTGGTGGAAGGAGTTAATTTTGTGGATGCAATCCCTCTGGAGGAGTCATAGAAAGCAAGGAGATAGTCGAGCTGACGACTTTAAACCAAGCGCTAAGTGGGAGGCAACCCACCGGTTTTGTATCTTTACCTTTATCTTTTTATTTTTTTTAGTATTTTTATCTTTGTTTTTGCATATTATTTGTGTAATTTCCCACCTTGAACTTCACTTTAGATGAGTTAATTTACATTGAGGACAATGTAAAGTTTAAGTGTGGGGGAGCATTTATATCTTTTTAGAGTTTGATGCTTTTTAGTAAAAAATAAATAAATATATATAGAGAGAGAAAACTGAAAAATGAAAAATGAAAACAAAAAATCAAAAATGATACTCCAAAACATAGAAATATGTGTCTTTAGGATGACACTACCAATCTATGTGGATGAACCGTTTTGGTTGCGGGAGTTGAGGAACCCATTAACTACAAGGGACAAAATTATGAAAGTTGTTACCATAGCTCGGCATATCACCATATCACTTTCTGTTTTTACTTTTGCAACCTTTATGTTATATCTATGTGATTTGGTGGGTCACTAACATCGACTTGTTATTGCTGTTAGGATGAAATAGTGTGATTGAGTTACTACAAAAAGAGAAAAAAGAAAGAAACAAGAGACCGACCAATTTACCAAACAGAATAAAATTTGACACTTGGATAAAGCAATATGTGTGTGTTCTCCCTGTCTCCGTCGCCTAAGCAAGTGTGGAGTGCAGGATCCAAGGGAAATATCATGTAATCTGCTGACAAGAAACATGCGCTTGGATCCACAAGATCCAATCATGATGTCAAAAAAAATAATAAAAAATAATAATAATTGTTATGGTGCAATAAAATCGACTCCTGGTTCCCTTGTATATGCCAGTGAGTCGATTTAGATTTAAGTTTATTGACTGTTGGTTCCCTTGTATATGCCAGTGTTTTGATATTAGAATTCAGACCAGTAGCTCAATCCAATAGGATTCATAGGTTCATCATTGGCAGCAACCTTCAGACAGATATGGGAAACATCGATCACTTTAGTAAACATCGCAACCATCTATATCTATTTCCATCTTCTTTATCTATTCATTTGTGATTGTGGTTTGTTAGTTTCCGAGATTGTGGCTTGTTCGACTTTCTTAACATAGCTTAATTTATATATATTAATTTGGATTCATAACAAGGTACCTCCTCTTGCAACCATTTTGGATTCATTCATGGATTTGTTACAGGTAGATGGAGTTGGAAAAATAGGTTTTGTAGGTAAACCTCTTGTAAACCTTCATGAGATTATAAATCGTCCACTAGGGACACCTAGGGGTTCAAAGGCTTGTATTTTTTGCTAAAAGTGACCGTAGGCTCGACGAGCGGAGTTGTATGTCTGTTTTTTATTTGCTCGAGGACTAGCAAAGTCTAAGTGTGGGGGAATTTGATAGGTGTTTAAAACACCTAATTTTATATCTAGTATTTATGCTTTCTTTGCTACTTTTCTTGTAAATTATGATTCTTATGGTTGCTTTTGAGTATTTAGGTACTTTGGAGTCATTCAGAGCAAAAGAAGAACAAAGTGTCCATTTGGAGCAAAAAGGTGCAAATGCTGTGGAGACGGATTATTTCTCATTGTTTGCTTTTATTTCTTCATCTCTTTCTGAGAAGTATGTCGGCTTTAGTGATGTAATTTTTGTCTGAAAAGCATGACTACTTTAGTGATGAATTGAACTTGAAGAGAAAAAGTGAATCTAAGAATTAAGAGGCGGATGCTGTTGGTGAAAGAATTCAAGAAAGGAGACAAAGCACGCTTTTGGAGCACAAAGGGCAGAATCATCAATTCACAGGAGAGTGGTAGTTGGAGCTATGCGGCGAAGAAGAGGAAAAATGAACTGTCAGTTTGCGCAACTGACAGGCCAAATAAATGGGGTAACCTCTTATACTCTACCTGGGTGGCTGTATCCATTCCCACTCCCATACAAGACCTAAAATCAAGAGAAGTGTTTTTCTACGTTCATTACTCTCAGATATAAAATTCAGAGATGAGGAAATATGGCTGCGCACATTTTGTGTCCGAGACAGATCTGCTGCTAAAGAATAAAATGATATCGAAAAAATGAATATGGGTTATGAAGCTTTGGTTGATGAGAGTTAGAGAAATTCATAGATGAGAGTGGGGATCGATTAGGTTTCAATGGAAGAATTTGTAAAGATTCAGTTGGAGAAATTTAGGGTTCGAATGAGTTGAAATGAAGGGGTTTTTGAGCTGAGAGATGCAGCTGATGAAGATGATGGACTTGTGATCGATTCATAAAGCTTCTGGAAATGTTAGAGATTCAGTTGGGGTTTTGGTGCGAATCTGGAATGAAATGGATATGAAGATGAGTGAATGAAGAAGCTTCTTATCATAATGATCGATTTGAGAGGTGGTTAAGCTTGGGTCGAGGTTGAATTATCTGCTGGTGTTGTTGATTGAGAAGAAACAGAAATTATGGTTTCTGTGATGTTTGAAATTGAAGACGATGAATGGATAAGATTCAAAGAGTATCCATGGGTGTTTGTTGCTGATTCATGGCGAGGAAGAATTAATGGTGGCTACAGTCAAGAAGCTACAGAACACAAATTGATGTGAGTTGCTGCTGAGAGTGTTGATTTGAGGCTGTTGAAGTGGTTAGATGATGGCCAAAGGAGATAAAATGGGTGGATCTTAAATGGAATTGCAGTGCAGGGGGACTTGTTGGTACTGTGCTGATGTTGAGCTAGTGGAGATGTTACTGCTGTTTGTTGGCTCAAGAAGGAATCTAGATGTATGTTTAGTTTGATATGATTGCAGGTCAGCTGAAACAGGGATTGAGATGCTGAATAATTGCAGGTGCAGTTACTATGGCTTGTGATGAATTGTCGCATCTGGAGCTAAGTAGATGCATACAGAGAAAGATGCAGCTGTGATTGCAAGTGAATGAGCAAGTCAGAGAGAAGTTGTAGATGGAGCAATGGGTTCATGCAAAAGAAATGATTGTTGCAGATGATGATGATGTTTCTACGAAAATTGAGTTCAGAAGAAGTAGTAACTGGAATTGATAGCTATGGAAGTGGAATTGTTGCTGCCAATGGAAATAGAGATGCTGCTGCAATGGAAGATGGAAGAAGATGGTGGTTGTTCTTTGTAGATGTATATTAGGTTTACAGGGTATGATGGCTGATGTTAGTGGTGTTGCAACTGAATGGTGGTATGCAGGAAATGGGGCTGAATTGCTCAAGTTTGAGGAGATATTTCACAATGCTGGTGGTAAAGGCAGGGAATGAACTGGACATGAGAATTGAGGCTTGAGATGAGGGTATGAAACTGAAATTGCAGCTGTGCAGTGTGATGATGCTGTACAGGATCAGTCCATGTGTGACTCAAGTTTGAGTTGCAGGCTTGTTACAGTGATGCTGCTAATGAATATTTGAGATGGAAGCTGGTGTGGATTACTGGGATGCCATGAAGCAGATGGAATGGGTGATGCAATGGTGCAGGTTGTGATGCTGATGGCAATGCAGTGGTGGAATTGGTTTTGGCCTGAGATAGAAGCTGTCGCAGGTTAAGCTAAAATGTTGTTGAGAGTTCCATGGAAGTGAAGGCATGAATTGCACTGAAGTGAGCAGCTGAGTTGAACTGAGTGATTGAAGCTGCAGATGAGGTGTTGTTGTGCTTCTAAGAGAAGCAGCTGAGGCTGGTAATGTAGATGAGATGAACTTGATGTTGCCGGAATCTGTTGTTAGAAATGAGATTGTGTGCTGCCAGGGTTGAGTCAATTAGAAACTGCAGTTGATCTTGTGTTGCTGCTGTCAAATTGAGAGAAGATGAACTGAAATCAGTTGGTGGTGATGTTGCAGATATGACTAAGTTGCATAATACAGAATTGTAGGTGCAGATGGGGTTAATTGGGAGCTGACTGTGATGGCAGTGTGCAGCATTATCAAATAGTGATGGAGTTGTAGAGAATGGAGTGATGAAAGGAAGGAGCTGGTGCTGTAAAAGGAGAAGCAGTGGAGCTGTAATGAAGATTGTGCAGTCTAGGATATGAAGTGTTGGGCCCTGTCATGGCTCGACAATAGCTGCAAGAGAAGGACAGCCATCTTGACTGGTGATACACAGTGATTGTGCAACATCAAGCTTAAGCCTGTGCAAGCAACAACTTTGGCCAAGACCAGTCAGCTAGTAAGTTAGACTCTGACTCAGCTCACTCAACGTCTGACTTAGTGACTTTGACTCGGTCTGACCTTGACCGAGTTGACCTGTTTGACCGGTGACCGGTTTGACTTTGCCGGCACCTGAGCCCAAATTTCCGGCGACTCTCCGGCCAACTTCCGTCCACTTTTCGGCGACGATTTGGCAGAGTTTCTACATGGGTTCATCTCGCTTTTGGGCCTCGTGGATTTTCATCTAATGGGATTTGAAGTTTTGACCTAGTTTTGGAAGGGAGAAAAGCTACAAAAAGACAAGTTTTCGACAACTTTGGATATCACGTATTATTTTCTACTTGGAGCTTTGGAGAGAACTTCTTCTAGGGTTTGCTTTCGTTTGTTTTCATCTTCTTTATTTTATTGATTATGATATGATGAACTCCATTACTATGAGTAACTAAATACTACTATTGGTTATGGGATAAAAGTTGATTTCTCAAATATGTTATTTGAATCTATGGATTAGTTTTGTCTCAATTTTTTTGTTTTTGATTCATGGTCTATATTGTTATAGGATTTGATTGTTTGATTGGTTGAGTCCGGAATCGATCCGATTTGCATTCATCTCTAAAGCTATATTAGGGTTTTCAATACGAAAAAGTTGTTTGTCCCTGATTTTAAGTAGCATAATTGTGGGTAGTGCTTGTAGCGATATATCCTACTAGTACTACTAGTCACATATGAATCATAACCTTAGTTAAATCGAATTAGTGCTTTTCACGTTTGATTGCTTTGATTAGTCTTATTCCATAAATCTTAAAGCTTTTAGGGAGTTAAACTTAATTGTGCTTTTACATTTTGGGTTACTTTCTAGGAAGAATTCACATATGCATCTTTTAATGTGGTTGTGATGAAATTAGGGAATTAGCGAGATATTCTTGCGATCAAGGTATCCTAGGGCTTTTAATAGATGAGAGATTAAAATATCAATTCTAGTCATTGATGAAAATACATGTTTGTGAATGATACTATCCCATGAACAATATCTTCACCTTATTGATTATTCCAACTATTTGCTTTGCTTTGCTTTACTTTATTTTATTATATTTGCTAAAACAAAAATCCCCCTTGGTTATCTTAGAAACTGAAAATTACATAACAACAAAAGCTTCTCTGTGGATACGAACTCTTTCCTACCACTTACTATATTATTGTAGTTAAGTAAGAAAGTGAAATTATATTTGACGGTTGACAACCGATCACCATTCCACTTTGAGTATTTCTGGTACACACATCCAAATTTCATTTCTTTTATATCTTCCACTTGGGCCTTTTTTGATGTTGCAGGTGGAGTTGGTTTTAAATTTTGCAAAAAAATTACAATTATTAAAGCCAATTTTAAGACTTTGGAGTAAACAAGAGTTTGGAGATCTGGAGAGAAGACTGGAGGAGCTGGAGAATATCTTTGTCACTCTAGATGCTTCAGAAAATGCTAATGATGATCTCACTGAAGAACAATGGGATGAGAGACTCAAAGCTAGACAAGACTTTTGCAATGTTTCAATTTTGAAGGCAGAAAAGTGGAGGGCAAGAGCTAGAGTAACTCATATGCAGAATCAAGATGACAACACCAAATATTTCTACAAATTAACTACTGATAGAAGAAGGAGAAGCTACATTGGAGCTATTAAAGTTGGAGGAGAAATGACTACAGATGACAAGAAGATTAAAGAAGGAATTGTAGAATTTTTTCAAAGCATATTTCAAAATCTGCAAGAACAGTTTCTATGGATTTTATGCATTTTAATACTATTTCAGAAGAAAAGAAGATATGGATTGAAAGAGAGATTACTGGGGAAGAATGCTTAAGTGCCATGAAGAAATTGGGTCAATATAAAGCACCAGGGCCAGATGGATTTCCCATTAGTTTTTATGTTCTTTGTTGGGACATTCTAAAGACTGATATCATGCAGATTTTCAAGGAGTTGCAGGAGAAACATTGTCTAGATTGGAGGATAAAAACACATTCATAACTTTGATTCCAAAAAAAGAAACTATTGAGGAAATTAAAAACTTGAGACCAATTAGTTTGGTTCATGGGATGTACAAGATTATCTCAGAAGTCTTGGCTGACTAGTTCAGAGAAACTCTCCCTGATATAATTTCTAATCATCAAACTACTTTTATAAAGAAGAGACAAATCCTAGATGGTGTTCTTGTGTCTAATGAACTTATAGATTCAAGAATCAGAAGCAAAACTCCAGGTATTTTAGTTAAAGTTGATTTTGAAAAAGATTTTTATCATATAAATTGGGACTTTCTAGATGAAATGCTTTGCAAAATGGGTTATGGAGATAATTGGAGGAGATGGATCAGATGTCGTGCTGAATTAGTAAGATTCTCTGTGTTGATTAATGGTTCTTCTGAAGGTTATTTTAATCAAAAAAAGGTATTAGACAAGGGGATCCCTTGTCACCTTTTGTTTTTCTTCTTGTTGGAGAAGCTCTCTCCTTTATGATTCAACAAGCTCAAGATCAGGGAATGATATCAGGATTTCAGGCTACATATGGAGGCAAACTTATTATTCATCTGCAATTTGCAGATAACACATTGATTTTTCTTGCTGATATGGAACAAGTAAAACATCTTAGAATCATTCTCTTATCTTTTGAACAACTTACCGGTCTTAAAATTAACTTTTCAAGAGCCAAATATATGGAGTCAGCTATTCTGGTGATATTTCTTAATTCTCTTCTATCTTGGGTTGCTATTTTGGTCAATTTCCAACCACTTATCTTGGATTACCATTGGGTGATAAAAGTGGAGGTGTGGCAAAGTGGGATAAAATCATTGATTTGTTCATTCTCAGACTTGCAGGTTGGAAAAAGAAAATTTTGAGTAGAGCAGGGAAAATTAATCTCATAAAAAGTGTATTGGCTAGCTTGCCTGTATACTATATGTCCTTATTTGTTCTCTCTGCTTCTGTAGCAATAAGATTGGAGAAGTTAATGAGGGATTTCTTATGGAATGACAATAGGGAAAAAGGAAACTCATTTGGTTAAATGGGACATTTTATATAGAAAGAAGAAGTATGGTGGTTGGGTATTAAGAACTTAAAAAAGATGAATGTTGCTTTGCTCTCTAAATGGCGGGATTTGCAACAGAAAAAGGCACAATGTGGAGAGAATTAGTTACTGAAAAATATGGTTCAAATGAGCATAATTGGTTTTCTAAAGTTCCTAAAAATACTTATGGCACATCAGTATGGAAGGGTATCATGATCAGTTCTTCTTTTTTCAAAAAACATGTTAAATTCAAAGTGAAATCTGGTAGTAGTATCAGATTTTGGGTTGACATTTGGTTGCTTGATGTTCCTTTTCAAACAAAATTTCCTTGGCTTTTTGCAGTCACAAGATCAAAAAACAAAACAGTTGCTGAAGTTTTTGTTGAAGAAGGTGGTGTTTGGAATTACTGTTGCCAAGGAGATTAAATGAAGCTGCACGAAGAGAACTCTCTGAGCTACAAGGTATGTTAGCATCCATATCTTTAAATAGTGATATTGAAGACGTTATTCACTGGAATATTGGTGTTAAGGGGAAGTTTATTGTTAAGTCGACATATGACTCTCTCAATAATGTTCAGTGCGATCAAGCTCAAGTTCCTATTTTTTCTTACATCTGGAAACTGAAGATATCTCCAAAGATCAAGTTTTTCTTATGGTCTATAGCTCACAACAGGTTATCTACAAGAGACATGCTGCTTAGAAGAAGAATGACTGTTCCCAAAAGATGTGTTTTTTGTCTTCAAGATGAAACTGTACTCATTTGTTTCTCCATTGTGAATTTGCTGGTAAGATCTGGAGTTACTTTAAAGAGAAGTTGAGTTTTAAATTCACTATGCCAGAAGACTTTTTTTCTACCCTTTTTTCTTGGAATATCACTATGCCTACAAAGAAGCAATACCAGATTTGGAGTTTGGTTTCAGTGGCAATAATCTGGAGTCTCTGGCTTGAAAGAAATGAAAGAGCTTTCAATAACAAAGCAAGTAATGAAGTAGCTATACAACAGAGGGTGAAGTATTTGCTTTTCACTAAGTGCATTGCTTTCAAGAACCTGGAAACTTCAAGTTTTAGAGATGTAATGGCATGCTGGCCAAGAGTGTACTTTAACTGATTGTTAGCGTCTAAGTTTTATGCTTTTTTGCTTCTTTTTCATTCTGTTCATTTCGTTTTCTTGTACTCATTGAGGGTGGTGTAAATCTTTTTATACCCTTTTCTTTTTTTTGATCAATAAATCTTATCTTTACCGATCAAAAAAAATAAAAATAATAAGAGTTTATTCCATTAAGAGGTTTTAGATTCCTAATGTAGTTTTGAGTCCAAATATGGTAGGTTTGGGACTTCCAAATTGAACATGGACTTTTATATAATTCCGACGTTTTTTTTCTTCTTTTTTTTAGGTTTGTATTTTTTTTTCCTTTTTTTTTTAGGTTTGTATTTTTTTCAAACCAATTATAAGTTGCCAAGTGTCCTCACCAAAACGCTCGCTTCACAAAACTAAAAGAAAGAAGAAGCCTGTTTCGGCTAATAGAAAACGAGGGTTTCCTCACTGTTCAACCTAGGAACTTTATTTGTCTAGGACTTTAAGTCTTTAGATAGATGCCTGATTATGTTGTTTGCTCTTTCTTATGCCGATGCCTCCTTCTTTCTTGGTTCTAGCAACTTTATCCCAACCAATCGGATGCATCTTGCGTGTCCGGCTGTTGTGCCCCAAAAGAAATTCCTAGCGAATCTATCTATCTTTTTGTGTACGAAAGAAAGTTACTTAAAACCAACATGTAAACACTGCCAAAAAAGCATGATGAGGTATAAAAAAAAACTTCTAGAAATTCATCGGAGAATCCATCTCAAGTTTCAATATTTTGTTTTTTCTCCGGTCACCAGTCTTTGGACTTCTGCGGATTAGGCTATATCAGTGTTCTATTCATCTGTGTGCATCGTATCGTGTTCATAAGAGCAACTACCTGCTTTAAAGTTTCATACCCAATTGTTCGTACTATTCGAGTTTCCAAAACGGTGGTGGTCAATGGATGCCAGGGAAAGTCCTGTGGCTGTGGACTACTGAAGTGATTATGGGAGTGGGAGGAAGAAAAACACATGATAATAAGATCACAAAATTGGTTAAAAAGACCAAAATCAACAATTCCTGGGTAAATGGACAGTTAGATTTTGATACTGTTTAAATGGACAAAAATGTAAAAACAGCAGGATGTAACCAGTTTCATCATGCCCATTTTCAAATATTTTTTTCTTATTTTTAATTTACACAGGATGTATCCAGTTTCATCCTTGCTATTTTATAAATTTAAGCTAGGATGAATCCAGTTTCATCCTTGCTATTTTTTTTTGGCCATTTCACCCAAACTATTTTTTACTCGTCCATTTGACCGTGATTTTAAAATATTTGGACAAATGACCAATTTTTTGTAATAAGATCGGGTTCAAGTTTATGCAGGTGCATCAGGCATTAATATTTATACCATGGATGCCTAGATATGCTTCAAGACAAAAAAAGAAAAAAGAAAGAAAGAATGCCTAATTGGGAAAGGGGACCTGAGCCCTTCTCTCATCGTAGTTGAGATGGTTAAAGTAAAGTATGAGCAGTTAGAGCGACTGCAATGGTACAACTAAACTCAAAGATCAAAGACAAAAAAAAAAGACTAAATATGAGTTTAATCTGTACTGTGACGTTATGGGGAGAAGACCAAATTTGGTCGCGCGTAAAATTAATCACCGCACGAAAACGGGCGTAAATTTGGTGTACGCTTGAATGGGGCGTAAAATTGGTTTACGCCCGAAATTTGAATGGGGCGGATGGTTTGGTGTCCGCCTGATGAGTAAGTGAACGGGCGGATGGTTGGGTGTCCGCCTGATGAATTTCATTTTGAATGGGGCACCGGTTGAAACCATACTAGGGCACATGCAAGGAATTTAAAGTTAATGGGCACCGGTTGAAACCATACTATGGGAACTTCTCTTCCGAAGTGGTGGAGTGGAAAATTTTGTGGATGCAATCCCTCTGGAGGAGTCATAGAAAGCAAGGAGATAGTCGAGCTGACGACTTTAAACCAAGCGCTAAGTGGGAGGCAACCCACCGGTTTTGTATCTTTACCTTTATCTTTTTATTTTTTTTAGTATTTTATCTTTGTTTTTGCATATATTTGTGTAATTTCCCACCTTGAACTTCACTTTAGATGAGTTAATTTACATTGAGGACAATGTAAAGTTTAAGTGTGGGGGAGCATTTATATCTTTTTAGAGTTTGATGCTTTTTAGTAAAAATAAATAATATATATAGAGAGAGAAAACTGAAAAATGAAAAATGAAAACAAAAAATCAAAAATGATACTCCAAAACATAGAAATATGTGTCTTTAGGATGACACTACCAATCTATGTGGATGAACCGTTTTGGTTGCGGGAGTTGAGGAACCCATTAACTACAAGGGACAAAATTATGAAAGTTGTTACCATAGCTCGGCATATCACCATATCACTTTCTGTTTTTACTTTTGCAACCTTTATGTTATATCTATGTGATTTGGTGGGTCACTAACATCGACTTGTTATTGCTGTTAGGATGAAATAGTGTGATTGAGTTACTACAAAAAGAGAAAAAAAAAGAAGAAACAAGAGACCGACCAATTTACCAAACAGAATAAAATTTGACACTTGGATAAAGCAATATGTGTGTGTTCTCCCTGTCTCCGTCGCCTAAGCAAGTGTGGAGTGCAGGATCCAAGGGAAATATCATGTAATCTGCTGACAAGAAACATGCGCTTGGATCCACAAGATCCAATCATGATGTCAAAAAAATAAAAAAATAATAATAATTGTTATGGTGCAATAAAATCGACTCCTGGTTCCCTTGTATATGCCAGTGAGTCGATTTAGATTTAAGTTTATTGACTGTTGGTTCCCTTGTATATGCCAGTGTTTTGATATTAGAATTCAGACCAGTAGCTCAATCCAATAGGATTCATAGGTTCATCATTGGCAGCAACCTTCAGACAGATATGGGAAACATCGATCACTTTAGTAAACATCGCAACCATCTATATCTATTTCCATCTTCTTTATCTATATTTGATGTGTGTGTGTTTGTTAGTTTCCGAGATTGTGGCTTGTTCGACTTTCTTAACATAGCTTAATTTATATATATTAATTTGGATTCATAACAAGGTACCTCCTCTTGCAACCATTTTGGATTCATTCATGGATTTGTTACAGGTAGATGGAGTTGGAAAAATAGGTTTTGTAGGTAAACCTCTTGTAAACCTTCATGAGATTATAAATCGTCCACTAGGGACACCTAGGGGTTCAAAGGCTTGTATTTTTTGCTAAAAGTGACCGTAGGCTCGACGAGCGGAGTTGTATGTCTGTTTTTTATTTGCTCGAGGACTAGCAAAGTCTAAGTGTGGGGGAATTTGATAGGTGTTTAAAACACCTAATTTTATATCTAGTATTTATGCTTTCTTTGCTACTTTTCTTGTAAATTATGATTCTTATGGTTGCTTTTGAGTATTTAGGTACTTTGGAGTCATTCAGAGCAAAAGAAGAACAAAGTGTCCATTTGGAGCAAAAAGGTGCAAATGCTGTGGAGACGGATTATTTCTCATTGTTTGCTTTTATTTCTTCATCTCTTTCTGAGAAGTATGTCGGCTTTAGTGATGTAATTTTTGTCTGAAAAGCATGACTACTTTAGTGATGAATTGAACTTGAAGAGAAAAAGTGAATCTAAGAATTAAGAGGCGGATGCTGTTGGTGAAAGAATTCAAGAAAGGAGACAAAGCACGCTTTTGGAGCACAAAGGGCAGAATCATCAATTCACAGGAGAGTGGTAGTTGGAGCTATGCGGCGAAGAAGAGGAAAAATGAACTGTCAGTTTTGCGCAACTGACAGGCCAAATAAATGGGGTAACCTCTTATATACTCTACCTGGGTGGCTGTATCCATTCCCACTCCCATACAAGACCTAAAATCAAGAGAAGTGTTTTTCTACGTTCATTACTCTCAGATATAAAATTCAGAGATGAGGAAATATGGCTGCGCACATTATTGTGTCCGAGACAGATCTGCTGCTAAAGAATAAAAATGATATCGAAAAAATGAATATGGGTTATGAAGCTTTGGTTGATGAGAGTTAGAGAAATTCATAGATGAGAGTGGGGATCGATTAGGTTTCAATGGAAGAATTTGTAAAGATTCAGTTGGAGAAATTTAGGGTTCGAATGAGTTGAAATGAAGGGGTTTTTGAGCTGAGAGATGCAGCTGATGAAGATGATGGACTTGTGATCGATTCATAAAGCTTCTGGAAATGTTAGAGATTCAGTTGGGGTTTTGGTGCGAATCTGGAATGAAATGGATATGAAGATGAGTGAATGAAGAAGCTTCTTATCATAATGATCGATTTGAGAGGTGGTTAAGCTTGGGTCGAGGTTGAATTATCTGCTGGTGTTGTTGATTGAGAAGAAACAGAAATTATGGTTTCTGTGATGTTTGAAATTGAAGACGATGAATGGATAAGATTCAAAGAGTATCCATGGGTGTTTGTTGCTGATTCATGGCGAGGAAGAATTAATGGTGGCTACAGTCAAGAAGCTACAGAACACAAATTGATGTGAGTTGCTGCTGAGAGTGTTGATTTGAGGCTGTTGAAGTGGTTAGATGATGGCCAAAGGAGATAAAATGGGTGGATCTTAAATGGAATTGCAGTGCAGGGGGACTTGTTGGTACTGTGCTGATGTTGAGCTAGTGGAGATGTTACTGCTGTTTGTTGGCTCAAGAAGGAATCTAGATGTATGTTTAGTTTGATATGATTGCAGGTCAGCTGAAACAGGGATTGAGATGCTGAATAATTGCAGGTGCAGTTACTATGGCTTGTGATGAATTGTCGCATCTGGAGCTAAGTAGATGCATACAGAGAAAGATGCAGCTGTGATTGCAAGTGAATGAGCAAGTCAGAGAGAAGTTGTAGATGGAGCAATGGGTTCATGCAAAAGAAATGATTGTTGCAGATGATGATGATGTTTCTACGAAAATTGAGTTCAGAAGAAGTAGTAACTGGAATTGATAGCTATGGAAGTGGAATTGTTGCTGCCAATGGAAATAGAGATGCTGCTGCAATGGAAGATGGAAGAAGATGGTGGTTGTTCTTTGTAGATGTATATTAGGTTTACAGGGTATGATGGCTGATGTTAGTGGTGTTGCAACTGAATGGTGGTATGCAGGAAATGGGGCTGAATTGCTCAAGTTTGAGGAGATATTTCACAATGCTGGTGGTAAAGGCAGGGAATGAACTGGACATGAGAATTGAGGCTTGAGATGAGGGTATGAAACTGAAATTGCAGCTGTGCAGTGTGATGATGCTGTACAGGATCAGTACATGTGTGACTCAAGTTTGAGTTGCAGGCTTGTTACAGTGATGCTGCTAATGAATATTTGAGATGGAAGCTGGTGTGGATTACTGGGATGCCATGAAGCAGATGGAATGGGTGATGCAATGGTGCAGGTTGTGATGCTGATGGCAATGCAGTGGTGGAATTGGTTTTGGCCTGAGATAGAAGCTGTCGCAGCAGGTTAAGCTAAAATGTTGTTGAGAGTTCCATGGAAGTGAAGGCATGAATTGCACTGAAGTGCAGCTGAGTTGAACTGAGTGATTGAAGCTGCAGAGATGAGGTGTTGTTGTGCTTCTAAGAGAAGCAGCTGAGGCTGGTAATGTAGATGAGATGAACTTGATGTTGCCGGAATCTGTTGTTAGAAATGAGATTGTGTGCTGCCAGGGGAGTTGAGTCAATTAGAAACTGCAGTTGATCTTGTGTTGCTGCTGTCAAATTGAGAGAAGAGATGAACTGAATCAGTGGTGGTGATGTTGCAGATATGACTAAGTTGCATAATACAGAATTGTAGGTGCAGATGGGGTTAATTGGGAGCTGACTGTGATGGCAGTGTGCAGCATTATCAAATAGTGATGGAGTTGTAGAGAATGGAGTGATGAAAGGAAGGAGCTGGTGCTGTAAAAGGAGAAGCAGTGGAGCTGTAATGAAGATTGTGCAGTCTAGGATATGAAGTGTTGGGCCCTGTCATGGCTCGACAATAGCTGCAAGAGAAGGACAGCCATCTTGACTGGTGATACACAGTGATTGTGCAACATCAAGCTTAAGCCTGTGCAAGCAACAACTTTGGCCAAGACCAGTCAGCTAGTAAGTTAGACTCTGACTCAGCTCACTCAACGTCTGACTTAGTGACTTTGACTCGGTCTGACCTTGACCGAGTTGACCTGTTTGACCGGTGACCGGTTTGACTTTGCCGGCACCTGAGCCCAAATTTCCGGCGACTCTCCGGCCAACTTCCGTCCACTTTTCGGCGACGATTTGGCAGAGTTTCTACATGGGTTCATCTCGCTTTTGGGCCTCGTGGATTTTCATCTAATGGGATTTGAAGTTTTGACCTAGTTTTGGAAGGGAGAAAAGCTACAAAAAAGACAAGTTTTCGACAACTTTGGATATCACGTATTATTTTCTACTTGGAGCTTTGGAGAGAACTTCTTCTAGGGTTTGCTTTCGTTTGTTTTCATCTTCTTTATTTTATTGATTATGATTATGATGAACTCCATTACTATGAGTAACTAAATACTACTATTGGTTATGGGATAAAAGTTGATTTCTCAAATATGTTATTTGAATCTATGGATTAGTTTTGTCTCAATATTTTTTTGTTTTTGATTCATGGTCTATATTGTTATAGGATTTGATTGTTTGATTGGTTGAGTCCGGAATCGATCCGATTTGCATTCATCTCTAAAGCTATATTAGGGTTTTCAATACGAAAAAGTTGTTTGTCCCTGATTTTAAGTAGCATAATTGTGGGTAGTGCTTGTAGCGATATATCCTACTAGTCACATATGAATCATAACCTTAGTTAAATCGAATTAGTGCTTTTTCACGTTTGATTGCTTTGATTAGTCTTATTCCATAAATCTTAAAGCTTTTAGGGAGTTAAACTTAATTGTGCTTTTACATTTTGGGTTACTTTCTAGGAAGAATTCACATATGCATCTTTTAATGTGGTTGTGATGAAATTAGGGAATTAGCGAGATATTCTTGCGATCAAGGTATCCTAGGGCTTTTAATAGATGAGAGATTAAAATATCAATTCTAGTCATTGATGAAAATACATGTTTGTGAATGATACTATCCCATGAACAATATCTTCACCTTATTGATTATTCCAACTATTTGCTTTGCTTTGCTTTACTTTATTTTATTATATTTGCTAAAACAAAAATCCCCCTTGGTTATCTTAGAAACTGAAAATTACATAACAACAAAAGCTTCTCTGTGGATACGAACTCTTTCCTACCACTTACTATATTATTGTAGTTAAGTAAGAAAGTGAAATTATATTTGACGGTTGACAACCGATCACCATTCCACTTTGAGTATTTCTGGTACACACATCCAAATTTCATTTCTTTTATATCTTCCACTTGGGCCTTTTTTGATGTTGCAGGTGGAGTTGGTTTTAAATTTTGCAAAAAAATTACAATTATTAAAGCCAGTTTTAAGACTTTGGAGTAAACAAGAGTTTGGAGATCTGGAGAGAAGACTGGAGGAGCTGGAGAATATCTTTGTCACTCTAGATGCTTCAGAAAATGCTAATGATGATCTCACTGAAGAACAATGGGATGAGAGACTCAAAGCTAGACAAGACTTTTGCAATGTTTCAATTTTGAAGGCAGAAAAGTGGAGGGCAAGAGCTAGAGTAACTCATATGCAGAATCAAGATGACAACACCAAATATTTCTACAAATTAACTACTGATAGAAGAAGGAGAAGCTACATTGGAGCTATTAAAGTTGGAGGAGAAATGACTACAGATGACAAGAAGATTAAAGAAGGAATTGTAGAATTTTTTTCAAAGCATATTTCAAAATCAGTCTGCAAGAACAGTTTCTATGGATTTTATGCATTTTAATACTATTTCAGAAGAAAAGAAGATATGGATTGAAAGAGAGATTACTGGGGAAGAATGCTTAAGTGCCATGAAGAAATTGGGTCAATATAAAGCACCAGGGCCAGATGGATTTCCCATTAGTTTTTATGTTCTTTGTTGGGACATTCTAAAGACTGATATCATGCAGATTTTCAAGGAGTTGCAGGAGAAACATTGTCTAGATTGGAGGATAAAAAACACATTCATAACTTTGATTCCAAAAAAAGAAACTATTGAGGAAATTAAAAACTTGAGACCAATTAGTTTGGTTCATGGGATGTACAAGATTATCTCAGAAGTCTTGGCTGACTAGTTCAGAGAAACTCTCCCTGATATAATTTCTAATCATCAAACTACTTTTATAAAGAAGAGACAAATCCTAGATGGTGTTCTTGTGTCTAATGAACTTATAGATTCAAGAATCAGAAGCAAAACTCCAGGTATTTTAGTTAAAGTTGATTTTGAAAAAGATTTTTATCATATAAATTGGGACTTTCTAGATGAAATGCTTTGCAAAATGGGTTATGGAGATAATTGGAGGAGATGGATCAGATGTCGTGCTGAATTAGTAAGATTCTCTGTGTTGATTAATGGTTCTTCTGAAGGTTATTTTTAATCAAAAAAAGGTATTAGACAAGGGGATCCCTTGTCACCTTTTGTTTTTCTTCTTGTTGGAGAAGCTCTCTCCTTTATGATTCAACAAGCTCAAGATCAGGGAATGATATCAGGATTTCAGGCTACATATGGAGGCAAACTTATTATTCATCTGCAATTTGCAGATAACACATTGATTTTTCTTGATGCTGATATGGAACAAGTAAAACATCTTAGAATCATTCTCTTATCTTTTGAACAACTTACCGGTCTTAAAATTAACTTTATCAAGAGCCAAATATATGGAGTCAGCTATTCTGGTGATATTTCTTAATTCTCTTCTATCTTGGGTTGCTATTTTGGTCAATTTCCAACCACTTATCTTGGATTACCATTGGGTGATAAAAGTGGAGGTGTGGCAAAGTGGGATAAAATCATTGATTTGTTCATTCTCAGACTTGCAGGTTGGAAAAAGAAAATTTTGAGTAGAGCAGGGAAAATTAATCTCATAAAAAGTGTATTGGCTAGCTTGCCTGTATACTATATGTCCTTATTTGTTCTCTCTGCTTCTGTAGCAATAAGATTGGAGAAGTTAATGAGGGATTTCTTATGGAATGACAATAGGGAAAAAGGGAAACTCATTTGGTTAAATGGGACATTTTATATAGAAAGAAGAAGTATGGTGGTTTGGGTATTAAGAACTTAAAAAAGATGAATGTTGCTTTGCTCTCTAAATGGCAACGGAGATTTGCAACAGAAAAAGGCACAATGTGGAGAGAATTAGTTACTGAAAAATATGGTTCAAATGAGCATAATTGGTTTTCTAAAGTTCCTAAAAATACTTATGGCACATCAGTATGGAAGGGTATCATGATCAGTTCTTCTTTTTTTCAAAAAACATGTTAAATTCAAAGTGAAATCTGGTAGTAGTATCAGATTTTGGGTTGACATTTGGTTGCTTGATGTTCCTTTTCAAACAAAATTTCCTTGGCTTTTTGCAGTCACAAGATCAAAAAACAAAACAGTTGCTGAAGTTTTTGTTGAAGAAGGTGGTGTTTGGAATTACTGTTGCCAAGGAGATTAAATGAAGCTGCACGAAGAGAACTCTCTGAGCTACAAGGTATGTTAGCATCCATATCTTTAAATAGTGATATTGAAGACGTTATTCACTGGAATATTGGTGTTAAGGGGAAGTTTATTGTTAAGTCGACATATGACTCTCTCAATAATGTTCAGTGCGATCAAGCTCAAGTTCCTATTTTTTCTTACATCTGGAAACTGAAGATATCTCCAAAGATCAAGTTTTTCTTATGGTCTATAGCTCACAACAGGTTATCTACAAGAGACATGCTGCTTAGAAGAAGAATGACTGTTCCCAAAAGATGTGTTTTTTGTCTTCAAGATGAAACTGTTACTCATTTGTTTCTCCATTGTGAATTTGCTGGTAAGATCTGGAGTTACTTTAAAGAGAAGTTGAGTTTTAAATTCACTATGCCAGAAGACTTTTTTTCTACCCTTTTTTCTTGGAATATCACTATGCCTACAAAGAAGCAATACCAGATTTGGAGTTTGGTTTCAGTGGCAATAATCTGGAGTCTCTGGCTTGAAAGAAATGAAAGAGCTTTCAATAACAAAGCAAGTAATGAAGTAGCTATACAACAGAGGGTGAAGTATTTGCTTTTCACTAAGTGCATTGCTTTCAAGAACCTGGAAACTTCAAGTTTTAGAGATGTAATGGCATGCTGGCCAAGAGTGTACTTTAACTGATTGTTAGCGTCTAAGTTTTATGCTTTTTTGCTTCTTTTTCATTCTGTTCATTTCGTTTTCTTGTACTCATTGAGGGTGGTGTAAATCTTTTTATACCCTTTTCTTTTTTTTGATCAATAAATCTTATCTTTACCGATCAAAAAAAATAAAAATAATAAGAGTTTATTCCATTAAGAGGTTTTAGATTCCTAATGTAGTTTTGAGTCCAAATATGGTAGGTTTGGGACTTCCAAATTGAACATGGACTTTTATATAATTCCGACGTTTTTTTTCTTCTTTTTTTTAGGTTTGTATTTTTTTTTCCTTTTTTTTTTAGGTTTGTATTTTTTTCAAACCAATTATAAGTTGCCAAGTGTCCTCACCAAAACGCTCGCTTCACAAAACTAAAAGAAAGAAGAAGCCTGTTTCGGCTAATAGAAAACGAGGGTTTCCTCACTGTTCAACCTAGGAACTTTATTTGTCTAGGACTTTAAGTCTTTAGATAGATGCCTGATTATGTTGTTTGCTCTTTCTTATGCCGATGCCTCCTTCTTTCTTGGTTCTAGCAACTTTATCCCAACCAATCGGATGCATCTTGCGTGTCCGGCTGTTGTGCCCCAAAAGAAATTCCTAGCGAATCTATCTATCTTTTTGTGTACGAAAGAAAGTTACTTAAAACCAACATGTAAACACTGCCAAAAAAGCATGATGAGAGTATAAAAAAAAACTTCTAGAAATTCATCGGAGAATCCATCTCAAGTTTCAATATTTTGTTTTTTCTCCGGTCACCAGTCTTTGGACTTCTGCGGATTAGGCTATATCAGTGTTCTATTCATCTGTGTGCATCGTATCGTGTTCATAAGAGCAACTACCTGCTTTAAAGTTTCATACCCAATTGTTCGTACTATTCGAGTTTCCAAAACGGTGGTGGTCAATGGATGCCAGGGAAAGTCCTGTGGCTGTGGACTACTGAAGTGATTATGGGAGTGGGAGGAAGAAAACACATGATAATAAGATCACAAAATTGGTTAAAAAGACCAAAATCAACAATTCCTGGGTAAATGGACAGTTAGATTTTGATACTGTTTAAATGGACAAAAATGTAAAAACAGCAGGATGTAACCAGTTTCATCATGCCCATTTTCAAATATTTTTTTCTTATTTTTAATTTACACAGGATGTATCCAGTTTCATCCTTGCTATTTTATAAATTTAAGCTAGGATGAATCCAGTTTCATCCTTGCTATTTTTTTTTGGCCATTTCACCCAAACTATTTTTTACTCGTCCATTTGACCGTGATTTTAAAATATTTGGACAAATGACCAATTTTTTGTAATAAGATCGGGTTCAAGTTTATGCAGGTGCATCAGGCATTAATATTTATACCATGGATGCCTAGATATGCTTCAAGACAAAAAAAAGAAAAAAGAAAGAAAGAATGCCTAATTGGGAAAGGGGACCTGAGCCCTTCTCTTCATCGTAGTTGAGATGGTTAAAGTAAAGTATGAGCAGTTAGAGCGACTGCAATGGTACAACTAAACTCAAAGATCAAAGACAAAAAAAAAAAAGACTAAATATGAGTTTAATCTGTACTGTGACGTTATGGGGAGAAGACCAAATTTGGTCGCGCGTAAAATTAATCACCGCACGAAAACGGGCGTAAATTTGGTGTACGCTTGAATGGGGCGTAAAATTGGTTTACGCCCGAAATTTGAATGGGGCGGATGGTTTGGTGTCCGCCTGATGAGTAAGTGAACGGGCGGATGGTTGGGTGTCCGCCTGATGAATTTCATTTTGAATGGGGCGGATGGTTTGGTGTCCGCCTGACGAAATGTGAACGGACGGATGATTGGGTGTCCGCCTGATGAATTTCATTTTGAATGGGGAGGATGGTTTGGTGCCCGCCTGATGAGTAAGTGAACGGGCGGATGGTTGGGTGTCCGCCCAGCAACAAGCGTACTTTAAATTTACGCCCGACTATATTAGGATTTGGTATTTGGTCGCGACCAAATATGATCTGGGATTTGATCTTTGGCTGGGATTTAATCTTTACTCCGTCCCACTACGTTACGATCTCATCCCAAATTTTTGGTTATACTCACCCACTGTGGATGCTCTTAGGCAGCTACTGTAAAAAAAAAGTTGAATGTGAAGATGACCAAAACAGTAAAAAATACCAGACCAAAACAGTAAAAGCGATCCAGATGTACTTACTTGTACAGCAGACACCGTACAAATACCTATGATGCTTATTCTCCTCTGGTAGATGTCCTCGTTGGTTGTTTTTAACCAGTAATCATCCTGATTTCATTATTATTTTTCTTAACTTTTTTTTCCTGGTTAATGTAGGGTTTACATCATGACTCGTACCGAATTTTGGTTAATGTAGGGTTTACATCATGACTCGTACCGAGCTTTGGTTGGTAGCCTAGCAACAAGTTGAGCTCCAACACCTTTTAAATAACAATACCTAATATATAAAAGATAAAACTATAAAAGATAAAACTGCTCAAACCACTACTAACATCTTTTTTATTTTATTTTTAAAGCATACCCTCCATTATTGATATGCCTATAACTAGAGGAGGACTCGAATTCTGTACTACATTATAACTCAAATAAATCTCTAGGATCAAAAGGGTTCCCTCGACAAGTATTTTCAAACACAATTAGGAGTTAGTTGGACCCCAAATAGTCCTATCAATTTAAGAAATTTTCAAAACAAAAAGTTTAAACCCAAAACTATGAAACATTTCTATTTTTGATTCCAGAAATGAAAAAAAAAATCCAAAAACACTAAATCACTTCAAACCAATTGGTCTAAGCAATACACTTTATTAAGATTTTCCCAAATCAAATTTCGCTTAGAGAAAATGATTTTCCTTTTCGATCAGTGTTTCTCTTTACTAGATAAATGGCCGATAACATCATAATAGCACATGAGGTGATTGACTCTTTAAAAACAAATGAGAACCAAAAATGGAGGCCTAGGTTTAAAAGTTAACATGTCACAAGCTTTCGATAGGGTTAATCGTGAATTTTTAGTCCAAACTTTAAATGCATTTGGCTTCAGTAACTGGTACACTTTAATTATGCAACGTGTCTCACCAGCTTCTATCGCAGTCTTACCCAATGGATCATATGGTGAGTTCTTTACTCCACCAATGGTTTAAGGAAAGGAGATCCTTATCTCCTTATATTTTCATAATATGTGTGGAAGTTTTTTCTGGAGTTTTCTCGGGAAAATAAGAACTAAACAGGTTTCAGGAATAAAAATATCTAGGCATAATAAATCTGTCTGCTCTTTACTAAAACAAATTTAATAAATTGTAAAAATATCCTAAACACCATTGATCAATTCAGTTCTGCTTCTAGGCAGTTAATCAATTTTAAAAAGACATGTGTTTTCTGTATCAATCTAGGCATAAGGATAATGACTATCCTTCTCAAGATTCAAAGAATAAATATAAAAGATCTTACTTAAGGGCACCACTTTTTATAGATAGATCAAAGTCAAATAATTTTGACAATGTAGTCCTGAAATGGATCATAAATTCCAAAATTGGCTGAGTAAAACCTTAGTTGAAGTTAGAAAATTGGTCCTAAATAAATACGTGGTTTCTTTGCTCCCCCGTCGAATGCCCCCTAATTTGGGGCCTAGGCCAATTATTTGGGGCTTATCAAATTTTTCTCCCAACTCTATCAAATGGCTGTGGGATGCCAAATTTCACAAAAAAATATAATTTAACCCTAAATTAATTCCTAAAACTAATTCATATAAATACCAATCCATTATCATTTTCAGTAAAAATCCAAAAAACATAACCTAAACCAAAAAAACTTTCTATTTTCATGTTGATCTTTCAAAATTCTCAAAACCCTAATCAATTTTTTTTTGATTCTCTTCTCCAACGATTTTCGATCCAACCAAGAAAAATGTAAATCTCCATCAACACGTTCTTGTATTCTTATTTCTTCATCGATTTACATGTTTAAATCTACGATTTTTGAAAATTAAAATCTCTGATCTTACCCAGAATCGATTTATGTTGACATACCGTATAAACTGATTCTAGGTTTTGTTCTTCAGCCATGAAGAGCATGCAGAGTAATCGGTTTATATGATGATTAGCATCGATCGATTCAGGGTTCGAAATCGAAATATGAAAAGACATCACCAGAATCGGTTTATAAGTGCATGAACATAAACCGATTATAAACAATAATTTTTTTTTAAACTCTGTACTTC
The DNA here is from genome assembly GCF_003573695.1 of Papaver somniferum. Lineage (NCBI taxonomy): Eukaryota > Viridiplantae > Streptophyta > Magnoliopsida > Ranunculales > Papaveraceae > Papaver > Papaver somniferum. The sequence goes on from NC_039363.1 coordinate 46,898,294, forward strand.
CACAATCGGGTTTTATTTGCGTGTTACTATACCGATATTCAAAGATAGATTAGAAGAGAAGGTATATAAATTTATTGCATATCTAAAGAATATTATCGGTTTTGGAAATTCCTTGGTGTCCAAACAACCTTGGTCTATAATTACCTAAGTTTGCATTTCTAGCAAAACTATCCTAAGAGCCAGGCAAACTTGATTTCTTGTTGTTTCTGGTTGATCCGTCTATTCGAAGAGGAAAGTATCCCAATTAGGTGAAATCTCTTACGACCCCTCGTTTAAAGACTTATGTGGGATCAAGAAGATCTACGAATACCGTTGGTGGGAAACTAGATAATTGCATTTTTATCGTAGTTTTCGATTATCGATTTGATTGACTAACGGTTGTTGAATACCCGACACTATTCTAGTTGTAAACTAGAGTCATCCTCACCTTTAAAAACTTTTTTGGTTTAGCGACTAAAAATACTTCGCTTAGGGATTCGTGAATCCAGGACCGACTATCTTTATCTTGATAGTTTGTATATCCTGATCTTGTTACTGATTGTTGAGTCTCACTCCGATCATGCAAGGTAGATAGAAATCACAAAATTTCTTTGTCTCATACTTTGTGATTCCACAAGTATATTCCTCTATAACGATTCTTTGTTAAAATCGGAGTAAGTTTTACTTGTGAGGTGAATAATAATCTAGGATGCTCTTCGGGAGTCGTAAGTACCTGATTTTAAGGTTTGCTATACTTTGTCTATTGCAAACGATTTCTTATCTCACCTTGAACTTTGACCAAAACAGAAATCACATATAGGCTTATCCGTGGGAAGCAGATTGGTTATAGTCTTCAATTGAGTTGAAGCAACTCTTAGGATGTAAAGGACGTCAGCTAAGGGAATCAATTGCGAAAAGTCTTGCGAGATTCAAGAGGTGTAAGGAACACGACAGTAACTAAATTACTGTGGTGGTGGATTCAGTTAATGGAATCAATTGCGCAGAGTCTTGCGATATTCAAGAGGTGTAAGGAACGCGACTGTAACTGAATTATCGTGGCGGTGGATTCGGTCTCAACCACGTTCCAGTCCGAAGTCTTGATAGTAGGCTAGAGTCTGTAGCGGCTTAATACAGTTTGTATTCAAATCTAGACTAGGTCCCAGAGTTTTTCTGCATTTGCGATTCCCTCGTTAACAAAATTTCTGGTGTATGTGTTATTTCTTTTTCCGCATTATATCGTTTATATTTCTTTTCCCTCGTCCATCATAATTTTTGGATACGACTTGATTGGATACTGATCTTTGGAATCGTCCAAGTACTCTCAAGGTATAATCAGTTTCACGGACTTGTCTCCGTTTACATATAGATTGTGAAAGAAAGAGATATAAACTCTTCATATAATTCCTGATTGAGATTCATTAAGTTGTAACTCTTGGAATTGTATTTGAGTTTAGTCGATACAGGTTGCCTAAGAAAAAGTTTGTGGTGTATTTTTCTATCCCGACATCTTCATCTTTAACTTAATTTTTTATTTAATTTTCCGACGGTTGATGAAATCAAATTTCACCGTTGTATTTACACCATAATATACATAGAATTTAATTTAAATTGGCTTAACCCGAGTCAATCTCTTATAATTTTTCCAATCCCGTAAAAATAATACCAAATATTTTGCTCTTTGGTACGTTAAAGAAGGAAGCATAGAAATATCCAAATGGATCTCATATTACCATTGATAAAAATTAGCATCAACAGTTCATGGAATATACTTTTAGCTTCTAAAGTTTAAAACAAACATGGTTAAGTAACGAAAATCACACAGTATAAGGTTTTAATATGTATAACTCAATGAGATAAAAGATACAAATTGTTTTTATACAGAAGTTGGTTTCGGAATCATAGGCCTTGAAGATATCAATAAATCTTTATCTTTATTGATGAAACTTCTTTGAATAATTCAGAATGAAGATAGTGAATGTTCTAGATTTTTTAGAGCTAATTATCAAAGTGTAGATGGTAGATGAGTTACTTCATAAAGAAAATCCACAATATGGCCTGGATTAAAATGGATTATGCATCTATCAGAAGAAGATGTAAGATGGCTAGTATGGAAAGGCACTCACATCTCAGTATGGTATGACAAATGGCTCAATGACACTGATCTGATAGATATTACGGTAGAGGACCTTTTCTCATCAGACAAAATGATCAAATTAAGGTATCTGATTCAATTATGAATGGGTAGTGGAGCACACTTGTTAGTCTTTCTGATATAAGAATCTAGTTTGGAAATCAGTTGGGGATCTTAACTGTTTCTTTTGCCTAGCACAAGGTAAGAAAAAATTTCCCTGCTTCTAATACTTATAAACATATTTGGTCAAATTATGTCCATCTAGATATTTCTATTAATGTACGGAAACTGGTAAAATAAGTATACTCCACTGATGATAATATGAAAAAAGAGAGGATTCCAAAATGCATCCAAATGTTATTTTTGTGGTGAAGATCAAGAAACAGTAGATCGTTTGTCATGGTTTTGCACTTAAGTCATATACTTCGGAGTTGGCTTGGAGGCATCTTCAAATTTTTAAATACAGATTCATTTTGCTGATATTCTTAATTTCAGTAAATTAAGTCTAATAGTACATTAAATATGAAGGGTTGCTGCTTTTTGTCTCATGAGAGAAATTTAGTTTTCAAGAAATATGAGAGTTCTTGAAGACATAAGTCCACATATCTTAATTGTTCAGAAGAAGGTCATTACATTTACTCATGAGTGTAGTGCTAGAATGAAAGGTCATATGAGAAATGAGTTATATGCTTTGTTGATTTTGAAAACTTTTATCATGGGGTACAAGAGTGCCATAAATACCAGGGTAGTAAAATGTAAATTTAAACTGCCAACTTCTGGAATATTGATCTATTGTGATAGTGCTTCTAAAGGAAACCCATGACTTGCACGGTGTGGATTTATAGGTAGAGTTGCATATGGTTCGTTTATGGGTGCATAATCTGGTGGTGCTGAATTAATTACCAATTATCTTATAGAAATTATTGTTGTTATAAAGGGTCTAAAATGACAAAGCTTAATTGATTTGGTCATATTCTAGTACAACAAAATCCAAAGTTCGTGATTAGAACTTTTCTTTCTAATTCCTTTCCTTGGATTTTCCTAGCAAGATGGATAAGATTCTCTTTTCAGGTACTTCAGTTTAGACATGATTTCTGTGAGATTAATTTTTCTGCAGATCCTCTAGATAAAAAAGGTCGTAGCAACTTGGAAAGTGGCTAGTCTATAGCTTACTCTATCAGACCAAATTTTCTGTCAAGAATGGAATGGCCTACTAACAAGTATTTTCGATTATGTTCATTTTTAGGTTATTTCTTGTCACTCGATGTATTTTGGTTGTAACGTTGGTTTATTTTGGTAGTATTTTTTTTTATTATTTTTAAATGACACAAAATTTAGCCCCGAATTAGACAAATTCACTAGTATTGTTAGAACTAAGTAACTTTTACTAATCATGGGTCTTTCCAGTCACAGTTCAATACGATTGAAGATAACTTAAAAGTGAGACTACATATGATATAGTTCGGATAACTGTTTAAATTTTTAATCTTATATGAGGTTAAGTTGCAGATCTAGACTGCAAACTTTTCTAGTTGGAACCACAACCGGAGCATTCAGTTTATGTGGGTCATCCTTGATGATATGTTCTTCTTATTGATTCTTATTCTTAAGCTTGCTCTTTTAAGTGCTTTTGCGCTATTAGTGTTTTATATAACTGTATGACATGTATCGCTTACATAAGGTTCACTAGCAGTAAGTGATGCTTAATAGTGACAAATCAGTGTTTAGAAACCACTCAAGGAAGATGAAGAGTATTTTTTTATTTATTTATGTTCCGATGTTTCCTTGCAACAAGAATTCCTCTCTCAAATCCTATCATATTTTTAAAATATCTTTGGAGATAACATAATGGAAAGTAAGTCACGGCTTGGATTGAGCTGAGCTACATATACAAGTTATAAGGCTTGTAAATTATAAGGTTAAATTTATATATATCAGTATCCATAAGGGTAAGTGAATGATTTTAAGTTAAAAATTTAATTTGGGGGATCCGCTCCCTTTTCATCGTATTACGACAAAAAAAAGGCAAAAGAAAGGGAAAAAAAAACAATAAAGTCTAATTAGCAAGTCACTAGTCAATTTTGGAGTAATGATCACGATCGACGAGCTTCGATGATGTTGGTAACTAAGGAGTACATTATGTATGAGTTGCAGGTGAAAAACTTTAGAAAAATGATCATTCGTAATTTGAACGGAAGATGTTAGAGCATTGCACGGTCGAACTCACAAGTGTTTCCATATCAAGCTTGTTGTCCAATTTAGTTGATAGAAACTATATCTTGATTTCGATTCTATAATTATCCAAGTATCGGATTATGATAGAAGTGTGTAGTTGAGATTCGAACATCACCGCGTTCTACCGTTTGAAGGTGAATATCAACCGAAGCTTTTGGAGAACTTCTTCAACAAAAGGTAAGTGAAGACTGAACCACCTATTTCTCAAGTTATATTCATCCTTCTATCTATGAGACGATGTTACATGACTGATTAGACTATCACAAGCATACCAAGAATTTCGAGTCAAGTTTATCTTGGTAATTAGTTCTCAAAATATATATGACTAAGCTTAATGAACATTTGTTCATACTTGATAAATTTCGGTTAACAACAATTTATTGTTCATAATCTAAATCGTGATTCAAGACTATCATTCGAAAATATCCTGGAACAATGATATGTGTCATTGATGTTATTTGGGAATGTTTCGAATTGATTTAGAGAGAAAAATAGAACTACTATAAACCTGGATACAAGAGACTATGCATACCAGTTTCACAAACTGGGAAAACTATTATAGGTCCAGAGCCGCAGTACACGTACCTGAGTAGCTATAGTTCTACATCAACTTTTTGGTACGCATACCCGGTATCCATACCATAAAAAGTTTGTTTCTCGTGAACCAGGAATGGTGGGCATAACTAGTTTGCATACCGTAAAGGAACTGTTGGTTTTGAAATTGGTGTGGTATCCATACCCGGTACGCAAATCGGAAAAGTTCTGTGAATTCCTATACCCATTTTTGTCTTAAGCGTACACATACCCAGAACATGTACCATGAAAAAGATAGTCACGAACAAGGTAGAGTACACGTACTTGCCTGTCGAATACTTTCAAATGCACAAAAAATTATTTCTGTGAGATAATTAGCATTTGAATAAATCTCTAAAATCACTATAAACATGATTGATCACATTATAACCTATGGTTGTGACTCAAGCTTAAAGTATTGAGTGTTATATGAAAATGATTAGGCTTATGGTTCAATTGGCTAGTTTCTGCTAACATTCCATGAACAATGTCTTTGTACACGGTTCGGTTAAGTGTATATATTTGTATGTTAATCTCATTTAAAAGATTCATCTAATGATGGATATATTTTTCTTGGTCCCAAAGCTATCTTAGCTTAAACCTAAAGCAACCTATACTTTGGAAATATGTATAAGGGAGAACCTCAAGAAACTGAGATTTTTGAATACCTGACACTATCTTTGTATATCCCAGTTGTAAACTAGAGTCGTGCTCTCTCTAAAACCCTTATAGGGTTTAGCGACTAAAAATACTTCACCTAGGGATTCGTGAAGACAGGTTTGACTATCTTTATCTTGATAGTTCGAGTATCCTGACATTGTTTTGATTGTTGAGGTTCTCACTCAAACAAGATATATAGAAATCACAAAGTTCTCCTCGTCTCATACTTTGTGATTCCACAGGTTTAATACTTGTGAGGTGAATAATAATCTAGGCTGCTCTTCAAGAAGCATATGTCCGGATTTTGAGGTTAGTTAGACTTCGTCTATTGCTATCGATTTCCAGTCTCACCTTGATCTATTGATCAAAAAGGAAATCACATATAGGCTTATATGTGGGAGGAAAATTGGTTTAAAGTCTTCAATTGAATTGAAGGAACTCTTAGGATGTAAAGGACATCAGCTAAGGGAATCAATTACACACAGTCCTACTGGAATTCAAGAGGCGTAAGGAGCACGAATGTAACTGAATTGCTGTGAGGGCTTAATTCGGTCTCAACTACATTCCAGTCCGAAGTTATGTATAGTAGGCTAGAGTCTGTAGCGGATTAATACAGTTTGGTGTTCAATCTGGAATAAATCCCGGGTTTTTTTTTGCAATTGCAGTTTCCTCGTCAACAAAATTTCTGGTGTCTGTGTTATTTCTTTTCTGAATTATATTATTTATCTTTATAACTGAAATATCACAAGTTGTACATAAATCAATCAAAGTAGATACATCCGTCATTGTTTGTTGGATACGACTTGATTGATTCTTGGATCTTGATCTTTGGAATCGTCCAAGTATTCTCACGCGTAAATAACTTTCACAGACTAGTCACTGTAAACTTTTTGATTGTGAGAGAAAGAGATATAACTCTAAATATGATTCCTTGATTGAGACTCATTAAGTTGAACTCTCAGAATTGTATTTAAGTTTGTCCATACATGTTGGCTAAGAAAAAGTCGCTGGTGTATTTGGGTACCCCCGTGTTTTCAATTGTTATCAGAGCATGCAAACACGTTTAAGACCTAATAAGTCCGTGTTTGAAGCAATCTGACTATATGGACAGGAGTGCAATCTCTGAATAACGTCCCACCAGTTTAAAAGAAGTTGTTGCTGAAAAAGAGTCTGAATTTTCAAATTCTATTGTAGGCGAGCATTCTGTTCCCATAAAACAGTTGGATGTTGATAAGTTTCATCCGTATTACCCTACAGATATGTGCATAATTCATACTCCCTCCGTTCCATTTAAGATGATGTTTTAGGGTTATTTTTGTGTTCCACAATACTTGAAGGTTTTCATATTTTTCCACAAAACTTCCAATAACACCCTAATATTTTATCTTGGAACTATAAGTTTATTTTTAAATGCACTAATAGTAATTAATGTTTGATAACTTTTCTCAAAGGTATAGATGGAAAATATTCATATATCTCTCCATTTCTTAATCTGTGTGAAAACTCCAAAAACATCATCTAAAGTGGAACGGAGGGAGTATGATTTTAGTGTTCATTCCGTACTTGTTTTAGCTATTATTCTTGCATGTATTCATGTTATTACTCTTGTTTTCTCTTATTTGTCTCTACTAGGTGAATCATCAAAAAATGAGCTACAAATTTCTAAAAAGAGATAAGAATAGAACTATTTAAAGTATCCTAGTGCCCAAGTCGGAGAGAAGTGAAAGAAATGCGACGAAACTGAGCAAAAATGCTCAAAATCAAGAGACGGGCCAAAGACCAAGCTTAACTCATTTAAATTCAGAATTTCTTAGATACATATTGAATAGAATTCAATTAAAAAGAGAATTCAAAAATAATGATGTTATTCCGAGTTCGGACGAAGAAGTTACGGGCAAAATAAGTTTATCGAATATCGAAGACAGGAGGGTACGCATACTAGGTACGTGTACCGGAGTAACTTGGAATTTCATGAACTGGAGGAGTATGTATACTTGGTACGCATACTAAAGTCCCTGGATTTTAGTTTAAAGAATGGTATGCATACCTGGTACGTGTACCATGAAGGCTAAAAAAATTCACGAACTATCTAAAGGGTCTTTCTTTCATAGCTTAGGATCGGGTTCCTTAACCGACTTAGATACTTGAAGGCCAAGAAATTTAAAACTATATAAATAGGTATTAGGCCATGTATATAAATATCACGAAATTGTAAGTTTTGGAGAGGAAAAACAACACACGGAGCAAAGGCTAAGGTTTCAGAGCGGTTCCTCTTTCGTAATGTTATCTCTTTACTTTTCTTATATGTATATTATGGGTGTTTACACATCCATGAGTAGCTAAACACCTAATTATTGAGGATGAATTCTAAGTTGTAAACAAGATTTGAGTTATTATACTAAACTAGTTTGAAGTTCTTCATATGACTATCACTTGTTTGTACTATAATGAACATTTATGATTGATTGATAGATTGTTTAGGTGGCAAAATAAATTGATTTATTGATTTAATGTATTGCTAGTATTGAGTTAGGAGATAAGTAATCGTCGAATAACTTGTACACAATTAGAGAACATGTGACCTTGTAGAGGGATTCTGTGGAGCGATTGTGTGTATAAACAACACTAAAAAGTAGACCTTGATCTAAGAGTCTAACTAGTAGGATCAACCTATAAATTTACAAAAGATAAAGCGTTCGACCAAATTACACCTTGAGTGATCTACTACTAGATGATTTATATGAATGGAATCTGGTAGTAGAGAACTTCCGTATCCAGTGATATAAGGAATTTAGGGGATAACAATGATCTAGCTGTTACTCCATGGTTGGTGATAATCTATGATTAACGACAAGTAGAAAAGTACAATAACTCATTGACGGTTTAGTAAGGAAGTAGGATTCCTCGATCATCTCTCTGATTTATTGCTTACAACTCAACTTTATTTGCTTTAATTATTTATTTTGTTTAAGAATCTAAAACAAAACCCCCCTTTGTGACATATTCGAAAACTAAAACTCACTTCTCTTCATGGGAACAATCCTTGCTTCCATTATCTTACTAGTTAATTGTGTGGAAATAAGTGATTTAATTTGATTGCACTTACGACAGCCATCAAATTTGGCACCGCTGTCGAAGAGCAGTCAGTAGCTTTAGTTGCCATTTCTCTTAGGTTTATTTTTGTTTTTAAATTTTCTTTTTAGTCTTTAACTTTCGTTTTCTAGATTTTTGGTTTTAGGTACTTAATGTCTGGCACCAAAAGATTGCGATTACCCAATGTGCAACATTCAAACTCGCAAAGTGAAAAGACGAGGGTACCCAAATCCACCTATAAGTCCTTTCTCTGAAAGTGAATGTTTATGGACCGAGTGATAGACACATTTTTGTGTCTAAGTTGTCCTCAATTTTTTATATTGTTGGTACTCGATTTCGTACTTATTATGGTGTTTTGTGTGTTTGTAGGTAATTTTTGGGAATAAATATTATTGGAAAATTCGGCTGGAAAAATCACTCGGAGCAACCCCGGAGGACATTTTCTATACGGACACCAGATTTGGCTAAGGAGCACCCATGGATATGTGTATCCCAAATTCATCCAAAACACCCATTTGCTATTCGCACACCGTATTTGGATAAGGGCACTCCATCTTCCACGTTTGAATTTATTTATTGGCGGGAAATTTTACTCTCAACTGCCAGAGTTTGTGGCGAGATTTTTGGGTGTATTATTAAGAGTTTAATGAAATATAAAACTCTTACCATGTAAACAGGGTTGCGTACGTGTCTCGGAAGTATTCTTAAGTAATCAAATCTCTTTATTTACGGAGATTTTCCAAAACAGGGGACGTACTTTCATGGAGAAAGTCACGGGATTTCATGTGTATGGCGTGTATCTGGAGTGAGTTGGACTCCTTCTGAAGATATTTAGAACGTTTTGGAGTGTGTCTATGGCCAGTAAACAGCGTGAGAAATTCAAAAATGGAAATTATCCAGTGGAAGATATTTCCATTTAATGGAGAAGATACGGGAATTATATGGAGTAATGTTCGAACATTTGAGCTTCTGGAGTCTATATATAGTGACCTGAGATGTCTTAGAAGGGTTACTGAGAGTTTGGGAGAGTTTTGGAGAAGACATAGGAGATAATCAGAACCACCATAAATACTTTTCTGCTGTTGCTCATCTGAAGAACACGAAGAACAGACCATCCAAGACAGTCGTTTTTCAACAGTGGAAACGACACACAGGCGTGGGTCGAGAGCTATAGAATCAGCGATATTACTGTTATATCGTTCTTTTCAGTTTGTAACAAATATGACTGTTACAAACCCGGTTTTATCATTGTTTCTCCCATTTCATCTTTGTAAACACCCTTTGAGCAATAAAAATGAATATTGAGCGTGTTTCCATGATGATGAGCTAATTCTCGCGCAACCAAGGAAATGGATGAACCTATCTATGCATGAATGATTGGTAACAATTTTATTTTCTCTAATTTACAATTTATAATTCATTCAATCACCGCTTTTGCGGAGTTCTAAATGTTCACATAATTTTCTTAATTACTTGTGATTCAATTTGATAGATTATACTTTGTTTAATCGGTTGATAGTCTATTCTTAGGGAATACAATTAATATTTGGGAATATGACTCATTATTTGTGAATTAAGAAATAAAGGACTTAAAGGATAGTTAGAGTTTTGAAACATATTTGGTATCGTTCATTCATGTGTAATAGTGGAATGCAGTGTCTTGGTTACTTTTAATATCTTGAAATCAATCTTGCAATAAATTTTCTATTTTTAAGTTTTATAAGTCTAAAATGTTTTTCTTTCACAAGTCTCAACGAACTTATTACTACAACTCAATTGAAAATCACATCAATTTTGGCGCCGCCGACGCGGACTTGTCTTTAGGCTAGAGTTTTTAGATTTTTTTTTTTTTTTTGTTTTTTTTTTTTTCTATTTACGTTTTTGGGTTTTTTTTTTTCTTTTTCAGATTTGGAATTTGGAGCGAAAGAAAAATTTGCCAAAGCTTTTGGTGAATACTTAAAGATTTGGAGTAAAAGCAAAGCGAAAGAGCGAAAAAAATAATTAAAAAAAAGAGAGAGAGAGACATTTTTTTTTTTTTTTAGAATTTTTTTAGATTATCTTTTTCTTTTGCACTTATTTTTGGACTGTGGACTTTGGGACTTTATTTTTTTTAAACCCTACGGAAGGGTAGTTTAAATATCAATTGTTTGCAGAGAAGGACGATTACGATATCGCCTCGGCCCCTCGGGTTCGTACATGACATAGGAGTCGTGGCCCGAGTCGACTTCAGCGGTTCATCCCCCGTCTGGTACGGGAGGTAAGTTTGTCGAAACACTCGCGAATCCCTGTCAGCGAGTTACTGTATTCCTTCGTTTGCATATATGCTGAGGATTTGAAAACGGCTGCTTTAATTTCCTAGTAAAGGGCAAGGACTGGCCATACAAGATAAGGGTTCGGATTTCATCACCGTTCCCTTCTTGCCCGCCTTAGGAAAACGAAACCAAACGCGAACCTAAGCCTAAAATTTGACTAGAACGAGACCTATAGGGTAACGAGCTTAATAGGAAAGTCATTCGAAAAATATTGGTTACTCTTTTAAGCATGCTTCAAAGTTCATGATGGTTTCTGTGAGTTGAATACGCCGCCTTGTAACGCCGGTGAGGCCTTGGGTATCAAAGCTCCATGAGCTTCCCTCGTCTCGATTCAACTTACTTAAACTCGGATTGATTCCAGAGGGGTTTGCTTAAATTGTAACGAATTCCCTTTCGAAGGATTAGAAGCTGGTCTAGAAACAATCTAAGTGGAGCCATCATGCTTTTTGTTTGCTAGAAATCAGTAGGTTTGCTGTGGTGGAGTCAGCCTTGTTTGTGTTTGCATAGAACTTCCCTTCCTTTTAGGATTTCTTTCTTTTTTTTGTTTTTCTAGTGTATGCCCAAGGTTATTAAAACGGGCTTGGAAAAGAAAATCTAGGTCGTTGATTAGTGAAAACCTAGTAGTTCTTCTTGTGAAGCGGGGAGCTCGAAGACTCTTCTTTTGAGAGCCCTGTTTTTGGAAACTTCAGTTTTGAGAATCTGTCTCTTCGTGAGGAAAATACCCCTAGTACTTCAGCTGTGCCAGCGATGGCAACTTTGAAAGATTACATGTTCCCAACTAGGTCCACCCGAGCTTCGTGCATTAAATTGCCAGCCACTACGGCTAATTTCGAGATAAAACCTAGTATTCTTCAGATGATCCCTATATTCTTAGGGAAAGATGATGAGAACCCTTATTTTCATATTAGGGACTTTGAGGAAATTTGTGGGACAATTAGAATAAAAGACCTTACTGATGAAGTCTTGAAACTTAAGATGTTTCCCTTTTCCTTGAGAGATAAAGCCAAGACCTGGCTGAACAACCTACCATCTGAATCCATTGAAACATGGCAGGAACTTATTGCTGCTTTCTATATGAAATTCTACCCTAAGCATAAAACTGCGTCTGTTAGGCAGAAAATTAGTGCTAGTGTGCAACAAGAGGGAGAGTCTCTTTATAGGTTTTTAGAGAGATTCAATGATCTCCTATCCCAGTGTCCTCACCATGGATTTGATAAGATGAAACTCGTAGAGATTATTTATGATGGTTTAGACTATTCAACCAAAGCCATGGTTGAGTCTATGTGCGCTGGTGAGTTCACTAGTAAAAGTGTGATGATGCTTTTACCTTCTTAGGAGCTGTCGCTGAAAAATCCCAACAGTGGGAGTCTTGTGTTGAACCCCCCAAAAGACTCTTGGTCAATAGAAGTAGCACCAATGTGGTAGATACAAGCTTCGGGTCTGATGCTAAGTTTGCTGCTTTGTCTAGAAGGTTAGAAGCTTTGGAATTGAATCATCCTAAACATAGGTCTCTTGTTGAACCTGATGATAGGTTTAGAGCCTCTCAAGTGTCTAGTTGTGGAGTAGAACCCAATAACTCGTTTTGGGAAGGTCAGGTTAGTGAAGAGCAAGCCCATGCTTCTATAACAATGCTAGGTTTGAGAACCGTCAGAAGTTTGACCCATACTCAGAGACTTACAACCCTGGTTGGAGAAACCATCCTAATTTTTCTTGGTCTAAGGGTCAGAATCAAGGACAGTCTAGTAATTCTCAGCCTCCCCCAGGTTTTGGTTATGCTAAGAACTCTTCAGGTCAACCCCAGTTTCAGAATGAGAAAAAGATCTCCACCTTAGAAGAAACCCTTACTATGTTAGCAAAGAACCATGAGATGTTATCAAAGAACCACTATGGTTTTCAAGAAGAAACCAGGCAGAATTTTAAGAATAATTCCCAGTCTCTTGCTAACTTAGAACTTCAAGTCGGCCAAATAGCTAAGTTTCTTAGTGAAAGAGAAGATGGAAGGTTCCCTAGTCAAACTGATCCTAACCCTAAAGGAGAGAAATCGTACAATCATGTGAATTCTATAACAACCCTTAGGAGTGGAAAGAAAGTTGACAATAAGGTTGCCATGCCTGATAGTGAACATGTGTAGTTCACCCTTCTGAGCCAGAAAATGAGGAGACTGATAGAGTCTCCAAAGAGACCAATGAGGGTCCTGCTGAGCCCGGCTTTGTTCCCAGAGCCCCGTTCCCCAGCTGCTAGTTCCAACTAAGAGGGAGTCCAACTTTAATGATATATTGGAGGTTTTTAAGCAGGTTACTATCAACCTCCCATTGTTAGATGCGATTAAGCAGATTCCCTTATGCCAAGTTTCTTAAGGATATGTGTACGCGAAAGCGAAAACTTAGTGTCCAGAAGAAAGCCTTCCTAGCTAGTCATGTGAGTTCTATTATTCAGAATACCACTACTCCTAAGTATAAAGACCCAGGGTCCCCTACTATTTCTTGCACAATAGGTAAATACCGTGTCGAGAAAGCTTTGCTTGACTTAGGAGCCAGTGTGAACTTACTCCATACCATGTGTACCTTAAGCTAGGACTTGGTGAGATGAAACCTACCCAGATGACACTTCAGTTAGCTGATAGGTCCGTTAAAATTCCTCGTGGTGTGATCGAGGACGTTCTTATTGAGGTCGACAAGTTTATTTATCCAGTGGATTTTTGTTATCCTAGATACCCAACCTGTCCCTGACCCAGAGAACCAAATACCAGTGATTTTAGGTCGCCCGTTTTTAGCTACATCCAATGCGATCATTAACTGTCGAAATGGTATTATGAATTTGTCTTTTGGTAATATGACTATTGAGCTGAACATTTTTAATATTAGTAAGCTACCCTCTGAACTAGATGACTCGAGCATAGAAGAGGTGAACATGATAGGAACATTAGTCGAGGAGTCATTACCAAACACTTTGTTAGAAGATCCATTAGAGAAATGCCTAGCCCACTTTGGGATTGATTTTGATGATGACGATGTGATTAATGAGGTGAATGCTTTGTTAGATTCAACCCCTTTGATAGACACTAGTAATGGCTGGAAACCTAAGTTCGAACCTCTACCCGTTTCTAGTCTACCCTAGTTCCTTCGTTAGAAAAGCCTCCTAAGTTGGACCTTAAACCATTACCAGATTCCCTGAAGTATGTGTTTTTAGGCCCATCTGAAACTTTACCTGTGATTATAGCATCCGACTTGGATAGTGATCAGGAAAGTAGGCTAGTGACCGTCCTTCAGAATAACAAGGAAGCTTTAGGGTGGACCATAGCAGACATTAAGGGTATAAGTCCTACTGATTGTATGCATCATATCTATTTAGAGAGTGACACCAAACCTTCTAGGGAGATGCAACGTCGACTGAACCCTAATATGAAAGAAGTAGTTCGAACCGAGGTTCTTAAGCTGTTAGATGCAGGCATTATCTACCCCATTTCAGACAGTAAGTGGGTCAGCCCCGTTCAGGTTGTTCCCAAGAAATCCGGTATTACTGTAGTCCAGAATGATAACAATGAGTTAATCCCAACCCGGGTGACCACGGGTTGGCGTGTCTGTATTGACTATAGGAAATTGAACAAGGTCACTAGGAAGGACCACTTTCCCCTTCCCTTCATCGACCAAATGCTAGAGAGATTAGCTGGACGTAGCCATTATTGCTTTTTAGATGGATACTGCGGTTATAATCAGGTTGTCATAGCCCCAGAAGACCAAGAAAACCACTTTTACCTGTCCCTTTGGTACCTTTGCGTATAGACGCATGCCTTTCGGGCTATGTAATGCCCCTGCGACCTTTCAGCGTTGTATGTGAGCATATTTTCTGACATGGTAGAACGGTTCTTAGAGGTCTTTATGGATGATTTTTCAGTGTTTGGTTCGTCTTTCGATGAGTGCTTGCATCATTTGTCATTAGTTTTGACTAGGTGTAAGGAAAAGAATTTAGTGCTTAATTGGGAGAAATGTCACTTCATGGTTCGTTCAGGAATTGTTCTAGGGCATATCGTATCTTCGAAGGGTATAGAGGTAGATAGAGCCAAAGTTGACCTTATTAAAACTTTACAGGTCCCAAAAACCGTAAGAGATATTAGGTCATTCTTAGGGCATGCAGGTTTTTATCGTCGATTCATTAAGGATTTTAGCTTGATTTCTAGACCTCTTTGCAATTTGCTTGCAAAAGACGTTAAGTTTGTCTTTGATGATGCTTGTTTAGAGGCTTTTGAGAAGCTTAAGAATTTACTCACTACCGCCCCCATAGTCCAGGCACCCAACTGGAACCTACCCTTTGAGATCATGTGTGATGCTTCAGATTATGCTATTGGTGTTGTGCTAGGTCAGCGAGAAAATAAGTTACTTCATGTGATTTACTATGCTAGCAAAACTCTGAATGATGCCCAGTTGAACTATACCACTACGGAGAAGGAACTATTAGCTATTGTGTTTGCCTAGACAAGTTTAGATCCTACCTCTTAGGTTCTAAGGTCATAATATGATCATGCTGCTTTGAAGTATCTTCTTTCCAAGAAGGATACTAAACCTAGATTGATTAGATGGATCCTATTGTTGCAGGAATTTTCCTTAGACATTAGAGATAAAAAAGGTGCAGAAAATGTAGTAGCAGACCACTTGTCTAGGCTGTTGTTGACCCTTAATGATTCTCCTCCTATAGGGATAGTTTTCCTGATGAACAACTGTTCTTTGTTACCCAAGCACCTTGGTATGCGAATATAGTGAATTATCTTGTTACTGGTCGAATGCCCCAACATTGGGGTAAACAAGATCGTTCTAGGTTTTTAGCCGAGGTGAAGCACTTCTTTTGGGATGATCCTTATTTTTTAAGTATTGTCCAGACCAGATTATTAGGAGATGTATACCTGAGAGTGACCAGTCCAGTATTATTTCCTTTTGTCATGATCATGCTTGTGGGGGTCACTTTAGTGCTAAGAAGACTGCTGCTAAATATTGCAGTGTGGATTCTATTGGCCTTCGTTGTTTAAAGACTCCCACAGTTACTGTGTTACTTGTGAGCGTTGCCAGAAATTAGGAACCATTTCCCGTAGGAACATGATGCCCTTGAACCCTATTTTAGTTGTTGAGGTCTTTGATGTGTGGGGTATTGACTTTATGGGTCCGTTTCCTAATTCTTTTGGTAACCTTTACATCCTTGTCGCTGTAGACTATGTCTCTAAGTGGATTGAGGCGGTTGCGTGTAAAACCAATGACCATAGGGTTGTGATTGAGTTCTTGAAAAATAATATACTTACACGTTTTGGTACACCGCGAGCTATAATTAGTGATGGAGGGTCGCACTTTTGTAATGGACCTTTTAGGCTTTTGATGAAGAAATATGGTATTACACATAAGGTAGCTACCCCTATCATCCACAGACTAGTGGTCAGGTAGAGGTTTCCAATAGGGAGATAAAGCGTATATTAGAGAAAACAGTTAATCCTAATCGGAAAGACTGGTCGTCTAGGCTTACTGATGCCTTATGGGCTTACCGTACTGCGTTTAAGACCCCCATTGGAATGTCGCCTTATCTTCTTGTGTATGGCAAGGCATGTCATTTACCTGTTGAGTTAGAACATAGAGCTTATTGGGCTGTTAAGCAGCTAAATTTTTCACTTGACAAGGCAGGAGCCCATAGGAAACTCCAGCTCAATGAGTTGGAAGAGATTCGTATAGATGCTTACGATAGTGCGAAGGAGTATAAGAACAAAATGAAACTTGTGCATGATAAGAATATTTTAAGAAAGTCATTTTCTCCAGGTCAAAAAGTTCTTCTGTATGATACCCGCTTGCATCTTTTCCCTGGGAAGTTACGTTCTCGGTGGACGGGTCCTTTTGTTGTTCGCACTGTCTTTCCTCATGGAGATGTTGATATCGAGACACCGGATGGTAGTAGTTCTTCGAAGGTTAACGGTCAGAGATTGAAACCCTTTTTAGATCCCTTTCCTATAGGTAATGTTGACGAGGTCCCTCTGGAGGACCCTGTTTACCCTTGATTGACCATCGAGGCGATTGTATGTTGTATATTAGTTTTTGATTTCTTTCTTCACCCAGGTACTATCTTTCCGACTTCTCTCTTTACTGATTCCTCATGTTACTTTATTTTTTGGTATTGTTCTTTCATTAGAAACATTGAGGACAATGTTAGATTTAAGTTTGGGGGTGGGGAAGAAACTTTTTGTTAGCTTTTAGTTGCAATAAAAAAACTCCAGAGCCTAGAAATTTATGCTTATTAAGGTTGGCACTAACCAATCTAAGTGGATGGGAACATCTTAGTTGTAGGAGTTGAGGAACCAATCTGATTAGATGGAAACATCTAAAGAGTCTATTCATAAAAGCACAGAGCTCAGGTGTTAGAATTAAAAAAAAAACATGGTAGTTTCGCCATATCTCGTTGAATCCTAATCCCTTCTGTTTTTATTTTTTTAAGTGATTTGGTGGGGCACACGATTCAAGTTGTTACCATTGCTAGGTGAAATAGAGTGATTGAGATAAAAAAAAAGAGACCAGACCATCAGACCAACCGGAATAAATTCAATAAAGTCGACGACTGGTGCCCTTGTATATGCCAGTTGTGTTGACCTAGAGTGAGGTTTATCGACCACTGGTGCCCTTGTATATGCCAGCTGTGTTGATATTAGTCATACTGGTATCTCAGTCCATTAAGATAGGTTCATCCTAGTAGTGGCCTTCAGAAAGATATGGGAAACACCGCTCACTTTAAACCATCTATTTTTTCTCTTTATCCATCTTCTTGATCTTTTCATGTGATTGGTTGACTCCGGTTATGATATCCAGAAACTATCTGATTAGAGCTTTGTCACTTATATATGAATTTTAGTATGCTGAGTGAAAACTCGTGTACAACAATTGGAATTTCGCATCAGGGTACTTCCTCCTATAGTCAATGATTGTATGCCAACCAAGGAGATTATTTAGTGCCTTTCAAGGTCCTGCGTAGATTGATAGTGTCTGGAGTAAAGGTTTTGTGGGTACACCTGGTAAACCCTCCGGAGACAACACTCCGCCGCTAGGGACACCTAGCGGTTTAACGGCTTGCTGCACGTGCTAAGTGTAGTCATTTTATTTTCTAGATTAGGTTTGCTCGAGGACTAGCAAATAATGAGTTTGGGGGTATTTGATAGACACATTTTTGTGTCTAAATTGTCCTCAATTTTCTGTATTGTTGGTACTTGATTTCGTACTTATTATGGTGTTTTGTGTGTTTGTAGGTATTTTTTGGGAATAAATATTGTTGGAAAATTCAGCTAGAAAAATCACTCGGAGCAACCCCGGAGGACATTTGCTATACGGACACCAGATTTGTCTAAGGAGCACCCATGGATATGTGTAGCCCAAATTCATCCACAACACCCATTTTCTATTCGCACACCGTATTTGGATAAGGGCACTCCATCTTCCACGTTTGAATTTGATTTTTGGCGGGAAATTTTACTCTCAACTACGAGAGTTTGTGGCGAGATTTTTGGGTGTATTCTTAAGAGTTTAATGAAATATAAAACTCTTACCATGTAAACATGGTTGCGTACGTGTCTCGGAAGTATTCTTAAGGAATCAAATCTCTTTATTTACGGAGATTTTCCAAAACAGGGGACGTAATTTCATGGAGAAAGTCACGGGATTGTATGTGTCTGGCGTGTATCTGGAGTGAGTTGGACTCCTTATGAAGATATTTAGAACGTTTTGGAGTGTGTCTATGGCCAATAAACAGCGTGAGAATTTCAAAAAGGGAAATTATCCCATGGAAGATATTTCCATTTAATGGAGAAGATACGGGAATTATATGGAGTAATGTTCGAATATTTGAGCTTCTAGAGTCTATATATAATGCCCTGGGATGTCTTAGAAGGGTTACTTAGAGTTTGGGAGAGTTTTGGATAAGACAGAGGAGATAATCAGAACCACCAGAAATACTTTTCTGCTGCTGCTCATCTGAAGAACACGAAGAACAGACTATCCAAGACAGTCGTTTTTCAACAGTGGAAACGACACACAGGCGTGGGTCGAGAGCTACAGAATCAGCGACAATACTATTCTATCGTTCTTTTCAGTTTGTAACAAATATAACTGTTACAAACCCGGTTTTATCATTGTTTCTCCCATTTCATTTTTGTAAACACCCTTTGAGCAATAAAAATGAATATTGAGCGTGTTTCCATGATGATGAGCTAATTCTCGCGCAACCAAGGCAATGGATGAAGCTATCTATGCATGAATGATTGGTAACAATTTTATTTTCTCTAATTTACAATTTATAATTCATTCAATCACCGCTTTTTCGGAGTTCTAAATGTTCACATAATTTTCTTAATTACTTGTGATTCAATTTGATAGATTATACTTTGTTTAATCGATTGATAGTCTATTCTTAGGGAATACAATTAATATTTGGGAATATGTCTGATTATGTGTGAATTAAGAAATAAAGGACTTAAAGGATAGTTAGAGTTTTGAAACATATTTGGTATCGTTCATTCATGTGTAATAGTGGAATATAGTGTCTTGGTTACTTTTAATATCTTGAAATCAATTTTGCAATAAGTTTTCTATTTTTAAGTTTTATAAGTCTAAAATCTGTTGCTTTCACAAGTCTCAACGAACTTATTACTACAACTCAATTGAAAATCACAACACCGAGTTGAGACAATACAACGAATCGGTTCACACTTCGTGTGATCATCTACGGATATGAGATCGAGACAATACGACAACAAGATAACTTGCGTGATTGACTATGTATACAAGATCGAGACAATACAACAACGAAGTATGATTACTTGATAATAGGTTCGGACTTAACCAAACACTATAGGATTTCTATCAAGTAATTAGGAATTAATGTTTGTGTATTTTATTTCTAATTATAATAACAATTATAATAGCGGAAATAGAAAAGTAAAAGACACAACAAGATTTTGTTAACAAGGAAACTGCAAATGCAGAAAAACCCAGGGACCTTGTCCAGAATTGAATACTCTCAGAAATAAGCTGCTATGCAAAATCTAAACCAACTTCGTATAGTTGAGACCAAGCAACTAAACCTATCGTTCACCTAGTTCCCTTAGTATCCTTGCTCCTCCAACTTGCAATAAGTCACACACTTGGAAAAATTCCTTTGGTTCGTATTCCAAACAGTAAAGGAACAAAAAACTTGTTCGGAAACAACACTTTTCAAACAACGTGATATGAGTTTGACAAAAGGATCTTCCGTTTATCCCAATAAAATCCTTTGTCAGGTTCTAATATCAATCTATTCAACAACTACCAAAGTAATTGTTTAGACTATGCAATCAATAATAGGATCTGATCAAGATACTAATTGATGCCGATCTACACAACTAATCAATCCAATCTATCAAAAGATAAACTGATTATAGTTGGATTCCCAGCCGATCAAGTTTTTTGCACACCAAAGATTATGAACTCAAATAAGAAATCTTTTTGTCTTTAGATCTTCTTAGATCTTCAATAAACACATGCACACAAACAAGTTGAATCTCTTGTGATTAATCACACACAGAACGAAGTCTGTTAACGATGGATTATCACAAGACGTCTTTAGATCTACAAACAATCTAAAGATCCTCGTCGATACTTCGATCTAGTTTGAGTGAATCTTATATCAGAAGAGAAGATTCTCAAGCATAAACAAACTAAGTGCAATCAAAGTTCAACAACCATTAGTCAATCAAATCAATCGAAAACTAATAATAAACTGCAATTATCTAGTTTCCCACCAATGGTACTCGTACAACTTCTCCATCCCAAAGAAGTCTTTAAAACGAGCGATCGTAAGAGATTTCGCCTAATTAGATTACTTTCCTCTCCGAATAGACGGCTCCACCAATAACAACACAACCAGGTAGTTTTGCTGGCTCTGAGGATTAGTTTGCTCGAAATGCAAACTTCAATATTTACAGACCAAGGAAGTTTGAACACCAAGGAATTTCCAAAACCGAATATTCTCAAAGATATGCAATAAAGTCAAAATCGGTTTTCATAATTCCTGAAAATGCTCTGTCCAAATACTGGCCAAAATCTTAGTAGAAAATCTCCAATTAATAAATGGATATTATCAATTTTTATTTTCTAAAGATATACATTTAATTGTTGAAAATTAAAATCATATAAAACTAAAAACCTTAATTAAACGATTCTAAATTTATTTCGATCCGGGATTCTCCTTTAGTTATTAAAGAATATCTTTGAACAATAATAAATAATAATTATTTCACATGTTCAAAGTATGTCGACATCTTTACTTTGTAAATCCTTTTTCATATTTACAATCTTGGAACCGATTTGTCACACTTTCAAACGAGTTTAGAATTGGTTCATATGATTTCCAAGAACTATGTGATTGATCAAAAACATTCAATCACCATTCATGGGTTTAACGGTTCTACCAAACACAAGTTCGGTTCTACCTACAAGTGGTTACTAGGATCGGTTACACTACTTTCCATAAAATGGCTAACTAAGTACCAGGATCGGTTACCACTTATCTATCGTACTTACTTGTGATCGGTTGCACAAGTTATAGGATCGGTTGCACCAATTACTAAAACTTGTTAACCTACTATGGATCGATTACACATCTTATGATTAGTCCCACCAAGTTCTAGGATCGGTTACCCAATGACTAGGAACGGTCACACCAATTACAAATATCGATCATACCATCTCAGGTGATTACTTAAGATTGGTTTCACTAATAAAAGTCATACCGATACATAAGTCAGAAATTGTGAATAGTTTTACCAAGATACATAAACAAGTTATGAGAGGTTATACTAAACACACATATTGGTAATCCAAATATTTTCAATGAATAATAATACCAATAAGACTAGCGATTTGCCTTTCGATTCACAAAACAAGTTTATGAATGTACTTCCTTTAAACGAATGTAAAACATTGTTTCCTAGGACGAAATCTTCACCCATACCCATACACATAATCACAATAGCATTCATACAATTATGTCGATGTCTTATATACGAAGTTCTAAATATAGGTGTTATACTTCGTATTATAATTTCTTAATACTACATCTAACTAGAGTACAATCATTCACAACTTCACAGTTATGTTTTCAATATAGCACGATTTGAAAGATACGTTAAGAATGAAACAGTTCAAGTCAAAATGTTACTAACCTCAAGAGGAAGGATGATGCCGTCGATGTAGCTCTTTACTTCTTCACATTTTTCAAGTCTTCGTGTAATACTTGTATGTTGATGTATTTTCAAATGTTGTTGTAGATAGTGGTAAAAACTAGGTTCTTTCGAACTTGTGAAGGTAACCTTTTTTTTTAGATTTAATTAAATTGTAAAGAAAATAACAAAGTGATTGAAATATTTTTGGAGGAAACTGGGGCTAAGGATTTCACTTTTCTACCATTTAAATTGATATTTCTAATATTTATTATGCAAATTTTTCCTTTAAAATAATTTTAATTATTGCTAAAACTGATTTTTTAAAATAATAACTGTAAGTTAAAAGCATGGAATATCAAAAACTCTAAGTCAAGCATAATCCATCAATCAAAATAACAATTATTTAATAAAAATCTTTGGAAAAAATCCTATATACTCAAGGCAAATAATTAAATAAATTTAATTGCATAAATAATAAAAATAGAATTTACCAATTTTTTATTGGTGGAATTGCTTCCTCCGTCGCCCCAGAGAATAAGTTTAGATCATCATGGTATAATACATCTCAAAAGATTTTATTAATGCTCACAAGTTGATTACAAATGATGAAATAACAAGAAAATCAATTTATGATCGTCCTTTGCAACACACAAGAAACGTCTGAAAAGCACGGCACATGAGAAGTGCAGTTGACGCTGTCGTGAAATCACGGGAAAGGAATAGGGAATTATCGCAGTTCAGCGACACTCCTCTACGACTTTCCTGTTTGGTCTTGGTTCTTCGTGTTCTTAGATGAGCAGCAGCAGAACTCTTCTTGCTGTCGACCCTTTCCTTCGATTCTCTCGGCTCTAACTCTCTCCCAATGACCTGCTAACCCTTCCAAACTCTTTTGCCTTGTATTTATAGTGTTTTAGGACCAAAATATCCGACCATTACTTGCGTATATTCTCCATTTAATCCGTCATTGCTCGCTTCCCTTAGTTAACGATAATTTCCAATTATAACTTTGTCACACGTAAACTTTGATCCTGCACGCTCTAGTAAGCCTTATACATGCCTCATAAGTCATCCAACTCCTCCAAAACACTTCCATGCACAACCAAAACACACACAACACCGTGTACAGGCCGTGTTCACTCCGTGTAGCTCTGTTTTGAGCTCGAGAATCAAATCGATATTTCCAGCCAATTACGATCAAATTCGACACCCAAACTATCTTCCTGAGGCTAAATCACATCTTTCTACCAAAATTCAGCCATTGAATCGACCTACCACTACTTCATTTCTTCGATCGAAAATTCTCCTGTGTGTGAACATTTTTCCCGCCAATTTTGAGAATTTGAATTGTTGAAGAAGGTGCCCCTTATCCTGGACTGGGGTGCGAATAGCAGATGCCTTGGGGGTGACCTGGGGGTGCCCCTTAGTAATTAGGTTACCCCTTATCCAAACTTCGGAGTCCGAATAACACGTGTCCTCCGGGTGCCAAAATCAACTTTTCGAGCCGAATTTTCTTAAAATATTTATTTCCAAAAATACCTACAAATACATAAAATAACAAAATTAGTACAAAATCGAGTGCCAACAATATATAGTATTGAGAAAAAATTGGACACAAAAATGTGTCTATCATATGTCTCATATCCTAATAACTTTCTATCTAACCTATACGAAGTTGACTTTAGTAAATAATCAAGTGACACTTTAATTGAGTTTTGATTCACTAAAATATGACAACCAAACTTGACATACCAACGCTTGGTGGGTTCAACCGAGCTATGTTTTAACACAAAGGAACAGTGTTACAAGTACATCAACAAGCGCAACAAGAACCTCCTGCAGAATAGATGGTAGACGGAGCGCCATCCCCACCACCTCCTCCTCCACCTCTGGAGAGGAGGACGTTGAGAGATATAACATCCCCATGCTTGGATTCTCAACCACTGTGTATTACTCTGAATGAGACAGTGAAACTTAAGTCAAATCTTTTTCATTGGCTTCCAAAGTTCAAGGGACTATCGGGTGTAAATCCTAATCGACACCTGCAGCAGTTTCAGAATACACTAGTATGAGAAAGAATGTTGATGATGCTAATGCAACTTTCCTACCAGATTTTCCATTCTCATTAGCGGACCAAGCAGAATCATGGTTATATTATCTTCCTTCCGAAAATATTACCACAAGGACCGGAATGCAAAAAACTATTTTTAGAGAAGTATTTCCCAGCTTCTAAGGCTACAGTTATTCGTAAGGAGATTATTGGCATTGTGCAGATTACGGGAGAATCTTTATATGAATATTGGGAAAGGTACAAAATATTATTGGAGAGTTATCTTCACCATCAAATTCCACCACAACTTATCATCAGGCACTTATATGAGGGGTTACTACCTCATGAGAGACACTTGATTGATGCAGCTAGAAGTGGTGCATTGGCTAATAAAACTATCGAGGAAACTACTAGTTTGATTGAGATCATGGATTTAAACACTCAACAATTTTACACTCGAGATTTCTCAACAGTTAGAAGAGTTAGTTAAATGGGAGATTTATCACATATGGAGCAACAAATAGGTAATGTGGAAAAGATGGTACAACGGATAGCTTCTGAAGTTGTTCCTACATACGAAGAAGATGCTGAGGTGAACGCAGTATATCTTAATCAAAGGCAGAGATATGACCCATATTCAAACACATATAATCTTGGTTGGAGAGATCATCCAAATTTTAGCTATGCAAACAAGCAAGCTGCAGCTCCTGTACCAACTTATGGGAGACAAAATGTTTTCCAACAACCACGACAGGATAAAGAGCAGGGTCCTTCCATTGATGATAAGCTTAACTCTATGATGCAAGGTATTACCTTATTGTTTCAACAAAATCATCAGAACACCAACTCCACCATTAAATAATTGCATACTTAGGTGGAACAATTGTCTACGGATGTGAATCAACTGAATGCACAAACATCCACGAAGTTGCCATCACAACCTTTTGTGAACCCAAGAGAACACGTTAATGCAGTAACGTTAAATAGTGGAAGACAAATAAAAGACTCAAATATGGATACATGGGAAGTACGTGTACCCAGTATACGTATCGGCGTAACTACGATTTCATAATCCAGTGGGTACACGTACCCAATACATGTACCTAGTGACGATATTGAAAAGGAAGTACATGCGGAAACCGTACCTAAGAAAAAAGCAACCTCAAGTTTCCAACCTAAGGATATGATTCCCACTTTTACCATACCACCTCATTTTCCTAGTCGTTTTGCCAAATCCAAGAAATAATCTCAAGACAAGGAGATCATGGATATTTTCAGCAAGATACAAATCAACATTCCATTTACTGAGGCTATCAGAACCATACCCAGGTATGACAAGGTTTTGAAGGATTTGTGTACAAGGAAGGATAAGTTGATTGCTAATGAAATTACTAAGGTGGACGAAAGTGCTACAACTATGTTCCTGAATAAGATGCATGTTAATTGTAAAAATCCTGGTGGTTTCACGATACCCGTTACTATTGGTAACCGACGGTTTGAGTGTGTTTTGCTTGATTTGGGATCTTCCATAAGTGTTATGTCAGCCGATGTTTATGATTCTTTGAATCTTGTACCTTTAAAAGATACAAGGATTACTATTCAATTGGCAAATAAGTCCAATATATATCCTAAGGAGTCGTGGAGGACATGTTAGTTCAAGTGAATGAGTTAATCTCACCAGTTGATTTCTATATTGTGGATATGCGGGATGGGGAAAATTGTTCATCTACATCATTACTTCTCGGGAGACCGTTTATGAAAACTGCAAAGACGAAGATTGATGTCGATATTGGTACACTCTCTATGGAATTTGATAAGAAGATCACAAGGTTCAATATCTTTGAAACCATGCACTATCCAAGTGATGTTCACTCTACTTTCTGTATTGATGTTATTGGTTCGTTAGCGCAACAAATGTTTGAGTTGAACGGTGAAGATGAACTCGGAGTTGTGTTATGCAACAACATTGATTTGGACGTTCTCGGACAGCCGAACATGGACGTTGACTTAGCCAAAGAATTAGTAGAGATATGTGGTGCATTAAAGGCATTACAAGAAGCTAAACCGGGTAATATCTTTTATATTTCTTTAACCGTAACTAATGAGGTTCTGTTACCTTATATTGTGCAGGCACCAAAACTAGAATTGAAGTCTCTTCCAGAGCACCTACAGTACGCGTTTCTGGGTGATAAAGAATAACTTCCCGTGAATGTTGCAAAGAACCTCAACCCAATACAAGAAGACGTCTCCTTAGGGTTTTAAAAGAGCACAAAACGTCTATTGGTTGGAAAATTGCTGATATTAAAGGAATTATTCCATCGATGTGCATGCATAAAATCCTAATGGAAGATAATATTAAGTCGTAACTGATGCTCAACGTAGCTTAACCCCCAATGATGGATGTCGTGAAGAAATACATCCTCAAATTACTAAGTGTAGGGGAGATTTACCTAATTTCTGACAGCAAATGGGTTAGCCCGGTCCAAGTAGTCCCTAAGAAATAACGTGTCACTGTTGTTAGAAATCAAGATAACGAACTTATTCCTGTAAGAGTTCAAACAGGATGGAGAGTGTGCATAGACTGCAGAAAGCTTAATACCGCAACCTGAAAGGATCACTTTCCTTTGCCTTTCATTGATAAAATGTTAGAAAGGTTAGCGGGACATTCACACTATTGATTTTTGGATGGTTATTTGGGGTACAATCAGATTTTTATTGCACCGGAGGATCAAGAGAAGACTACTTGTACTTGCCCTTTTGGTACATTTGCATATAGATGGATGCAGTTTGGTCTTTGCAATGCGCCTGCCGCTTTTCAGAGGTGTATGCTTAGTATATCATGAATACGTGAAACTCATCATTGAGGTATTTATGGATGATTTTAGTCTTTATGGAAATTCATTTGATATTTGTATACAAAATCTTGAACTTGTGCTGTGAATACCAATATTCTGAAGGGCATATGTCACGATCTCAGTGGTCGTATACAAGATAATTGTGTAGCCTTCGCTAGAGAGAGGAATCCAAGTGACAGAGGATACCTTTGTAGATCTACTTTATCTCTCCCCAATAAAGGACGTCTCGACGGCTAAGATGAAAGAAGTAAAAGCCTAGTCTATGAGGAGGCAGCTGGCGAAGGGACAGAGGTAGATGACATATCTAATCAGCATTAAATACACAAATCTCTTATCTACACGTATAATCCAAGCACATGAAGAGAGATGATGTGGCGGAACCTAAATGACAAAGGTCGATGAGCGAAGTTACAGTCTTTACTAAGGCTGGAAAGTTCCTTAAGGAATGTGGGTCAGCTGAGGTGGCAGAGTTCGACTGGAGAAAGCACGCGGCGAACGAAGGTACCATTTGTGTGGAAGGTATATCATGGAACGATGGATCCATGACAGAAAAGATACACCTGGAGCAGAAGGGGCTATAAATACCAAGCCTCATCAACACACTAAGGGCGTTCAATATCTAGGAGAGAAGATCTAGTCTTAAGCTTATACCTCTTTAATGTTTAGAACTTAAGTATTTACTTAAACTTGAGTTCTCTCTATTACTTTGGGAAGCATTTAAGATATTTGTAACCACCATAACTTAATACAAAAAAATCACTCATTACCCCGTGGACGTAGACGAAAGTCGAACCACGTAATCTCTTGTGTCTCATGATAACTTAGTATCTTTTAAATTATATTTGTGTTCTTCGTTATTATTGTGATCTTGAGTATATTTTATTACTTAGAATTATCAGTTCAACAGAGGCATCAATACTACTTAGTATCCGATTTCTGAGCTGTATACATTACGTAGAATATCTGAGTAGTCACAGTTTGGCACTAGAAGGTTTTGCTCACCAGCTTGAGTTTTTATATTCCGTCATTTATTTAACTTACGCATCTTCTTTAACGAAGAGATCCGAGTTCAACAATGACGGATCTCACTCTTTAGGGAATGCTTCATCCACTGTTTTCGCAAGTTCTTGGAGCTCTTAGCCTCTAAAGACTAGCAATCTCACAGATCTACAAAAGTTTTCACAAAAAACCACTCACAAAACGTTAAAACTTTTGTTTTGTACTAAAACACCTTTTCCGACAAACTATTCTTCAGATCTGAGTACCTCTAAACACTGAGGAATCTCAGCGAGAATTTAAGGAAGAAAAAATCTTTTCAAGCATTTAATACCCCATTTTTCGAAAAGATCTAATACATTTTTTAATTGTTTTCAACATTTAAGGTTTTTTTCTCCAAGGGTGTCATAAAAATTTAATAACCGTCTTTCAAAACGTCATTTCAACACTTTTTCTACAAAAGCTGCTTCGCCGTTTTCTGTGTCAGAGCATTAATTGCTACTTTTGACAAAGGCACCCAAGTAGCAGATTTTTGTCATTTTTTATGTGACCGCAGGATAACAAAAGCCGAAGGCATGCAGAAACCAAGTGATGTACCAACAAGCTCATGACCAGCAGTCACGCGAGGCAGATCTCAAAAGCGGTCTCAAGCAAACCAAAGAACCGAAGCAGAGGACGGCCAAAGTGAAATAGCAAGAAGAAGGATCGCTAACAAAACACCTATTACGGCTAAAGGGATGGGACAAACACCGGGATATCAAACACTTTATGGCATGCCGTTACCGGAGCACCTCACTATTACGAAGCCACCTGCGGCCAACGCAAGGTTACCCAGAACCTCAGCTTCTACGGGACGAGGGTTGGGAAACTTAACCCCAATCCATATAGATCCAGACGCGCCGGTCATAAAAGAAGGAGAGGATCCAACCGACAACAATCCTCAGGGTGGAGGAATCCACATTGAAGAACAAATGGCAGCACAAGTAGCAGCTTTGCTACTACGAAATAAGGAACACGTGGATGCCACGCACGTGATCCCCCGGGAGAACCATAACCTAAAATATAGGTTGGATGTACAGATCAAAGGTTCCCAAACTCACCCTCCGTTAAAGAGGCGTGAAAATGGAGCTATCTCAGTAATACGAAGGGTGTATCTCAATCCACCGAAGACTAACCCATCTAAGGGAGCTAAGAGAGAGCAGCATGATCCAGACAAAATGGATCCAACATATAATCCGTCGCAATCCTACTATGATGAGGCATTCTCCAGAGATGCTCACAATGTGAACATGGTTATGGAGCAAATGGAGAAAATGCGGAAGGAGATACAAGGACTAAAAACAGGTCACGCAGGCGCAAGACTGGAAGAAATACTGCAAGAAGCGACAACATATCCGTTGTCTCTTAGCATTTTAAGGGAACCCATCCCTCCGAAGTGTCCGGTACCTACGTTCTAGGCATACATTGGTACCTCTGGTCCCGCGAACCAACTATGATACTACACTCGTGTCCTTTCCCATTGGGAAAGATATGAGGTAGTACTTTGTAGGTACTTCCCTGCAAGCTTGACGGAATCCACATTGACATGGTATGACAACTTACCAACAAACTCAATTGACTCTTTTGAGCAATTGTCTACGGTCTTCTTGGAGACGTACATGTATAACAAATAAACCAAGGCAGGGTTAGATAGGCTATTTTCTTTAGCTATCGGACCCCAAGAAACATTGATGCAGTACACAGACAGGTGGAAGAAGACGTGTCAAGCAATCACAAAAATCAATCCAGAAATTAGCATTGATTGCTATAAGTACGGACTTGATAGAACCTCAACTATCTTCGTTGAGCTTCACAACATATCTCTTGATTCCAAAGGATAACTTAGGATTGTCCAAGACCGTTACATCCGTCTTGAAGAAATCCAGAAGGACAACCCAAGGGCGCAAACAAAGGCAACCACGGCTCCGCAACGAATCAACTCTCTGGAACCAATTCCGGAGATACCTAAGCGACAAAATGAAGTCGGGGGCAGGACCAGCTCTCAGGACAAAATATCCAAATACGGAGATGGAAAAATAGAAAAAGGGAGATAATAATTTGAAGATAAAGTCTACGCAAAGCTGAACACAACGTTCCCATACACTCTAAGCAAGGAGGGAGCAAAACCGGTATTTCCTTACCCTAACACTATGGGGAGGCAACCATATGGGACAAAAGGAGGCTAAGGAGTACCATGAGTACCACCAGTACTACGTGCATACTACGGACACATGCTACCACCTGAGAAACACAACTCAGAGATTCATAGATGAAGGAAAGTTCATGGAGTATATGAAAATCCAACTAGTTGATGTTGAGATAGCCCCCAAGAAAAGGGTGGAACTACCTCAGGATAGAAAATACATCAAGATGATCACCTTCTCCAACGGAGGATAGGAGGAGTTACTCGAAGACATCCTCGAGTTAGCTTGAAACATGAGAAAGATGGAAACCCACGAAGTGTTCAAGCTAAGTGGACCACCCACTAACACTTGGGAAGAATGGATGGCCACGCCATTGACATTCTCAACAAGAGACGTCAACCAAGAAGTCGAAATGCACAATGACCCGCTTGT
This sequence comes from Papaver somniferum, assembly GCF_003573695.1. NCBI lineage: Eukaryota > Viridiplantae > Streptophyta > Magnoliopsida > Ranunculales > Papaveraceae > Papaver > Papaver somniferum. Next base: position 46,929,002 of record NC_039363.1, read on the forward strand.
AGTCACTCTACCTATACATGGGTGGAATTTTACGAAGGTCCTCATTGGTGGGGGAAGCTCGTTAAATGTATTGTTCTACAAACCCTACTTACGTATGGGATTGACAACTGAGCAAATGGATTCGTCCAATTGCACAATACACGGTTTCAATGGAGCAGTCTCTAGACCAAAAGGAGAAATTGTCTTACAGGTACGTGCAAGACCCTTAGTAACCAATACAAGGTTCTGTGTTGTGGAAGCACCTTTTCTCTACAACGTAATCATGGGAATATTATGGGTCCACCGGTTACGAGGAAAAACTTCGACATACCATCAGTACCTTCGATTCCCACACCCATGGCTGAAATGGAAATCAAAGGTGACCAGCAAGACGTAAGGCTATGCAATCTAGCAGAGGTCAGACTCAACAAAGAAAGAGATGTTGCTCAACATCACGAAAGAAAAAGACGAAAGGAAAACACCAAAGAACTAAAGAACGAAGCCTCCTTAGTACCCGAAGCCATCTCAGCACCGGAGATAAGCACTTCCGCCACTCCAAAGACGAACGTCTCTGCCAAATGACAATTGCAGAAAATCACTCCTCAACATCCTCAGAAACAAACCTTCTCATCGGTGGAACCAACAAATAAAATCAACATTGGAACAAAGACGGAACCAAAAATGATCAACGTCGGAACTTTACTAGAAGAGGAAGAGGAGATGCAACTACAAAGTATACTAAGGGAATACGCAGACATCTTCGCATGTTCAATGGAAGACATGTCAGGAATTGACCCGAACTTGGTCTCACACCATCTTCGGCTCAAACCGGAGATACCACTGTTCAAACAACGCATCCGCAAAGTGGCAGATATTCACCAAGAAGCGGTGGAAAAGAAGTTGCAAAAAACTACTAACAACAGGATTCATATAAGAAGTTATATATCCCACATGGATATCTAACATGGTCATCGTACCTAAGAAGAACGGAGGCGTACGCATTTGCACAGACTTCATCAATCTCAACAAAGTGTGTCCCAAAGACAGCTACCCACTGACAAACATTGACCAACTGGTCAACGCAACCAAAGGCCACCAGAGGCTATCCTTCATGGATGGATACTCAGGATACAACCAAATATCCCTTGCAGAAGAAGATCAGGAGCATACTGCGTTCTTTACTCCACGAGGCTTGTATTGTTATACAAGGATGCCTTTTGGACTAAAGAACGCGGGGGCAACATACCAGCGATTAGTAGACAAAATCTTTAAACCATGGATAGGAAAGATACTGGAAGTCTACGTAGACGACATGCTTGTCAAAAGCAAAAAAGAAAAAAACCACCTGTAAGACCTAAAGAAAATATTCGAAGCCTTGAGAAACATCCACATGAAGATGAACCCGGAGAAATGCACATTAGGAGTAACCTCAGGAAAATTCTTGGGATACTTGGTAACTAAGCGAGGAATAGAAGTGGAACCCGAAAGGGTCAGAGCAATAATGGAGATGCCATCTCCACAAACATTAAAAGGAGTACAAAAGCTAAATGGAATCTTATATTCCATGGGAAGATTCATAGCAAAGTCGTCGGATAAATGCAAAGCATTTTTCGATACACTAAGGAAAGGTAGCAGGTTCATGTGGACCACAGAATGCGAACAAGCTTTTCAAAAAGGCAAGGAATACTTGGCTTTAGTATCCATTCTACAGAATCCGGAGCCAGGTGAGGTACTCACCTTATACTTATAAGCAACAAGCTACACTGTGAGCGAAGTATTGGTACGAGACCAATGGCAAGGAGAAAAGCCCGTATACTACTGTTTGAGGGTGAAAACAGTTTCTGCTTATTTTGGTAATTTCGATTGTGTGGGTGAGAAACGAGTCTAAACCCTAAACAATGTACTGCAAGGGAATTCCTTGATTCGAGAGATCAATCTGTACAAATCTGGCCTAAACCAAGAAATTGCCGTTCCAGACTTTCTTCGGTCAGAAAGTGAAGGAGAAGGGTTGGTCTAGGGAGGCAAGCGAAGAGAGTATTGAGACCAGAATAGTTGATCCGGGAAGAGTAGTTGTTTGACGACTTGTATCAGAAAGTGGAAATCTAACAGATGGGAAAGCTAACAAGTGATTTCTGAGTGTTGTATTCTCCTGACCAAAACTTGTCCTTGGTGGAAATAAGTGAGGCCTATTTATACAAGTCGCAACGAAACCTACCCTTGTCTCGTAAGAAGTGGAAACGATTGAGTAAATGGAAGAAAATGGTAACGGGTAATGCCTGGAATTGATGTTTCCATAATGAATATTTCCTGTATTTACTAACCACCTCACCTTTATGACAATTTCCTTAACAGGCGTAGTTTACGCCGCACGCTTTAAACCGCCAGACCAATACCCTGATGAGCATCCCCTAGTTTGTGACATGTTTTGACTTCTCGAGTGTCTTCGTGGAAAACGTGTAGCATGTTGCTACTTGTGGCGTGGCCAAAGGATTTGGCGTTTGTAGCCAAGTTGGTGCCGTGACCAAAGAATAGGCATCGTAGCCAGGTTGGTGCCGTGACCAAGAGTTAGAATCGCAGCCAAGACATTACCACGAGTCGTTTGGTGGCAGGTTTGTACGGATGAGATCTGCATCTCAAGAGGAAGGGTAGTCGTAGATTGTTACAAACCTTCGTTTGGCAACCGACGGCATGGTTGAAGTGCTTGCATGCTCTTGGCATGGCCAAATTAGGGTTTTGGCGTCGTGTCCAAGAGATTTCCATAAATCGTTTGGTGGCAAGTTTGTATGGTTGAGATTCGTATCTCAGGGGGAAGGGTGGCCGTTGATTGTTGCAACCCTTCGTTTGCAGCTAGTGGAATGGTTTAGGCGCGGTCGAGCTATGATTTTGGAATAGTTTAGGCGCGACCGAAACTAGGGTTTTGGCATAGTTTAGGTGCGGCCAAAATTAGGGCTTGACATTGGGCCAAAAGTTTACATGCATTCGGTGGAAAGCTTGTACTGCTGATATTTGCATCTCAGGAAGAAGGGTGGTCGTTGATTGTTGAAACCCTTCTTTTGGCAGCCAGCGGCATGTGGTAGGGCCGGCATGGCTTTGGAACCTTTTAGGCGCGGCCAAAATTAGGGTTTTTGCAAAACCTTGATGTTTGGCCTTGGGCCGGAAGTTTCCATGCATTAGGTGGCGAACTTGGTTCTTTTGGCAGCCAGCGGCATGTGGTAGCGCCGGCATGGCTTTGACATCTTTTAAGCGCGGCAAAAATTAGGGTTTTGGCAAAACCGTGATGTTTGGCCCTGGGCCGGAAGTTGCCATGCGTTAGGTGGCGAACTTGGACGGCTGAGATCTGCATCTCAGATGGAAGGGTAGCCGTTGATTGTTGCAACCCTTCGTTTGGCAGCCAGCGGCATGTGGTAGGGCCGGCATGTCTTTGGCATATTTTAGGCGCGGCCAAAATTAGGGTTTTGGCAAAACCGTGATGTTTGGCCTTGGACCGGAAGTTTCCATGTGTTAGGTGGCGAACTTGGACGGCTGACATCTGCATCTCAAATGTAAGGGTAGCCGTTGATTGTTGCAACCCTTCATTTGGCAGCCAGCGACATGTGGTAGGGCCGGCATGACTTTGGCATATTTTAGACGCGACCAAAATTAGGGTTTTTGCAAAACCTTGATATTTGGCCTTGGGCCGGAATTTTCCATGCATTAGGTGGCGAAATTGGACGGCTGAGATCTGCATCTCAGATGGAAGGGTAGCCGTTGATTTTTGCAACCCTTCGTTTGGAAGTCAGCGGCATGTGGTAGGATCGGCATGGCTTTGCCATATTTTAGGCGCGGCCAAAATTAAGGTTTAGGCAAAACCGTGATTTTTGTCCTTGGGCCGTAAGTTGCCATGCGTTAGGTGGCGAACTTGGACGGCTAATATCTTCATCTCAAATGGAAGGTTAGTCGTTGATTGTTGCAACCCTTTGTTTGGCAGTGATGTGGTTTTAAAAGAACCTACAATTTAGACCTGCAAGTATACAGGGTCAGTTGTAGTGAGTGAGGTAAGAAGGGGTTTGTCCTCAGGGACAAGGAGGGTGTAAAGCTGAAACTATGGTCTCACTTAAACTGATTCTAAACAAGAAAGAGTAACCAAAATGGGGGTTGTTTTGATGTGTCGATACGACAAGGTGTTGGTGAGTAACAGAAACAGTAAAGTAATATGCAAAGAAAGTAAATAGAGCAAATGATGAGAATGGTATTAGGGCCTTTGAGTCCACCACTAACTTACACTAGTTATTCTTCTCATAACACTAACCTTGTCCTTATATCTGATAACAAAAGGGATGTCAATCCTCTGTATATCTAAGGTCACCTTGATATGAATGATTCAATCACAACTAAGGTATTTCTCCTAAGCATTAACTGTCTTTTCAGGGAACATCTAATCAAAAGATCAATATATGGGATTAAGTATGAGTTGTAGTTCTTCAGCACAGTATTATTCTAACTACAATGGATACATGGCATACACTGTGAAAGTAAAGTACTGAAGTCCTAAGATTGAATTTTATTCTAAAACAATTAAGCACAACAAGGTTACTGCCATTAACAGGAATAACTAGTAGCAAACTAGGATTTCATCTAAACCCTAGCAGGTGAATTTAGAACAAGATGAAGGTGATGAAATCAAACATGAACTACTGCTTGGTGCACCGGCTAATCCGGGCATACCCACACACACACAATACCATGTTCTATTTATACCCAAAATTAGGGTTCTTAACAGTTTCCCCCAAAATTCCCAATTTAGGGTTTACATTGAAAATTGAAATTAAAGCTCACCCGTCTCTGCTTTTGTTGTCTCCCCCTCGACCCATGCCTTATTCTATTCTTCCCACTTGATCTACTGCTTTTGCTGCTCTTCTTTGTGAACTGTGAACCCTAGCTCGAGTCGTCTCATCAACTCCACACCCTAGGTCAGTGGGATGTGAATTTGATGAAACACCTAGGCTAGGTAGAGAGATGGTGGAGTTGTCGGGTGGTGTGGTTCGAGGTCTGGTGGTGGCAGTGATGGCAGGAGATGGTGGTGGCGGAAGTTGCAGGTGATGAAAGAGAGGATTTGGGGAGAAGAGGAGAAGAACCCGATGGAGAATGGGTTAGGGAGTGTTTGGGTGAAGTCGATAGGTATTTGGCGATTGCGTGTTGAGCGGGTGTAGCAAATTCGATGTCCAGCGAAGATGATACGTTGGATGATCACATCTGGATTGAATCGAACGTCTAAGATGGAACAAGCTTGCAGCGACCATTGGATGCGTGATACAACAATTCTGACGGCTTAGATTGGAGTTAGGTACTATGATGTTTGACAGGAGCTTCAAATCTCGATGTATTATGATGAAGCGAACGTTGGATGATTGTGATGGATCCAATCTGACGGCTCTCATGGAAATGGGTATGGATAATTGAAATAGATTTGGGTAAGGGTTTTGGGCCTTGGGTATTCCAAGCCCATATCTTCTTTAAGAACAATTCTTCCTCTTCAAGCACACTTTTAATTGATCCGGCTCTTGCAAACATCAATCTTTGCTGCCTTTTTGCGGGAGTCTTTGCCGTTTCTTTGCTCTTTTCGCTCCGTAGTTAACCAGGCTTTATTTAGTACCTAAAAATGCAAAATTAATTGAGAAAAGTATTTATTCTTGAAAACAACGAAAACACAGATTATGGGATAAAATGGAGCGTTAGTGCACAAATGATGAGTTAAATGCCAATAAAAAGGTGCAAATATATACAATATTTGGCACTCATCAAATACCCCCAAACCTGAATTTTACTTGTCCTCAAGTAAAACAAAACTAAGGAAATCCTACATATACCACTGTCGCTGGTCTCTCGATTGCATTTAGCGAATGCAATAAGCCTTTTAAACCACTAAGTGTCCCTAGTGTACGATTTGAAGTCTCGTGAAGGTTTGCTTAGAACGTACCTACAAAGTTCTAGGACAAAATATAAGCTCAGATTCCATGAAATGTGACATGTGCAAGACAGTTTAAGCTCACAGCAAAATGGAGATGTCAATCTAGCTATCAAAGGCACAATCCTAGCACTGATAACAAATAAAGACATGTGATAAGATTGTAAAGTGTATCTACACATGTGTAAAGAAAGATTGGATGTTATGACTACTAATCACCAAGAGATAGTTCCTCAGGATAATAACCGAGGTCGAAATCTAGCTAGCTGTCCGGACTTTAAGAGAATTGTGAATGAGTTGGAGGTATTTCACAATTACTCGCGTTGTACATCAATGGCATACACCCTTCCTTGCTTATAACATAAAAACACAAAAGATGACTCTTTACATGACTCTTATTTACATTGACTACTCTCTTTTATTTTTGGAACAAGAGAGGATGGAATTGATAAATACTTGATTCTTTTTTTTTTTTTTTTGAAAAAATTATTTACAACATGGTAACTCTTTTGATACATAAGCAAAAAGAAACTAAATATTACATGACACTTTGCAAGAGGTGGCCCTTTTTGATGCACCCAGTTAAATTCGATGGTTGTCTTTCTTAATGTAACCTCCACCTTCTATCCCAACCAACCAAAGAACAAGCTAGTCAAGTTTCGTTCAGTATTCTAAAGTGATTGGGAATCGTGACTTCCGATAGAACACCCCAAGGATGAGGCTATACATGTATTGGTAGATCGTGCGCGTGCAAGTTTCTTATCACTATGTGAATTGTGCTAGAATCAGGGTGCCTAAATATCTAGACTAAGAATCCTTATGTTTACATACATGCACAAGAGTCAACATTTCAAGGTAAATGAGCTCCATTTTTATGTTTTTTTTTCGAATTTTTTAATTTTTAATTTTGATTTTTTTAATTATTTTTTTTTCAAAAAGAAAGAGTTTTGTTTTCAATTATAGCATGTTATCAAAGTATCTACTTTTCACCCCCAAACCTAAACTAAACATTGTCCTCAATGTTTCAAAAGATAAACATGATTATAACACATACCATGAGAACGATGCTAAGTGTAGAAAAAAGGAAAGAGATTACCGGATATTGGCGAAAGCAAGTTTTGAACTCCATTATTCAAGGCAAAACCCAACAGTAACTCAACTGAATTCACATTGGGTTAGCACAATATATAAAAGAAACATATGATTCCACTAAACATTACCTACCAGATTATATACAAACAATTCACTATATACATACAGTCTACAAAGTTGAGGATCAACCCAAAAGACAAAGTGTTGAAACATAGACAGTTTCAAAACACTAAAATTGGACTGAAATGGGAGCGAGAGTTAACAACCAAATGAATCACCCCTAAACCTATATTTTCAACAGATTTACTTTTAAGCACAAAATCTTTTAATTTAGGGGTTCAGGATTCACAAGGTCTAACTCAAAATGGACTTTTTGCGGGATGGTCAGAGAAATTAATTCCAACTGTGGCTCTTTAAAAATGTTGTGTTTTGATGCAAAATAGTCCAAAAGGACTTGGGAGGCACACAGTTCCAATCCTAGGTTGGGAATTTTCAGAAAAGCTGGTTTAAAAGTTTTGTTACAAACCAAATCTAGGTTGGGTGGAATAATCTCAATATTGCGATTTAGGTAAGAAAGTTGGTACTTCTAAGTTATTTTCATGGATAAGATCAATAGTACCAACACATACTTCCCCTAAATCAGAAATTGGTAAATCATGCTCACATTCATCGAACAAAACATCAAGACCTAAATCGGTATCATGATTGTCCGTAGTACTCAAATCAACATTGGAAGAAATAACATTTTTTGACTTAGGCAAGGAATCAGACACATCAAATTTGTTTTCATGCATATTAACATTAGTGTCTACAGAAGATTCAACTATTCCTATGTCATGCTCATATTCGAAGAACAATTGTACAAGTACCATATCAATACCAAAATCATATGATTTGCTATGGGTATTAGAAGAAACAACATTCATGAAGGTCGAGGGATAGAAGCCATATGTTATTGAACCAAAAGGTTCCACAATGTTTTCATGTTCTTCTAACATAACATCATTATCATCATAATCTTCATAATCATCATCATGGTAAAATGCATATTGGTCCTCATTAACAGTGGTGGTGTCATTAGTCGATTCATATTCCTCTAAATTAGGTTCATATTCAACATCATTTACATGAATGGGACTAGACACTTCATTAGGGACAACATACATTTCCTCATGAATTTCCTCCTTTTGTAGGTGAAGCAAAATCTGATCTAAATATGCCTAAATTCGTGATGTAGATCTAGCAAAGTTTTGCTCACTAAGTTTGAAAGCTTTTGTGGTGGATTCTAAATTCATGGGAGTACAAAATTCTTCATGTTCAAATTGTGGTGAATGGTACATGTGTGCATGGTCATTAGGGTTTATAAAAGATTGATCGCAACCCTCAAAGGATTGATTATGGTCCCAATAACTACCAGCCTCACAATTTGTGGGCATTTCATAATTTGGATTTTCATGGGATTCTCTAAATTGCCTATAATCATGCAAAATATAGCAATATTTATCAGGGTGGTCTAAACTACCACATAAGGTACATGCATAGATTTCAGGTTGTCTATGTGAACTAGATGCTACAGATTGCTCATGTGTTTTCATTTCTAAAGCAGTGACCCGATCCTCTAACTGATTCACAAGTGACAAATGTGTGAGTTGGGTATTTTCTAAATGTTCACTTTCACCTAATGGTGGATCATACATGTGTGAATAGTCATTAGGGTTTGCATATTGAGGTTCATAACCTACAGAAGGTCCATAATAATAATCCCTATAACTCTTGACATCATGGTCTGTGGGAGGCTCATAAGGTGAATCTTGCCCGTAAGCTTCTCTAATGGATTTATTCCCAGTGGCAGACCAAAATCCAGACATGTTATGTTTATCAAACAATCACACAATTCAAAAAGAGAAATAAGGCCCACACTTTTCAGTTATGGGTTTCAAAAATTTGGTTTTAGACTTTAAAGGTAAAGCCTATTAGGGAATTTTTGGTTTAACTGGGTTTTAAAATTTGGTTTCAAAATGGGAGCAAAATTTTGGTTTAAATGGAAGCAATTTTTGGTTTTAAAGAGGGAGAAAACTTGGTTTTTTTTTTTTTTTTTTTTTAAATATTGGGAGAAAAACTTTGGTTTTAAAATTGGGAGCAAGCCCACATTGGTGGAGCAAGAATTTGGTTTTGAGTTGGGAGAAAAATTTGGTTTTGTTGGGTTTTGAAAAGAAAATTTGGTTTGAATGTGGGAGAAAATTTTTGATTATTGGGAGCAAATTTGGTTTTAAAATTGGGAGCAAGCCCACATTGGTGGGAGAATGCACAACCCACTAGAAGTTTGAAAAACAGCCTACAGCTGTGAATTTGGATGAAGTTTGAACAGGCTCAGTTGGTATTTTAACAGGTCCCAAAGCATAGCCCAGTAGTCTTCAGGAGGCCCAACAGGTTATTTGGAAAGTGAGGAGTCCAACATGAGTTTTTGAAATTGGAAAACTTGATAGATTTTCAAAGATTTTAAGCCCATTGTTCTCAAAGTTCCAAAGTTGTTGTTTTGAGTACAAGGCCCAGTTAATGTTCAAAGTTATAAGCCCACATTCCAATTAAAATTACAAGCCCAAAAGTCCAAAAACACAAGCCCAATGTTGGGTTTAAAATAATATTACAAGCCCAGAAAAAAATATAAACCCAACAGACAATAAAGAAGGTCCAGTTGGGCTTTGCTAATGGGTTCAGGCTTACTTTTTTTTGGAGGGAAGCCCAGTTGGGCTTTTATCCCCTTTTCTTTTGTTGCACAGCCCAGTTGGACCTTGTTCAATCTTTCAACTCCAACAGCAGCAGGATCACCTCTTCAGTGGCAATAAGCTAGCTCACAGCCCACAGCAGCAACAAGTGATGGTCTTTGGCCCACCAATGCAGCACCACAATTCAGAATTTCTTCAGCTCTTTTCTTCATAGCACCACACCACCTGTTTGAGGCACTAGAACAATTTTGTTCTGCTTCTCCTTCTCCTTGTTTAGCACAGCAGTTGCAGGTACCTGGTGGTTTTCAGAAGAGAGAATTAGTTCTCACAACAGCAAATTTCATGCATTCAAGATGACACTGCTAACTCAGCATACAACTCAGGCATTCACAACATTAAATTTCAGCAAATTTCACAGTTGACAGCACCACACCACATTCACAGCAACAGATTTCAGGCATTCAATATGACAGCAGCACATTCAAGCATTCACAGTATGTTAAACTTCACAGTTGCACTTGTTATAGAACCAAAAATGACCCAATGGTCAATATGCAGACTTAATGCTCAAGTACTCCAAGAAAATGCAGTAACAGATGCATTTGTGGAAAGGCCAAGACTGGGAAGCAGGCAGTTACAGGGCAGGGCAAAGCTACAGATAATGGCAAAATGAGCAAAGCCACTGATGCAGTGATGCTTTGCAGGTATGCAGGTGACAGAACAAAGAGAAAGCTAACACATATATACACAAGGTTACTGTTTGCTAAGTATGCAAATGAGGCATACTATGTTACATGGCAAACTAAGCTAACACATGGTAGGCCAAGATAACATATATATACAAACAGTAAGCCAATATGAAGTGGAATGCAGGGAAAATGAAAGTGCAGTGAAAATGAAAATGCAGTGATGCTAAGTTAACAACTAAAAAATGGCAGATAAACTACAACTAAGATGAAGTGGAATGATGATGTTATCCCCGGCAGCGGCGCCAAAAACTTGGTCTGGTTTTAAAAGAACCTACAACTTAGACCTGCAAGTATACAGGGTCAGTTGTAGTGAGTGAGGTAAGAAGGGGTTTGTCCTCAGGGACAAGGAGGGTGTAAAGCTGAAACTATGGTCTCACTTAAACTGATTCTAAACAATAAAGAGTAACCAAAATGGGGGTTGTTTTGATGTGTCGATACGACAAGGTGTTGGTAAGTAACAGAAAAAGTAAAGTAATATGCAAAGAAAGTAAATAAAGCAAATGATGAGAATGGTACTAGGGCCTTTGAGTCCACCACTAACTTACACTAGTTATTCTTCTCATAACACTAACCTTGTCCTTATATCTGATAACAAAAGGGATGTCAATCCTCTGTATATCTAAGGTCACCTTGATATGAATGATTCAATCACAACTAAGGTATTTCTCCTAAGCATTAACTGTCTTTTCATGGAACAGCTAATCAAAAGATCAATATATGGGATTAAGTATGAGTTGTAGTTCTTCAGCACAGTATTATTCTAACTACAATGGATACATGGCATACACTGTGAAATTAAAGTACTGAAGTCCTAAGATTGAATTTTATTCTAAAACATTTAAGCACAACAAGGTTACTTCCATTAACAGGAATAACTAGTAGCAAACTAGGGTTTCATCTAAACCCTAGCAGGTGAATTTAGAACAAGATGAAGATGATGAAATCAAACATGAACTACTGCTTGGTGCACCGGCTAATCCGGACATACCCACACACACACAATACCATGTTCTATTTATACCCAAAATTAGGGTTCTTAACAGTTTCCCCCAAAATTCCCAATTTAGGGTTTACATTGAAAATTAAAATTAAAGCTCACCAGTCTCTGCTTTTGTTGTCTCCCCCTCGACCCATGCCTTCTTCTGTTCTTCCCACTTGTTCTGCTGTTTTTGCTGCTCTTCTTTGTGAACTGTGAACCCTAGATCGAGTCGTCTCATCAACTCCACACCCTAGGTCAGTGGGATGTGAATTTGATGAAACACCTAGGCTAGGTAGAGAGATGGTGGAGTTGTCGGGTGGTTGTGGTGGTGGTGTGGTTCGAGGTCTGGTGGTGGCAGTGATGGCAGAAGATGGTGGTGGCGGAAGTTGCAGGTGATGGAAGAGAGGAATTTGGGGAGAAGAGGAGAAGAACCCGATGGAGAATGGGTTAGGGAGTGTTTGGGTGAAGTCGATAGGTATTTGGCGATTGGGTGTTGAGCGGGTGTAGCAAAATCGATGTCCAGCGAAGATGATATGTTGGATGATCACATCTGGATTGAATCGAACGGCTAAGATGGAACAAGCTTGCAGCGACCATTGGATGCGTGATACAACAATTCTGACGGCTTAGATTGGAGTTAGGTACTATGATGTTTGACAGGAGCTTCAAAGCTCGATGTACTCTGATGAAGCGAACGTTGGATGATGTGATGGATCCAATCTGACGGCTCTCATGGAAATGGGTATGGGTAATGGAAATGGATTTGGGTAAGGGTTTTGGACCTTGGGTATGCCAAGCCCATATCTTCTTTAGTAACAATTCTTCCTCTTCAAGCCCACTTTTAATTGATCCGGCTCTTGCAAACATCAATCTTCGCTGCCTTTCTGCGGGAGTCTTTGTCGTTTCTTTGCCCTTTTCGCTCCTTGAGTTAACCAGGCTTTATTTAGTACCTAAAAATGCAAAATTAATTGAGAAAAGTATTTATTCTTGAAAACAACGAAAACACAGAATATGGGATAAAATGGATCGTTAGTGCACAAATGATGAGTTAAATGCCAATAAAAATGTGCAAATATATACATTATTTGGCACTCATCAGGCAGCCAGCGGCATGTGGTAGGGCCGGCATGGATTTGGCATAGAGATGTGTCTGGCATGATATGCCATTGGCACTGTGGTGCGGCTGGCATGGTTGGCATGCCTTGGCACGGAGATGTGGCTGGCATGGTATGCCATTGGCACTGTGGTGCGGCTGGCATGGTTGGCATGCCTTGGCGCGGAGATGTGGCTGGAATGGTATGCCATTGGCACCGTGGTGCGGCTGGCATGGTTGGCATGCCTTGGCGCGGAGATGTGGCTGGCATGGTATGCCATTGGCACCATGGTGCGGCTGGCATGGTTGGCATGCCTTGGCACGGAGATGTGGCTGGCATGGTATGCCATTGGCACCGTGGTGCGGCTGACATGGTTGACATGCCTTGGCGTGGAGATGTGGCTGGCATGGCATGCCATTGGCACTATGGTGCGGCTGGCATGGTTTGCATGCCTTGGCGCGGAGATGTGGATGGCATGGTATGCCATTGGCACTGTGATGCGGCTGGCATGGTATGACATTGGCACCGTGGTGCGGCTGGCATGGTATGCCATTGGCACCTTGGTGCGGCTGGCATGATTGGCATGCCTTGGCGAGGAGATGTGGCTGGCATGGTATGCCATTGGCGCTGTGATGTGGCTGGCATGATTGGCATGCCTTGGCGCGGAGATGTGGCTGGCATGGTATGCCATTGGCACTGTGGTGCGGCTGGCATGGTTGGCATGCCTTGGCGCGGAGATGTGGCTGGAATGGTATGTCATTGGCAACGTGGTGCGGCTTGCATGTTTTTCATTCCTTGGCGTGGAGATGTGGTTGGCATGGCATTTCATTGGCACCTTGGTGCGGCTGACATGGTTGGCATGCCTTGGCGCGGAGATGTGGCTGGCATGGCATGCCATTGGCACTATGGTGCGGCTGGCATGGTGGGCATGCCTTGGCGCGGAGATGTGGCTGGCCTGGTATGCCATTGGAACTGTGATGCGGCTGAATGATTGGCATGCCTTGGCGCGGAGCTGTGGCTGGCATGGTTGGCATGCCTTTGCGCGGAGATGTGGCTGGCATGGTTGGCATGCCTTGGCGCGGAGATGTGGCTGGCATGGCATGCCATTGGCACTATGGTGCGGCTGGCATGGTTGGCATGACTTGGAACGGAGATGTGGCTGGCACGGCTTGCCATTGGCACTATGGTGCGGCTGGCATGGTTGGCATGCCTTGGCGCGGAGATGTGACTGGCATGGTTGGATGCCTTGGCGCGGAGATGTGGCTGGCACGGCATGCCATTGGCACTGTGGTGCGGCTGGCATGGTTGGCATGCCTTGGAGCGGAGATGTAGCTGGCATGGAATGCCATTGTCATTGTGTTGCGGCTGGCATGGTTGGCATACCTTGGCGCGGAGATGTTTCCAGTCAGTATTGAGGGGTCTGCCGTGAAATATAGCGTATATAAAAAAAGGTACCCCAGTAATTTTTACGTAGGCACGTTGAATGATTCAATAAATTTGCTAGTGGTCGTAGTGACGTCATGTCAGATGTAAGGTTTTACGATTTTAACCCTAAGCTAAAAACCACCATCAACAACTACATCAGCAAGACACTCAGTTCAGCGGAGCGTAACTACACCAAAGTGGAGCAGCTCATATATGCCTTAGTAGTGGAAACAAAAAAGCTAAGGATAAGTCAACACGGAGAAGATTGGAAGGGTGGCAAAGTGGAATGCCATGATCAAGCAGTTTCACATAATCTTTGAAACAAGGAAAGCGGAGAAATCATAAATCTTAGCGGACTTCCTAGCAGACCTACCTCTCAACGACGAAGCATAGATAGATGACATCTCAGGAATGGAGGAAGACAAGCCGGAACCAGAAGAGCTCTTGGAACCGCAAAATTCATGAAGGTGGGAGATATTTGTAGATGGATCCTCTAATGGAGAAGGAGCAGGCATAGGGATTGTAATAACAACCCCTACCGGAGACCGACACATTTATGCTTTCATGTTAGAATTCGAGCAATACACTAATAATATCAGGAGTATGAGGTGGTCATACATGGTCTACGCTTGGCACAGGAGCTAGGCTTATCAGATGTCCGTTTGACTACTGACTCACAGTTGGTCATTAGACAAATTGAGCTCAAATATCAAACTTTGGATCCAGTACTATCTTCGTACCTAAATCTAGCACAAGATCATGCATCAAAACTCAACATCGTTACATTCAGACATGTCTGTCGAAAAGATAACAGACACGCAGATGCCTTAGCGTTCATATCATCAATGCTAAGGGACAGAAATACCACCTCCGTACAAATTGGAAGGATATACGAACCTTCGATAGAAGGACCAATCTCAGGCTCTGAGGAGGCTTTGGCCATCCAAACTCGGGCCATGAAAGAAACAGAAAAAAAAAAAGAAAACGAAGAGTTAAGAGAGCCCGTAAACGAAGCCGACGAGTCTGTCAAAGACCAATCCATGTTAGATAAAAGCAACAAAGATGAAGCAGAAGATGATTGGAGAATCCAAATTCACCAATACCTTGACAAAAGTACCTTACCATCATATGCCAAAGAGGCTCGGAAGCTTGAATCAAAAGCAGCAACGATATAGCCTACGTGATGGAATACTGTATAGAAGGTCATTTCTTGGACCTCTGATGCGGTGCCTCTCATAAACCGGAGGCAGAAGAATACTCCATGATATACACAGTGGAGATGCTGGCAATCACAGTGGAAGAAGGTCCTTGGCAATTAAAGCCAAGATGCAAGGATACTACTGGATAAGCATGGACGAAGATTCAAAAAACCTGGCTAAGCGCTGTGAAAGATGCCAAAGCTTTACCAGAAAGATCAGAGCACCAGTAATGGAGCTAAACTCAGTCATCAACCCTTGGCCATTCTTCAAGTGGGTGGTTGATATCGTAGGACCCTTGATAGATGGAACCTCGAAGAGAAAATACCTTATTGTGGCTACAGATTACTTCACCAAGTGGGTAGAAGCAAAGGCTCTGGCAAGAATTAAGGACACAAATGTCTTTAAATTCTTGTTTGAGCAAATCATCTGCAGGTTCGGAATACCAGCCGCCATAATCTCTGACAATGGCAAAAAGATGGAAGGAAAGAACATTGATATGTTGTTCAACACTTTCAACATTCAGAAAAACAAGTCCACTCCGATATACCCTAAGTGCAATGGACAAGCGGAGGAGACAAACAAGACGATAGCAATGAACCTGAAAAAGAAGCTGGGAGCATACAAGAAAAGATGGTGCGAGCAGCTACACAATGTCCTATGGGCCTACCGAACTACAAGAAGGGAGGACACAGGAGGAACTCCAATTCTGCTAACCTACGGAGCTGAAGCAGTCATCCCAACGGAGATAATACTTCCAACAACAAAAACGGAGGCATGGGAAAAGAACCTAACAACAGACCTGATGCTAGAAAAGCTCGACGATCTTGAAGAAAGAAGAGAGGTAGATTTGCAAAAAATGATAAACTATCAACGAAGGCTAGCACGAGAATACAACAAGCGGGTCATTCCAAGAAACTTTGTGGTCGAAGAATACAATCTGCGTCAGATACCACCATATCAAAGAAAGAAGGAATGGGGCAAGCTAGCTCCGACATGGGACGGGCCCTACATCATGCACGCCATCGCTGGAAAAAGGTCATACTACCTAAGGACCCTCAAATGTGAAGTATTACAACACCCTTGGAATGCAATGTACCTAAAGAAGTACTACCCGTAAAAGAATGGTGATTCCTCAGGAGAAGAAGGGAACGGGCAATAGTCCACCATGTTCTATCCCTGATCAAAGGTATTATAGACCTTACTAATCAATGAAAGAAACTTTTTTCTAAAAGAAAATGAAATTTCGATTAAATTGGGTTATAATAGACACCCTCCGTCAGAATTGACGATGAGACAAGGCAAGGCACAACTGTGCATGTGTCAATAATCGGATCCTCGGAGTGATAACTCCATTCATGAGGCAATAAGAAAAAGTAAGATATCCCCTATAGAGATACCTTGTCGAAGTAAAACAGTCTTCGCACTGAACGCGTAGGGTTACAAGAAAATTATTGCCCACGTAGAAGCCTTCGCCACCACGGTACCTTCTGGCCAAAGGATACTTAGGTAGGACGTTGAATGTTCCACCAAAGGGTAATCATACCTTATAACCTTGTGGTGACTTGAATGTGCGATAGAAAAAGACACAATACGTCTAAAAACGAGATATTAATGCAATAATATAGGTACAATAATAATGATACCAAAATATGACTAACATGTCTTAAAAGTTGCATGTAACAAAGGTTCAAACCACCACAAAGCATTGTTTCAAGGAAAGGAGACAATACAAATGCCCCTCAGCTGGGGGCACGATACAACAAAAAGTTCAGATAAAACAGACTGACACACCATAATCATGGATAAGGAAGGAGAGGGAAGACGACCACTTCAGCTTGGAGCTAGGCCTCCGTAAAGGCATCATTTATGTAATCAATGGAAAAACGCTCAAATTGCACCTTCATCTGAGAAGCCTGAGACTCTAGGTCCGAAGCCGATTTATGATGAAGCCCCATCAGCTGAGCGCTGAGTTGATCATTATCTTGTTGAAGCGCCTCAGCCATAAACTTAGTAGCAGAATCAAATTTGCAAGATATCTCCAACGAAGATATTTGACCCTCAAGACGGTTGATCTTGGCATTTGCACCCACTAGCTGTTCTTAAAGACCTGCGGGTACAAAGGATATAAGCAATAGGGAGAAGCATTTAAAAGACGCAAAGGATGTTGCGGGAATACAAGGTCCCTAAGCTACCTCCTTCATGGCTAAGGGACTCTTCTAAACTATGATGATCCTCAGCAAGATCCACCTCAGCGGCATCAAAATCCTCCACAAGGGCATCACGTTCGATCCGGAGGTTATCAACATAAATCCGGAGCGAAGCATTCTCAGAGGATAAAATTTGGTAAACATTCTCTAACTCTTCCAACCTCTTAACCAAAGTTGCATGAGACATGGAAGAAGACACGGAGCCGGCCTCGATAAGTTTGTTCTTAAGGGAACAGACCTCAGAAGATAAGACATTTTGTTCTGCGGTAATCTTAGCTAAGGAAACACAGACATCTTCGAAATCTCCATGATACTTCTTGTGGATGAACTTTGGGCTGAGAAAGGTTTCTCAACCAAAGAAATATCCTCCTTTTGCTTTAAACTAAGACCCTGTTTCCACTTAAGGGTATCATCACACTCCTACGAAGAGAAGCCATCTGCTTCACCGGGTCTGCATTATGAGCAGACTCTAGAGAAAGTTGGGCCTCGTTATGAACGGTCACGTTCATCAGCCTGTCTGACTTCTTCTGATAATACCAAACATCAGAGGATAACTTGGCTACTTTATCCCGAAGATGTCTAAGCTTATCGGAGCTACCAACTGGAAGGCGTAGGTTGTCTCAGAACTATGCAACTAGGTAAAAATAAAAATAAGGCTAAAGGAAAGAAGAAACGAACCTATAACTTTGGATGACTCGGCAACCAAGGCAGAATCAGCAGTTGTGCGCCCGTACTCATCAACTTTATCAGCATTGTTAGCTCTCTCAAGAGCTATCAAACAAGCCTCAAAGGATCTCTGGGTCTTTCTCAATTCATCCTCCAACGAATATATCTTAGAAGCAGAAGTAGCGTCACTGGACGAAGGCTGCTGAGCACCAACAAGGGCGTACTCTTGACGAGCGCGCTCCAGCAGTACACTCAAGTGAGTACACTTAGCCCTGTAGAACTTGAAGAAGGTACAATCAATGTCTATTTTTTTATAGAGCTGCAAGAAAAGGGGCGTCAGAGGGGGCAAAGATCGAAAACAAAGCAGGGGGCAATAAAGTAAGAATCACTTACTGAGAACAATGAAAGACGAGGAAAGAAGTCAGCGTAGGTGTCCATAAAAGCCTCCATATCCTGGATACTACCCCTGTGGATTTCACCAAAGCTCTGGCCAGAACGAAGGCAATCCAGGTCAAAAAACATATCCTTAGCAGCACGATATTGAGCAGACATAACATCTAACTGAGAGGCTATCTCAAATGAACCGGCCAGTTGGTGACGATCAACCTCAACAGAAAAAGGACCCTTCGAATCTCGAAGGATGGCTTCAAGAATAGCATCGGCAGAACTTCCAAGGCCCAAGTTCTCAGGAAGCTTACCCTTGCTGGACTCAGCAGCGTCCCCATCAACTGCTTGAGAGCGAGCATGAGGCACCATTCCTGAGCCCTCACCACGACGAAAAGATGGCATGGTTGAAGAGCTAGGAATTGAAGGAAGAACCTGAGCACCACCTAAATCCATATCACCAACAGAAGGAAGATTTCCCAGTACGGTCCAATCTGGTGATGAAGGTGGAGGACCAATAGCTTTGCTGACGGGGGCAGTAGAAACAGAATGAGCACTCCCTAATGAAGTGGGAGTAACATTGAAGGAGAAGCTAGCTAGTGAATCACAACCTTCTTCTTCGGCTGCAAGTCTGAGCTACGAGCCCTCACCACGGGGGTAACCACCTTCGCAAATGAACCACTTGATTGAAGCGAAGTAGCAGGAGACGAAGGAAGACTCTTGGAAGATACAACGACAGCCTCATCAACAGCTGAAACAACATGCAATGCTCCACCATGGGTAGAAAACGAAAGCACCTTTGGAGACAAAGTTGGAGCAGGAACTTGAACACTAACAGGTTCGATCAATGGAGCATCACCACCAACTAGGATATTCTCAGCCTCCACATAACCATCGCGGACAGGACTGGGATTACCCTTGGAAAAATCTTCCTCGATATCGTCCAAATGAGGGCTGAGACCAGTATCCTCAATGATAGGTGTAGAATACACCGTATTTACTATCTATAGTTTATGCTTTCTTTGCTATTTTTCTTGTAAATTATGTATTTTACGTGTGTTTTGAGTTTTATAGCTACTTTGGAGTCATGCGGAAGAAAAGAAGAAGAAATCATCCAAAATTGAGAAAGAAGGATAAATTTGTCATTTCATCAGTGAATACTATTGGGAGCCCAGCCAGCTGATGTTAAGGGGTGGCCACATGTTATAGGATATCCACTGGGGTGTCCTCCTAGCATGTAGTGGGGTACCGTTATCCATCCCCAAACCACCTAACCCTAAAATCGAGAGTTTATTCTCTCGTTCCACATTTTCTCAGTCGTTGGTTACACCAATGTAGTCAATATCGGCAGTATCGGCCGATATATCGGGGATATTTCGGATATCGGACCAAAACGATACGATAAGAAGGATATCAGGGATACGATATTCGTCCGATAATATCGGCCGTATCGGTCGAATATCGGCCGTTTCGGTCAAATATCGGCTGTATCGGTCGATACGAAATTTTCCTACATTTCCTGATATGAGACGGTATTGGTCGTTTTCTATAAATTTTAAGGGTAATTTTGGCGAAGAAAGTCTTACGGGTGGTAGTAGAGGTGCATGTAGCTCTCGAAGCAAGTCTACTAAAATTACTCTTTTGTTTTTTTGATAAAATTGATGTTATCTATTATATCTTATCCGAAAATGTGTGGAGAAATGTTTAATATAAAATTATAGTCTCTAAATCTAGAACCGATATTTCAACGATAATATCCCCGATATAAAATCGTACCAGTGTATCGGTCCCGGCCGAGATGAACCGATATCTGATATTAACTACATTGGGTTACACCTGAAACAAAGAAATGGAGGTGCAGTCATAAGCAGTGTTGTTGCTGCTGCTGTGAAATTAATAGAATTTAAGAGAGCTATTTGAATCATAGAACTGAGAAGATCGAGATACAGGAAAAGAGATGATGTTGTTGTGCGAAGATAGATTTCGATCTGGGTATGGAATTGGCTAGGTAAATCAGCTAGAAAGAGGATGAAATTCACGGCAGAAGCAATGTTGTTGTCGATCTCAGAAAGGGTACTAACTGTTTTGAGATCCATAGAAGATGCCAAAGATTTGTTGTTGATGTTGTCTGAAATGGTGAGGAGATTATGAGTTTCGATATCTGAGAAGATGGGTATGTCGAAGTTGGTTTCCTGTTGCTGTTGGGTGTAGAATTGATGCTGCTAAGAAGAAGAAATCGATGCTCATGAGAGTGAAATTGAAAGGATTGCTACAAGGAGAAGAAGAATGGACAAATATATGAAGACCTGTTGCTGTTGACGAAGAAGAACAAGGCTGTTAATGAAATGGGTTTGTGGTTATGTATAAGGATTAGAATTGATTGAGGTTGAATCTGAGATGAAATTGATTCAGTAGCTGACTATCCTACCTTGACCCAGTTGACTGACAGCTTGTCCTTCTTGACCGTTTAGTTTAACAGAACGTCGGCGTCAACAGAACTCTGGAGGCCGGCGACGACATTTCAGGTCGGATTTCCGGTGATCTCGAGGACTTTTCAGGCAACCCAAATTTACAGATTTTTGTGCGGATTCTTCTCATGGGTGTGAATACTTAGATTTGGAAGTTGGATGGAAACTTGGAAGATTTGGAGAATTGGACTTAAAATTGAAATTAGGCTCAAATTGGGAAAGTGGTGTTATTATGGAATGAGGATTCTTTTTCTACAAGGATTGGAGAGCATTGAAGCCTATAAATAAAGGAGTTCTCTATACTTCTACATCTCTACACAACTTCTACACACACAACACTTGTGTTTTTGCTTGCTTTTTCAAAATTCTTCTTTTAATTATTTGTGTGAACTTTAAAAATTCTCCCTTTAATTATTTGTGTGAATTTCAAAGACTATGAGTAGCTAATTTTGTTATTGATTGGGGATGAATTCCTAGTTCTTAACATGATTTGAGTTTTTGTTTTTAAATCTACCTTGAAGTTTTTCACATGATTATCGTTTGTTTTTACTAATAGGAATGTTTATACATTCATGGTTGATTGATAAATTGTTTAGAGTGCACACTAAATTGATTTGTTAATTTGATCTAAAGCTTGTGAAAGTTAGGAGATAAGTAATCGTTTCTTGACTCTTTACACAAGTAGCAAACACGAGACCTGGCGGAAGGATTCCGTGGAGCAATTATGTGTGAAAACAACGCTAGAAAGTGGACCAAGCGAACCGAGTTTAACTACTAGTACTAAACCTAAATTCATAATTCGTTCGGGGAATTACATCTTGTAAGCGAACCTCAAGGTGGTTCTTTTGAATAGAATCTGATAACTAAGAGGACCTGTTGCTCAGTGAAATAAGGAGTTTTGGGGTTAGCTAAGCGAACCTGCTATCCTACGGTTGGTGATAATCTGTGACTAATAACATGTGGATGAAAAACATAACTTGAATCATTGTTTTGCAACGAAGAAGGATTCCTTGATCTTGTCTCTCTTATTGATTTCAACTTTATCTTTTTAATTGCTTTGTTTATTTTCTTTTGCTTTATAAAACAAACCCCCCTTTTTGTGACAACTAAACAACTAAAACTCTTGCTCCTCGTGGAAACGAACTTGACTACACTATATTACTTGTTAATTAAGTGGAAAATATTAATTAAAATTTGTTGTGGTTACGACAGGCATCACTCAACATCCTCCATATCTTCGTCATCCGCCACCCCATCACCAGCCTTGGGACCCTCGTCTGATGCTTCAAGATCAATAACAGTTTTCAACTTTCCCTTTCCTTGGGAAGACTGTAGAAGAAAACATACGCCAGCTAAGGATCAGGGGCAAGATACTAAGGAATATACGAATACAAAGGTATGGTTACGATCATTACCTCCACAGGTGTTAGCGTAGCTGTGTCAGCCGACGCCTTTCTCTTCCTAGTCCTAGTGGCTACGGAATTACCAGCAAAGCCTGGAGCAGTTCCAGCAGAAGAAGCAGGGGAAAACTGCAAAAGAAAGCCATCAGAATATCAGACAAAGATATCAAAGCAGAAAAAGATATCAAAGCGGACAAGGATATTAAAGCAAAAAACTTCAAACAGAAACGAAGGTTACCTCATGAGAAGCAGCAGGGTTGAAAACCCAAGGCTGGTACCCGTCATACTTCTCGGGCAAAGAACGAGCTGAACGAGGGGCATTGAGATCTGCGTGGTGAAACCATAGGCCCAAGGACCAACCACACGAAGGGGAGTACGAGCCCAACGATCATCATGATCAAGACGGATGCGATCATACTTCGGCAAAGGAAGCCTAGAAGAATAAGGGATGACAGTCAAACCAGTCTTATCAATCTTCTCCAGCAAACGAAGGTTGTTACCGTCCCTAATCTGCCTAGCAGTAACATGGATACGACGAGGGCCAACACTCCAAGGAACAAGATTACTCTTCTGAATAGCATCAACATACATAGCATTGAAGTTGGCAGGGGTATAATCCTCCTGCTTAGACCTTCCATCAGCAAAGGGGTCATAAGACTTCAAAGTAATCTTTCCCTTACTGCGGTACCAACTTTCACGAAGGGCACGCCGGTAATTTCCAGTATACTGCATGACTCCTAGGACCTGAGTCTTGTTCACCGAGTCATCCCTGGTAGAAAATACGTCATAATAGAAAGGATCCTTTCTACTAAACAAATGGAGGAGCATACCTGCGGCCAACTGGCCAACGCTAATCAAAAGGTTATTCTCATCATAAGGAAAGCTCCGGATCATAGACTCAGTAAGAACATTCGGGCCGTCAACAAAGGAGACCTCAAACTTATGGAGACGAAAAGACTTGGTGATCTCAACTATGGACAAATGAGCATAGTTATCTTTGTCGCGAAGTTGCAACCTTTGAAGTTCATAATGAGGAGGAGGAAGATCCTCCGCACCAATTTCTGTTCCTCAGCACCATCGGGATCCGCAACAACCTCAGAAACCACATCCATCTTAGCACTCGTAGGTATCTCAGTGTCCTCAGGTGGTGGAGATGGAGTAGCATCGGGATGATCCATCCGCGGAGGCGGGTCCGTAGACGAAGAGAGCCTTCGCTCCTTCTTCGTAGGCTTCTTCGGAAGTCTCATTATCCCTAACACCAACAGAAAGAACATCTCATCAACAATGGCAGATGAGAATTGCAGTCAAAGCAAAGGCAAAATAGAGGCAGAAATCAGTGTACTTTGGGCATGGGTTTTACTAAAACCAACCAAAGGAAACGATTTAGACTCACTACCGAGCAAATGCAAGGGTCATTCATTAACATAAGCAAAGTTGCAGGCGAGGAACAACACTACACCAATTTTAGTGATTAGCAACGATAGATGGTAGTTGCAAAGTGGGGTCGCAACAGTTCAAGTAGATGTTGCAAATTTTCGCAATGGCTGTTGCGAATTTTCGGTTGCAACAGTTATTATCCGTGACAACGTGCTTGTCGCAACAGTTTCTAACAGTTGCGAAATTAGATGGTCGCAACAGCTACAGACAGTTGCGAAAGTTTTGCAACATAAAAAAAAATAGTGGTTTTGACTTGTCAAACCCTGGTTTTGCACCGGTCAAAACCACTATTTATTTAATTTTTAATCAACTTTTAATTCTTCAGTTCCTCTGTTTTGGAAATCATTCCCCTGCAACAATTTCAGGCAGAATTACAGTGAAATTCTTCAGCTCTTCTTAGGTAAAAACATTCAATGCATATAACCATAAGTTTCTAAGAGATGTAACTTAGGCAATACATAGTCATTTCATACATTGAATTATAAACACCAAGCATCATTGACAAGTATATAAATGTTTCCTAAGTTTTCAGAATATAGAAATTTTGCAGTTGCAGTTTTAATGTGAAGTGTAATAGCAGTAGTAGAAACAATCTTAAAGGAACAAGACTGGAGACAAGCTCAACATTCATTACCTACATGCTCAAACAAGTATAGCTTCTTGTTGCTTCATATCCAGCCTTGTAAATAGTGGCACTTACTGCTCATATCTGCAACCTGCAAAACCCATGTACACCATCAGAGAAGCCATTGTCAAAAAGAATTGTATAAGTGAATAACAGCTTTCACTGACACTTAAACTAAAAAAGGCTATCTAAAAAGATTAGTGGTAAATAAATTTTTTCCCACTTTCTAGGTGATTTCAGAACTCAAGGACTACTGTTTTTCTTCCATATCTAAGTTTAATAGATACGAAAAAGGTTAACTAAAACGAAAGCTAGCGTAAATTATTTGTTTGCATGTATCAAAGTAGCTTCAGAAATGCACATACCTATTTAGCCAAACCAATTGCTTTTAAGATGATAAGGTTCTCTCATTAGTCGTATCCCACTATTCTTCATCTTCATTACTGTTTACAAGAACAACGCCATCTGTATAATTAACATCGACCTCAACATCCTCTTCTTCTTGGGTTCCATGCTCTTCGTGTTCTTCTCCGTTATCTTTTACCTACTGAGAAAAAAGTGAAACAAATCAACTTCCAATTCCCATCACGGAATATATAAGAATAATAAAAGGGAGCATTTTACATAGAAACAAAGAAATTGCCTGGATGGATGAATACCATTTGAGAATTTTGCATGCGACAAGTCTTACGGATGCACCTGTTGATCAAATAGATTTCGACTTCTCAAACAAGAATAGCAATAGACCAATATCAAACGAGCGAGGAAACTTCATTTAAAGCAAAAAATCACTACTACTTACCAGAGTCTCCGCAAACTCTTCAACTTTGGCGAAAGATTTCATTCTCATGCAGTCAACACCAAGCAAGGTGATAAAAACACTAACTGAAGCAAGCAAATGCCACTTCTATCGGTTAGATAAACTTCACAAAAGCCTGCAATAAACATATGGATTCATGAGATACACTCAGACGACTAAATACCATTGAATTCAGAAGCAACTTGGGTAAAATCCAGTTAAATCTCGGAATCAGAAACAAAAAACATTGGATTCAGAACCCTGCGCATGCATGTATGTAAGAGAATTAATCAAATAATGTTAAGTAAAACTAAAAACTATATTTATACCCCTTCAACTGCAGAAACTTCATTTGAACCCCTTGTGATATGTAGATATTGGCTTTGAATAACCTCTTTTCTTAGTTTTCTACTATTAGAATTGGGGTTGCTGCCAAAAAGAAATTTTGCATCTCTCAAGTGTAAATTCACGAGGTCATTTGCACCAACACAGAATAGATAGTTTCTTTGGTATAAAATCTAAAAACTAAAGAAAAATAGTATGTTGGATGCAATAAATCTTAGAGATGAAGTCCCATATAATGTTATGTATATATTGTTTTAAAAAGAAGTACCAAAACGTCAGGACATCCAATAGCTTGATGTCAGTATCCTCTACCATCCATTTTGCGCCATCCTTCATAAATCCAACATAGCTTGTGTCAAACTCTGTTTTCCACATGAGCTTCCTGAGTTGCAAACATTAATTGGTTATGAATTGACCTAATTATACAGATGTTACTAAATAAATCAGGTCACTAAGATCTGAGGAGGATACAATATGTGCATGCATAATGTCACAAACTCTGAGGTTCATATTTCAATTTCCAGAAATAATCCATGTGAATTTTATCCAAAACTGAACATCTAAACGGAGATATGATAATCTTCTTGTGATCCAACCATGAATGTAACAAGTAAACTAGCTCTTCCAATAAAAAGTTCTTGATTTGGGCATGTAAATTGTCTAAGTCATTCACTTTTTCTCGCTGAAGGGAGTACTGAAGTTTTACACCACTAGGTATGTGGATAGTCTTTATAGTTTATACTAAATCCTGGAAAGCAAATGTCATTGAAAACAACAAGCAGGAAGATAGTAAAGCCTCTTAATCGACTAAAAGGTTTGATATATTACATTATGAATCATGATAGTCACTTTACCAAAATTACATCACAAAATTTTGTATGAAAATTAACATCTTCCAAAATGATGCAGATAATATCGGTAAGTTCCTAGACAACATTGTGATAAGAAAAACTATGAAGTACCTATCGGTGTTTAATGTTCTCAAAAGCACGCGCCTAACTCCTTTAGGAATGTGTAAGGATTTCATAACTTCAGCTGTAACACGCAAGAAACTGTTATGAGCTAATTAACCATTGAACTATTAAGATTTCACCAACAATAAAGAAGTACATAAAACTTCACATTAAATGCAAAGAAAATACACTTACAGCTGGTTTAAATTTTTTTTTGCATTTGTTGGCGAACCAAGAAGGTGGCCAAGGTTGAACAACATTTTTAAACTACTAGTTAACAAACAAAAGATGTCGTTTGTAAGCGATTTCAGCGTCCTTATTTTTAGGTAACTTTCCAGTTCTATTGTTTTGGATTTGCCACAGGATTTTGGGCTCCAAGGTTGAACAAGAAAAAGCCAGTTTCTGCACCATATTCTTGCTAACTCTGGTTTTGATTCAAATCCTAAAGTAGTAGGATTCAAGTCAAAAATTAGAAAATTTTAAGTCAACCAAAGGATGCTTTATCTAATGTTCTGTAATTTAGCTTGCACCCAAAGAATTTTTTACTTTTCACAAACATGTAAAGTCACAATTAATCATGGTAAACTGAATTTACAGAAGTTGATTTGGGTGTCAAAAATTACCGGTTATATTACTGTTCCTTGGAACATCCACTAAGAATGATGGACCTGTGAAACCAACAAACAAGATTGTCAGCAGGGCCAATCAAAATTATCATGATGTTAAAATCGAAACCCTTTATCAAATAAGTCAATAGCATCAATGATAACAATTTTGTCTCAAGAAAGTACATAAAGAGAGTGAGGGTGGGGTTTATACCATTGAGAACCTCAAGATCAAGTGTATCAACATCAAACCCAGCATCAAAATAATGATCAAAAATATGACCAGGTGCATCAACATGAGTACCTGTATGAGTAGGCAATTTCATCTCGGAATTATTAGCAAGAGATCCAAAATTGACTTAATCCTTCTGTAGATCCCCAAAAAGGCATAGTAGTTCTATAAGTATGGCTAATATCAAGTATTCTTCCTCCTCCCATGTACTTCCCTTCTCTCTGGAACTAATTCTTCATCAATACTGTTCCAAGTTTTACATAATTCTGATGGGTAAGCTTTGCAGGAATCTGCTGTTGCTACTACAGATGAAGTGATAAAGGTACATAGTGTACATGGTAACAGCAGAATCACCTGAGGATTGTTACTCTTCATCATTATCTTGTAATTTTGTCTTCGATTGAGCTGAAATATGTTTCACAATTTACACTGCTGGCGTGAGAAATGAAATACAATAGTTTTTTTGTTTTTTGTTTTTTGTGCTCGATAGAGCTTTATTTTTACCCTTGGAAATAGTCAGCAACACTCCACTTGTTAAGTACTAGACTAGATGGATAGGGATCCAAGGGCACAGCTCAAGGATGCCTCCAAATCAAATCAATATATCTTAAATCCTATATAAATTTCAGAAATCTGCGATTCTTTTACAAACCAAAAAGAAATATTTCGAAGCAAATTGTAAGCAAGTTTCAGAAATAACACATATCAATTATGTCTAATAAGGCTCATAGAGAATGCTCAACTCCAAGAGAATAAGAACCTGGATCTAAAAAACAAAACCAGAGGAGAATCAAAATCAAAAAAAAACATTTTGATTTTGTGAAAGAGATAAGAAGATTAATTAAAGCACCACCAATTTTATACCTCATCATAACATATTCCATAAATCCTACCAAAAATCATCAATCTCATAAAATAAAAAAAGAATTAAGTCATAAAAACAAAAGAAAAGCCCTAAAATATGCTAATAAACAATCTCCAGAACCAATAATCAAACATAAATACTCGAATTGAAACTTTGTTGTTTCTTACAAAGAATGATTTGATGAAGATGACTCCCCGAGAGATTCAAAACCCTAACCCCACTGCAATAAAGAGGCATAAATTAAATCAGCCAAATCAAACTAGGAATTTTAAGAAATATATCGGTTTTAAGAAAACCCTAACCTTATAGTATCGAATAACTCCTCAGCTGCATTCCTTTTTGTGATTCAAATCGTCCTCAACAACGGTGTTAGGGTTTTCACTTGAGAAAGATTAGATCTACATATTCAGCAATCTTTTCGTATAGAGACAATAAAAGAAAAGAGATTCAATGGTGGTGGTGGTGGTGGTGGTGGTGGTGAATGAAGGCAACTTCAGAGCTAGGGTTTGCTGGAGAAAGAATGAAGTAGAAGTGAAGTGAGGAACTGAGGATGAGATTTTTTTCGATAATGAAGAAGTGATAATAATGTTATGTCGAGTCAGTTTTGATCTGATTGGGCTGAATATCCAACTAGACCGAGTCAGCTAAAAAGCGTAGGCAACCACACTAGTTTTCCACATGCGCACAACTGGATTTAGTTGCAAATCGCAACTCGAAGGAACTGTTGCGAATTTCGTAACTGTTTCCCACTGCTGCGAATCTTTTGCAACTAAGATTAGCAAGTGAAAATTCGCAACAGATGATAAGATGTTGCGAATCTGAGTTGCTAAACCCAATATTTGGTGTAGTGCAATCATGGCAGAATCATCATCAAAATGCGAAATGGGATAAAGCCCAAGTTCTTATACAACACAAACAAGTAGAAAAGAATTATAATCTCACATGCAGATACAACAGCGACATCAAAAACTCCCTAATCAGAGAAACAAAAATAGAATCGAACATGGAGATGCATGAGAAGAAACAACAAAGAACAGAGAATCGCTTACGTGTATGTGATGATCGAAGTATCGAACCGAAAATCTTTGGCGAGTCAAAGGAACATCAACAGTTGATGGTGGAAGAAAATCTCTATGAGAGAGACAGAGAGCGACAGTTCGAGAGAAAGAAAGAAAAGGAGTTAATGAAAAATCCCCCTCTTTATTCTCTTCTTATAGGCGGCTGAAGAATCCAAAAATTTGGATGTCCCGAAATTCAAAGGAAAGTTATTGCACGAAAAGACATGTAAGGACCACCCAATCGGTACGTGCAAAAATGGCGGCGTTACGGGAGTTTTCCTTCCAATCCTACCAAACGGTAGAATATGAAAGGAAGGGGGCAAACTGTGAATACCAATATCTGCAGGGCACGTGTCATGATCTCAGTGGTCGTATACAAGATAACTGTGTAGCCTTCGCTAGACAGAGGAATCCAAGTGACAGAGGATACCTTCGTAGATCTACTTTATCTCGCTCAAAGAAAGGACGTCTCGAAGGCTAAGATGAAAGAAGTAAAAGCCTAGTCTATGAGGAGGCAGCTGGCAAAGGGACAGAGGTAGATGACATATCTAATCAGCATTAAATACACAAATCTCTTATCTACGCGCATAATCCAAGCACGTGAAGAGAGATGATGTGGCGGAACCGGAATGGAAAAGGCAAAGATATACCTGGAGCAGAAGGGGCTATAAATACCAAGCCTCACCAACACACTAAGGGCATTCAATATCTAGGAGAGAAGATCTAGTCTTAAGCTTATACCTCTTTAATGTTTAGCACTTAAGTATTTACTTCAACTTGAGTTTTCTCTATTACTTTGGGAAGCATTTAATATCTTTGTAACCACCATAACTTAATACAAAACAATCACTCATTACCCCGTGGACGTAGAAGAAAGTCGAACCACGTAATCTCTTGTGTCTCATGATAACTTAGTATTTTTTACATTATATTTGTGTTCTTCGTTATTATTTTGATCTTGAGTATCTTTTATTACTTAGCATTATCAGTTCAACAGAGGCATTAATACTACTTATATCCGATTCTCTGAGTTGTATACCTTACGTAGACTATGGTAAAACGAGTAGTCACATGTGCTAAAAAGATGCATAAACACTAACCTTGTTGTTAATTGGGAGAAATGTCACTTTATGGTAAACCATAGGTCACATTGTGTTATCTCGAAGGCTCGAAGTTGACAAAGAAAAGATAAACATAATTATAAACTTACAATATACCACTTTGGTGAGGGAAATTCTCTCGTTTCTTGGTCATGCATGTTTTTACAGGAGGTTTATCAAGGATTTCTCCAAAATCTCAATGTTGATGTGCAAATTATTGCAAAAGGAGGTTGTTTTTTACTTCAACATGGAGTGCAGAGATGCCGTTGATAGATTGAAAGAATTGTTGACCACCACACCAATGTGTGATGCAAGTGACTATGCAGTTGGAGCCGTTTTGGGTCAAAGAGTAGTAAAGTTATCTCACGTGATTTACTATGCATGTAGGACCCTAAACGATGCGCAAATCAACTATTCTACCACCGAGAAAGAATTTTTGGCTATAGTATTTGCACTAGAAAATTCATACTTGGTGGGTACAAAAGTGATTGTATATTCCGATCACGCAACACTTAGGTACCTATTAAATACAAAAGTCATACTTGGTGGATACGACTATTGCAAGAATTTGATTTTGAAATCAAGGATAAAAGAGGTGTTGAAAATACTGTTGCTGATCACCTTAGTCAACTTTTTGTTTCTGAATAAGAACTTCCTTTACAAGATCGTTTTCCGAACAAATAACTTTTCTCGATTGAAGATTCAACACCTTGGTATGCGGAGATAGTGAACTACTTGGTTACGAGACAAGTACCTAGTATAATGTCTAAGTTTTAAAATCTTAAGATTCAGAAAATAACCAAGAAATATGTATGGGATGAGCCATACTTATGGAAATACGGTTCCGATCAAATTATCCGCAGGTGCGTACCTAACTCTGAAATTCAATCCATTCTAAATGTACCGCTTTCAAAGTACTTGATAGTGGCTTTTATTGGCCTACCCTATTTGAGGATGCATATATATTTTTTTTTGCAAATCTTGTGATAGATATCAAAGGACGGGCAATCTAGGTGCTCGGAATCAAATGCCACTCACACCAATTCTTGTTGTAGAAGTATTTGATGTGTGGGAATTAATTTTATGGGTCTTTTTGTCAATTCTAATGGAAAGTTTTATATAGTTTATGTTTCGAAATGGGTGGAAGCTAAATCCATACTAATGATTCTCAAGTTGTTTTTGAATTTGTGAAGGAATATATATTTTCTCGAGACATGGTACACCAAGATTGGTTATCAGTGATGGAGGTTCACATTTTCATAAATCCTTCCATGCTCTACTCAAGAAGTACAACATAACTCACAAGGTCGGCACGCCGTATTATCCACAAACTAATGGGCAAGCTGAAATATCGAACTGTGAGATTAAGTCCATTCTTGAGAAAACCAGAAACACTACACGGAAAGATTGGAGTTATAATCTTAAGGATGCGCTTTGGGCATATAGAACGGCGTACAAGACACTGATTGGTATGTCTCCATATCGGTTGGTTTATGGAAAAGCTTGTCACCTTCCGGTTGAACTTGAACATAAGGCATATTGGGAGATAAATATGTGCAACATGGATTATGACAATGCGGGAAAACAAAGAAAGTTACAAATTAATGAGCTAGAGGAGATACGTAATGATGCTTACGATAGTTCGCGTCTATACAAGGAGAAGACTAAACTTTTCCATGACAAGATGATTTCTCGGAAGAATTTTGTCGTGGGGAAAAAAGTTATTTTATTTTACTCTCATCTTAAATTATTTCTATGGAATCTAAGGTCCAGATGGATTGGACCGTATGTTGTTACTAATGTTTATTCTCATGGTGCAGTTGATATAACTAGTCTCAGGAATGGGACAAATTTGAAAGTAAATGATCATAGATTGAAACCATACAAAGCATAGCTTACGTGGATATGGATGTGCAAGAATTTCGGGATTTACATCCTATGGAGGAGTAACTGAAAGAATGCCCAGTCGGACTGAGGACGTTAAACTAAACACTACATGGGAGGCAACCCATAGGTTTTGTATTTCTATTTTTATCTTTTTGTTAGTTTTTGCATATCATATTAAAATTTCCCATCTTGATTTTACTTTGGATGAATCAATTACATTTAGGACAATGTAAAATTTAAGTGTGGGAGAGTATTTAAGAGAGCTTTCAGAATTAGTGAAATTCTGGATACATGGGAAGTACGTGTACCCAGTTTACTTACTGGCGTAACTATTATAGTTCCGGAATCCATGATGGTACACGTACCTAGTACGCATGCCGTCGAGCTCTTAGTTCATGTTTTAGTATCATATCATATGCATATACACCATTAAAAAAAAAAACTCTTTGATTTCTTGGCTACTTGAGACTTCATCTTTTGAAGTTAATTATGAGCTATTTAGGATGACATTAAACTGTTTTCGGTTGAAATAGTTCTTACGGCTATAGCTTGATTTCCACTTTATCTTTCTACAATCCTTAATTATATATGTTCATAATTGAATGCGAAACTCAGGTGCTAGCAATAGCATGGTAGTAAAAATAGTTCTCGCAATATATGATTACTGAATCATTTTATTTTTATTTTTGCAGTTATATGTTCTCTAAGTGATTTGGTGGGATCCTAGTACTGCCATGATGTTGTAGCAAGGATATAATCATTGGTTGAGTTTATAAAAGCCCTATAGATAATTGTCTTTTACACTCAGAAGACAGAGCCAAAAATAAAAAATACAAAAAATAAATACATAAGGCTCATCTTCATACATCGACATTTATTAAAAATACAAAGAGAAAGTTCTCCCTGTTTCCATCGCCTAAACAAGCGTGGAATGTAAGATCCATGGGAATTAATCATGTAGCCGCTAAAACGAGTGAAACCTATCATCATTATTTAGCAAGTTAAAAAAAAAAAAAGACTCGATGAGGTTCTCGACACTTGGATAGCAATATGTGTGCGTTATTCTTGTCTCCGTCGCCTAAACAAGCCTGGAACGCATGATTCATGGGAACTATCACATATTTGCGGAAAGGAAACATGCACTTAAAGTATCTAATCATGGATTCGAGTTAAATGGGTGCTTATCTCAACTATTGCACTATATATATAAAATTCCTTTGAAGACATTCATACAAGTATTGTGGGTAACATCATTCATCTTAGTCAACATTTGCACACTTTACTATTCTATTTCCATTCTCTTATCTATCCATGTGATTTCATTCAGCGAGTGTTGCGGAAAAAATGTTGAGAAACATTGCAACAAATTTTCAATGACTAGCTGAGTAGAGTTAATACAATCAGTTTGGATGTCACACGTAAGTAATTGCTTATGTGTGATAATTGGAATGTATGTGGGATGTTTGCAGCTAAAGAACTTACGCAGGCTAATTATTTGGCTTTCTGCTTTGTGTTTATCCTTAGTGGTTCTTCTAAGGCTAGAAATTGGACTAGATTTTATGGGTATACCTCTTGTAAACCCTCGCGACATTATAACTCGTCCACTAGGGACACCCTAAGGGTTTAAAGGAGTGTTGCATTAGATAATTGCAACCGTATTCTCAACGAAAGGGAGTTTTTGTATATTTTAGTTTAGTTGTCTCGAGGAATAGCAAAATCTAAGTGTGGGGAATTTGATAAGTGCATAATTCATATGATTTTATTGTTCATTCCATACTTGTTTTAGCTATAATTCTTGCAAGTAATCCTGTTATTACTCTTGTTTTATCTTATTTGTCTCTATGAGGTGAATCATCCAAAAATGATCTACAAAGTTCTAAAAATATCTAAGAAGAGAAGTATTCCAAGTATCCAAGTGCTCAAGTCGGAGAGAAGTGGAAGAAGTGCGACGAAACGGAGCAAAGATGCTCAAAATCAAGAGACAGCCCAAAGAAAAATCTTAGCTCATTCAAATTCAATATTTCTTAGCACCATATTGAAGAAAATTCAAATTACAAAGAGAATGCAAAAAAAATAATGTCATTCCGAGTTCGGAAAAAGAAGTTACGGGAAAAACAAGTTTATCGAATACCGAAGATAAGAGGGTACGCATAATGGGTATGTGTACCGGTGTAACTTGGAATTTTGTGAACTTGAGGAGTACGCATACTTGGTACGCATACTAAATTCCATGGATTTTATTTTAAAGGATGGATGCATACCTGGTACGTGTACCATGAAGGCTAAAATTTACGAACTATCTAAAAGGTTTTTCTTTCATACCTTAGGGTCGGGTTCCTTAACCGACTTAGATACTTGAAGGCCAGACAATGTAAACTTATATAAATAGGTATTAGGCCATGTAGATAAAGATCACGAAATTATAAGTTTTGGAGAGGTGAAACAACACAAGGAGCGAAAGCTAGGTTTTCGAAGCGGTTCCTCTTTGTAACATTATCTCTTTACTTTTCTTATATGTTGTTAGAGCACTGCTCGGTTGAACTCGCATGCATTTCTATATCAAGCATGTTTGTCAATCTTAGTGATCAAAACTATAAGTCTTGATTTCTAGCCTATTATAGATGTCTCGGACTAGGACATAGTTTGTGTAGTTGAGCTTAGACTTCGCGGCATTTATGACTTGAAGACGAAGAACTACTAAGGATAGCTTGTGGAACTTTATCGGCAAAAGGTATGTGGATACTTAAACTCATATATCACTTGTAAAGTTTATTTCTACTCTATATCCTATATTGAGACATAAGTCGTGTTACGATATAGTTTTTTCTATAAATATTTGAGATTTCGAGCTGAGTATATCTCACTTACAAATTTCTAGAAATATGTTTTGGTAAGCTTTCGCTTCGACCAAGTTCATCTTATATCATGAGAAAATTACCGAGTAACATCTTACATGGTTTGTGTGATACAATCATTTGGTGTAAGACTTGGAATGTTTCGATAATGATTATTTCAATATCTTGAAAATTGATTTGATGCTAATAGTGTGTGAAAAAAGCTACTGTCATTATAGAAGAATGTTTTAATGATTGAAATAAAGAGTTTAGAATCCTGTAAACATCTTTGGGTATAATCATAGTGTGTTCACACATTAGTGTATAAGTCCAAAACCGGGAGCCTAAAGTATGCATACTGGCGGAAGTTCAATTCCATGAATTTTGGTTGAGTTTGAAAACCAAAACCAAACTCATACGGTTACCTAAGTACGTGTACCCGTACTCATACTGGCGGAAGTTCACGTCCGTGAATTTTTGCTGAGTTTGAAAACTAAAACAAACTCAAATCCGGTTACTTAAGTATGCATACTTAAGTAGGTTACTTTCTAAAATCGGTTGTACATGAACCTAAACATTTATCAATAAGGAATGTAATCTTTGCAAACCGTGGCTATAATGTTCATGTATTGATTCGAGTGAATCAAACCGATTTTGCTTCAATAGTGTAATTTTATAAATCCATGAGAATATAGCAATTGAACAACTCTTTGACTAGTTTCATTTGAGTTATTTGAACTAGTTATCATTAAGATGAATAAGGTTAATATTAGAGTAATCATATGGCTAACCTCGGTTAACTATTTATGAACCAACATGGTGTACACTTTTGGGTACGGTTATATAAACCTAAATGAGGGTACATTTTATTTGTGTGTAACAAGCTAAGTTCGATCTAACGGTTGAAAGATATTATCTTGGTTGAATCAGGTTTTTCATCTAACGGTGAATATTGAATGCTTTGTTACCAAGGTAACTTGTATTGTAAACCCTGATTTGAAAACTATATAAAGGAGAACTCTAGCAACTGGGAAACCTAATCCCCATACCTCATGTGTGCTACTAGTTACATAACTAGAGTCTATTCTCCTTTAACCTTAGGTTTCTTCTCAAGACCCTGTAGGTTAACGACTTGAAGACTTCATTAGGATTGTGAAGCCAGACCCAACTATTCTCTTTGTAGTTGCATGATCTGATCTTGCTGTTTCTATCGTGATTGAGTGCAATTTTAAAATTGTCTTGAGATTTATATCTCCGATAGACAAGATAGAAAAGTGATCACAAACACCTTCGTCTCATCATTTGTGATTCCACAATAACTTTTTTCGCTAGTCGATTAAGTTTATTATGAGGTGATTGATAATACTAGGTTGTTCTTCGAAATATAAGTCTGGTTTATCAATTAGTTCATGTTCACCTTGATTTATCAAAAGACGAAACAAAAAATCTTGGGTATTTCTGTCGGAGACAGATTTATTCAATCCTATATACTTTTCTGTGTGAGACAGATTTGTTTATCAAGTCTTCGACTTTGGGTCGTAGCAACTCTTAGTTGTGGGTGAGATCAACTAAGGGAATCAAGTACGTAGTATCCTACTGGGATCAGAGACGTGAGGAGTGCAACTGTACCTTGAATCAGTGTGAGATTGATTAGGGTTCAACTACAGTCCAGTCTGAAGTTAATTGGTAGTAGGCTAGTGTCTGTAACGTCTTAATACAGTTTGGTTTTCAATCTGGACTAGGTCCCGGGGTTTTTCTGCATTTTCTGTTTCCTCGTTAACAAAATTCTGGTGTCTGTGTTATTTCTTTTCCGCATTATATTTTGTTATATAATTGAAATATCACAGGTTGTACGTTAAGATCAATCAATTAGAATATCAAACCTTTGGTTGTTTATTTACATTGATTGACACTTGAACATTGGTCTTTGGTACCGTTCGAGTAATTCCTCTTATATTCAATCGGACTCGCAGATTTCTATTTGCTGATTGCGGATTGAATTAAGAGTTAGAGATATTAAACTCTTTGATATACTTTATTCTAGATTGAGTCTGACTGTCTAGTTGATTCTCTAGAAAGTGTATTGGAGTAAGTCCTCTCAGATTTCCAAACGAATTGTTGGGTGTGGTTGTTAGACCCCACCATTTTCATATGTATACCATGGATGCTTCTACATCCACGAGTAGATAAACACCTATTGATTGAGGATGAATTCTAAGTTGTAAAAAAGATTTGAGTTATTATATTAATTTACTTTGAAGTTCTTCATATGACTATCTCTTATTTTGAAAAGACGAGGGTAACCAAATATACCTCAATCTAAAACTTTTCCACCTATAAGTCCTTTCTCCGAAAGTGATTGTTTATGGACTGAGTCGAGACAATACAACGAATCGGTTCACACTTCGTGTGATCGTCTATGGATACGAGATCGAGACAATACGACAACAAGATAACTTGCGTGATTGACTATTATCAAGTACGATTACTTGATAATAGATTCGGACTTAACCAAACACTATAGGATTGTTATTAAGTAATTAGGAATTAACGTTTGTGTATTTTACTTAAAATTATTATAAAAACAATTATAATTACGGAAATAGAAAAGTAAAAGACACAACAAGATTTTTTTAACGAGGAAACCGCAAATGCAGAAAAACCCCGGGACCTTGTCCAGAATTGAATACTCTCATAATTAATTCGCTATACCAAATCTAAACCAACTTCGTATAGTTGAGACCAAGCAACTAAATATACAGTTTACCTAGTTCCCTCAGTATCCCTGCGCCTCCAACTTGCAATAAGTCACGCACTTGGAACAATTTCTTTGGTTCGTATTCCAAACAGTAAAGAACAACAAATCTGTTCGGTAACAACTCTTTTCAAACAACGTGATATGAGTTTGACAAAAGGCTCTTCCTTTTATCCCAATAAACTCCTTTGTCGGGGTCTTAGATCAATCTGTTCAATAACTACCAAAGTAAATATTTAGACTATGCAATCAATAATAGGATCTGATCAAGATACTAAATACTGATGCCGATCTGCACAACTAATCAATCCAATTTATCAAAAGATAAACCGATTATAGTTGGATCCCCAGCCGATCAAGTTTTGTGGACAACAAAGATTATGAACTCAAATAAAATAAAAAAATTCTTCAAATCTTCTTAGATCTTCAATAAACACCTGCACACAAACAAATTGAATCTCTTCTGATCAATCACACATAGAACGGAGTCTGTTAACGATGGATTATCACAAGACGTCTTTAGATCTACAAACAGTCTTAA
Source organism: Papaver somniferum (assembly GCF_003573695.1). Lineage (NCBI taxonomy): Eukaryota > Viridiplantae > Streptophyta > Magnoliopsida > Ranunculales > Papaveraceae > Papaver > Papaver somniferum. Next base: position 46,967,350 of record NC_039363.1, read on the forward strand.
GATCCACGTCGATACTTCGATCTAGTTTGAGTGAATCTTATATCATAAAAGAAGATTCTCAAGCATAAACAAACTAGGTGCAATCAAATTTCAACAACCGTTAGTCAATCAAATCAATCGAAAACTACTAATAAACTGCGTTTATCTAGTTTCCCACCAACGGTACTCGTAGAGCTTCTCAATCCCAAAGAAGTCTTTAAAACGAGTGGTCGTAAGATATTTCTCCTAATTAGGTTACTTTAATCTCCGAATAGACGGCTCCACCAGTAACAACACAACTAGGTAGTTTTGCTTGATATGAGGATTAGTTTCCTCGAAATGAAAACTTCAACATTTATAGACCAAGGAAGTTTGGACACCAAGGAATTTCCAAAACAGAATATTCTCAAAGATATGCAATAAATCCAAAATCGGTTTTCATAACTCCTGGAAATGCTCTGTCCAAAATATTGACCGAAATCTCAGTAGAAAATATATAATTAGTAAATGCACATTACCAACTTTTATTTTCTAAAGATATGCATTTAATTGCTGGAAATTAAAAGCATATAAAACTAAAAACCTTAATTAAAAGATTCTCAATTTATTTCGATCCAGGATTCTCCTTTAATTATTAAGGAATATCTTTGAACAATAATAGATAAGAATTACTGCACATGTTCAAAGTATGTCTACATCTTTACTTTGTAAATCCTTTTTCATATTTACAATCTTGAAACCAATTTGCCACACTTCCAAACGAGTTTAGAATTGGTTCATCTGATTTCCAAGAACTATGTGATTGATCAAAAACATTCAATCACCATTCATGGGTTTAACGGTTCTACCAAACACAAGTTCGGTTCTACCTCCAAGTGGCTACTAAGATCGGTTACACTAGTTTCCATAAAATGGCTAACTAAGTACCAGGATCGGTTACCACTTATCTATGGTACTTACTTGTGATCGGTTGCACAAGTTATAGGATCGGTTGTACCAATTACTAAAACTTGTTAACCTACTACAAGGATCGATTACACCTCTTGTGATTAGCCCCACCAAGTTCTAGGTTCGGTTACCCAATGACTATGAATGGTCACACCAATTACAAATATCGATCATACCATCTCAGGTGATTACTTAAAATTGGTTTCACTAATAAAAGTCATACCGATACATAAGTCAAGCATTGTTAATAGTTTTACCAAGATACATAAACAAGTTATGAGCGGTTATACTAAACACACATATTGGTAATCCAAAGATTTTCAATGAATAACAATACCAATAAGCCTAGTGATTTCCCCTTAGATTCACAAAATAAGTTTATGAATGTACTTCCTTTAAATGAATGTAAAACATTATTTTCTAGGACGAAATCTTCACCCATACCCATACACATAATTGCAATAACATTCATACGATTATGTCGATGTCTTATATATGAAGTTCAAAAGATATGCGTTATAATTCATATTATAATTCCTTAATACTACGTCTAACTAGAGTATAATCATTCAAAGATTCGCAGTTATGTTTTCAATATAGTACGACTTGAAAGATACGTTAGGAATGAAACAATTCAAGTCAAAATATTACTAACCTCAAGAGTAAGGATGATGTCGTCGTTGTAGCTCTTTACTTCTTCACATTCTTCAAGTCTTCGAGTGATACTTGTATGTCTCATATCTTAATAACTTTCTAGCTAACCTATACGAAGTTGACTCTAGTAAATAATCAAGCGACTCTTTAAATGAGTTTTGGTTCACTAAAATATGACAACCAAACTTGACATACCAATGCTTGGTGGGTTCAACCGAGCTATGCTCTAACATGTTTATACTATAACGAATATTTATGATTGATTGATAGATTGTTTAGGTGGACAACTAAATTGATTTGTTGAGTTAATCTATTGCTACTATTTACATAGGATATAAGTAATTGTCGAATAAACTGTACACAAGTATCGAACATGAGACCTTCCAGAAGGTTTCTATGGAGCGATTGTGTGTATAAACAACACTACAAAGTAGACCTTGATCTAGGAGTCGAACTAGTAGGATCAACCTATAAATTCACAAAAGATAAAGCGATCGACCAAATTACACCTTCAATGATCTACTATTAGGTGGTTTAGACGAATAGAATTTGGTAGTCGAGAACTTCCGTATCCGGTGATATAAGGAATTTAGGTGATAACACTGATCTAGATTTTATTCCATGATTGGTGATAATCTATGATTAATGATAAGTAGAAAAGTATAATAACTCATTGATGGTTTAGTAACGAAGAAAGATTCCTCGATCATCTTTTTCTCTATTGCTTATAACTCAACTTTATTTGTTTTAATCATTTATTTTGTTTAAAATCTAAAACAAAACCCCTTTGTGACATATTCAACAACTAAAACACACTGCTCTTCGTGGGAACGATCCTTACTTCCATTATATTACCAGTTAATTGTGTGAAAATAAGTGATTACAACCATCTTTACTGATGAGTGTGGCTCAGAATTTGAGCGGGAAACAACCAAAAAAGTACTAAAATTTTAAAACATGTAGGATTTCAGTCTTCTAAGGTCAATCAGATGAAACAAAAAGTCAATACTCTCATTGGTATTATTTCTGAGCATGATTCCAAAACAAGGATTTTTCTTGAAGAACATGCCATATTGAAATTGAAAATTCTTTCACTTGAGGCTAAACTTAAAGATAATGCCTTGGAGATGGAAAGATTGTTGAGTAAGAACTCTACTCCACGTTGCGATAGCGAATCCAAAGAAACTACCATGAAGATAGCTTCTGAACAAGGCGATGAGTTAGAAAAAGTAAGAGCACTTGTTGTTCATGATATGCTAACAAAATTGCAGTCAGAAACTGATAAACAAAGTACTATTACTTTGATAGGAGATGATCAGTTAAAATTCTCTGACCAAGAAAAAAATTGTATCTTCAAGGAGGAAAAATTCTTTACAAGACAAGTATGATAAAACTAGTTATTCTAGTTTCATTGAAACTCAAAAAGTGTGCTTCTATTGCAACACTAAAGGACATGTTCAAAGAAAGTGTAAACTGAGGTTGGAAAACTATCAGTTTGACCGTCTCCAAAACACCTTAGAATTAATTCTGAAGGGTGTGACTGATATTCGAATGTCTAAACCTCTTCGGGAGAAAACACATTCAAGCAAATATGCTTCTAGGAATGTTAATTCTTCATGGTCCACGAATATTCGAACAAGCCAAAAAGGTAATATGCAAAACCGGTTAAAGAAGAACTCTAGAAACCGGCACATATATGGTTTCGTAAGGATACTCATACGCCTCTTGAAAAAATTGATATTTTCATCAATTGAATAATTTAAGAAGCTAACATGAATTTGATCATTACAGGATATAAAGATATTATTGATAAACTTTCATCTTCCATGAAAAAACAGGGTTCTAACAACCACACCCAATATTTTGTTCGACAATCTCAGTAGGAAAAACTCCAATATACTTTCAAGAGAATCAACTAGACAGTTAGACTTAATCTATAGAAAAGTATATTAGGGAGCGATATCTCTATTTCTCAATTCAATCCGCAATCAAAAAAATAAGAATTTGCGAGCCCGATTGAATAAGAAAAATAACTTGAACGGGACCAAAGACCAATGTTCAAGTGTCAATCAATTTATATCAATAACCAAAGATTGGATTATCTGATTGATTGATCTTAATGCACAACCTGAGATATTTCTATTATATAACAAAATATAATGCGGAAAAGAAATAACACAAACATCAGAAGTTTTGTTAACGAGGAAACCACAAATGCAGAAAAACCCTGGGACCTAGTCCAGCTTTGAACACCACATTGTATTAAGCCGCTACAGACACTAGCCTACTACCAATGAACTTCGGACTAGAATGCAGTAGAGACCTAACCAATCTCACACTGATCTAGGTACAGTTGCGTTCCTTACACCTCAAGAACCACGCTGGATTCTACGCACTTGATTCCCTTAGATGATCTCACCCACAACTATACTTTTGCAAGTTAGTCTTTCTCCAATTGGGAGCATCGGATCTTGTCTTCGTCTTTACGAAGTTATCCTTTTGATAACATTACGATTGTAAAAAGGATTCGTATGACGTTTATAGGAAAATCTAGGTTTATGACAACACCAATTCCTTTGCCTAAAGGTTGGATAATTACAACCTGTAACGTTAAGGGGATTAGTCTTAACATATGATCTTGGTTTCACAACTTCGATGCCCAAACAAGAACATCATGAAGTTTCTCATTTCTTATACGGAGATGACATCTCCTTTCCAGGTGACCTTTATTTCCGCAATAGTGGCAAACATAAGGAATGTTCTTACCTTGATCCGTGTGTGATGACTTTGGAGGTTGATATACTTTGCTCTTTTGAACCTTAACTTCCGGTGAAGGTATTTCACTTTTTCCATCAGTGGAAACCTTTTGTTCAGAATAATCACTAGCCCTGACAAATTTTACCTCTTTGCTAATACTTGGAGCATTTATTCCCTTATAGCCTAATCCTCGTGTATCACGATGATATTTACTTGCTCCTAGCATAGTAGTTAGTTTACTTGAACTAGTATTGAACTTTTTCAAGTCATCTTCCAACATCTTGATTTTATCAAGAGCAACAACTAAATCAGCCTCGAGATGTTTTTCTCGAGCGAGAAAAGTGTTTTCTCTGTCATCAAAACTTGCTTGCTGAGAGTTAATCCTTCCTTCAATTTCTGCAAGTTTCTCTTCTAACAAGAAGTATTTTTGATAAACACGATGACATTCAAGTGATTTTATACTCAGGTTTTCCTCGGAAGAGCCTTTCCAACCATAAAGACCTCCGTAAATCCTTTTCAATTTCTTGTTTTCTCGACAGTGAGGATTCAGAATAGGTGTGGCATGAGAAGTTATAATCTTCTTAATTTTCAACGAATATACAAGCTTAACATGCTATGAGATTTCCTCATCAACATCTCTGTCAATATCTGAATCACCTTAATTAGAAAGTTCATCCAATTATTCTTCTACGAGTGTTTCCCAATCAACAGTTTTTACATACAGAGAATGTTTAGATCTTGACTTAGATGTGACAGTTCTCTCAGGTGAATTCAAGCTTTGAAAATCATCTGGTAATTTCTGACCTGGTACGTTATTAGAGATAGACTCGTCCATAATAATCAGATTGCTACAAACACAGACTTATGAGGTCTTTAACGTGTTTGCCTGCTCTGATACCAATTGAAAAAGCGGGATTCTAACAACCACACCCAATATTTCGTTCGGCAATCTGAAAAGGACAAACTCCAATATACTTTCAAGAGAATCAACTAGACAGTTAGACTCAATCTATAGAAAAGTATATTAGGGAGCGATATATCTATTTCTCAATTCAATCCACAATCAAACAAAAAAGAATTTGCGAGCTCGATTTAATAAGAGAAATAACGTGAACGGTACCAAAGACCAATGTTCAAGTGTCAATCGATTTATATCAATAACTAAAGGTTGGATTATCTAATTCATTGATCTTAACATACAACATGTGATATTTCTATTATATAACAAAATATAATACGGAAAATAAACAACACAGACACCAGAATTTTTGTTAACGGGGAAACCGCAAATGCAGAAAAACCCCGGGACCTACTCCAGCTTTGAACACCACACTGTATTAAGTCGCTATAGATACTAGCCTACTACCAATGAACTTTAGACTGGAATGTAGTTGATACCTAACCAATCTCACACTGATCAAGGTACAGTTTCGTTTCTTATGCCTCAAGAACCACGTCGGATTCTACGCACTTGACTCCATTATCTGATCTCACCCACAACTAAGAGTTGCTACGACCCAAAGTCGAAGACTTGATAAACAAATCTGTATCACATAGAAAAGTCTATTGTATAGATAAATCTGTCTTCCACAGAAATACCTACGAGTTTTGTTCCGTCTTTTGATAGATCAAGGTGAATAGGAACCAATTGATAAACTGGACTTATATTCCCGAAGAACTTACCTAGTATCAATCACCTCACAATAATCTTAATCGATTAACGAAATAATATATTGTGGAATCACAAATGATGAGACGAAAATGTTTGTGACTACTTTTCAATCATGCATATAGGAGATAACATCTCGAGCAAATCTTAAAGAAGACAATACTCAATCACAATAGAAAAAAGCAAGATCAGAACACGCAACTACAGAAAAAATAGTTGTGTCTGGCTTCACAATCCCAATGAAGTCTTTAAGTCGTTAATCTACAGGGTTTCATGAAAATCCTAAGGTTAAAGGAGAGTCGACTCTAGCTTATGAAACTAGTATCACACAGAAGGTGTGGAGATTAGGTTTCCCAGTTGCTAGAGTTCTCCTTTATATAGATTCAAATCAGGGTTTGAAATCTAAGTTACCTTGGTAACAAAGCATTCAATATTCACCGTTAGATGAAAACCTGATTAGATTCAATCTAATATATTTCAACCGTTAGATCGAACTTAGCTTGTTATACACAAATGAAATGTAACTTCATTTAGGTTTGATTAACCGTACCTAAACGTGTACACTTAGTCGGTTCAACAATAGTTAACCAATGGTTAGCCATATGAGCACTTTCATATCAACCTTATTCATCTTTACCATAACTAGTTCAAATGACTCAAATGAAACTAGTTAGATATTTTTTCAATTGCTTAGATCTCACAGAATTATACAAGACACAATTGAAGCAAAATCAATTTTGATCCACTCGAATCAATTCATGAACATCATAGCCACGGTTTGTAAGCATTCTTTATTATATAAATGTTTTAGTTCATGAACAAACCGATTTTTTAAGTAACCTGCTTAAGTATGCAAACGGGTATCCATACCTAAGTAGCCGGACCGAGTTTGTTTACTCCAGTATGCGTACGGGTACACATACCTAGGTTCGAACTTCCAACAACCAACCAGTACGCGTACGAGTACGCAAACTTAGGTTCCCGCTTTTGGATTTTACACAAATGTGAACATACACTATGTTTATATCCAAACATGGTTACTTGTTCTAAATTCTCATTTCAATCATTGAAACTTTCTTAGAGGATGACAATAGTTGTTATCCACAAACTATTAGCATCAAAGCGATTTTCAAGTTATTGAAATAATCAATATGACATTCGTCAAGAGTAAAGATGAACTTGGTTAAAGTGAAAGCTTACCAACACATATTTCAAGAAATAGATAAGTGAGTTAAACTCAACTCGAAATAGCAAATATGTGTAATTGAAGTCTGTATAGAAATACGACTTTTGTCTCGAAATATGAGATACAATAGATAGACTTTTGAATGATAGATAAGTTCAAGTCTCCACATACCTTTTGTTGATGAAGTTCCACAAGTTCCCTTGAGTAGTTCTTCGTCTTCATTTGATGAACGTCGTGGAGTCTAAATCTCAATTACACTTACTATCTTAATCCGAGACTAACCTTGAAAAACAAGTTTGAGAAGCAACGCTTGCGAGTTCGACCGAGTAGTACTCTTACAGTCCAGACAATCAACCTTGGGTAAATGTTCAAATCTTGTCTCTTTTCATGATGATAGTAATTTCTATGTTAACTTTTCGTGTCCCAAAAGGACTTTCTTAGCAAAATAAAGAGGTAAAAACAAAGGTAAATGTCAGCATAATTCCTCTGGTGAGCGAACGACTCACCCATGTGCAAACTAAGCACAAGTATTGGAACCTTATCAATAAAAATCCTGCTGGATAAGGATTATTGTGTAACAGGTGTATTATTTGGTTCAAATAGTACTTAGAAGTGATGAGCTATAATTTTTCTCATATCATAACCTTTACGTATTCTCCATGATTTCAATCAAAAGAGTTCTAGTATTCCTTGTTTCAAGCATTTAATGATAAAACCTTTTTCATGAATATTGATGCTCTTGTGCTCTAAACTTTCGTTTATTGAGCTAAGAATGTATTGATGTTCAAAAAGGAATATACATCATAGAAAAGGTAGAGAAATTACAGTATTGAAAAATGTTTGTGCTCTCTAAAAGTTGTTTACTATCCTCAAAACTCGGTGCTTAAAACTATTTGGGATGTTGGTTTGCATACCATGAGAAGGTACCCGTACTTTTCTTTTGTGACCTTACAAAAATCCCAACTTCCAGTTAGGTCAGGAACCGACCGCCGTCACAGAGAATACCTCTTCACAAACTTGTTTATATACCTTAATCTGTGATTGAGAAATTCTCATCCAAGGAGTTCCGCAACCAAGCATGTCTTCTATGTCACGAATCTTTGAAAGCATGGAAAAAGCTCTTAATTTCGGTGGTACTGAAACAAGAGGAAAGAAGAGAACTCTGGTTGATGACGAAGTTGAAGAATCATTCGAAGGTCTTCCTGGTATGAATTGTTATTTTGCATATATCGTCAAGATGTTGAGCGTCAAGAGATGATCTCTGCTAATGTTTTTTATGATTTTCGTAAACAATTTGAGGAAGAAAAACTAGAACTTGTTAAAATGCTAAAAGGTCTATAAATGATAAGGACTGAGTTGAAAAAGGTTTCTACTAGCCTTGTTCTCATGAAATTTCATGTTTGTTATCTTATCAATGAGGATATTTTCTCTGAAGAGCTCGTGGATACAACTGATAAAAAATTCAAGGATCTCAATACCAATGAAGAGTCTGTAAAAATCTAGTTTACTTTACTTTCTATTTTAAGTTTCTAGGAAACTTCTTGTGAGAATTTATTCTTAATTTCAAGAAGGATAACTACGGTTTGGTATAGCAAATATTGTGATTAAGTAAGCTATTTCCAACGATTTTCAACTTGCATGTTTTTAGATTTATTTATTTATTTAAATTCTAGAGTTTTCGGAAGATGAACTTGCAGTATGTAATCATTATTGGTTTAATATATTTCAAAGTCTTACGAGATATATGTGTCCTTTACTTTTTGTAAGTTGAACTGATATCTCATATATACTCAGAAGTTAATTATATTATGTTTTATAAACTAAAAATAAAACAAGCTTTGTGAGAATTTTTCGCAGTATTGATCCACTCGTGATCACACTTCTGTGTTATCACTGCACTATTAACTCCGTAAGATTTTCTTATGATGAGTCATACCGATTAAAATTATCTCTTTGTTTGTATCTGGCGTTGAGAGTAATTTATATCGATGTTCAAGATACAAATCCATGTGATTTGTTAATATCCGAAAAAATCCATCTTTTTACAAAAGTAAGGTCACTCATGTTGGTCTCTTGGGAATGACATCAAATGGGGGAGAGTTCTTAAATGAACTTGTGCTTGATTGCCATATCTTTGTGGGGTGTGTGGTTGTGGAATTCAAAGTGGATGCTTGTATCTTAAATCTCCTAGATGAGCGCTAAGTATTTCATACTATGTGATATCATCTAACAAATCTTAAAGTATCTTTTGGTTGAGTTCGTTACGATTCCATAATTTTCGTACCTTTGCCAATTTTTATTGACAAAAAGGGGATAATTAATTAGTAGTTTCGCACTACATACATATAGTTTAATTACGGATCATTATGTAAGAGGGAGTGAATTAGTATCTATAGGTTTCACCTATTATGCAAAAAATGTAAGTATTGATTAAGAACGCGCAATTGGGGGATATAGAAACATGACAAAATAGGGATCCAAATATCAAATATGGGTCACCCCTTATGTAATTACTTTTTTAATTCCTAATCTAGCCCTCACTAATCAGGTTTAGTGGTTAATAATAATTAGTAAAATTTTAAGTATTTGGGGGATAGATTAGTGTGTATTTTTATTTGAATTTGTGTGAGGGAGGTGAGAGTAGAAGGAGGAAAAAATATTTTTGAGTGGAATTTTTTTTGTGAAAATGGAAGATGATTGTGAGGAGAGAATTGCAGCTGCTGAATCTTTAGCTCAACTACAACAACAATCATATATTCAATCTTCGGTTAATGATAACAACTCACAATTGGAATTATATGATGAACCAACACCCTTGGATCATGATTTTCGTGAGCATCAAGTGTTTTTTTGAAGAACCAACCCAAGAAAGTAAACAAGTTCAACATACAAGTATCCCCAACACACAGGTAATGCTGCTAAGAGGTCGATTTTTTTTTTTTTTTGAAACCGCCATTTTTTCTCTGAAAAAACTTGGTGCCGGCATACCCGTAGTATGAATACCACGCCGGAACCACCAGAACCGGCATGATATTCATACTATTTCCATGCCGGTGAAAAATATCCCCCATTTTGAGACAATTTCCGGCGTGGTCTTCAACCAAAAAAACCATGCCGGCACGCATTTAACTTTTTACCTACCACCGAATATTCCATGGAATATCCAAACCGGCATGGTTCCCTCCTAACTTTCCATGTCAGTACCACAAAAAAAAACATCCAGGAGTTAAAGAATTTTGAACTTAAATACCGACGTCTTATACAAATTATCGAGCACGCTGGAAACTAATACCGGCGTGGTATATAAATTACGGACCAAGCCGGCACAAAATACCGGCTTGGAATGTTACATATATAAAATGCCGGTACCACTAGAAAAACATCCGGAAGTTAGTTACTTTTCTAGTAATTAATTACGGACAATGCCAGTACCTGATTTCGGCGTGGTATATTAATTACGGACAACGCCGACATACATTACCGGCTTGAAACCTTATATATCGTTCCTGCCGGTACCACTAGAAAAACCATAAGTTAGTCACTGTGGTACCAGCATTGTTTAAAAGTATCGGCCATGCCGGTTCCAGTTTCCGGCGTCGGACCTTGTGTAAAGAGCATGCCGCTATTACGGATTCCGGCATCGATGTTCAAGAAAATACAATGCCGGTACTGTTTAAAATTAGGTCTTGTTTTTTAAGTGCATTTACGGAATGCCGGAACATTATTCGAGAATGCCGGCACTTATTTCCGGATTTGGTTGTTTTGGCGGAACTGTCGTCGAGCATGCCGGAATTAGTACCCGACATAGTACTTTAAATTTTTTGGAGCTAATTCAATTTTCTTTTCATTCATTTTTTAGATTGTGACATACATTGATCCAACAAATTCCAAATCGCTTGGTTCGGATACGTCCGAATACTATAAAATGCCCCGAGTATGTTACCAAACAATACTTTTCACCTAGTTTTTATAACTTTATGTGGGGATTGCTTGTAATGAATCTTATAATCTTCCATTGTTGTCCTTATGTAGGGAATATAATCTCTACATGAAGCAATTGCTTGGGAAAAAGAGACGGTTCTTAAGAACATGTGTGTGTTGGTGAGGAATGCCCAACGTTCAGATAATCATTTTGAGATGGTTTGCGAGAGAAGTGGGAAATACAAGAACAAGGATAGCCATAAGAGAAAGGGTTATGTATATCCAAAGAAGACTAATAGGGTATACAAGACTCATACGAGGAAGGATAATTGCCCCTTTAAGCTTGTATTCTATTTAAGAGACAAAGAAAATGAATGGGATTGTACGGTGTGGTTTGGCCGTCATAACCACCGGGATCCGAAAGATTTTGTTGGTCACTCCCTAGTTGCGAAACTAAAACCTCATGAATTTGAGAATGTAAATATAATGACCAAAGCATGTATCAAACCAAGAGTGATTCTCAGAGGCTTTAAGGAAAAGGATGATCAGAACGTTTATTCTCTAAGTACAATTTATTGTGCACAAGCAACCATTAGAAGGATGGAATGGGAAGGGAGGACCGTTATGCAAGAATTTGAGAATATAGTTTGGGATCACAACTACATGTGTATCATTAAAATAGGACCGTACAACAAACCCCTTCAAATATTCATTTCGCATCCTTTGCTTTCACAATTGGCTCATACATGTTGTGGTGTTCTTATGATGGATTGCACCTACAAGACAAACAAATACAACATGTCGTTGTTCAACATCGTGGGGAAAACATCGGACAAGATATCATTTACATTGGCTTGGTGTTTAATGGAAAACGAGAGGGATTAAAGATATCATTGGTCATTACGACAATTGAAATTATTGTTCCAGGAAAGTCAATTTCCGAGGGTCATCATAACCGATCAAGATGACGCACTAATTATCGAGGAACACAGTACCGGCATTGACAAAAAATTATCGAGGATGCCGGTAGTAGTTCTAAAGTTTCTGGATACCAAAACTCAAGTACCGACATGGAATCTAACCTAAAATGTACGCCGGTACAAATAACAAAATCCTAGAGTTTTCTGTTTATTAGAAGCTTACTACCAGCATACTCGTAAAAGTTCAAATCAATGCCGGTACTAGGTTCAGAAGTGGTGTTCATCCAAAATACAATGCTGAAACTAAGTTCTGGTGCGGTCTTCAACCTAAATTAGATGTTGGAACTGACTAACGGTGTGGTCTTCATCCTAGATTGAATGACGGTACTGATTTACAGTATGGTATTCATACGAAATTGAGTGCCAGAACTACTGAAACTCAACTGTTTCACTTAGGGTTTCGCGATTTTGACTAAACCCATAGCTACAAATAGATTGAAACACTAATTAAACAGTTTTAAATGACTTACCTTCTCACAGAAGCCATATTTCTGAGTAGTTGATCATCCGATAACTCTTGTTCTTCGTGTTCTTGCTCTTGAGAAATCAAAGCAAGCCTTTTCTCTAATTTATGTTGAGCAATCGATTTTGATTTCGATTGGGCATCTGATTTCTTTCGTGGAGGCATTCTTATGGATTCGGGTAGGTTAATCGACGAAGAAATTTTTGAATTAATGAGTAATTGTCGATGAAGAAAAAAAAATTCGGAACCCTAATCTAGAGTGTGCCGGAACTGAATGGGGGATAATTGATTTGGCTTTTGATTTTTAGGTTTAAGTTTTTATTTTGTGGAGAGGGTATAACAGTCTTTTCATAATATTTTTTAATTAATCAAAGGGGTTTCAGTATTTTTGCCTCAAAAAACACCCCTTAGCAGACACATTTGGTTGGGAGAAGTAATTCATATCCCCCAATTAGTTTCCATATCCCCCAATTGCGCGTTCATTGATTACGGGGAGAAACATATCATCGTAATATTACTTCGAAGTAGTGATACAATTGAACTTTGGAGAAGATAATAAAACTATGTTTCTGTATAACGATGATCGAGATTTTTTTTTTTCAAAGTTGTTATCACTACGGATCCCCAACAACAACGATGTTGAGTTGAACACGTTCAGAATCATTGCAACTTGAAGTAACGAAGAATTCAAGGAGTTGAAGAAACCAAGGAAATCAAGCATGATGGATTCGAGGAGTTTTTGAAGCTTTATTTTTTAAATCCATATGTATTGATAGCTTTTCCACTAAAATTGACAAAGGGGGAGATTTTTTGAGCGTTGCTCGGTCGAACTCACAAGTATTTCTCTATCAAGCTTGTTGTCAAATTTAGTTGATCAAAGTTGTATCTTGATTTCTACTCTACAATTAGTCAAGTCTCGGATTAGGATAGAAGTGTGTAGTTGAGAATCGGACATCAGTGTGTTCTACCGTTTGAAGGCGAATATCAACCGAAGCTTTTGGAGAAATTCTTCAATAATAATTAAGTGAAAAATGAACCACCTATTTCTCAAGTTATATTCATCCATCTATCTATGAGACGATGTCACATGACTAATTAGACTATCACAAGCATATCAAGAGTTTCAAGTAAACTTTCTCTTGGTAATTAGTTATGGACATATATATGACGAAGCGTAATGAACATTTGTTCATAATTTATGAATTTCAGTTTAGAATAATTTATCGTTCATAATCTAAATCGTGATTCAAAATTATCATTTGAAAATAGACTGGAATAGTGATATGTGTCATTGTTGTTATTTGAGAATGTTTCTAATTGATTTAGAGAGAAATATAGAACTACTGTAAATCTGGATACAGGAGAGTATGCATACCAGTTCTGCATACTAGGAATATTGTCATAGGTCCGGAGACGCAGTATATCTTGGTATGTTAATCGACTAGTTTCGGCTAACCGTCCATGAACAATGTCTTTATACATGGTTCGGTTATGGTTTGTCCTAACCAGAGTGTATATCTTGGTATGTTAATATCATTTTAAAGATTCATCTAACGATGGATATTGTTTGCTTCGTTCCAAAGCTATCTTAACTTAAACCTGAAGCAACCTATACTTTTAAAAGTCTATATAAGGGAGAACCTCAAGCAACTGAGATTTTTGAATCTCTGACACTATCTTTGTGTGTCTTAGTTGTAAACTAGAGTCGTCCTCTTCCAAAAACCCTTTTAAAGTTTAGCAACTAAAAATACTTCACCTAGGGATTCGTGAAGCCATGTCCAACTATCTTTATCTTGATAGTTCGAGTATCCTGATCTTGTTTTGATTGTTGAGATGCTCACTCAAACAAGATAGATAAAAATCGCAAAGTTCTCTTCGTCTTAGACTTTGTGATTTCACAGGTTTAATATTTGTGAGGTGAATAATAATCTAGGATGCTTTTCGGGAAGAATAAGTCTGTAATTTTAGGTTATCTAGACTTTGTCTATTTCTATCGATTTCCAGTCTCACCTTGATATATCGATCAAAAAGGAAATCACATAAATGCTTATCTGTGGGAGGCAGATTGGTTTAATGTCTTCATTCGAGTTGAAGCAACTATTAGACTGTAAAGGACGTCAGTTAAGGGAATCGATTACGCGGAGTTCTGCTGGGATTCAAGACGCGTAAGGAGCGCGACTGTAACTGAATTGCCGTGAGGGTTTGATTCGGTCTCAATTACATTCCAGTCCGAAGTTATGTGTAGCAGGCTAGAGTCTGTGGCGGCTTAATACAGGTTGGTGTTCAATCTGGACTAGGTCCCGGGTTTTTCTGCATTTGTGGTTTCCTCGTTAACAAAATTCCTGGCATCTGTGTTATTTCTTATCCGCATTATATTGTGTTATTTAAATATCACTGGTTTGACGTAAATCGATCAAAGTAGATACGTCCATCCTTGTTTGTTGGATACAACTTGATTAATTCTTGAATATTGATCTTTGGAATCGTCCAAGTACTCTCACACGTAAATCAGGTTCACGGAATAGTCTCTGTAAACTTTCTGATTGTGAGATAAATAGATATAACTCTAAATATTATTCCTTGATTGAGATTCATTAAGTTGAACTCTCAGAATTGTATTTATGTTTGTCCATACATGTTGGCTAATTAAAATCTGGTGGTGTATTTTGGTATCCCTATGTTTTCAGAAGATATTAAGCAGCAATGATATTTCCGGTGCATTGTTCATCAAGCAAAAAAATAAATAAATCAAAATCTGAAAAAACTTAATTGATAAATGAATCACACACCCCTAGCGCTACTAGGCACTATAGAAACAGTGTGTCACGGTACGAAGTACTGGTTGGACAAGATTTAATTTACTCCATCTTTTGGAAATGTGGTTGCATCAAAACTTAACTCCCTCTTTCCCAGGAAAAAAATATATTTCCCCTATTTGCACATTAAATAATAGTGATTTCTAAGATCTTTTACATTTATATCCTTATTCTAATATTAAGAAAACTTGGAATTAAAATATCTCTCAAATTAGAGATCGATCTTTTTTAGATTTCATGTCGTTGAATGTTTTTAAAAAGATCTACATTACGAATATAAACATAACTACCAAATTATACATTTACTAGAAAAAAGAAACTTTACAAATGGTTGTTATGGAAATATGTCATATAAAAAGAAAAAATATCTCTTTTTTTGGTACAAGAATAAAACTTTTTTCCTCGTAGACGGATTACATCTTAAACATGCACAACCTTTCATAGAATAACCAATTCTTTTTTTCTTGCAAATTAAGAATTTAAAATAGCCATTTATCATTTAATAGCTATGCACATAATCTAGTGATATTTACTTTCCATTGTATTTATGTATTTAGTTTTGAACGAGTCTCACATTTCACTACTCCTACAATAAGAGATGTAAAGTATATCATGTAAGCATGCTTTAGCACCATACAACATGTTAAAATTTGAGTACAACATGCTAAACACGTGACCTAGCTAGCATGGGCATGACATACCAAGATAACTTAGTGTACCATGTTGTGCCTGGATATTCAGAACACTAGCATGCCACAACACGCGATAGATAAGCACATGATGCAGCATATCACAAGATATGGGTAAGCACGGCATTACATGTTCAAAACAAGACACGTAAGACATATAACATGACACGATATACACCACTATTAGATGTATATTTTACAAAAAAATCTTTATTCTACACATTTTTAAGTTCTTTTTTTATGCCGACTAATTTCTATGGCAATATATTAATATCTAAATCTATCGAGTAACAAATGAAATTTTAAATTTAAGATTGATGTTGTAATTGTGAGGTTTCTGGAATTCATTTGATGGTATAATAACTAGTATCGTGTAAAATCAGACATATGTTTATTTATCAGAAGGAAAATCTTGTTTTTTTCCGTCAAGGATTCTTCCAACAATTCTCAATGAAAAGGAAGGAAAAATAGGATTAGTAAGTACCGCAACTCCTAGACCTCTTACTGTAAGATATGATACCGAAAAAAACTAAAAGAAATTTATGTATTTAAATCCATTTCATGTAAAATAATAGATCAATAAATCGGCTTACCATGAGAAAGAAGAATGGGAACAAAGACATTTGGAAAGCAGGATAAAACAGAGAGTTGTATGCTACATTCCATAAGGACGAATTGCTAAATTTATTATAATTATCGTGAAAATACAGTAAATTACCTTCTTATTTTAGGGTCTAGGGTATTTATTTGGGGCCTATCAAATTCCTCTCCCAGCTTTTACAAATGGCTATGAGGTGCCAAACTTGACAAAAACACCAATCTAGCCCAAAAAATAATCCTTCTACTAACCCATATAAATACTAATTCATTACCATTTTTCAGTAAAAAACCAAAAACATAACTGTAACAAATCAAAAATACAAAAACCTAAAAAAAAATCCTTTTTATTCTCATCTAGTCCTTCCAAATTTCATAAACCCAAATCAATTTATTTTTATCTTCTTCTCCAACGATCTCCGATCCAACCAAGAAAAGGTAAATCTCCATCAACCGGTTCTATTATTAGCATATATTCATTGATTTACATGTTTAAAATCCTAATTTCAAAACTAAAAATCTTTGGTTTACCCAGAATTGGTTTATGTAGATCTATCGCATCAACCGATTCTGGGTTTTGTTTATCGTTCCATGAAGAGCATGTAGAGGAACCGATTTATAGGATGATTAGCATCTACCGATTCTGGGTTGAAATCAGAATATGAAAAGACATCACCAGAATCGGTTTATAAGTACATCAGCATAAACCAATTCCGATACTTTTTTTTTTTTGAAATATGTGCTCATACAATCGGTTTTTATTTACGTGGTTTATATATCGATTTTAGAAATTTTCTGTTCAGATTCCCATCCAGGATTCGGTTTTTATATATGTGTCATATAAAACGATTGTGGGACCTTCATCTTCCTGTGTGTTTTTGTGATTAGAACCGGATTATATATGTTGTCATATGCACTGATTGTCGAAGTAGTTTTTTTTCTTCTCGTAGATATGGAATTCAGACACTTAGCCTTTTATTATCGAGATCTCCAACATGAGGATGTTGATATGAAACCACATGCCATGTACCTAGAAGCCTCTACAAGTTTGGCTATGGTTGTGAGACTCATCTGGAGCAGGCACTGGTGCTGGACGATAAGCTTGCATTGGAAGAGATCGTTGAGATCATCAGGTTTACCAGGAGAAGAAGGCACTAGTACAAACCGTCCCTTTAGCCACGCCAGATTGGCGTGTCCATAGGGGTTTAGCCACGCCAGTCTGGTTTGGACTTGGCGTGGCCTCAGCTCGCATGGTTTTAGGTCAGCAGGCGTGGGTTTTTCTAGCTTATATCCACGCCTGTCTTGCGTGTCTATTTATCTATGAATAGACACGCCAGAGCCATATAGGCGTTGCTATTTAGTCATGAAGCATATGGCACTTGGCCAATGGTACCAATTAGACAGGAAAATTTTCTTTTTGGCGTGTCCAGTGGTACCAATTAGACACGCAAGTTTTCTTTTTGGCGTAGCCATTGGTTCTCCTATGGACACACAACTTGTACTTGACGTAGCTATTGTCTATCATACAGACACGTAATTTTTGTTTGGGCGTAGAAATTGGTTACCCGATAAACATGCAAGTATGGGATTAGCGTGGCTATATGTTATGTTTAGCCATACCAGTTTCATTTACCCTCATCCACGTGGCTGTATAAGGAACCGTTGATTCTCTTTTAAGATGATGCAATCTTGACCTTTAAATTATATGCATCCTTCACCGTTCACATGTAACGTTGTGATCCGTTCATTTGATATCCTATAAACACGCCATGTAGCATGGCTATATGTGATATTTAGCCACGCCAAATTACAATTACCCTCATCCACGTGGTTGTATAAGGAACCGTTGATTCCCTTTTAAAATGATGCAATCTTGACCTTTAAATTAGATGCATCCTTCACCGTCCACATGTAACGTTGTGAGCCGTTCATTTGACATCCTATAGACACGCCATACAAGAAGTTATGATAACCTCTTTTTATGCAAATGTGAGCAAGTCAAGTGTCATGTTTCTTGGCTATTCCCGCCTTTTCAATGCCATGCGCACCCTCTTCAGAGCCGTCATTACTCTGTTAAATCCTATTTCCAAAGACTAATTCTAGTCGCTTAATTCATTAGCTTTAACTCCAATTGGAACTACTAGGTCACCTATATTTGATGAGTTTTTTTTTGTCTAATGAAACCTTTTTGTTTTATGCAGATTCAGAGAACACTTGGGGAACGTCGATCGATCAGATGGGTTATTTCTATATAGCCATTCAGGTTAACTTGGAAGAACACCTTGTAAAAAAAAAGATTACCACCCAAGCCCAAAGCCATAAAATTACCCTACTCAAATACCTTAATATATTTACCATTTACCTCAAATCAATGTTTTAATTACCTTTGGCGGGTTGTGTCAACATTATCATCATGCTTACGTGTAGTTTGTGCCTATCTTTTGGTCCATATGGAGTAGCATAACCAGTTTAGTTTTTCAAAATACTAATTTTAAACAACTAAAGATGGGAAGCTTGGTGGATTGATTCGTCTCGTTATCTATCTCCTTCAATACCATACGTTCGAATATGGGCAAAAGCTTTTTATTAATTTTTTCAAAATGAACTTTTTAACCACGCAATAAAACCGATGTGTCTATAAAACACACACTATGGACACACATATACTAGCGTGTCCAAAAAAAGAACTTTTTGGCCACACTTTGGATTTGGCTTGTCTATAAAATGCCTACTATGGACACGCATACTAGCGTGTCTATAAATCGTACACTATGGACACGCATATACTGGCGTTTCTATAAATCGTACACTATGGACACGCATATACTGGCGTGTCTAATAAACCAACTTTAAAACCACGACTTAAATGGCGACTAACCTTTTGGACACGCCATAACTACTTAATGTGGTCATAGACTAGTCTATAAACACGCCCATCAAAAATTTAAAAGTTAACGTGACTAAGCGGTGATTTTTTGACACGCTAATGGCCATGGCGTGGCTGAAAATACCAAATTTAACACGCCCATAAAACATGGCATGTCTATTGGGTAGACTTCCACCCTATAGACACGCAAAAAGCAAAAAAACGTTTCTAGGAAATTTAAAACTGGCGTGTCTAAAGGCCAAAAATGTACTAGTGAGGGATACATTGAAGTTCGGAGGGAACGCGACAACCATTTGAATAGTCTGTTTGAAGAAATGGCTAAAACTGCTGCTCCTAGTACTGATGGTGATGTTGTAGCTCCATGATGTGGATGCTTTCTTCTACATATTATAATTAGGGTTAAGTTTTAAGTTTTTAAGACTTTTATAGTAGTTTGGATGGTGTATTTTTTAGATGATTATGGTTTAAGAGGTTTATGAACTTAATGCACTTACAATTTTAACTATAATTATGTGCGTAATGGATTTATGGAAAAACAAGTCCATGCATGCTTTATACTTTGTTTTGAATACATGCACACAATCGGGCTATCCAACTCCACTTATAAACCGATTATTGAGGCTTCATCAGAAAATCAGTTTATATGGGTGTCAGCATAATCATATTCTTCAAGCCTTACAAATGAAGTTTTTCTGTATATTTTTCTAGTCGGAATCAGATTACATGTGCATTTATATAAACCGATTAATGTCGGTGGAAATTCTAATTTTTTACAGGCGGACAATCGGTTTATGTTTCCAAACATAAAGACCGTTTTCGGTTGGCATCAAACAATAATCAGATTTTAATGACATTCAAGAGGACCAATTGTGATCAATTATTTCACTTTTTCGGAAAAACTAGTCGTTGGGATATTTCACTATATATAGAGACCTCATCCTTGGACCCAATTTTCCTCAAACTTGCTCATGATTCACTCCCACTCCATATACTCTGCAACTAATCGTTTCACACCTCCATATATAAGCATGGCATCGTTTGACTCCGTCGACGATTTGACAATCATCAAAGCATGGTATGCTGAAAGTCGAGTTGTAGATCACTCCCCCATAAGAATAGATTCCGGAACCTTCTGGGCGAAGATATATAACAAATTTAAGCAAGATTAGCGGAAACTGAAGAGAAAAAGTCTTCAACAAATGCGTGACAGGCACCAAGTCATCGTAAATTCGATAGTTACTTTTACAGCTATCCAACAACATATTTTGAACGCTAGTCACGTTACCTTGTCCATTCAAAAAAATTTAAGTATTTTTATGGTTTATTTTACATAATATACTTCTATCAATTTGTAACTAACAAAGTAAGTTGGTGTTGTGTTTTTGTAGCACGCGGTCGTGAAAGTGCACTACTTGAAGGAAAAGGGAGAAGCACTCACATTTGATGAAAGCTATCACTTCATGGTATCCAAAATACCGGAGTTTTCCCAGACTTTATGGTAGGTGAATCGGACTCGGATTCCCCGGACAAAGATTGGTTTTAGGAGTTTTTCTGTAGATTTTGTGTTTAGATCTCTGTGTAAACCCTCATGAGACTATAACTCGTCCACGAGGGTCTCCTAGGGGTTCAAAGGCTTGATGCACGTGGAATAATCGGTTTATATATGACTAGGTAAAATCCGATTACAATAATCGAAATTTATATATGCATAAGTGAACCGATTCTGTATGTCATTTGTAAATTTTGAAACACCAACCCAGAATCGGTTTAAGGATGCATAAACGTAAACCGATCCTGGGTAGTGTTTCCAAAAAAAGAAAATAAAAAAATTTCACTTGCTTGATGTTTTGAAGATCCATTTACGTACATTAGTTGACTTCACAGCTAACACGGTAAATGAACACCGAAAAGGAATTAATTAATACTAATTAATTAGAAATAAAATGAATAGAATAAGAATAAGGGATAAGGGACCGTGTAAAATTAATTTGTAATGATTTTTTTTATCATTTAGTAACATACTCTAAATAAATACCCTAGGTTCCAAACTAGAAAGGATATTATAAAAATGTTTGATAAATTTTATATTTGCAAAACACAAAATAAAAGTGACGGTACATCATGATACAACAGGGTGATTTGTGTGTTGTGCCTATGTACCATGCAGTGCCTTGACTTGAAAACACAGCACGACACGTTTTACACCTCTACCAACTTCACCCCTACCAACTTCACCCCTACCAGCTTACTAGAACACTATTGATATATTTGAGCCGACCGATTGGAGGGTTTGAAGGGAGGGAGTCTCTTGTATGGTCACTTTTTTGTAAAATGAAGCATAACGCAGATGTTCAATTTGATAAAAGAATTGGAAATGGTTACTATTAAAAAATCCAAAAAGCCCCTCGTTAATTTTAATTTTTTTAATTATATAAATATTATTTAATTAATTTTTTTTATATAAATAGTAAAAGTGATACTTTCACCCCTTGTCGGGAAAAATGATATTTTCACGCCGTGTCAGGGAAAATGATATTTTAACGTCGTGTCAGAAAAAGTGATATACTTTCATTTCGTGTCGAGAAGAATGATGCTTTCGCTCCATGTCAGGAAAAATGATATCTTCACGCCGTGTCAGGAAAAATGATATATTCATGCCATGTCATGAAAAGTGATACTTTCATTACGTGTCAGGAAAAATGATACTTTCGCGCCGTGTCGGGAAAAATGACACTTTCACACCTTATCAGGAAAAATGGTACTTTCACCTTGTGTCAGGAAAAGTTATATTTTCGCTTTCGCACCGTGTCAGGAAAAATGATGCTTTCACTCCGTGTCAGGAAAAGTGATAATTTCACCCCGTGTCAGGAAAGTGATACTTTCACCTCGTTTCAGGAAGATTGATACTTTCACCCCGTGTCAGGAAAAGTGATACTTTCACCTCATGTCGGGAAAAATGATACTTTTACCTTTTCAATTGCGCCTATTTTATGTAAAAATGAATATGTGAAAGTATCTATTTTTTTGAAACAGAAGTATTATATGCCTAAAAATATTATTCCAACAAAACAAAAGATGCGTAATGAATTATGGAGCCACCACAAAGGATGCATAACAGTTTATACAGTCGTACTTTGGTTCATGCATCTACTAATTTGATTATGCAACCACTAAAACGATGTATATTCCTTTAACATTCCAAAAAAATAAAAATATATATAACACGTTATGTAATTAGCAATGTTTTGTTTTTATTCAGTAATTTACCTATTTTATGTTAATAAAAATGCAAATATTAAAAACTGCCTAAAAATGTTCAGAGGATTTTAAATAGGAAATAAAAAATAAAAATTAAAAGATGTCGAATTTACGGAGTATAAACTCGTTAGGGAATTTAATTCTTGGAGCCAAATATATTGTCTTTTAAAAGGAATGAACGATATATTTATTTCATTAATTGTACAAATTTCTTTAATATTTTAGATTAGATCCCATCAATATACATTTATGAATATAAATAATTTAAATGTTATAATAGAGGATTTATTGAAAAAATACGCTTATAAGTAGAAAATGAACACAATTTTAAAACCGACCGAAATGGAGTAGAGTTCTTTTTTTTTTTCAAAAAGAGGGAGTATATGAAAAGTAATACCGGCAGATTCTGAGCAAATTTTCTTATACGGAAAAGCGGTCCGCATATCGGTGTGAATTTTCACGCAAAGAAAGATGAGTACTATAAGATTCTACGGCTTTATCAAGAAAAACTAAAAAAAGAAAAGAAAAAAAACTCATCATTCTACGTATTTCTCAGGATTCTCACTTCCGAGTGAAATCGGAATAACAATGTAACAATATTGACTAAGAATGAATCACGATCCTTGATCTTCTGAGATCTATGTTACTCTCGCTATGTCGCTGTTATTGATCATACCTGACATCCAAGCGGTCCAAGCACCGACAACAAGGCAAGGTCTCTCTATCCTGCTATATTCTACACAGTATTCATTTCAAAGGAGAAGAAATCTACACAGTATTCATTTCAAAGGAGAAGAAATTAATGATGAAAACTTCCAAAAATCATGGAAAGAGAGTGATGATCAATCGGATCAACTTAACTTGCAACTGGACCATCTTATATACCATTGAGTCTATCTATTCAAGAGCTTTCTTAATTAATTTGTTTTTGTGTTTCATAGACTGAAGCAAGTGAAAAGTAAGATAGAACAACTATATATTTCCCAACTAATACTGGCTACTGTTGATCTTCATAGATAACTATCATCTGTATTATCATGATGATCAGATATATATATATATATATATATATATATATATCTGTGTGTGTGTGTGTGTGAACTAACGGACATGGAACCGTAAAGCTTATCACCAGATCAGTAAAAAAAATTATAAGAGCATTACCATATAACTAAAAACATTGTGTGCATGCATGGAAGGAAATTATAATGCTATGAGCTTAAGAAATTATTTGGTCGTAATGATATGATATGATGACAAGGAGATAAGTTGTACGTACGATCATTTTTATTTACGTAGTAAGATGGTGAACAACGAGAGAAAGCAGAGAGTGCAGAGTACAGAGAGACATGGATAGAGAATGATCATTTTAGTGTTTAACAATGGAGACTCGATCGTTTTGGAAAAGATCATAGATTATCTGGTGATGAACCTAACAACGGAGTGATGAATAGAGATCATTGGATCTTCAGGACGTGTTACATCTTCTTCTTCTTCTAGAAGACTCGATTAACTATGGAGATATTACAACATCATCACCTTATTTTACCTTCTGATCCATCATTAACTTAAATTCTCAAACATCATATTATTGCTCAAGCTTGCTGTGTTGTAGCTCGTTGACTCTGCTCTCCACTTTGACGGAATCTATTAATATGGACTCTGCTTTCCACTTTGACAGAATCTTTTAGTATGTGAGTTTTATATAGACTAGCTCTGCTCTCCACTTTTACCGAATCTTTGGATGGAATTGGTAAGTCCACTTGGATTGGAGAGATATATGCCTAATTCCATCAAGCTATATATACAAGGAGCCGTCGATTACGAGTTAATTAATTGTCTATTTATTTATGATAAAAATATCTTAAAACTAACTTTGTGTGGTTGATTCTTAGGCTAAAAACGCAGCGAGTAAAGTTGTAGAATGTACTGGGATAAACTGCCCTCTAGAGTCTAGACTGTATTGAGCATTTTCTGAGGATTTTCTTGCTGCTAATCTTCAGGGAGAATACCACGTTTGTGAGGCTCTAGGTTTTGCTATATATATATATATATATATATATATATATATATATATATATATATATATATATATATATATATATGGAGTACACTTTATGAGGGAAAATAAAAGATTAAATCAGCTCGGTCCTCTTATAGTCGACGAACTTGAATACCGCATGCAGATATCCAATTTCAGGTACGCGAATCCCCCACCCCACCCACCCCACACAACTGATAGTTGTTGTTTTTTGGACGAAACAGCAAGAACTAGTTTTTTTTTGTTTTTGTGTTTGAAAGGGTTATATTAAAAGAAAAGGCAAAGCCAAGTACAATCAGAGAGGAACCGATCAGAAAAAAAGGTATAATCAGGGAGGAAGATGATTACATATGAATTATCATCTCCCAATTATTCAGAATTTGACCAGTGTCTATGAAACGAAAAGTATCTTGATCACTGCTCCACAGAACTATAGTTTTGCATAATCAAGACCTTTATCTCTTCCCTTGTCTTCCCACAGCCTCCAAAAACCCTGTTATTTTCTCATTCTAGATATTCCATGCCACAGCAAACTGTATGATATTCCAGACCCTCTTGCATCTGTTTCTATCCCAAACTTCAAACTGTTGTTTTAGAGTAGCAGGAGAAGTCCAAGAGATTTTAAATGCTTTCGCAAAGTGCATCCATATTTCATGAGCATAATGTGCAATGTAACGAAAGATGATCACCACTTTCCAAAGCATTATTATACAGTGGACAATCATCAGTATGAATGTTGACTCCTCTATGTCTTAGCAATAACTAGTTACTAAGTATATAATTCAGTCCACCAACTCTCTAAAAACAATTTATTGATTACATTATTGTTGCAAATCTTAGTACTTGGGGTCCAAAACACGCGTTGAAATCTTCGCATCACAGTATGACAAAGGAGACAACGTAGCTCGTTGTAACTTGTAACTGATGAGTAAGTTGCTTCTTCATGCAAACAACACATGATGGGTTTCAATGATTTATGTCCCCAAGACTCAAGAGTAATTAGTTATTAATTAAGGCATGCAACAATAGTTACTGATAACCATATTAATTAGTACTTTTCTTATAATTTCACGTCCTCTTCACGTGTGATCAATAAATTAATTATTGATTATTTCCTATCGTATTAATACTTCTTTATTTCAAAAAAAATATTGTGGAGCGCAATTCCTCGGGGTGTTAATATTCAGAATGATATTATGGGGCTCAGTCTATCCTGCAACTTTTGATGTTTATACGAGATTCCGTAAAATAACTCTCTCAAGTCTCAACCGAACTGGGACGTAAACCTATTTATGTTTTAAATGGATTCCAGCAGATACAACAGAAGTAGTACTAATGATACAGGAGTAAGTCACAACTGCAGCCAGATAGGTAAATTCAGTGTGTGTGTACGGCAAAACAGACCGGTTGGATATGTAGAGAGAGAGAACCGCAATTTGAAGAGTATCACCTCGAAGGCGCATACTGCGGCAACTAAGAAAAATCTGCATGCGTACGCACTTAATGGATGGAAGATAAGTGATACAAGCCTCGGTATGCGCTAATGTGCAGGCAAAAAGGAACTTCCAAAAACTAGTAAAGCTCTAAGACTAGGTGGGGGGAAATGTTTAATTAGTACTCCTGTACTCGTATTCTGCACCGCATAGCAGCAAGTTATTTTTTAATTTTTGCACTACAAAATAGAAGGCCTCTTGGGACGGCTAAAAAGCGTCCCAAAAAACTCTAAAACTGTCCCAAGAAGCATTTGTGACGGTTTTGTGTCCGTCCCCTATTCTACCATCACTAATATTTTTTTGTCATACTTTTTTTTAGGGACAACCTAAAAATAGTCTTAAATTAATTATTCCGTGACCTATAGGGACGGTCAGACCATGAACGTCCCAAATAACCATCTCTAGGGACGGTTTTGAAAAAATGACCGTCCCTAGAAACCACCTGTTTTGTAGTGTTGTATCGATAAAAATTTTAGTGTTAGCGTACGTATTTTGAACTCGGATAGATTGATCACCCAGTGACGTCTTTACCATACAGTAACTATAATAGAAATATTAAGATTAATTTTTGACCGTACGGGTTTTGTCATGTACAGAATTGAATATAATAAAGCTAGAATACACTTTGTTGACTTAGATGCTTCTTCTCGGCTAAAAATGGTGTAGTACTTCCTAGTTCCTGTAGTGATGCTTAATCATGCTATCTAGGTGGATGATAGGAGAACACTTTTAGGACTTGGTCACACCTGGATCTCTATATGCGACAAAGAGTAAAACAGCCGCGAGATTAAGCAAATCTTGAGCTTCAAAATTATGTGACGGCATTAGATACGTGGCACACCAAAACAACTGAATATAATGGGATGATCTACCCGCATTGGCTTATATCTATGCTTCAAAGGAAAAATTCGAGCTCATACTTTGTTAGTAACCTAATATTTGTACTCCTTTTTCTTATAAAGAGAAATAGATTTGCATTAGAAAGTTGAAGCTTCTGCTAATCATAAATAAACAAGTTAAGAGCACTGCGTTGAAATCATAGGGGTGATATTTGCGTTCTTAAGTTGTTAGCAACAGTTATTTTGAGTCCCGAAAATCCTAATTGATATAGGCGTTCCTAACGGAGGAACATGTCAAAAGAGATGATAATTTTGCCATGTATTCACGAACGACTATAATCATTACATTTTGAAAAGTGTACATCTGTTCGTGGTGGTAATCAACGATATATGTGGCACAAGAAACATAAGACGGTACACGAATATACGGTGATACACCAAAATGCTAGTGTTTTAAATTTGGGGTCGTTGTCATTAAAGGGGGAGATCTTGTATCACTGTAAGAATGCGTCAAATTGGTAAAAACACCAACTGTAAGCCTTAGTACGTTGAACCACTTTACTCCAGTATAAACTTAGTAACATCTCTCGTCTCATGTTTCTCTTGTTTGTTTTTTTGTCCTACTCTCAAATTTAGATCCACGTGCTTTCTTTTCTTTTTCAAAGGTGTTAAGAGGTAAAAGTTTACACCGAAAAAAAAAAAAAATTTGCTACATACACAACGTTGTGTATACCGAGAGTGGATCCAACGTCAAAAATGTCATTCTCTCTACATTAGGATAGGGGTGGGCAGAAGTGCACCCCACCCCTCCCTCACACGGTACATACACAATGTTGTGTATCTATCATTTTTGAAAACAAAATCACTCAGAATGTACCGTATGAGAGGGTGGTGTGGTCCACTCATGTCCTATCCCTATTCCAATGGGGAGAAATGATATTGAGGCGGTCCGATCCCCTGTTGATGCATACTTCGAAGTGGATGTAGTAAAGTTGTAGAGCCATTGTATTAGTACGTGGCTTAGCTAGTAGATCATAAGTAGTCACATAAAAAAATAAAAAAGATTTTAAAACTAGCAGATGGACTAAGAGTTACGAAGAACTAGTGTAGGACTCACAGTAATATACTGAAGTGCAGAAAAAGTTGCGTGAGTGGTTGCTTGTGTTGATGGCGACACTGACACATATGTGCTTCCTAGCATCATTTCTAGCATTCACTATTATATATAAGTTTGCTTGTGTTGCTGCACTGTTATCCCTATGTGCTCTGCAGAAAAATGAGCAGCTATAGCACTTTAGCAACGTTTGTTGAGCTCAATTTGACAATGTAGGACATCGATGTACAAGACATCGTCCAAGGTTCAAAGTAAGCTCTTGACTCTGATTAATATGCGCGCGCGTATCGCGTTCCAATCTTCTGTTTTAATCCCCTTGCAGGAGATGGTTAATATATACCTTCTTGTTTACAAAAGAAAAACATGGAAAGAAAAGGAAAACTATACCTTCTTGTTTTCGTGTTCAATAATCCAAGGAGGGGTACGCAACGTAGAAAGCTATTTTTACCTCCACAAAATTATACCAACTTTTCTCCTAGCACATGTGTCACGTTATGATATATGCTTCAGGATAAATAGAAGAATTCGAGAGAGTATCGATGGTAGGAGTCATTTCTGCTTTCATAAAGAAGGTTATAATTGGGTCGTCACACTTCAATAAAAGGGCTTTATTTGGATTCTTAATGTCCGAAAAAATGGTTATGGAATATCCTAATACATATACAAAATGTCTAGATTACCCTTTAATTAAAATAAAAACTTAAAAACCGTAGAAGTGATTTCACGTACAGGTTTGGATTAATTCCAACCGTAGAATTTTATTCGCGTGTAGTTTTACGTCCAGGTTTGGATTAGTTCCAACCGTAGAAGTTCATTTTACGTCCAGGTTTCTTTTAATTCCAACCGTAGAATCCGATTTTACGCCCAATTTTCTTTTAATTCCAACCGTAGAAGTGATTTTACGTCCAGGTTTGAATTATTTCCAACCGTAAAAGTGATTTTACGTCCGAGTTTGGATTAATTACAACTGTAGAATTTTATTTGCATGTAGTTTTACGTCCAGGTTTGAATTAGTTCCAACCGTAGAAGCTCATTTTACGTCCAGGTACTTTTTAATTCCAACCGTAGAATCTGATTTTATGTCTAGTTTTCTTTTAATTCCAACCGTAGAAGTGATTTTACTTCCAGGTTTGGATTATTTCCAACCGTGGAAGTTTATTTTACGGCCAGTTTTTCTCCACAAAAACTTTGTCCCAGAATTCACCAAATATACAACAAAATTCATTAATCTAATTTGTATCCAATTAAATTAAACTAAAATTAACTAAATAAAGGTTGTTTAGTCATTACAAAATTATTTTAGATAAGAGGTTTTTGATATTACTTATGTGGAACCCGTTTTTATCCTATTAAGTGACGCCCCTATAATAAAATGTGACGCCCCAATAATAACCTTCTTCCTATAACCGCGAAATTAACCATTACGTCTCGGTTGAGCTAATAATTGTACAAAATGAAATGCTATGGTACACTCTACCATGTCGTATAGCTTTATGCTACACCAGTGAGGTAGCAGATAATAGTTGAGTTTAGGTGTGTACCTTATTTTATCTCTCTATTTCTCTCTCTAACAGTAGCATTATATTCTCGATTTACGTCGTTATCAACTTGAAGACAAGTATTACTAGGAATGCGGACCCTAGTGTATACATGCACAGCTGTGGAGCGTCTCTGTCTCTATCAGCATCATACTCTGATCGCTGTCGTATGCGTCAAAAATAAATTACACTTTCTCACAACTTAAAATAAATAATATAGCAAGGGTAAGAAAGGATCGTTCCCACAGAGAGGATTTAGGTTGTCAAGTTGTTTCGGTTTCCTATATAAACAAGGGGGGATTTCTGATTTTTATGTAAAGGAAAATAAACTAAAAACAAATAATAAAATAAACAAGCAAATCAATAAGATGAAAATATTGGTCAAGGATTAGTTTTCATTCACAACCATGAATTTGTAACAATAACTAGAATTGATATTTAATCTCAACTTTTATCTAAAGTCCTAGGATACCTTGATCGCAAGAATATCCCGCTAATTTCCTCTTGTCATCAACAAACACATTAAAAGATGCGAAAGTGAATTCTTCCTAGAAAGCAACCTAAAGTGTAAAAGCACAATTAAGTTTAACTCCCTAAGAGCACTAAGTTCTATGAAATAAGACTAATCAATGCAAACGAACGTGTAAAAGCACTAATCCGTTTTAACAAAGATTATGATCCACATGTGACTACTAGGATGTATCACTACAAGCAATAATCACAATTATGTTACGTGTATTCAAGGTGTATCACGTTTACGTATAATAAACCCTAAACTAGCAATAGATATGATTACGAGTTCTACCAATTTGCAACTTGACAAAACTAACAATCAATCATATATGGCGATATTTCTAGCGAATCATAATCGACAAAACATGGAGACAAAACTAATTTATTGAATGAAAACCCATATTTGGAAATCCAACTTATTCCTTAACCAATGATAAAATCTAGGTACTCATGGCATAGGAGTTCATCACAAGAAAAAAAAGAAAACTCATGTTTCTAACCCTAGGCTAAAAGTAGAAGAAGAAGATAATAATATGGAGATATCTAGGTTTAGAGAAAGACTTTTATATTTATATGCTTCTCCCAATCCAAAAGGATACTCTTTCCAATATTAGGTATTCTCAAAACCCATCTCCAAGTGGTCCACTAGGCCCATTTATGAGAAATATGTCTCTGGAATTTTGGGTCCAAAACTGGCCGCCGGGGTTGATGACATCTTCACCGGAATTGCTGACGTCATCGCCGGAATCTGGCCGGGATTCGCACCACTGCTTACCTGAGAATGCCGCCGACAAGCTGAGTCAAACTGACGGTCTTCTCAAGTCTCTGTTATCTTTGACGGTCTTCATAACGGCGCCGTCATCTTTGGATCACTGAGTCATATGAGCTGGATCGTTGAGTCAACTCGCCGTACTCCGATTCCGGCAGAGTCTCCCCTGTTTCTGCTCGGTTCCCGACCAATTCCAGGCCATTCAAATCCCTGCATTCCTAACATACATCTACTCATTCCACATCAACATCATCACATCAGCCTCCAATTCCACTTCTTGGTTCAACTGCAACCAAACTCAATCCACTCCGGCAGCTGCATTTCACTACCATAACACACTTAACATCCTTCCAAAACTTGCTCTTCTTCTTCCCTTATTGCCATCACCAGCTTGGTCTCGACCTCAAACACACTCATTCACCAGCTCCATTAGCAGCAATTACAGAAGCAATTTGAATCCAGAATCTCTTCATAGACCTTCACGCATAGCTATGGTACCCATGGAAACAACATTAATCTTCAATCAGCTACTTGCTGATGTTTGCAGCCTGGTCTTGACCAAATCCGAGCCACTGCCAACACTATGTCCATCAAATTCCGTCTGTATTCACCGTATTCAAACCATTACGGCAGCAACAACTGTTCTCCTTCAGTTTCATGTATCTGGCAGCCATCCTGCAACCCGCTAACATTTTACAACAACAACAACTTCTTGCTTCCCTGAATCTCCAGTGTTGTAGCTTAAACCATTACCACTTCAACTGCAATCTCATTGCCTTCAGCTCCATCTCTGCCTAGGATTAATTCATAGCAGCACACATACATTCTAACTTCCAAGACCACCTGATGCTTAGAACAACGACAACTCATTAGTCGGAAACAGTGAACTTGTAACTGCACTTCTTGTAATCAGCTATGTAAGCCAATTCCATAACCTGAGCACCAGTACCACTTCACCTCGAGCCATTCTGTCACAACACATAATCCAGTATCACCATTTCTTCAAGCCAACAACATAAGCTTCAGCGCATCTTTTTTCCTTGACTGCAATCCACCGTCTCCATTGTAGCTTCTCTGCAACACAACTTCACGACAGCAACCTTCACCTGCACCTGAATTCATTCACAAGATCCATTCAATCTCATACCTCAACCAATGCCATCTTTCAGACACCACCACTTGAATTACGGCTGCGATATAACTTCCCCTGGCAGCAACCAACAGTAACATCACTCTTCTCTATTTTCACAAACCCTTGTAACTCAGCCAATCACAGCTACAACTTCTTCTTCCACAACAGAACGACTTTACCCTTCTTCATCTCAGTGTCCAAATTCGATTCACATAAAACCCATCTTCCTAAATCGACAGAAAACCCAAATTCTTCATTTCTCATGAACCCAGAAAACCAATTCGAACTCAATCACCGCAGAAACCCATCTCATATTTCGTACCCAGTTCAACAGTTTCTCAGTCATCCTTGAATCTACTCTGTTCATCCTCTGTTACAGCCATAAACCCATGATAATCATCTTCTCGGATTTTCAATAATCAACAACATTACATTCTTCCCATCAGCTCCACATACCACTCATTTCAACTGAAACAATTTGTGTTCTTCCCTGTATCTTGTCAAAGCTCAGAACCCTAAATCAATTGATTCTTCTCTGGAACCCTAATTTCACATTTCAGCTCACCTTCAATCAACGACACAATTCATTAAAGCAACAATTAGCCAAATCCCCTTTCTCCAATCTCGGTTCCTCCCTGATTCGCAGATTCACTTTCTCTGATTCCTTACTCCACTTCTTCAAGTAGCCGGCAACAGAGGAGAAGAAGAAAATGGGGTAAAATGAATTCTAATTTTCCTCTCTCGACCTAAATGTGGTCTGTATAAGTGGAACGGGTATTTACACCCCAGTAAAAGAACATGTTGCCAAGGTGAGGTGCCCCTTAGCCTTAGCTCGACTCCGTATAGATCGCCTGTGAATTGTCCTTTGCGCTCCAAAGGAATTTTTTCTCTTTCTTTTGCTCATAATGACTCCATTACACCTGATAAACTCAAAACAAACGTAAAATACACAATTCACACGAAAAATAGCAAAGAAAGCATAATCAATAGATAATAAATCTAGGTGTTTATGATCCCTATCAGATTCCCCCACACTTAGACTTTGCTAGTCCTCGAGCAAATCAAACTAAAACTTACAACTTCAAAGCGTTCCAGCGTCCCAAGCATCCAAAGAGTTATGAGGACATAGAGTTTCTGCATGCTATTAATAAGAAGTTAGAAATACTAAAGAACATATTCTCATTCTTAAATGTTGAGTGAGAAATAACCACACCATAATGAGAGAACACGTGTTTGAGAACGATCAATAAGCATTTCGCCTCGACCCTCACCAAAAAGGATTTTATGAAAATTGCACTCAAAAGACGGTTTTTTTATGGGTCTCACATGAGTGCAGGTAGGAATGAAGAGAGAAATCATGCAGCATGTTGAATGGTGGGAAGGATAACTTCCGAAATATTTTAAAAACCCACATCTTTTAACATTTTGAAAAACCATTTTTTCTGACGATCTCTAAGAAAGAAAATCAACCACTATTATCGAGGATGAGATTACTTACTCACATTCACATCCGATTACCAATTATGATAACACTACTCTCACGGCATCCAATAGAAACGTCTTCGCTCCTCGTTTTCATCTTCTTCATCTTCGTCTTCGGCTACAACTATTGATGATAAACACTTGAAATTCGTAATTCCTTGACAATTTGTAACTCTTTATCTTAAATCATTGTCTCTTGAGACTTCCTTATAGATTTTCCTTCCCCACGGCTTATTAAATAAATAAAAACCCAAAATACCAAAATTTCTCTTATCATCGTTTTTTTTTTCAATAAGAGAAATAAAATACAAAACAAAATAAAACAAACCATGGCCGTGGGAAAAGTACTTTACCGCTTGATTCTTCACAACTTGTATCGTCTCGAAATCATAAACTTCAATAATTCTCACCTTTTGCTTTTCTTTGCTCTTGTAAATAAGTCTTCAACGTATATGTAAAAATCTGCTCATTGTATGTTGCTTTACTTGGATATAAAATTTGCTCTTTTTTCTCGTTCTGTTGCTTGTAAACCTTGAACGTCTTCAACTTTCCTTGTAGATTTTGATGTTGCTCCTTGTTATTGATGATGGTAGTGTTTTTATGGATCCGTTGTTGTCGAGAGAGAGAATGGTGCTAACTGCAAATCGAACTACAAGAAGGAGGCTTTCATCCATAGACGCCACCTTCATGATTGACAAAATTAGCACTCAAGAGATCAAAAATAGTGCTGAAAATTGGTGTGAAGTTGGGTAGCTCACCATTCTACCCAGAATTAACGTACGGTGACACACACTCGAAAGAAAGCTCTTTAGTTAGATGGAAAAATTTCTGGTCGGTGCCTCACATGATATAAATAGGGTAGTCTCCACTAATGATTGATCAACAACTCTAATAATGCATTTCTCCCTGCTCCTAATTTGCATCACCGGCATGATTAAATCCATTATTTAACACTCTAACAAGTAAGAAATCCGAACGTAGATCCCTAACACTTCCAAGTTCAGTTATGTCGGTCAGAATTCTCTATGTAAACATACCTAGAAGTATGCTAGTGACTCTAAAATCTCTAAAAGTTGGAGGTTTTATGCAATACTTTTTTTTTTAATTTTTTTTTATAAAATACATGCTTAACCACTCCCCCACACATAAACTTTACATTGTCCTCAATGTAATTGAATCGTCCTAGTAAAGTCAAGGTGAGAAATTTTAACATGATATGTAAATAACAAAAGAAAAAGCAAAAGGATAAGAAATACAAAACCTATGGGTTGCGTCCCATTAAGCGCTTGTTTTAAAGTCGACGGCATGACTTGACTCTTGTAAGATTCACTCCCCATATACTAACAATCGGAAAATTTGGGGATCCACCCATAGAACCTGTTTTGCACACAATAACTCCATACAAATATTAGCACAAGAAAATAGAAATGAAACTATTAACCGATAAAAGTTTCCCCCACACTTATTCTTGTCCACACTTGGAAGTGTATAAAGAATGTAGAAGTCGGGTACTTCCACGGTTTCTTGTTCCAAAACCTGCATAGTATGAGAATCAAGTATCTCTAATGGCGGAAATCGAGAAACAAAGTCATTCAACAATATTCTCGAAGCACATACATTCAAACCAATAAGAGGTAAAGGAGAAGAATCAATATGCAAACGGTTAGACAAACCTTGCACAATCTCTTGTATCACATAATCCTCTTCATCCTTGAAAAACTCAAGTGAATTATGCACCTCTTTTATATCATGGTCCTCTATCAAACCTTGCAACCATTCTTCATCCGTTTCTACCTTAACTAAAGTCTCGTCATCAACATCTTCATTGCAATCCTTTGCAAGATCAATTGGGTCTTCCACAATATTGGTCATATCGGTTTCATTCTCAACACACTTCTCTTTGTTGTAAGGCACATACTCTTTTGCGGATGCAATTCTGTCCATAAGGAATTTCTTTAGAACACTCATTGCATCATCCTCAAGCTCCACCCTTTGAATAGGCTCTTGATCATTATTAACATCAATGCTTGAGTAATCTACACAAGTGTCATCATAGTCCTTTTCATCTTCATCTTGATTCCAGAATTCCATTGTACACCTTTGGGTAATGTCACCATGAGTTGCTTCAAACGACGTATCTTCATAATCATCGTCAATTTCATAGCTAACATAAGATTGATTGTCGCTGAATTTAGTGTTGTTAACCTCAAACTCATCATTTTGAATATGCGAATGATCATTATTAAGATCAATAGTTGAGTTAGCTACACAATTATCAACGAAAGTCCCCAAAGGTTGGCCTTTTTCAACATTAGCATCAATCAAATATTCATCACACACCACAGGCACATTAGAATAATTATTGCTTTGAAAACAAAATTCTTCTTCATACCTTTCTTCCTTGTATTCATCAATGCTTCTTCGTAAGATAGCCATACCTTCACGAAGTTCTTAGAGTTGCTCGTTTGTAGCCTCTTTATCTTTTTGAAACTCTTGTTGTAAAAAGTTGGAAAAGTTGTCTACCAAGTTAGAGACTTGTTGTTCACGAGCATAAGAATCCTCCAATCCTTGTGGTTGTTCACAAACATACCCGCCATAAGGTTGTTGAGGAAAACCATAAGGATCCATGGAATATTGGTCATAGCCAATGAATTGGTTTTGATTATACCCTTGGAATTGTTGGAAGTTTTCATGTTGTTGAGATTGTTGGAAACCGTATCCATTGTTCCAATATGCTCCATCCATGAGAAATAAGTACCTGAAACACGATTCTCAAAACAAGGTTAAAAACCAGAAAATAAAAACAAAAACAAAAACAAAACTAAAAACAAAAATAAGAAACCAAAAACAAGTGACAACCGTTGCCTCCCCGGCAGCGGCGCCAAAATTTGATCACTGTCGTATGCGTCAAAAATAAATTACACTTTCTCACAACTCAAAATAAATAATATAGCAAGGGTAAGAAATGATCGTTCCCACAGAGAGAATCTAGGTTGTCAAGTTGTTTCGGTTTCCTATATAACAAGGGGGGATTTCTGATTTTTATGTAAAGGAAAATAAACTAAAAACAAATAATAAAATAAACAAGCAAATCAATAAGAGAAGATATTGGTCAAGGATTAGTTTTCATTCACAACCATGAATTTGTAACAATAACTAGAATTGATATTTAATCTCAACTTTTATCAAAAGTCATAGGATACCTTGATCGCAAGAATATCCCGCTAATTTCCTCTTGTCATCAACAAACACATTAAAAGATGCGAAAGTGAATTCTTCCTAGAAAGCAACCTAAAGTGTAAAAGCACAATTAAGTTTAACTCCCTAAGAGTATTAAGTTCTATGAAATAAGACTAATCAATGAAAACGGACGTGTAAAACCACTAATCCGTTTTAACAAAGGTTATGATCCACATGTGACTACTAGGATGTATCACTACAAGCAATAATCACAATTATGCTACGTGTATTCAAGGTGTATCACGTTTACGTATAATAAATCCTAAACTAGCAATAGATATGATTACGAGTTCTACCAATTTGCAACTTGACAAAACTAACAATCAATCATATATGGCGATATTTCTAGCGAATCATAATCGACAAAACATGGAGACAAAACTAATCTATTGAATGAAAACCCATATTTGGACATCCAACTTATTCCTTACCCAATAATAAAATCTTGGTACTCATGGCATAGGAGTTCATCACAAGAAAAAAAAGAAAACTCATGTTTCTAACCCTAGGCTAAAAGTAGAAGAAGAAGATAATAATATGGAGATATCTAGGTTTAGAGAAAGACTTTTATATTTATATGCTTCTCCCAATCCAAAAGGATACTCTTTCCAATATTAGGTCTTCTCAAAACCCATCTCCAAGTGGTCCACTAGACCCATTTATGAGAAATATGTCTCTGGAACTTTGGGTCCAAAACTGGTTGTCGGGGTTGATGACGTCATC
Organism: Papaver somniferum; assembly: GCF_003573695.1. Classification (NCBI taxonomy): domain Eukaryota; kingdom Viridiplantae; phylum Streptophyta; class Magnoliopsida; order Ranunculales; family Papaveraceae; genus Papaver; species Papaver somniferum. The sequence continues at coordinate 47,005,038 of NC_039363.1, forward strand.
ACCGGAATCTGGCAAGAATTTGCACCACTGTTCACCTGAGAACTGACGCCGGCAAGCTGAGTCAAACTGACGGTCTTCTCAATTCTCTGTTATCTTTGACGGTCTTCATAACGTTGCCGTCATCTTTGGATCACTGAGTCATATGAGCTGGATCGTTGAGTCAACTAGCCGTACTCCGATTCCGGCAGAGTCTCCCCTGTTTCTGCTCAGTTCCCGACCAATTCCAGGCCATTCAAATCCCTGCATTCCTAACATACATCTACTCATTCCACATCAACATCATCACAGCAGCCTCCAATTCCACTTCTTGGTTCAACTGCAACCAAACTCAATCCACTCCAGCAGCTGCATTTCACTACCATAACACACTTAACATCCTTCCAAAACTTGCTCCTCTTCTTCCCTTACTTCCATCACCAGCTTGTTCTCGACCTCGAACACACTCATTCATCACCAGCTCCATTAGCAACAATTACAGAAGCAATTTGAATCCAGAATCTCTTTATAGACCTTCACGCATAGCTACGGTACCCATGGAAACAACATTAATCTTCAATCAGCTACTTGCTGATGTTTGCAGCCTGGTCTTGACCAAATCCGAGCCACTGCCAACACCATGTCCATCAAATTCCGTCTGTATTCACCGTCTTCAAACCATTACGGCAGCAACAACTGTTCTCCTTCAGTTTCATGTATCTGGCAGCCATCCTGCAACCCGCTAACATTTTACAGCAACAACAACTTCTTGCTTCCCTGAATCTCCAGTGTTGTAGCTTAAACCATTACCACTTCAAATGCAATCTCATTGCCTTCAGCTCCATCTCTGCCTAGGATTAATTCATAGCAGCACACATGCATTCTAACTTCCAAGACCACCTGATGCTTAAAACAACGACAACTCATTAGTCGGAAACAGTGAACTTGTAACTGCACTTCTTGTAATCAGCTATGTAAGCCAATTACATAACCTGAGCACCAGTACCACTTCACCTCGAGCCATTCTGTCACAACACATAATCCAGTATCACCATTTCTTCAAGCCAGCAACATAAGCTTCAGCGCATCTTTTTTCCTTGACTGCAATCCACCGTCTCCATTGTAGCTTCTCTGCAACACAACTTCACGGCAGCAACCTTCACCTGCACCTGAATTCATTCACAAGACCCATTCAATCTCAGACCTCAACCAATGCCATCTTTCAGCCACCACCACTTGAATTACGGCTGCGATATAACTTCCCCTGGCAGCAACCAACAGTAACATCACTTTTCTCTATTTTCACAAACCCTTGTAACTCAGCCAATCACAGCTACAACTTCTTCTTCCACAACAGAACGACTTTACCCTTCTTCATCTCAGTGTCCAAATTCGATTCACAGAAAACCCATCTTCCTAAATCGACAGAAAACCTAAATTCTTCATTTCTCATGAACCCAGAAAACCAATTCGAACTCAATCACCGCAGAAACCCATCTCATAATTCGTACCCAGTTCAACAGTTTCTCAATCATCCTTGAATCTACTCCGTTCATACTCTGTTACAGCCATAAACCCATGATAATCATCTTCTCGGATTTTCAATAATCAACAGCATTACATTCTTCCCATCAGCTCCACATATCACTGATTTCAACTGAAACAATTTGTGTTCTTCCCTGTATCTTGTCAAAGCTCAGAATCCTAAATCAATTGATTCTTCTCTGGAACCTTAATTTCACATTTCAGATCACCTTCAATCAACGACACAATTCATTAAAGCAACAATTAGCCAAATCCCCTTTCTCCAATCTCGTTTCCTCCCTGATTCGCAGATTCACTTTCTCTGATTCCTTACTCCACTTCTTCAAGCAGCCGGCAACATAGGAGTAGAAGAAAATGGGGTAAAATGAATTCTAATTTTCCTCTCTCGACCTAAATGTGATTTGTATAAGTGGAACGGGTATTTACACCCCAGTAACAAGAACATGTTGCCAAGGTGAGGTGGCCCTGAGCCTTAGCTCGGCTCCGTATAGATCGCCTGTGAATTGTCCTTTGCGCTCCAAAGGAACGTTTTCTCTTTCTTTTGCTCAGAATGACTCCATTACACCTGATAAACTCAAAACAAACGTAAAATACATAAGTCACACGAAAAATAGCAAAGAAAGCATAATCAATAGATAATAAATCTAGGTGTTTATGACCCCTATCAACCTCATCTTAATTCTTAGAGCAAATTCTATGGGTAGTGTCACTCTTTCATTTGAAGGAGTGAACTACCAGTTTGCTCTAATTAGAAGCTTCTACGTGTAGTTTTTACCCCACTTTCACACCCAACACGTGCATACACTCGTACGCATGAACGAGTGGTCGGTAGTCTACATTAGACAGGAGACTGTCTCCCGTTTGAGAAAAAAAAGCTATACGGGGGACAGTCCCCCGTACAGGAAAAAAACTTTATTTTAAAAATCTGATTTTCAAGCATTCACGGGGGACTGTCCCCCGTGAATGCTTGAAAATCCGATTTTTAAAATAAAGTTTTCCATCCAACCATTATTTTATTAGTAAATTTTGGAAATAAAACTTAAGCGGGAGATGATTACCCGTGTAGTGTCCTCTTTCAATTTTGGTCATAGTAGCTTCACTCTTTCTATTGGACGAGTACTCTTTTATATGAAAGAGATAGTCTTCATTTGGGGACTACCCATAGGATTCGCTCTTAGAGCCAAGGGAAGAACTATATTTTACTTGGCTTGATTGGGGTATACCCAGATTAATTGGGGTATATCTAATGAGACAAAACCTGGGTCATTTTGAAGTAAACCAAGCCACCCCTTAACCATGTATTTTCTGAATGGCTAATATATTCTTGTTTAATTAACAATAAAACAATTTGATTAGGTTAAGAAATTGAGTTTAGACTAATCAATTGAGTAGATTAAAACTTATGAATTTAAGTTATGAAATTTTGTTTTTGATTGAACTTACGTGGGAAGATTTTGATGAAAAATATTTGTTTTGAGAATATTTTTTGCAACGGAAATGAAAGCGCGCATAATCCAAACACTTCTAAAAAGGGGATTGCAAAGCTGTCGTATGAAATCATACTCAAAATTGAAGAAGAAATCAACACTTTTAATTCTGAAATTACGAAAAGTCGGCAAGGTCGACGAATGAAGAATATGCCGACTAGTTTTAGCCGGCATGGTCTGTGGATGAAGAAAACGCCGACTATATTTGGCCGACAAGGTCTATGAATGAAGAAAATGTCGGCTCTATTATTTTTGACACCCAGGAGTCGACTATTGAAAGATATTACTCGGCAAGGTCTACAAAAATACCCCGCCGGCTGTTGAAAAATACCCCGCCGGCTGTTGAAAATACCCTGCCGGTTGTATTAGTCGGCAAGGTCTTCAAAAAATACCCTGTCGGCTGTTGAAAAAATTTGTTAGTCGGCAAGATCTTCAAAAAATACCCTGCCAGCTGTTGAAAGAATTTACAGTCGCCATGGTTGTTATGAAAAGCCAGCAAGATATGCATGTTACGACCTTGCCGACCAAAAACACAGAAATCATAATTTTCGATTTCTAACCTAATATAACAGTCAAATCACACAACTAGGGCTGCACATGGGACGGGACGGTACGGGTTTTTGCCTAACTCGGTACATGTACCTCCCCATGGTCGGTACCTTACCTGTGTACTTGTACCTGTACCCGTGAAGTACGGGACGGGGCGGGACCTGTACCTGTTTAACTCGGTACGGGACGGGACGGGACCGGTTCTTTACCTATAACGTATGTAAAAAAAAAAAATCTTGAAAGTTCTAAGCTTAACAACTTCCAACTATTAGGACCTGAATTCATACTTTAAAAACATTACAATAACAACACCAATACATCCATTGTAAACAATTTGTTTCATTTGTGTCAGCTTCAGCAATTTGTTTCAGATCGACACGGCTCAACATGCAACCATTCCCATTTTACGCACTCAACAACTCCATCAGCCTCCTTCCATATCAACCTTACCAGCTTCATGGCTCTATCTGTTGCGGCTCAATACTACCTGCAAGTCAGGTTCAATACTAGAATTAATTGCAGCTGCATAATTCCACCAGAACCCTGCAAACCTATATATTCATCTAGTCACAATTCATTCTTTTTTCAACTATCCAGCCTTGACAGCAAATCAATCTCAAACTGATGACCAACTCATTGTTCTCATAATCATGAACCTAACTGCAATGTCATTGGCTCCATCTCCTGAACCTGCACTTTCAGCTTCACACTCAAACCACAAAATCCATTGATTCTTAATCTTCTTCTCAAACCCTCGGCAACGACAACACAGATATCGCTCTAGCTTTGCAACCGCCACCAATAGACCAATATCTCCATTCACCTGCCATATCACTCCCTTGCACTTGATCTAACACCACAAGCTGAACCCTTGATTTCAACATGAGAGATCCCCTTTTCTTCATTTCTGTCACAGTGAAACCAATCACACTCATGTTATTGAAAAAATCAGAAAACCCATCACTCAAAATAACAAACAAAATCAAACATAAATTGATTCAGCTCAGATGCATCAAAACCCTAAAATCAAAAATTAGATTCATCAACAGAACAAATCAGGACATGTGTGATGCATCAATAAATTCAATATTAATCTTTACCTGTTGTTGTTTGTTATTGACCAAACAATCATCCCATATGAATTTATGAACCCTGAACGATCAGTAATCTAAAGAAATCTACAAAATTAAATAGAAATTGACAAATACTAATTAGTTTTCAAAAACCCTAACTATTATTAGGATTACAAATATCAAATCCTGAGAAGGCCACCTTTAGGGTTTATCTGGTGATGACGACTAGAAGATGGTGGCTGAGAAGTTGGTGGTAAATCTGGTGATAACGATTAGAATATGGTGGACGATGGTGGACGTATACGTATTTCTCTTCTTTGAGTGGAGAGGAGCCTGAAAGAGGGAAGAAGAAGAAGGAAATGAGGAGAATGGGGGAGAGAATACGATGGATAGGGTATAACCCCTACTATCAACGGCTGGAATTAATCCCTAATATCAACGGATAAAGATTCCCGGTACTACGGGACGGGACGGGAATAGCCTAGGACCGTTACTTGTACCTACTCTAGGCCCGGTACCAGTTTTTGTTACTTGTACCTGTCCCATCTGACAACGGTTCCGGGACGGTACCGGTACGGTACCTTCGGTTCCAGTACGGTTCCATGGGACGGGACGGTTCCTGTGCATCCCTACACACAACACAGTGATGGGTTTGAGTTTAAACATCACTTATAGTCTTATTTTCGCCGGTAGAGTCAACATTTTTTTTGGAAAATCAAAGTTTGAAGATTTTTATATGGCTTTGGTTGATGGAAGATGCAGATGAAGAAGAAAAAGAGAAGATTAAGAGTTGTTTAGTTTTTTAATTATAGGGTTAATGAAATGAAGAAATGGGTTTATTTTTAAGATTTAATAGGTTCAAGGGTATTAAAGTAAAATCACCCTTTTTAACCTTCTCTTAGTAAGGACACTAGGTCCCCTTAAAATTGGATATACCCCAATTAATTTGGATACACCCCAATCAAGCCAGGATATTTATTTATTTATTTACCCATTGGAAGGAAATTAGTTGAGCTGCTAGGACTGGACTGGTAGCTTTAAGAGAAACCACGCGGTACCCCAAAATGCTGGGAACTACTTTCTTATAGTCTTTGACTCTTTGCGCTTGCCTTATAATAAAAATACTTTCCTACTCACAAGCGGGCAAAAAAGTAATACTGCTATCGCCAGTTCCTATGCGTGTGGCAAATTTAGCTTTGCACCTACTCTAAAATGGAGAAAGTATTACTTAGCCTGTTGAGATGGAGTTACCAAACGGTAGAATCTTGCCACTTGGTAGTGGGTTAACTAAAAGACAGAGTCTCTGTCTCTGGGTAGTTATTTTATACTTTAATTTTCCATTTTCTTATTTTTTTGATTATTATAATATTATTTTTATTATACACTAGGAATCACCTCCGCCTATGACCGAGGCTCAACCTTTGTGGTAGTCGAATTTTAACAGTCAGGACTCAACTAATCTTAAAAGTCCTAGAACCCTGACAATGTTATGTTAAAATTAGCTTTGGTTGGGCGGTTAAACTAAGAACTTTAGCTTCTTCCACTTTTAGGGTCAGCCGAAATCTCCGGCCCTAGCGTGGTTAAATTATTCAGGGTTAGCTATGATTTACTACCCTAGCGTGGTTAACTTAAGTTAGTTATGAACAGGCTCACCGCGCAGTTGATGTCGTCCAATTCTGAGCGATCTCGGCCGTCTTGTGTCATATGGAAAGAGGTATTTTTTTTTATGATAACTTCATCATACTATTACTGCCAATGAACTCGGTGCCAAATAAATGGTCGATGGCAACACTTATGACATGTATCCTATACATCCTAGAGAGCTAGTTGTTGCATAAGTTTTCTGCTCAACGGTTGTGTACTGTGATTAGATGTCGAGAAGCTTTAAAAAGATCAGTTGTTTCTCATTGTGTTAGCAAGTATTTCGTGTGAGCTTAGCTTAATTTATCTTCTTATTTAATTCTGTGACTGGGGCTCAATTAAAATTTAGATTCTGAGACCCAATAGTATTAAGACACAGTTTTTTACCATTAATTTTCAAAAAGTAGCTTACAAATTAGTGGCTTGTAAGCCATTATGTAGAACCGTGCGTACAAATTAAACTTTTTATTTTCTTTGGGATTAAGACGTTAAGTGTATCTCGATTCCTACCTTGAACACAGGGAATGTTTAAGTTGTACCGTCGTTAAAACTTATTCGTTTTTCTTGAATTTTCGGTGGATTTTCTTGGATTAGGGGTAGCATTCAAATTATTTATAACTTGTGGAATTACCATAGTCATCGTACCTTTGTTTAATATGATAGCAAGAGCTAAGATTTTATCACTTGGCTAAAAAATTATCTAGGATTTGACTCATACTCTTAGTTGTTGATATACGTTTCGTTTGAGTACATATAGTCTGTATCCCCATGTCGGTTAACATGCATACATGTGAATATTACATACATAAGGAAAACACGACATACTTTTAAGCATAAGGATTTGTCCTATAGCTCAATCCGTTTATAAAATTGTAATCTCATTGAACATATTATACTAATACCTATAAAATTTACTCCACCAAATGTAAATAAATTATTTTTATTATTGATGAATGCTTTGCCTAACGTAATGAGAATAAGAAGTAGCAAGAAAAACAAATCAATGACTAATAACGCTTCGGATTAGAGCGAGAGACTATGGTTCAATGGCAACATTAATGATAATGGCGACTAGAAACAGGCACATCAAAATTTTCACTTCGAATTTCGGACCTCAACATCCTGCTGCTCATGAATAAGGAAACGAATGAGCGATCAGTGATGTTAGAGATGGTGGTGGTCATGGTTGTTTCATCGGTCTTTTTTTTTCTTCAATTCGGCTCTCTTGAGCGAACCCTGCCAGCTAGACCAGCCCTACCGCTGATTCAAATTAACGTCATTCCAATAACATGATTCTTATCTCACTCAGTGATGGAGATAATAGAAAATCGATCACATACTTCCCGCCCACACTATGGACGAAAGGGGCGTGTTGCACGTTGTACTAGACAATGAAACACAATTTCATCGGGGGAATTTATCATATTAAGAAAAATTAGGGCGTCGTTAATTTTCACTGGAGTTGTGGGTAAATATTACGAAAAGTGAGGTTAAAACTATAGGTCCTTAAAATGAGTAAAAATTGTTAATCTAAGTAAGGTCAGATAGGGTCTTTGACGGTTAACGGTGGTCCGGGTACTAATCTTAATTTCTGAAGAATAGAGTATCAAACTAGATTTGATCAAAACTTGGGCGCCATCCGAAAAGTAGCCTTTGATTTGACAGGCTTTCTTACAAGAGATCTAGTGAAGACCTTTGTATTTATCCGAATTTTTCCCTTATGATTAGAAATGAATGAAGTTCAATTTTTCTATAATGGTTTTAAAAATTGGACCACCATCAACTTTTGGAATGCAGTGAGAGCCCCACGATTTTCAGATGGATAAAACTATTGGTTTCATGTCATCGCCAAAAAATTATAACTGAATTGAGTCAAGCTCATTTAAAGTATGTAGCTTTTGGGAAGTTTGGAATTATACATATAGTAAAATGGAATTGTGTTAAGGATGACTTGACCAATATGTTTCGCGGACGTGATTTAATTTTTTGCTTTCGCACCCCTTAAATGTGTTTTGAGAGGATTTTCTTATAAAGTTAAAAGATACTTTTATAATTTATGAAATTTCAAATGATTGATGCTGGTAAAATCTTTTATTAATGATCTCTGGAAAATTTATTGCTGATAGACCGCATTAGCGCATGTTAAAACTCCCACGTTCCCGAATGACTGTAATGGCTAAGTGGAAACAATAACGGTGGAGTGTCGGGTTACTATAAATGACGAAGACCTGACTATCCGTTGAGGGTGCGCCGGAAAAATTGGGCCATATACGGGCCTCATGAGTTGCAGACAACTTTGGAGATCTAAGCTTGTGTATTTCCGGAGCCGGAGACGACTCAAATCTATGAGGGTGTTATTGTAACACCTACTCTTCCATGGTGGTTGATCGAATGGAATATAAGTAATGATACACTATAAATTAACACCGAGGCTATTTCAAAATAATGGACATCAGAATTAGAAATAACTCTCCAGTCAAGCGTGTCCGTGCAGGAGCAACCTAAGGATGGAAAACTTCCATGAAAACTATTGGTGGATGAATGCACCGGTCCCCGTTAAAAAACCCACATTGTTGGATGGATCGTTGTGGCCAAGTGAAGACAATATGGTGGAAGATCGGGTCGCTACATGTTGTGTTTTTCATAACATCTAGTTCACAAGATGTGAAGTTTTCTCATATAAGCAACTTAGATTATTTTATCGGAAATTGATAGACACATTTTTGTGTCCGATTTGTCTCGATTCTATATATTGTTAGGGCTCATTTTTATACTTATTATGGTGTTTTATTTATTTGTAGGTATTTTTGGCCAATAAACATTTTTGGAAAAAAATTGGCTCGAAAAGTTGTCGGAAAGCACCCGGAGGACATTTGCTATTCGGACTCTCACTTTGGATAAGGGGTAACCTAATTACTAAGGGGAATCCCATTTCCAGGCAGTTGCTAATCGCACCCCTACTCTGGATAAGGGGCAACCATCTTCAACATTTCAAAAACCAGGTTTTTGGAGGGAAAATAGTGCAGTGAAGAACAGTTTTGGCAATCGTGATTTGGAGGAGTTTGAGGTCGATTAAACCTCTGATTTTCATAGGATAGACTACTTATGGGTCTAGGAATCTGATACGGGTGTTCAAATCGATTAGACTGGGCTCAATCGACGGATTTTTCTCACAACAGAAAATATGGAAAGTCACGTGTGTGACCTGTTTTAGGAAATTTTAGAGAGATTAAAGCGCTGTAAACCTTCCCAAAGATTTGTATCTATCTAAGGAAGAGTTTAGAATAAAAAGGAAAGCTCAGAAATGCGTAGAAATTCTAAAACAAGAAATTGCCGCAACTTGGCCATGAAGAGAAGGAAAGAGATTTCGGAAGATTTTGGAAAGATTTAATCGGTATTTTTGATATAAATAGATGTCTTGGGTCATATAGAAGAGGTGTCGAGAGTTTGGGAACCTAAGGAGAGCCAGAGAAGAAGAAATCAGAGCTTTACCAAACTCTGTTTCTGCTGCTGCTGCTGCTGAAGAAGAAGAAGAACGCGAAGAACATTGACGCACGGGAAACAGTCGCAGAACATTGTCGTTGTTTAATAGCTGAAGAACATTAAGCTGTGCAGGGAAGTCGTATTCTAGGGTCTTAAAATCAGCGACAAAGCAATAGTTTTTTGCTTCATTGTAACAGCTGTTTTGCAACACCGATACACTGTTGCAAACAGGCTGTGTTATTACTTTTTAATCTTTTAATCATCTTTTGAGCAACAAACACATATTTTGAGATCATGATTAATATGAGGAGCTAAACCCCATTGCTGAGGCGATAGAGGAAGCTATTTTTCCAACAAAAAGTGGTATATTCTATTTTATCTTTTTATTTGCAATAATTATATGATTATTTGCCTTGAATTATTATTGAATATGATTTTTATTTGAGTGATTGTGATCTATTTTGATGGAGTATGCTTATTTTTAATACTTTTGATGCTTCATACTTGGTATTTACAATTATTACTTTTGAAAATCTACTTGTTGCAATATTTTAGAATCAAATTAAACAAGAAAATTGCATAAATATAAGTATTGGTTTAATCACTTTGAACTTGGAAAATAGTGGAATCTTAGCCTCAGTGTTTCTTTTAGTATTGATATCATCTTTGATTGAGTTTGCTATAATTTTTAGTGAGTTTTCTATTTTAATATTAGAATTTAAGTCTAATTAATATCCTTCACAAGTCTGAAAATCGAACCACTTTTACCACTATCTACAAATTACATCAATTTTTGGCGCCGTCGATGCGGACTTGTTTTTAGGGTTTTAATTTATTTATTTTTTTTAATATTTTTTAATATTTTTTTATTATTATTTTTGTCCTTTTTTATGTTTTGGGGTATTTATCTTGTGTCTACAGGTTCTGGATCATAAAGAAAATTGAGCCAAGAAGTTTGGTGATTTCATAAAGACTTGGAGCTAAAGATTAAAGCAAAAAGAAAAGAAAAGAAGACAATTTTATTTTAGACAGTTTTAGTTTAAGGTTTGTTTATTTATTTAAAAAAAAAAACTATATTAGGGTTTGTTATTTTTGTAATTTTTCTTTATTTTTTTTGGACTTTTGGACTTTGGGACATTATTTTTTTTATTACCCTACGGAAGGGTACTTTAAATATAAACTGTTTGCAGAGAAGGAGGACAATTACGATATTGTCTCTGCACCTTGGGTTCGTACACTAGACATCAGAGTTAGTGGCCCGAGTCGACTACAACCGATTCATCCCCCGTCTGGAACGGGAGGTAAGATTCTAACACTCGCGAATCCCCTGTCAGCGAGTTATTGGACTCCTTCGTATGCATATATGTTGAGGACTGAATACGGAAATTTATTTTTCTAGTAAAGGGCAAGGCCTGGCCATACAAGATAAGGGTTCGGATTTCATCACCGTTCTCTTCTTGCCCGCTTTAGGAACACGTAACCTACGCGAACCTAAGCCTAAAATTTTGACTAGAACGAGACCGATAGGGTAACGAGCTTAACAGGAAAGTCATTCGAAAAATATTGGTTACTCTTTTAAGCATACTTCGAAGTTCTTGACGGTTTCTGTAAGTTGAATGCATGATTGCGCCGCCTTGTAATACCGGTGAGGCCTTGAGTATCAAAGCTCCACCGAGCTTCCCTCGCCTCTATTCAACTTACGTTAACTCGGATTGATTACAGATGAGTTTGCATAAATTGTAGCGAATTCTCGTTTGAAGGATTAGAAGCTGGTCTAGAAACAATCTAAGTGGAGCCATCATGTTTTTTGTTTGTTAGAAATCAATAGGTTTGATTTGGTTGAGTCGGCCTTGATCTGTGTTTGCTTACCCTTCCAATTTAGAAAATTCTATTGTATGCCTGAACGTAAAAGAGACGCACTAGGTAGATTTGTTAAAGAGAAACCTAGTAGTTCGAAGCGTCTCGAGTACCTTAATCTAGAAAGTCCGGCTTTTGAAGAGTCTGTTTTTGAACGTTCTTTGACTGAGGAGAGAATCCCTGTTGCTCCGATAGCGCCAGAAATGGCAACTTTGAAAGCTTTGTTGAATCCAACTAGGACTACCGTCCTTCGTGTATTAAATTAGCTGAAACGGAGGCACTCTATGAACTGAAACCTGGGACCATACAGATGCTCCCAATCTTTTTAGGGAAAGAAAATGAAAACCCTTATTACCATGTTATGGATTTTGAGGAAATTTGTAGTACTCTAAGAATTATAGGCTTAGATGATGATGCTTTGAAACTTAGGTTATTCCCATTTTCCCTGAAAGATAAGGCCAAGTCGTGGATGTATAGTTTGGACTCCGAGTCAATTGAGACATATGAACAACTTACATCTGCCTTTTTCAATAAGTTTTTCCCTAGGCACAAAACATCGTCTATTAGGACGCAAATATGCACATTTTCACAACAAGAAGGAGAATATTTATATAGGTATTTGGAAAGGTTCAATGATTTATTATCCCAGTGTCCTCATCATGGTTTAGAAAAGGTTAGGCTAGTTCAGATCCTTTATGAGGGTTTAGATTATTCCACAACGACCATGGTTGAGTCTCTATGCACTGGTGGATTTGAAAACCAAACTGTTGATGCGGCGATGGAATTTTTTAATGAATCGAAAGAACCCAGCAATGGGAAAATAGTAGGGCACCCTAGAAAACAATTCTTTTAAGTAGAGGAAACGTTAATAGGGTACACGGAGGCTATGAATCAGATGCCAAAATTGTTGCTATAGCAAAAAGGTTAGAAGCCTTAGAAGTGGGCCAGACTAGTGGTAGAGTGTAGCCTTTTTGGGAAGGCCAGAATATTGAAGAGAAGGCCAATGCTCTTTATAATAACACTAGATTTCATAAACGTCAAAAGATTAACCCATATTCAGAAACCTATAATCCTGGTTGGAGAAACCATCCGAACCTTTCGTGGTCTAAGGGCCAAAGTCAAGGTCAGTTTAGTAATTCTAATGCTCCCCCAGGTTTTGGCTATACTAAGAATCCTTCAGGACTAGCTCAGTTTCAGAATCAGTCAGATAAGAAAATCCTAAGTTTAGAGGAATCTCTCGCCTTGTTAACTCAGCAAACTGCAAAATTCCAGTTATCCGTAGAACAGAGTCTAAGCTAGTAACAGGATAGGACAAGAAAATAGTCAGGCTATTTCCGAGTTAAAAACCCAGGTTGGTCTGATAAGTGATTCTTTGAGAGAAAAAGGTAAGTTTCCTAGTCAAACACAACCCAACCCTAGAGGAGTTCATGAATTAGGTGCAAAACCATCGAATCAATTGAATGCTGTTAGAACCCTTAGAAGTGGTAGAGTTGTAGACAATAAGGTAACCATGCCCGATAGTGAACATACTGTAGTTCACCCCTCAGGATCTCACCTCTCAGGACCAGTAGCTGAAGAGACTGATAAAGTTTCTGATGATGTGAATTCGGTTCCTGAAAGGTCTGATTTTAGGCCTAGAGCCCCATTTCCTCAGCTATTAGTACCAACAAAGAAGGAATCGAACTTTAATGACAATGGAGGTTTTTAAGCAAGTTACCATAAACCTTCCCTTATTAGATGCAATTAGGCAAATTCCTGCTTATGCCAAGTTCCTTAAGGATATGTGTACGCGAAAGCGAAAACTTAGCGTCCATAAGAAAGCCTTTTTAGCTAGTCACGTAAGTTCAATCATTCAGAACACCACAACTCCAAAGTACAAAGACCCAGGTTCTCCTACCATTGCTTGCACAATAGGTAACTTCGGGTAAAAAAGCTTTACTTGACTTAGGAGCCAGTGTGAACTTACTGCCATTCCATGTATACTTACAGCTAGGACTTGGTGAAATGAAACCTACTCAGATGACACTGCAGTTAGCTGATAGGTCTGTTAAAATCCCTCGAGGTGTTATCGAGGATGTTCTTATTGAGGTCGACAAGTTTATTTATCCAGTGGATTTCGTGGTCCTAGATACCCAACCTGTCCCTGACCCAGAGAACCAGATACCTGTGATTTTAGGTCTCCCATTTTTAGCTACGTCTAATGCGATCATTAACTGTCGAAATGGTGTGATGAGTTTATCTTTTGGTAATATGACTATGGAGATGAACATTTTTAATGTCAGTAAGCAACCTCATGAGCTAGATGACACATGTGTTGAGGAGGTGAACATGATAGAATCCTTAGTTCATGAGTCATTACCAAACATCTTGTCTGAAGACCCATTAGAAAGTTGTCTATCCCATTTTGGTTTAGATTTTGACGACGATAACACTATTGAACAGGTGAATGCTCTATTAGATTCTACCCCTGTGTTATACAATGATAGATGGAAAGCTAGGTTCAAACCGTTACCAGTTTCTGAAACTACCCTAATTCCTTCTTTAGAAGAGCCCCCAAAGTTGGACCTTAAACCACTACCCGATACTCTAAAGTTTTTGTTTTTAGGCCCATCTGAGACTTTACCTGTGATTGTAGCTTCCAATTTGGATAGTGATCAGGAAAGTAGGCTAGTAAATGTACTTCAAGACAATAAGGAAGCTTTAGGGTGGACTATAGCAGACATTAAGGGTATAAGTCCTACTGTGTGTATGCATCAAATTCATTTAGAGGAAGACTCCAAACCTTCTAGGGAGATGCAACGTCGACTGAACCCTAACATGAAAGAGGTAGTTCGAAAAGAGGTGCTTAAGTTGTTAGATGCGGGTATTATTTACCCAATTTCAGACAGTAAGTGGGTCAGCCCTGTTCAGGTTGTCCCCAAGAAATCAGGTATCACTGTAGTCCAGAATGATAATAATGAATTAATCCCAACCCGAGTGACCACGGGATGGCGTGTGTGTATTGACTATAGGAAATTGAACAAGGTCACAAGGAAGGATCACTTTCCCCTTCCTTTTATCGACCAAATGCTAGAGCGATTAGCTGGACATAGTCACTATTGCTTCTTAGATGGCTACTCCGGTTATAATCAGATCGTTATTGCCCCAGAAGACCAAGAGAAAACCACTTTTACCTGTCCCTTTGGTACCTTTGCGTATAGACGCATGCCTTTCGGGCTATGTAATGCCCCTGCAACTTTTCAGCGTTGTATGATGAGCATATTTTCTGATATGGTAGAACGGTTCTTAGAGGTCTTTATGGATGATTTTTCAGTGTTTGGTTCATCTTTCGATGAGTGCTTGCATCATTTGACATTAGTGTTGACTAGGTGTAAGGAAAAAAATTTAGTGCTTAATTGGGAAAAATGCCATTTCATGGTTAAATCAGGAATTGTATTAGGGCACATCGTCTCTTCAAAGGGTATAGAGGTAGACAAAGCCAAAGTTGACCTTATTAAGACTTTACAGGTCCCAAAAACCGTAAAAGATATTAGGTCATTCCTAGGGCATGCAGGTTTTTACCGTCGATTCATTAAGGATTTTAGCTTGATTTCTAGACCTCTTTGCAATTTGCTTGCAAAAGATGTTAAGTTTGTCTTTGATGATGCTTGTTTAGAGGCTTTTGAGAAGCTTAAAACTTTACTCACTACTGCCCCGATAGTCCAGGCACCTAACTGGAACCTACCCTTTGAGATTATGTGTGATTCTTCAGATTATGCTATAGGCGTCGTTTTAGGACAACGAGAAAACAAATTACTTCATGTGATTTATTATGCTAGCAAAACTCTGAATGATGCCCAAATGAACTACACAACTACCGAGAAGGAACTTTTAGCCATCGTGTTTGCCTTGGATAAGTTTAGGTCCTACCTATTAGGTTCTAAGATCATAATCTATACAGATCATGCTGCTTTGAAATACCTTTTATCTAAGAAGGATACCAAACCTAGATTGATTAGATGGATCCTATTGTTACAGGAATTTTCCCCAGACATTAGAGACAAAAAGGGTGCAGAAAATGTAGTAGCAGATCACTTGTCTAGGCTAGTTGTTAGTTCCCCTAGTGATTCCCTTCCTATAAGGGATAGCTTTCCTGATGAACAATTGTTCTCTGTTTCCCAATCACCTTGGTATGCAAATATAGTGAATTATCTTGTTACTGGTCGAACCCCTCAACATTGGGGTAAGCAAGATCGTTCTAGGTTTTTAGCCGAGGTTAAGCATTTCTTTTGGGACGATCCTTATCTGTTTAAGTATTGTCCGGACCAGATTATTAGGAGATGTGTATCTGAGAGTGACCAGTCTAGTATTATCTCCTTTTGTCATGAACATGCATGTGGGGGTCATTTTAGTGCTAAGAAGACTGCTGCTAAGATTTTGCAGTGTGGATTTTACTGGCCTTCGTTGTTTAAAGATTCCCATAGTCATTGTGTTTCTTGTGAGCGTTGCCAGAAGTTAGGAACCATTTCCCGTAGAAATATGATGCCTTTGAACCCTATTTTAGTGATTGAGGTCTTTGATGTGTGGGGCATTGATTTTATGGGTCCATTTCCTATTTCGTTTGGTTATCTTTACATACTTGTCGCTGTAGACTATGTGTCTAAGTGGGTTGAGGCGGTTCCGTGTAGAACGAATGACCACAGGGTCGTAGTCCAGTTTTTGAAAGAGAATATACTTACACGTTTTGGTACGCCGCGAGCTATAATTAGTGATGGAGGTTCACACTTTTGTAATAGACCGTTTTCTCTTTTAATGAAACAATACGGTATTACCCATAAAGTAGCAACCCCATATCACCCTCAGACTAGTGGTCAGGTAGAGGTTTCCAATAGGGAAATTAAACGTATTCTAGAGAAAACAGTTAATCCAAATAGGAAAGACTGGTCGTCGAGGCTTACTGATGCCTTATGGGCTTACCGTACTGCGTTTAAGACACCCATTGGAATGTCACCTTATCGTTTAGTGTTTGGCAAGGCATGTCACCTGCCTGTTGAGTTAGAGCATCGAGCCTATTGGGCTATTAAGAACTTAAACTTTTCACTTGACAAGGCAGGAGCTCAAAGAAAGCTCCAGCTCAATGAGTTGGACGAGATTCGTAGAGATGCATACGATAGTGCTAAGGAGTATAAGAACAAAATGAAACTTGTGCATGATAGGAATATTTTACGAAAGTCATTTTCTCCAGGTCAAAAAGTTCTTCTGTATGACACTCGTTTGCATCTATTCCCCGGGAAGTTGCGCTCTCGGTGGACCGGTCCTTTTGTGGTCCGTACTGTTTTTCCTCATGGCGCTGTTGAGATTGAGACACCAGATGGTAGTAGTTCTTCGAAGGTTAACGGTCAGCGATTGAAGCCCTTTTTAGAGCCTTTTCCTACAGGTGATGTTGAGGAGGTCCCTCTGGAGGACCCTGTTTACCTTGATTGACCATCGAGGCGATTTGTATGTTGTATAATATTTTTGTAGGTTTTTGGTTACACTTCACCCAGGTACTATCTTTCCGACTTCTCTCTTTACTATTTCCTCATGTTACTTATATTTTTGGTACTGTTCTTTGATTAGAAACATTGAGGACAATGTTAGATTTAAGTTTGGGGGGGGGTAGAACTTTTTGTTACCTTTTCGTTGCAATAAATAAACTCCAGAGCCTAGAAATTTATCCCTATTAAGGATGGCACTAACCAATCTAAGTGGATGGAAGCATTTTGGTTGTAGGAGTTGAGGAACCAATCTGACTAGATGGAACATCTAAAGAGTCTATTCATAAAAGCACAGAGCTCAGGTGTTAGAAATAACATGATAGTTTCACCATATCTCGTTGAGTCCTTTTCACTTCTGTTTTTATTTTGTTTTTTTTTAAACTATGTTTCTCTAAGTGATTAGGTGGGGCTCACGATTCAAGTTGTTACCAATGCTAGGGTGGATTAGAGTGATTGAGATAAAAAAAAAAAAGAAAAAAAAAAAGAGACCAGACCATCAGACCAACTGGAATAAATTCAATAAAGTCGACCACTGGAACCCTTGTATATGCCAATTGTGTTGACCTAGAGTTAGGATTATCGACCACTGGTACCCTTGTATATGCAAGTGTGTTGATATTAGTCAGACCGGTATCTCAGTACATTAGGATAGGTTCATTTTGGTAGAGGCCTTCAGACATATATGAGAAACACCGTTCACCTAGTAAACATCAAAACCATCTATGTTTTTCTATATCCATCTTCTTGATCTATCCATGTGATTAGTTTTGACTCCGGATATTGATGTCCATAGTGCGACTATCTGAGTAGAGCTCTGTCACTTCATATGAATTTTAGTATGCTTGAGTGCAAACTCGTGTACAACAATTGGAATTTCGCATCAGGGTACTTCCTCCTGTAGTCAATAAGTATGCCAACCAAGGAGATTCTTTAGTTCCTTCCAAGGTTCTGTGTAGATAGCTAGGGTCTGGAATATAAAGGTTTTGTGGGTATACCTCTGGTAAGCCCTCCAGAGACAGCACTCCGCCACTAGGGACACCTAGGGGTTTAAAGGCTTATTTCATATGCTAAATGCAATCGACGATGCCTGCGACAGTGAGTTAGGATTTTATTTCTATTTTATTTTTGCTCGAGGACTAGCAAATAATAGGTTTGGGGGTATTTGATAGACACATTTTTGTGTCCGATTTGTCTCGATTCTATATATTGTTAGGACTCATTTTTGTACTTATTATGGTGTTTTATTTATTTGTAGGTATTTTTGGCCAATAAACATTTTTGGAAAAAATTGGCTCGAAAAGTTGTCGGAAAGCACCCGGAGGATATTTGCTATTCGGACTCTCACTTTGGATAAGGGGTAACCTAATTACTAAGGGGAATCCCATTTCCAGGCAGTTGCTAATCGCACCCATACTCTGGATAAGGGGCAACCATCTTTAACATTTCAAAAACCAGGGTTTTGGCGGGAAAATAGTGCAGTGAAGAACAGTTTTGGCAATCGTGATTTGGAGGAGTTTGAGGTCGATTAAACCTCTGATTTTCATATGATAGACTCCTTATGGGTCTAGGAATCTGATATGGGTGTTTAAATCGATTAGACTGGGCTCAATCGATGGATTTTTCTCACAACAGAAAATATGGAAAGTCACATGTGTGACCTGTTTTAGGGAATTTTAAAGAGATTAAAGCGCTGTAAACCTTCCCAAAGATTTGTATCTATCTAAGGAAGAGTTTAGAATAAAAAAGAAAGCTCAGAAACGCGTAGAAATTCTAAAACAACAAATTGCCGCAACTTGGCCGTGAAGAGAAGGAAAGAGATTTCGAAAGATTTGGGAGAGATTTAATCGGTATTTTTGATATGAATAGATGTATTGGGTCATATAGAAGAGGTGTCGAGAGTTTGGGAACCTAAGGAGAGCCAGAGAAGAAGAAATCAGAGCTTTATCAAACTCTGTTTCTGCTGCTGAAGAAGAAGAACGCGAAGAAAATTGACGCACGGGAAACAGTCGCAGAACAGTGTAGTTGTTTAATAGCTGAAGAACATTAAGCTGTGCAGGGCAGTCGTATTCTAGGGTCTTAAAATCAGCGACAAAGCAACAGTTTTTTTGTAACAGTTCCATTGTAACAACTGTTTTGCAACACCAATACACTGTTGCAAACAGTCTGTGTTATTACTTTTTAATCTTTTAATCATCTTTTGAGCAACAAACACATATTTTGAGATCATGATTAATATGAGGAGCTAAACCCCATTGCTGAGGCGATAGAGGAAGCTATTTTTCCAACAAAAAGTGGTATATTCTATTTTATCTTTTTATTTGCAATAGTTATATGATTATTTGCCTTGAACTATTATTGAATATGATTTTTATTTGAGTGATTGTGATCTATTTTGATGGAGTATGCTTAGTTTTAAGACTTTTGATGCTTCATACTTGGTATTTACAATTATTACTTTTGAAAATCTACTTGTTGCAATATGTTAGAATCAAATTAAACAAGAAAATTGCATAAATATAAGTATTGGTTTAATCACTTTGAACTTGGAAAATAGTTGAATTAGCCTCAGTATTTCTTTTAGTATTGATATCATCTTTGATTGAGTTTGCTATAATTTTTAGTGAGTTTTCTATTTTAATATTAGAATTTAAGTCTAATTAATATCCTTCACAAGTCTGAGAATCGAACCACTTTTACCACTATCTACAAATTACATCAGAAATCTAACCCCCAACTCATTCATATAATATGGAGCAGATTGAAATAGTTTTCCCGAACCTTTTTGGTAGAAATTTTTTTTGTACCCATAAAAATAACGATGTATAAAAACCTTAGAGACAACATAATAGAAGATGAAATTTAGTATTCCTATAATAATAATATTCAAGATTTTACACCTATAGCTGCGCAATACGAATTATTCAAGCTCATAACTTACCGATTTCGAATATGAATATCCTGGTTAAAAACACACACAAAATTCTCCATACATACCCCTCGGTCAACCAGAAATCATAGGTTTCCCGCTGATATTATTTCTTATCGGGTATTCAATGTTAAGAAGTATTATACCTTTACACAAGTAGAAAGAAATTAAACAATAAAAATTGAACTCTGATACTCTTTAGTGAGGTAAATGGATATAGATAAGTTCGAAAGATCAAAGATGATAGAAAATTAATGTTACTTTGGATTGAATCTCCCTTGAAAACTCGAAGCAATTAAAGGAATAGAATGAAAACACTTTTGCCACACATTTTTCTCCTAGTTCTCTTCATCTAAATCATCTCTGGTTACCAACAAAACTACTCTTACACCAAAATTTAACGTATTCTATACATCCGAAGAAAAAGGTCGTTTAGGAAGTGAGGTAGTTGTTCTTTTAGCTTTGGACGCAGCATGTGAAGAGGCGACTCCAATTGAATTTACCATTTCGTAAACTTTGTTTTTCCGAAAAGGTTTCAATTTCAGAACTGAAAATATAAAGAGTTGTGTGTTAATTTTGAATAAATTTGTATAAAAATATGGCGTGGACATATAAATTGTTTATGATGTGGTATAAGCACAAATAAGAAGATTACGACGCCGTCCAATCAACCGGAAAAAATCTCATTAACTAATATTATTTATTAAATGAGATGATATGTGATTTCAAGAAATTTTTTTGGTAAAATTTATAAAAAATATTATTGTGGTAGTGTGATCTACCTTTCATTGTTTTTACGGGTTAAAATCCAAATTTATATCGGGTTTGGGCGTCATTTAGAAAATCGTAAGCCAATGCAAAAGCGTTGAGTCCATGGCCTTAAGGCTTAAGACCGGCTTTGATCTGTCCGGCTATGCGAAGGCACCTCATAGTGGGTTTTTAGTGCTTGCCGTTTAGGCGGTGGGATTTGAAGTTCCTTGATTCCAACTTAATCTATAATGCTACTCTAGCAGTGATAATTCCTTGATTATAAAAAATACGAAGTAGAATAACAAGGAAACGGGGGATGTTAGGGAAGCGTGTATGACTAAGCTAGGTGGTGATGGTACATCAAAAGATTTGTATACAGATTCGTAGGAAATACAAATCTCGAAAGTAATCATATCACCCGCCATAACTAATATTTTAATACCATTTCGTTTTGGTTGCGAGTCTTCTCTGCTTTTCTTTTTTAACTTTGTTTTTTTTAATATTTTCTTACTCATACGTCCCTTTCGTGTCATAAATAAGAGAGGGAAAAAAAGAAACTAAAAAGTGGTGGAAAGAAAGAGAAAGTAAGTAATGAATCCCCCCAAGGACGATAAACATTACCATCCATCCCCAGCACCACACATCACAATATGCTGCTGCTTTCTTTCCCCATCGCCAAGCGGGAAATAAGATGAAGAAAGAAATTATTCACCAAAACTTCTTCTAGATCTCATCACTAGACAAACTCTTGCTGTAGCTTTCATCAGTTTCACATTTCAGTTCTGAGTCTGACCTGATTTAAGCCCTGGCTAACTCTCTCTCTACCTAAATCGTTTAACTATCTCTCTCCCTTGATTTCCTTTTTTTCTTCTTCTTCTTTAGTCTGGCTGTTGATTCGGAGAAGAAGACCATGGCAGTTATATTTGAAGGTTTCTCCATAAGGTAAGTAAATCTCAGATCTTCTTCTACAACTTTTCTATTTTTGATTTCTTTTAGAAATACAATTAAATTTGTAATGTGTATTTATTTATTTTTTGTTTTCTGTATAACTATTCAAGAGAGTATACATCAAAGGTTAGAAGTGTTAACGTGGCTAAGTGTTGGCCATTTGATGATGTGAATAAAGCGTCAACATCATCAACAGCAAAGAGAACAGATGTAGAAATGAACAAATTATTACCACCTTTAACATGCCGGAAGTACAGATGGTGGTCAAATGAAGTCAAACTTCTAAACGGAGAAGAATCAGTCCAACCACCCTCTGATGACAAATTTCAAAGTGGGTTTCATGATGATAAGGATAGTGGTTTTGGTTTTGATGGCGATGGTGATGATGATAAGAAGAATGATAAAAAAGAAAAGGAAGAAGAAGTGGTTTTGACGAGGAAAGAGAAAGAAGAACAGAAAATGGTAATGGTATGTCCAGTTTGTCAGAAGTTTACGGCATCTACTGTGAATGCAGTAAACATTCATATTGATAGTTGTCTTTCCAAAGCTTCTAAAAGAGAAAAGAAACTCATTAGATTAGCTAAGAAGATTGCTGCAGAGGCCGAGGCAGCCAAGTCCTCTTCCAAAACAAAGAAGAAGAAACGGTCCATTGTTGAGATTTTTGCCGTGGCTCCACAAATTGAAACCCTACAAATCCAAGAAGAAGAAGAAGAAGGCTACAAGCAAGAAGAAGATAATACTGATGATAATGAAGAAGACGAAGTAGAAGTTGGTGAGTGTACTAATAATAAGAAATTATTGAAAGGAAAGAAGAAGAAGAAAAAGAAGTTATCATCATCACCAAAAGCAGATGCTACAATGGGAATGATTAGGAATTTCAAGTTTGATAATAAAAAGAAGAAGAAGAAGAAAAAGACTGATTGTTCAACAGTAACATCGACATCATTATCACCGAAATTATTCAAGAAGAAGAAGAATAAGATCAAAAAGAAGGTATGTAATATTAATTTCTTAACCCGTTATATTTTTTCCATTTGTTCTTGTTCTTTCATGGTGCTTAAATATTTATTGGGAACCTTATAAAGCTGTTTATTATATACTTTACATATGAAAGTGATTCAACAAGTACTAGTGGTTTGAGTGAAATGAAGTTATAGTACAAAAGAGTAGAGAGAACAAAAGTAAGAAGAAACAACTAGTGATTCACATAATAGTTGTTATCTACTAGTATATATTCAACAACAACATTACACAATACATAATGGGAGTGGAGTATGTTGATCCAGCTGTCTAGTACGGGCTGCTTGGTTATTGGGGAAATTTTTATCATCAGATGATAGTGGTAGTTGTCCTTATTGTTTTATTGATGATACTTTTGAAACCCTTGCATCGTAAAAATAGATAAAAGGATGTTTTCATTTTTACTACGGTTTTTGGCTTTAACAAACGTAGCATTCTAATTTAGGGTTAGTAATAATTAGAACTTATCTGTCCATCGATTTTTATGAGTTAGTTGTTTGAAATCTAGTTGTATGAAGTATGGGTTTGGATCTACTGATGAAATTTGGTAGTCATATTGGGCTGTTGAGGGGTTTATAAGAAAAAAAATCGTTATTTTATGTTCATTTTTACATGTAATATGGATTATCTTTGATGAGGTGAGATATTAGTGTTGGTCTGGTTGATATTTGCTTGCCGAACGGGGTGTTGGTTGCATTTTCTGCCTGTTTGATAGTGGTTCAAGTTTAGTTATAATGAGCATGTACTTAGAAATATTGTACTTGTTGTCTGATTATAGCGATACTTTCGTGAATGGAATTGTTATGTCTTTTGATTAGTGAGTGGAATTAACCTTTTTGTGCCAATCAGTGCTGTTTGACTTTTGAGGGGTTACGTTAGTTGTAATGGAAACTTATCGGCGGTTATTGATGACCACCATGGTGGTGGCTTTTTGTGTTGTTTGATATATTTGCGTTGAACCATATGATTTTTATAAGGTGTCGTGGTTCTAGTTAAACTTTTAACTGATGTCTTGATCTCATGGTATCTTTGGATTTGGCAAATAGTTAATGCATGTTTCCAGTTTGTAGTTGTTCATACTTTTTGGATGATGTGTTGTAAGTATAACATATGTTGAAGTAATTACATGCGGAAAATTGGCCTATGAAGTCGGCTGTGAGTATAAGCACCCATTTGTAGGTGATGTATATAATAGCATGATATGCGTTACCTGATCATCTGGAAATCTAACAATTAATTAATAATCGTTTTTTGTTTTTTTTCATCGATATCAGATGCTTACTTATATCAAAATAGCAGGCTAACATATCAAAGTAGGCGAAGAAACCTAGACTGACCTTTTTCATGTGATGATTGTGTATTTGTATGCGATGTTTATATAGTTCTAGTATATACATGTTCTTGTTTCTATTCGTATAGAGTTTTTTTTTTCATTGTTTTTGTTTCATCTGCGTCTGTATGTCTGCTTATATATTACTCGGTGGTAGTTTTTTTTGATAAAAGATGTGTATCTCATTCTGTTCTTTTGACTACTCAATTCTTTGTAGGATAGTGATAATGAACAATGGCTTTCGGTTTCCCATGATTAGAGAACTATACCAAATGCAATATGCATGTGTCTTTGATAAGAAATCTATTTGAATAAAAAAATCTAATGAGGCTAGTAATATTGCTTGTATGCATTTTATTAACCTTATTTTCTATAAATATATTGCCAATTGTTTTTATTTGTTGGACATTTTTAAATTCTTAAAAAGCAAAAACTTATCCAAAGCTTTCTTCCCTTCTCTCAGAAGCTGGTTCTTAAGGTTTGCATCAGGTCTGAATTGTTAAAGTTCATGGTACACGCTATTACATTGTTTCTTTTTGTGAATCCGCTTGTTGTTTGAAGACTTAAGTATATAGAGCCTCTCTCAGGTAAAAGGATTTGGTGTTTGTTTGCTTTCTATTGGGAAAGCGTTTGTTTGCATCAATATACCTGCCACTTATGATGTAGTAGACAACTGATTTTCTTATTAGGAAAGAACTGAAACAAATCACACACTGATTATGTAATTGTTATGCAACGGTTATTACATTCCTCATACCTTCAAATACATATTCTGTTTTGAACATGTGTTAGAGACAAGAAGTCTCTCATTTACGTTTTTGGATCCTATCTGTGGGAAGACGCAGAAAAAGCATTTTAGGAATAGTTGTTATTAATTGTTGAGGATCAGGTAGTGCTTTTCTGTTATGGCTTATGATCACTTTGTAATCTTCTCGGTGCTGCTTCCTCTACCTGAGCTCTGTGTCTCTACCGATAAAATCACCTTACATGTGCCGCTCATGAGACCAACAATTTTAAGATTGAGACCTAAGTGTTATCAGATTGTTAATATATTTGCAAATATTATAAAGATACAGGTGAGTCTCAGAAAACATTTTTTGTATCTCATTGATGTTGCTTAATTTACTAGCAGAAGATTCTTGCAGCTTCTATAATCTTGCATAATTGTGATGTCTGTTATGCAAGAAATTGTGTATTTAATGTACAAATGAAGCTAGTATTCGTTTGCACAGCTGCACATCTTCATACTCCATGTTACTTTCCACTTACATGTGTCTGTTCAAATCACCAGAGTTGGGTGTAGCACAAAATTATTAATCTATTGCAAGCTACCTCATTATTGACCATGAGAAACATTAGTGCTGAACTAATTGCAGCAAGTTTGTCTTATTTTGTTTAGTCATATGACATAATATTATTACTTGGTTGATGGAAGGTCTTTTGATAAAGTTAGGCAATCTTCTCCTTTAATGACACTACTGATAACTTTTTCTCTACAGTCAAAAGTCCCGGTACTGAACCAGGTCTTAGAACAGGAGATATTTAAGCACCAGCAAGGCAAGCTTCCACTGCTGCCGATTCACAGCATATTAAAGAATCAGAGAAGTGTTGTATCTTGCCAAAAATCCTCTTCAATTGGAAACCTGCAGGATTGTGATTGCACAAATTTTCGTTGTGTTCGACGTTCAAATAAGCATGTTTGGTTTTCGGGTAAAGACGACATACTTGGACCGACCAACGGTGGGGTTTCTTCCTTCCAGCTGCCTCAAATACACAGTATTCATGGCCAAGTACCTTATGATGTCATGGGCAATGCATTAGTTAGACAGAATGAAGTATCTGCTGCTGATGAAGCTCCTGTGGCAAATGGAGGTGATGCAGGTGTTATTTGCATTACTAATGCATCTGGGACCCGATCTATACATGAAAAAGACGATTTGGATGATCCAACTGGTTATGATTCTCCATCAACTTTCCTCAGTTTAAGTAGTATCAGTTGTCAAGATAACAAAAAAGGCTTCTTAGTTGATGCTTTGGATGAAACTCAAGGAAATTGTCCACATCCTGATGATTCCCGCCTCTTTCATCACGGTAGCTCGCCTGCTTTCTATAATCTTCTATCTGCAGATATGCCAAGGTTCGTCACCTCTGCTCTAAATGATGGTTACGCTTCCAATTTGGACTGTCGAAGAGATGGAGATGTGCAAGGGTTGGTGGATATGAGTGGACCCCTGCCTGATCATTTTGTAAATTCAGTTGCACAATCTGTTTCCAAGAGTTCACTACTAAACATGAAGACTACTACACAGCCTTCTTCAACTTTCTTAACTTTAACTACAGAATCAAGTGGGATAAAACCTTCTCTCCCACAAAATTCCGGGCTTACTTCAAATGGTAATACGACAGATAACTCCACTCTTCACCATTTATCTCCTAAAGATCTGATGAGTTGTCTTTCTTCATCGATTGAGTGGAAGAAACGGAGGGGATCTCTATGTGGGGGGAAGCATATTGACGAGAATTTTATTGGTTTGCCTCTGAATTCACAAGGTGCATATGTCCAGTCTTCCTCAAGTAGCAGTAAAGTAGGGTATAACTGTTTAGATAAACAAGATAAAATGGTGGGCTCGTCCAGCGGCTTCCAAACTCACAATGTGTGGCCAAACATAGAGAAGCAGTATGTGGAAAGACAAGCTTCAAGAGGTCATTTACAATTGTTTCCTGAGGAAATCTGTTTCAGAGATAATCCTAAAGTGGATGTGCCATCCAGCTTTGGTGTTACACAGTGTAATGGAGGAACAGAAACTCACTGGGAAGACTCGTTTAGGAGTACGAGTGAATCTGTACGGCAATTGGATTCTGAGCTAAGCATGTTGAAACTTTGTTCTTATGGGTCATGCGACCGAAGTGGGTCTACTGTAAATCAGACAGAAAATCAAAAGAGTCGAGCTGAAAAGAGTCCAGAATGTGGGTTGCTGCCTCAGAATCAATTAACTATACGGTTGATGGGTAAAGATGTTACCATTGGTAGAGCGAACGTACAAGTCTGTAGTTTTGAGGATGAAGGTTTATGGACTGACAAGGAAATTATAACAGAGCATCATCTTCCCATGGCAGCCCCCGAAGGCTCTTCGTTTCACGGACATTCTTGTCCTAAATGGATTGAACATTCAGTACTACAAAAACCAAACGAAACTGCGTCTCATCTATGGAAAGCTCAAACCAGCTCACCGCAGATTTTGCAGATGAAAGCTGTAGAACCTAGTTTTTCTCAGTTGTACTACAAGTGGAGGACACCTTATCTGTCACACGCTGGTGTTTCCTTGATCAGTAAAAAACAATGCCTGGAAACCCGAAAGGTTGCTTCCGATTCATCGATGGATAGGGCGGCGAAGGTTCCAGCATCTAGTACTGCTCAAGATGAATCTCGCTACACCGGACGTGAAATGCCAGTACAATCATCGGCTCCACACAATGCTTGTGATCATACACTTTTCAGCTCTACGCAATTTAAGCACAGCCAGAGCACGTCTGTTCATGAAAAACATTCGCGTTTCGTATTTCCCTTCTCAAGCGAGGATCTCCCGGAGTATGTGCAACCATCACGGTTTGAAAGCTCTTCACAGCAGTTGCCACAGTGGTTGATAAACCCTAAACAGCAGAAAGTTACTCCGCCTGCTTTATCCAAACCTTACTTTGCTGCAAGGGCTACACACCATCCATCTAGCAAATTAGGTATCTCTTCTCCACATAAAAAATCGACAGTTCCACTTGCTTCTGAACCAGGAACCTCAATCCACCGCATGCAGAAATCAGCTGGTGGGACTTCGTTGAATTTCCCTCCAATCATCCCAGCTCCTCCTGGATTCAGAAGGTGTTTTCCTAGTAACTCGTTTTCTAAAAAATTATTTAAGATCAAGGATGGAAGTTATTCCAGGATTTCATCTCTTAATAATATCGATCAAGTTAAGAAAACCAACAAGAGGCCTGCAGCTACATCAAATGATTTGTCAAGATCCTTTAAGAGACTCAACTGGCAGATGCAAGAGTTTGATGGCAAGTTGGGGTTGGACAGAGCTGCAGATAGTAGAGTTCACACACAACCTAATTCTTCCCCACCTGAACATGACGAATACAGAAATGAAGGGAGTGATGTGGGAGGTGACAGCCATGGACTATCTCAGGATATTCATGAAGAGGATGGATTCAGAACCTTGCCAAGCTCTAACTTCTGTAAATCGGACACTATGGGTAGATCAGGTCCAATTAAACTAACTGCAGGAGCAAAGCACATCTTGAAACCTAGTCCAACAATTGCTCGAGATATTCCTAAGCCAACTCATCCAATAATTCCTCTTGGACAAGTTGCCAATGCTAGTAAAGTTTCAGAACTTCAGAAGAAACCGGTGCAAATTTTCAAGCTCTAAGAGAGTAAGTCAGAGCTGTTTATGTCGTTTGACTTCTTAGTGCTTCACATGGGCTGCTATTGGGCAATGGTTTTGCTACCAATAGGAATCCTTCCAATAGAGGTATGTTGTGATGGTTGTGTAATTTCCATGGATGATAGAGAGACAACCAAGTAATCTACCATGGTGCTTAATGTACTGTACTACTTTCTTGTACCAAAGGCATGTTACTTCAATAGTTAGGCCTTTGTCTTGGCGAAGTAAATGCACTCTAATCTAATTAAAAGTCCTAAAAATTAGCTTTTGTGGAAGTATGTGGGTGTTTTTATTATTGTCATCTTCTTTTAAATCTTTTTTCTAGCCTGATAGTGATGGTTGCAGTTTTAGGTATATTCAAGGGAGAAAATATAGTACTCCGTGCTAGTATTTATTTGAAGAAGCAAAATCTTTTGGCACAGTGGATTTGGGGGAGCAGATTTTGAATGAACAATTTGTTCATTCATGCAACCATCGAACTACATGTATCAAGTTGGAGGAGACGTATTTGAATTAGATTAACTGGTATCAAACTCTTGCAATAGGTTGGAGGAATAACCTCGAGATGTTGAAATAGTAGTGGTACACAACTACACGCCGTGTTAAATATAGGTCTTGTTTTTGGCTTCCTTAACTGGTATTATGACAATTTTTCCTCGGTATCCTAACTTTGTAGTAGATGGAGAGCAGGAAATTTTGCTTTGAAATTTGGCGATCAATTAAATCGTTAGGACCTTAGGCTGTGCTCAATTTGAAAGAGGAGATTGGTTATTTGCCTGATATCACGAATAAAGCTGACTAGCTGAGGGCCAAGATGAGCGGCAACTTAAAATTTGATAATGCTTAAACTGCATATATATTAGTTATCATTGGTAGTTTTAATCAAGTATTGGGACATAACATAAGAGTTTGGATTGAGTTCTGTGCCAGATGCAGTTCAATACCTGAAGAAGGTAATCATGGAGATTCAGAAACGTTGGGCATTAAATTTTATTATGTTGAATAATGATTTTTTTTTTTTGAAGCATAAATAATGAATATTATTCGTTTACAAGAAAACTTATTGATCGCAAATTGCTTAGAAATATTTCATAAATTTGATCCACAATACTCGAATATTTAGTATGTCCCTTTATAGGATATGTGCCTTTCTTGGTTTCAACGTTTCCTTGCTTCTTTTTCAGCCTGCAGACCCAGTTAAGATTCTTAAATTTCTGTTGGAAAATTGTACGAGAATATGGAACTTTTTTCTCCGTAATTCATTGACAAATGAAATCAACATTTCTGAGAGAATTTCATTTCTTACTGCTTTTACGACCCGCTCAAAGGCGTCTGGTCCATGTTTCTCGATGTATCGCTCCACAGATTTCCTAGCGTCCAGGCTCATCATCTGAAGAACTTTTCTTTGTCCCTCGGGATAATTAGAATTAACATGAAATCCTATTTTCACATATTTTCTCGCAAAATTTTCATATATATAAGCTGCTCCGTTGAAAATTGGTAAAACCAACCATAGACAAATCACGAGCTTGATGAATGGCCAAAAGGGGACCCTGTTTGTTACACCATAGAGATGGAGACTCAAAGTACTTTCTTATTAGCAACTTGTATTGATAAATTAGTGAAGTCTTTCTATGAAATTGATATTG
Source organism: Papaver somniferum (assembly GCF_003573695.1). Classification (NCBI taxonomy): domain Eukaryota; kingdom Viridiplantae; phylum Streptophyta; class Magnoliopsida; order Ranunculales; family Papaveraceae; genus Papaver; species Papaver somniferum. Next base: position 47,035,230 of record NC_039363.1, read on the forward strand.
TTATTTACCAGGCCAAGAATTTGTAGAATGAGAGCTCAAAAATTGTGATGAATGAGTATAAAATCCAGTATGTGAGCCATTGTTGATCGTCTAGTGTTGAGGGACTCTCGATGGCTCGCATCGATGCATACCTGTTACCAATAATAATCGTAAAAAATAAACATATATCAAAAGAAAAATTTAGATTTTGGGGGAGAAGGTATCTGATCTGAGCAACTTACAAAGGAAATAGTAGCATTACCCCTGGCCTGCATGGGATAATCACAAGATTCAAAAAAAGCTGATTAGCGTTAGAAATGATGAATATGTTAGTAGATTACAATCATTGCATAACTATACTCAGATACTCATACATGCATAATTATGTTTCAGTTCTTCAATAAAAATAATTAGTATTACATGCATTAATCATAACTACTCTATTTCTATATAAAATAAAATAATTAACCGACGGTTGTTCGTTAACATTTACTTCTGAAGGCAAAAGTAAAGAAAAATCAGGCAAAAATTGGCTGATATTTACCCCACTAATGTATCCAAGTGTCTTGCAATGGCTCCAATAAAACCCATTTTCAGAAGATTTTTTCTTTTTCTATATAGCTTACTGATTAGCTGAATGATTTGCTAGATGTATGGCAGCCAATGAATTTATAAGAAGAAGAAATGAAAGAAGCACCCATATATACTACTAACATGCATGTTTAAGTAGAAGAAGGGAGTTACTAAGATCTCTTGCATGCATGAAAGTTAAAGGTGACAATCGAGATTAGAATGATGATTAAGAAAGGAATCATCTCAAGGAGCTAGGCATCAAAGTTTTCTTTCCTACAGCTAAACTCCACGACAAGGAATCGTGAGAATAGAGAAGCAATAGATGTTTATATGAGTCGCTAGAAGAAACTTATAATGATGATTCGATATCTGCTTTGTGAAGCTAAACTAACGGATTACTTTGTTTATCAGAATTGGGTCCCCCTACATGTAAAAACCTCTTTTCCTAGTTTTGTAGATAGTCTTTCTCTGAAGCAGAAACTACGATAAGGACATTTGAGAAAAATTAATTGGTGCAAAAATTATGTGGTGATGGAAACCTATCGTCTTGTCTTATTGGCTAGCGCTATTATTTTTAGAAATTATTATAATTCCTTTACTGGTTATTGGTTGTCGTATAATCATCCCTCGAATACTTCAAGACTGCTAGTGGGGTGCCAAGTTTAGTGGGGTGTACCAAGTTAAGGTAAAAATTGTTTTGTCCTATATGAAAATCTGTTTTGTCTTATTATAGTTTAGGTACACCCCCACTTAATTTAGTATCCCTATTAGCAATGTTGCAATACTTGTTGTTCTAATGTCAATCACTTTCAATTGCTTAGTGTGGTTGTTAGTTCGTCCAATTATAATTCTTTGTACTGTTTTCAAAACAATAGTTCTGTTAGTAAATTAAAGCTTGGTCTAGCTTATTCTTATTCCTCTAAATGAGAATTATGTCGTGGAATTGTCAAGGTTTCGGCAATCCTACTACCAAAACAACAATATGGAATTTGATTAGATGTCAAAACCCTAATATGATTTTTCTATGTGAAACTAAAAATGAATTTTCTATGATGAATCAATATCTTAGTAGATTCAATTACCCCAATTTTTGGGTCTTTCTTTCTATTGGTAGGGCTGGTGGTATTTCTTTAATTTGGAAAATTGGTTTTCAATGTGAAATTGTTCATAATACTGATAAGATGATAAATGTCATCATCTTTGATAACCCAAGTAAGCCAACATTTCTAGTCACTTTTCTTTATGGTTCTGTATATCCTGAAGAAAAGATGACACAATGGAAATTCATCAGTGAAATTGGTGCTAGAGCTAATCTTCCTTGGGTTATCATTGGTGACCTCAACATAACTATGCGTGACTATGAAAGATCTACATTCACTACTCCAACTATTATTGAATTTCCTGAAATTCAAACTATCTTGGATAATGCTGATCTTTCATACCTAGGTTATATAGGCAACAGGTTTATCTGGAATAATAGGCAATCTGGTGATAATTATATTTATGCTAGATTAGACAGGACTTTGGCTAATGGTCCTTCGCTACATCATTATGGTTCCACCCCGGTGCACCATATTGATACTATTGGCATTGACCATATACCCATTATCTTGGAGACTAACTCTGTGTCCACCAAGGTAGTAAGCCCTACAGATATTTCAAATGCTGGGGTAGAGATCCATCTGTAAGAGAATTTATTAAAAATGCTTACTCTGAATATGTCAGAGGATCCTCCTCTTTCCAGTTTACTAATAGGTTGAGAAATGCGAAATATGATCTGAAATTATGGAATCTTAACCATTTTGGAAACATTGATCATAAGGTTAGATCTCTGAACAATCAACTCCATGATCTTAATAATCTTCCACATTCTTCAAACAATGTGGAATAGATTAAACAAGTAGAGTTTGATCTAGAACATTGGCAAAAAGTGCAAGAAGACTTTTATGCCAAAAATCTAGACAAGAGTTCTTCAAATCTTTTGACAGGAATACAAGGTTTTATCATAATTATGCCAATATGAGAAAGCATTTTAATCATATCAATGCTCTCAAATTGGATAATGGGCAGTGGGTTAATGATAGAGCTGATCTTGAAACCCTTTTGGTAAATCACTTTAGTTCCATTGGAACAACTTCCAATCCTTACAGAAACCCAGATATCCTTAATTATATTGATTCTTGTATTTCGAGTAGTGATAGCATAAATCTTCTTAGGCCGGTCACTAAGAAAGAAATAATTAATACAATTAATTAAATGACTCCCTGGACGGCCCCAAGGCCCGATGGTTTTCCTCCTGGATTGTATAAGGAGAACATGGATCTCTTAATAGATGATGTTTGGAAAACAGTTAACGGTTTTTTTGATTCCAAGCATTTCTTAAAAGAGATGAACCACACTTTCCTCTCTCTAATCCCCAAAATAAATAATCCCTCTAGTCCAACTGAATTTAGGCCAATTTCTTTGTGCAATTCTATTTACAAAATCATTACAAAGATTATCGTAAACAGAATGAAACCTCTTTTGAGTAAAATGATAATCCCATTTCAGGTTGCTTATGTTCCAGGGAGACATATTCAAGATAATATCATAATTGCTCATGATATGGTTCACACAATGAAAAGAAAGGAAAAGGGACAAATGGGGTGTCATGGGCCTTAAAATAGATATGTCTAAGGCCTTCGACATAGTTGAGTGGTCTTTCCTTAGAGATATCCTTAGAGCTTTTTGGTTTTCGGAACACTGGTGTGACCTAACCAATCAACGTGTTAGTACCACTAGTATTTTTATCATGTTAAATGGCTCTCCATGCAAAACTTATAGACCAACAAGGGGTCTGAGGCAAGGAGATCCCTTGTCTCCATACCTGCTCATCATTGTCATGGAATCCTTTTCTAGATATCTTATTCATGCTGAAAATTTTCATCTAAGGATGCTCCGAGTATCAGTCATCTACTCTTTGCAAATGACCTTCTCATCTTTGCTAAATCCTCTCACACTGAAGCTATGAATTTATTGAGTTTAATTAAGGACTTTGGTATGACAAGTGATTAACCTTCAGAAATCAAGTTGTTTCCTCAGTAGTAATGTCCATCCTGATCATGTTGTTTCTCTCATAAATGACTTAAAAGTTAAGAAGATACCTCTCGGTGAAAAATACTTAGGCATTCCCTTATTCATTTGTAGAGTTAGGTCTGATTCTTTTAATCATCTAAATAATCATTTTGATAAAAGAGTAGATAAATGGAAGGGCAAACATTTCAACCAAGAAGGTAGGTCTGTGATGGTTCAAAATGTGTTAAAGTATTCCCCCATTTACCATATGAACACATTCACGATTCCTGATAATATCATTAATAGTATGGAGTCTGCTCAAAGAGATTTTTGGTGGGGTAAGTCCAAATATGGGGGTCTTTATCTTAGGGGTTGGCTAAGAATCTGTACTCATAAATACCAATGAGGTTTAGGATTCTGTAATCTTAAGTATGTTAATCTTTCCCTTTTGACCAAAACTGCTTGAAATATTATTCATATTCCTGATGCCTTATTGTCATTATCTTGAAGTGTAAGTATTTTAAAAATTGTCATCCTATGCATGTTGTTAGAAAGGTAGACTGCTCACGGGTTTGGAGGAGTATTATTCGTGGCCTTGAGGTTTTCAGGTACAATTCTATTTGGGAGGTTATAAATGGTGATTGTATTTCTGCTTTTGCTGATAATTGGATTCCTAATGCTGTTGAAATTAAGTTTGTTTCGAATCTGAATCCTAATATCTCTGTTTCTGCTTTTATTGATAAATAAACCAAAACTTGGAATCATGAACTAGTCAATGCTTTCTTTACAAATCAGAATGCTAGTAACATCCTCAGTATTAGGATTCCATTATCAGGCTGTGATAGACTCATTTGGCCACACACAAAGAACGGCCAGTTTATTGTCAAATCGGCCTATAAACTTATTTCTGGTCAAAATGCATATATGAATAACCCGCAGAGTAGAAACCCTGTTTATAAATCTTTGTGGAAATTACCTATCCTCCCTAAAGTTCAGATTTTTGCCTGGACGTGTCATGAAAACATTCTTCCAGCTAAATCTATCTTGCAAGATACGCTAATGGGAATGATACCTCTTGTAATATGTGTAATTATGGTTTAACTGAATCTCCTGAACACATTATTCTTCATTGTGCTTTTTCAAAGGATGTTTGGTATCTCACTCCCTATGCAGATATTATTGAACATGGTTGTGCTTTAAACATTAACATACAAGAATGGATTCATAAATGGCTCTCTGATGATAATTTGAAGGAGAAAGCAGGAGTTGTTTTCTCAATTGCATGGAGTATATGGAAAGAAAGATGCTTTTGTACTTTCCAGGGAAAAAATCTTAATCATCACTCCACTGTCAGATTTGCTCTTAAGCTAGTCAATGACACATAAATGTATTTGAGTAATCACAGTTCCCAGGATCTAAATAGGCATGTCCATGTAGAAGATAAAAACCTTACCAATGTCATTAGCTCTCTGTCACATGATTTCACATTATATTCAGTGATGCTGCCTTTGAAAAGAACTTTACATTTTCTGGTATTGGTCCGTGGGGAATGATATTGCATGCTCGTTTCATAGATGCAAGCTCCAAGCAGGGAATGTGAGAAATGTCGAAGAAGCGGAGAGCCTGACTTTGTTTGAAGCAGTGAAGTGGGCCAAAGCTAAAAGTCTAGAGAAGGTCTGTTTTGTCAGTGATGCCAATTTTATCATTGACTCCATCAATTCCAGTAATAATCAATTGTATTGGTATAATTATTCATTCCTAGTAGACTGTAAAACAATTTCTTCCAGTTTTAGTTTTGTCAAGTTTGATTTTTTGCGTAGGAATCACTTAGAGCTGGCTGATCAAGCAACAAAATTTAGTAGAAGGTCTAGAACCACTGGTGAATGGATGGGTGATATCCCCGCATTCCTCAATTCTACTATGTAACTCCTTTTTATTAATACAATTCCTTATTTTCTAGCAGAAAAGCAAATTATAATTCCTTTACACACGGACCATACTTAAATGTACTAGCCAGCGTAACTCATGGTGGATGGACAACATCGCAGATCGGTAGTCTATGTTTAATCATCTTTAACAAACGATGATGGTCAAATTTTATAATTTATACCAGTAAAAAATACTAAATATATTTATAATTTTTATTGGGGGAGGATCCATGGACACTCTTAAATGGATAAGGTCAGATATGATTTGTGTCATTTTCTCTGAAAACCAAAACTACAATGAATTTATATTTAATATTTTGATGATATGTTCGTCTTATAAGACTCTACATTCCTACGAAAAATGAATTTATATTTAATATTATGGCACCAAGGTATAATATCCTCGCTTTATTTTGTGTCTCTAATATATTAATCTGATTACTTTGTTTTTGCCTTCCAAAACGATTGCAATACACGAGCATACACTTTTTACATGCAAATTTCCGATAGAAAAAATTTCGTTTGCCAAAACTTGTGCGCACTATGTAAGCAAATTTAAACAGGGTGCAATTTGGTTTTTTTCTTACAAACTTTTCACGACAATAAAATGCCTTTTAAAAAGAAAAATAACAAGAAGATCAATCACACCCCGCATACCATAGGTATAAATAACTTTATCCAACGATTTCAATCTTCTCTTATACTCGTCGAACGGTTACGCCTAAAAGAATTTGTATACTGGAGATGGAAACTACCCAATATCATTATCATTTCAATGAAATTTTTTACTCGTTTAACGACAACAAATTTCTCTCATCCATTTTACGGCTCCCTCCCATCTAAATTATTTACCTAAGATGGGAAATTATCAATTTTGACCATTATTTTGTAAGGGATAAAAAGAACGCAGATGGAGGGTGTAACACAAAAATACGAATAACTATAAATTTTTAGAATCACTTTGCAGGCGAAAATTTTTAAGCCTACATATTTAGGGGAAAATAAATATGCTCAATACATAGCTCGAGCACAACTCTAACTACAATGTATTATTATACTATAGAAAGGGAAAATGCATTAAAACTTGTTGGGCTTTAAACTCTCGAAGCTAATAATTAAAAATATTTGTATTTTTCATGATACCCCCAACTAGAGATTTAAGGGAAATGCAATTATTAGTTATAGGATTTTTTCTTTTCATCGGGTTAGTTTTGTTGTTTGATATTTTCTTTCTTGTTCTCTGTAGTTTTTGATATGTTTACACTGTTTTGGTTGGTTCCATTCGTTTGTTTGTTTTTATCTTATTTTAAGTTTAATTTTCTTTATTTTTTATTAATTTTGATATATCTGTGACTATTCTTGTTTGTGTTTTCGTTTTAGGTTGAACTCTATGATCCAACCATGTTATTATTTATAATCTTGTTGAATTTTGTGATTATGGATATTTGTGTTTATATTTTACGATTCATCTGATTGAGGTGTAACTTTTTCTGCTTGTGTTTATCTTTCTTATTGAAGGCGAGTTTCATATTTCAAATGTCTCTAGATACAATGCTAACAGGCCACATACTCGAACTATGTGTCCTCTGATGTAACGCGCCCCGCTTCGAATTTTAGGTCGGCCACTCAAAAATCCCAAGTGTGGCATACTCACTTACACGCTCAACTGACAAGCCAACAGATGGAGACCAGGCTATTATGTGGAGCATGCACATTCACAATAATCCAAAAAATATATGAATTTTACTTAATGTAAAAAGTGATAAAGTTTAATTGAATATTTAAAACAAAATAATCTTCGACACGCATGTCGATTCCCTAAGTAAAGGCTAAGAATTTATTGAAAAGAAACAAATTTATAATCTTGAAAGGAATAAGTAAAACATATATCCAAGCACCTAAAAAAAATGATGTTAGATTACTTCTCGGTTGAACCCTCCAGGAATTGGTATGTCAAAGTTGGTTGTCATATCTTAGTATTAAAACTCCTAAGTCGCTTGATTAGATTACTAAAGTCAACTTCATTAGATTAGACCAGGAAGTCTAGAAATGTCGAGACATACAAGTATTAATATGAAGACATAAAGAATCCGAAGACGTATCGACATCAACGAAGACATCATCCTTTTACTTGAGGTTATTAATCTGAATGATCATCTCTTTCTTTGCTTTTGGCTTATGAGATATGTTTTCGGTTTTCACAAACCCTAATATTTCTGATCTCGTAATATGTTTATCTCTTATGATATATGTGACTCTTTGATATAAGCATGTTTCAGATCTAACCTTTTGGCATGCTTTATCAAATAATCATAAGTAGATATTGATAAAACTCATGTGTGAAGTAACAATTATACTATTATAAATTTATGTTTCATAAGTTGTGTATTTAGTATACATATGAGTTTAGGTTTTATCTTTTTAATTTTGCATGTAATATCTAAGATTTTTTCGACCTTTCTTTGGTAAAGGTTGTCTTGTTTTTTTTTTCTTGTAGGGAACAACAACTAACAGCGGGAGACTAGCTTCTATATTGAATTCGTGCTTAAATGTCATATCTTTGTGGGGAGAGTGGTTGTGGAAACCAAGGGAAGAATTATTTTGATAATCTTTCCTGATATGAAAAACTTGATCGGTTCGGATCTTAGTTTTCCATATCGAAGAGTAAGGTAATGATTTATTTATGTTTGTTAATCGTTTTCCTGTCAAGAAAAGCTGATTGAAATGCATATTCTTGCTTTTTATTAACGAAAAATATGGTACAATTCATATGTTTCAATTGATTCCGGTTAAGAAAAACTGAGTCAGGTTTGATTTTTTTTTTTTTGCTTGACGAAATAGTAGGTTCAATTGCTTTATTCCAATTGATTCCTGATAAGAAAGAGTAAGTTAATTTTGATCTTAGTTTAGGCTTATAAAAACGAGGTACGATTATTCAAGTTTAATTGGTTCCTTGAAAAAAAACTAGTTATCTAACCTAGTTTTGTCTTGTCTAAATGAGGTACAATTATTTATGAATAATTGGCTCCTGATAAAAAACTACGTTACTTCTGACCTTAGTTTGACTTATCAAATTAAAGGGAAAATTTCTTCTGGCAATTGTTTCCTTGATAAGGTGCTAAAAAAAGTTACTTAGGTAGTTCCGATTTTAGTATTTCTTGTATAAAATGGTATGTTAGACCTTCGTGCTTAACTCTCATAGGTTGTATGAGTTCTTATGAACTTGTAAGATCATTTCGGCTTGCTCTTGTATTTTTTTTCATATATTTGTTATTTTTGTGACAAAAGGGGGGAAATATTTAGAATATATGGGTGATTTACAATCATTGAGAAAGGATATATATTCTAAAAATTATAAATCTAACGAAAGAGTAAATAATTGACTAAGGGGGAGAAACATATCATCATGTTATTTAGTATTTCATACTAAAAAAAGAAAGAATAACAAATAGGTTCGGATTGAATATATACCTAGCTTTTCTTTAAGGCAAGTAAAGGTCAACAACAACATTTATTTTTGAATATGTGCGGGTCATTGTGTTATTGAAACTTGGAATCAAGCGTATGAAGAATGAGTTAAGAGAATGTTATGTAATTTAATATATGTATATTTTAATTAGTGTATTCTCCATATGTAATAGAGTTTTTGTCACTAAAATTGACAATGGGGGTGATTGTTAGAGCAATGCTCAGTTGAACCCGCCAAGCATTGGTATGTTAAGGTTTATTGTCATATTTTAGTACCAAAACTCATAAGTCACTTGATTAGAGTACTAGAGTCAAATTCCTTAGGTTAAAATAGGAATTCTATAAATGTTGAGACATACAAGTATTATTCTGAAGACCTGAAGAATCCGAAGCCATATCAACATCAACGAAACATCATCCTTCCACTCGAAGTTAATAATACATGTGACTTGACTTATTTCCATTTATATATTGCTTCTTTCATGTTGTTCCTGATTGAAAACATAACATGCGAAGTTAAATATATAAAACTCTTATATCAATGTGTCAAGGAAGAATATATCAATAGTTGTGAATGTTTTGTATTCGTATATTTATATTACGAAGTATAATGCTTATCTTTTGAACTTCGTAATTGTGACATCAAAATAATATTTTTATTTAATAATAGATTGTGTAGTGAACATAGGGTTAATTTTATGACTACAAAATTATATTTAATTATATGATTTTAAGGAAGTATACTTACGAAGTTGTTTCGTAGTTGAAAAAAATTAATAGGATTGAAGGTCCGGTTTTCTTTGAAGATCTAAGGTATGACCGATCCTAACCTATATGATGAATTAAGGTAAAATCGTTCCTAACTTATGTTGGGAGTCAAGGTAACGCTGATCCTTACCTATATTGGGATCCAAGGTGGAACCCATCCTAACCTATGTTAGGAGTCAAGGTAGAACTGGTCCCAATAGGAAAAACCAATTTCTTAGTCACATACACTCTAGGGTTTGTGTGATTTGAAAATTGGGTTTGCAACGTAGGAAAGTTCAAGATGTCGACATAATGAGTAGTTTGAACATGTGCTGAAATCTTATTTTATTATTCATAAATATTCCTTCATACTCAAGGTGAGATCACAAACCGAAATGTTTGAACATCTTTTGAGATTTTTGAATGTATATGCTATGTTTTACCAGCAATCAAAACATAGCTCTGGTAAGATATATTAGTTAAGTAATAGCTAATATTGAGTTTTCCAAGAGGTATTTCGGTTATAAAGTTGGATATTGGTTGGAATTAGATAAAACCGAATTTAGGTGCTTTGTTGCATATCTTGAGAATATTTTCGGTTATGGAAATTCCTTGGTGTCCAAACTAACTTTTATAAATAGTGAAATTTGTTATACTTACAAACTTATTTTGAGGAAGGCACTTTGATTCGTAGTCATTATTGTAGCCGACTAATAGTATTACTTGTAGTACTATCTTGGAGAGTAGAGTAACCTAATTAGGTGAAATATCTTACATTCGCTAGTTTAAAGATTTCTTTGAGATCAAAAAGCATCTACTAGGACGTTGGTGGGAAACTATAATATGCATTGTTATTTTAGGTTACGATTCGGACATAAGGTCACTCAATTAGATTAGGAGATTAATGGTTGTTCAAATATGATTTTAGATCTGATGTTGACTTGTGATCATCCATTGTTAATAGACTTTGTTCTGTGCGTAATCATCCATAAGTTGGAATCAAGTTAGTTATTGTGCAGGTACAGAAGACTATTGAAGATTTGAAAAGACAAGAATATTTTCTTTAGTTTCGTATCTTTGTGATTTGCTTCGTGCATAAACTTGATCATTTGGGATCCGACTTGATCTCCTTAATCTTTGATAGACGATTGATTGAATAGTTGTATTTATATCGACAAGCTATCATTTGGTGGTACTCAACAGTATTCGAATCTGGTAGTTCTATTTGACTTTATCTGGTTAACTTGTTAATCCATATCTTGGAAGATCTAACCCAAAAAAAAGAGTTTAGATATTGATTTTGCACATAAGAGCATTTGTCAAAGCTCTAGTATAATATCTCATATTAACTTCTTGAGAAAAGAAGAGTGGTTACCAAACAGATTAGTCATTTACTGTTTGGAAGATGATCTAAAGGATATCTGAGTGCTTAAAGTCTTAAGAGAGACTAAAGTAACTTAAGATAGTGGACTCTATTTTAGGATTCACGTGTGTTTTCCAAATTGGTTGTAGGCGCAGGGATACTGTGGAAACTAGGTAACTAAGGTTAGTTTACTTGGTCTCAACTATACGAAATTGGTAGTGGGATTTGTATACTTAATTCTGAGAGTATTCAAAATTGGACTAGGTCCCAGTATTTTTCTGCATTTGCGGTTTCCTCGTTAAAAAATCTTGTTGTTTGCTTTTACTTTACTTTCCGCAATACAATTTATTTAAGTTATAATAAAAGTAATTGCACTACTACATTATTCCCAAACACTTGGGGTTCCCTATAGTTTAATTTTCGGTTTCAGACTTATACTATATATTAGAGCATAACTCGGTTGAACCCACCAAGCGTTGGTATGTCAAGTTTGGTTGTCATATTTTGTAAAAACTCGTTTTAAGAGTCGTTTGATTATGTACTAGAGTCAACTTCGTATAGGTTAGCTTGAAAGTATTAGGAAATGAGACATTACAAGTATTGTGAAGACTTGAAGAAGTAAGAAGCTACAACGACAACATCATCCTTCCACTTGAGGTTAGTGATATTTGACTTGAACTGTTTCATTCCCTAACGTATCTTTCAAGTCGTGCATATTGAAAACGAAACTGTGAAGCATGAACACTCTAGATAGACATAGTATTAAGGAATACAATGTGAAGTTTATTGCTTAACCATTAAAATTTGTAGATAAGACATCGACATAATCGTTTAAATGCTATTGTGATTATGTATGGGTATGAGGTGGGGATTTCATCCTAGGAAACAATGTTTTACATGTGTTTTAAGGAAGTAAGTTCATAAACTTGTTTATGAATCGAAAAGGAAATTGCTAGGCATTATTGGGATTGTTATTCATTGCATATCTTGTGGAAATCCAATATGTGTGATTTAGTACACCGCTCACGACTTGTTTGTGTTCTTGGTAAAACTATTCACAAAGACCTGACTTATGTATTGGTATGACTTTTATTAGTGAAACCGATCTTAAGTAATCACCTGAGATGGTATGATCGAGTTTGTGATTTGTTTGACCGAATCTGGGTAAAGGGGAACCGATCCTATGAAGAGGTGAAACACATCACAAAGGGCAATCGATCTTTTTATGAGGTGCAGCAAGTTTGTAGCAGAAAGGGGAATCGATCCTATGGACATGTGCAACACGTTTTTAGGCAAAGGGGAACCGATCCTATGGACATGTGCAACACATATACGTTAGATACCATATATGTGGGGAACCGATCCTAATACCTAGTCAATCGAATTTTGGAAAGCTATTGTGACTATGCACAGTACTCACATGGAGGTAGAACTGAAACTTGTTTTGGTAGAACCGTTAAACCTATGATTTGTGATTGAGTGTTCTTGATCAATCACATAGTTCTTGAAAGTCAGATGAACCAATTCTAAACTTGTTTGGAAGTGTGGGAAATCGGTTTCAAGGTTGTAAGTATGAAAGAGGACTTCCAAAGTAAGGATGTCGGTATACTTTTAACACGTACATTAATGTTTATCTTTTATTGTTCAAAGTTATTCCTTAATAGCTATAGGAAGAAAATCCCAGGATCGAAATATAAATAAGTTAAGAATCTTTTAATTAAGGTTGTTAATTTTATTTTAGGAAAATGAGAATTAGTAATGTGCATTTACTAGTTGAGATTTTCCAAAGAGATTTTCGGTCATTATTTTGGACAGAGCATTTCCAGGAATTCTGGAAACCGAATTTGGAATATATTGAATATCTTTGAGAATATTTTAGGTTTTGGAAATTCCTTGGTGTCCAAAATTCCTTCGTGGAAAACATGTAGCATGTTGCTGTTGTTTGGAAAGTTGAGCTTGGTAGACTTACCGGCTCGGTGGTGACCCTCAACGGTCGAGATTTTGCATCTTGATAGGAAGGGTAGACGTTGATTATTGCAACCCTTCGTTTGGTAGCCAGGGGCATGAAAACATGGCCGGCATGGCTTTAAAATGGCCTAGTTTAGGCGTGGCCAAAAGCTAGGGTTTTGGAATTGTTTGGGCGCGACCAAAACTAGGGCTTGGCGTCGAGCCAAAAGGTTTCCCTGCATTAGCTGGTAACCTTAGACGGCTAATATATGCGTCTTAGATGAAAATGTGGCAGTCGATTGTTGCAAGCCTTCATTTTGGAAGCCGTGAAGGAAGGCCGACATGGTATGGTTTAGGCGCAGCAAGATGGCTGGCACGGCATGTCATTGACACATGTGGCATAGTCGGCATGCCTTGCGCGGTTTAGGCGCGGCCAAAACTAGGGTTTTGGCGTTGGGACAAAGGTTACCATGCGTTGGTTGGTGACCTTGGACGGCTAAGATTTGCATCTAAGATGGAAGGGTGGCCGTTGATTGTCGCACGCCTTCGTTTTGGCAGCCGTGAGGGGAAGGCCGACATGGTATGGTTTAGGCGTGGCAAGGTGGCTGGCATGGCATGCCAATGACACATGTGGCATGGTCAGCATGCCCTGGCGCAGTTTAGGCCTGGCCAAAACTAGGATTTTGGAATTGGACTAAAGGTTACCATGCGTTGGTTGGTGACCTTGAACGGTTAAGATTTGCATCTAAGATGGAAGGGTGACCATTGATTGTCGCACGCCTTTGTTTTGGCAGCCGTGAGGGGAGGCCCGCATGGTATGGTTTAGGCGCGGCAAGGTGGCTGGCACGGCATGCCATTGGCACATGTGGCATGGTCGTCATGCCTGGGGGCGGTTTAGGCGTGGCTAAAACTAGGGTTTTGGTGTTGGGCCAATGGTTACCATGCGTTGGTTGGTGACCTTTGATGGCTAAGATTTGTATCTAAGATGGAAGGGTGGTCGTTGATTGTCGCATGCCTTCATTTTGGCAGCCGTAAAGGGAAGGCCGACATGGTATGGTTTAGGCGTGGCAAGGTGGCTGGCATGGAATGCCATTGACATATGTGGCATGGTGGGCATTCCTTGGCGCGGTATAGGCGTGGCCAAAACTAAGGTTTTGGCGTTGGTCCAAAGGTTACCATGTGTTGGCTGGCGACCTTGGACGGCTAAGATTTGCATCTAAGATGGGAGGGTGGCCGTTGATTTTCCCACGCCTTCGTTTTGGCACCCATAAAGGGAAGGCCCGCATGGTATGGTTTAGGCGCGGCAAGGTGGCTGGCACGGCATGCCATTGGCACATGTGGTATGGTCGGCATGCCTGGGCGCGGTTTAGGCGTGGCTAAAATTAGGGTTTTGGCGTTGGGCCAATAGTTACCATGCGTTGGTTGGTGACCTTTGATGGCTAAGATTTGTATCTTAGATGGAAGGGTGGCCGTTGATTGTCGCACGCCTTCGTTTTGCCAAAGGGAAGGCCGACATGGTATGGTTTAGGCGCGGCAAGGTGGCTGGCATGGAATGCCATTGACACATGTGGCATGGTGGGCATTCCTTGGCGCGGTATAGGCGTGGCCAAAACTAAGGTTTTGGCGTTGGGCCAAAGGTTACCATGCGTTGGCTGGCGACCTTGGACGGCTAAGATTTGCATCTAAGATGGGAGGGTGGCCGTTGATTGTCGCACGCTGATGAGTGCCAAATATTGTATATATTTATCCCTTTTTGTTGGCATTTTAACTCATCTTTTATGCATTAATTCTACATTTTATCCCATATTCTGTATTTTCATTGTTTTCAAGAATAAATATTTTTATTAATTAATTTTGCATTTTTAGGTAATAAATAAAGTTCGGATAAGTCGCGGAGCGAAAAGAGCAGAAAAGTAGTGAAAAGCCGGGAGAAATTACGCAAGGAAGCCGCGAAGAATGGTGCGCACAACCTCATTTTCTACACACAAAAGCGCCTCCGTTCTCAGCCATCAGATCAGTTCTCAGAAGCATCCGACGGTCGCTCCTTCATAGATCATCAAAATCTGATGTCTCTGCCGAGCACCACAGCGCTGAAATTCCAAGCCTTCAGATTAGATGGTAGTTGAATCCAACGGTCTCTCCCTTGCTGTTCATCGAATTTTGATATCTCCGCCTTACACTACAGTACCTAACTCCATCAAGTACCGTTCATTTTTTTGTATCATATAATCTGACGGTCGCTCCTCGCTTGCCTCCGAATCACCATCCGATCTACCTACCATCTTCGCATCTCGCAGCTCAGAGTCACAGAACATCAAAACTAGATACACCCGCCTCACACCCTAGTGACCGAGCACCATCCACCTAACCAAACAACCCCTTCTCCCAACCAGTCGACCTTCTCCTCCACCCACCCCTCTGCAGAACCATCACCCTGCTGCAAACCATGTCCGCCACCGCACCACCATCATCACCACCAACTCCACTGCCACCACCACACCTCCACCATCATACACACTCGACCCATCACCTATATCACGTTCTAATCTCTATCAAACAACTAATTTCGCCTATTCTCTCACCACTGAACCCTAAGAGTGAGTTGGTGAAATTAGTTGATGATATAGATCAATTGGAGGTATGGGAAGCAAGAGAAGATGACAAGGAAGATTGGGTCGAAGCTATTGAGTGCTATCAGTGATTAGGTAAAACCTAATTTCAATTTTCTCCAAACCCTAATTTCACTGTTTTGGGGTTTTTTGTTTGTGAGCTATAAATAGACTATGGGTGTGTTGTAATAGTGATGCTTGGAATAGCCAGCATCCAGGACTTTCATGTCCTGTTAATTGTTATGTTTGTGTTTATTGTTAATGTTTGTGTTAATTGTTATGTATGTTTGGATTAGCCTACATCCAGAACTTCCAAGTTCTGTTAATTTTCAATTTTCAGTTACAGCTCAATTTCAGTTCATGTTGTGTTTAATTCCTGTTATGCTTATGTCCTGTCATGTTAGTATCCTGTTAAATGTATCTTGTTATGTGCTTGTTTAATTTCATGTTTTGATTCCCATTTCATTCCTGTTGATGTTTGTTACATGTTCACTGTTGTGTTTAATGTGCTGTTACATTTGAAGGAATGCTAGGCTAGATACATCTGTGAAGCTTTGAACTAATTGTGCAATGGAAGAAATCAGTGCTTATAGCAAGCTGATTTTCTTGCCATTCCTTGTGTATGCTTGTATGCAATGTGCTGATTGAGCATTGGGAGAAACTAGTGCTCATAGCAAGCTAGTTTTCTTCCCATTCTATTTGTGATTGCCTGTATTCTTGCCTTAGCCTAGCCTTGCTTCATTTCAGTTTCTTTATCACCCCTGCCCTTGGCCTTAGGCCTTGGTTCATCTTGTTTTGTTCTTTGCTTTTACAGTTGCCCTGTTGTATCTTTCATTTTGTTTGCTGTTTTCTTCCTTGCTTGTGCATTCTGTCACTGCTGTTGTGCACTTGCCTTGCTGCATTGCACTGCTGCATTACTATTTGCTTCCCCTGCTGCTACATTGCCTTCTCTGTCACTTGTGCTGCTGCTGCTGTTGATGCTGCCAAGCTGCTGCTGCTGCCAAGCTGCTGCTGCTGCTGTTGCTGCTGCCAAGCTGCTGCTGCTGCTGATGCTGATGCCAAGCTGCTGCTGCCTTGTCTGTTGCTGCCAAGCCTGCTGCCAGGCTGCTGCTGCCCTGCCACTTCTTCTGCTGCCAAGCCAAGTCCAGTTCCTGCAGCCAAGCTCAGATCCAATCCAACTGAGCCCAATTCACTTCAGTGAAGCCTAAGGCCCAGTCCTCATTAACCAAGCCCAGTTTCTAAAACCAAAAGCCCAGAGCACAACTTGGGCTCATCAGAAGACCAAAACCAAAGCCCAATTTCATTAAGGCCAAAGCCTAGTGTATTGATAGGTTAGAGCTAAAGCCCAATTCAATTAATTGTGGGCTTAACCCAAAAACCTGAACTCACTGTAAGGCCAAAGCCCAATTTGCATTTCAAAGACCAACTGAGCCCAAGCTCAGTTCCTTTTATTGTGAACAAACCCATTAGTACTTTAAGCCAAAGGCTTCAAACCCAATAGCAATTTAGGAACCCAATTAGCTAAAACACTTCCAAAACACACCCCGATCTCTGTGGATCGACCCGTACTTGCACGAGCTACAACCGACGACCGTGCACTTGCGGTATTACTGTAGGCCCCCGTTTTATCACGCTTATTTATACACCCTTTCGGCCTGCCAAGTTTTTGGCGCCGCTGCCGGGATTGGTGCTGTGTTTTATCTGTGTTTTTCTTAGCTATTTTGCATTTCATTTCATAGCATTTGCATCTGCATCTGCTTCATTTCATTTGCTGTTGGACCTGCTGATTCTGAACCTGTTTTTTCTGCTGGGACGCCACCAAGGAAAAGAACCAAAACCCAACTGGGTTTTTGCAACAATATCAGAGCAGCTGGGCTGTGCTAAAAAGGTAAGCCTAAACCCATTCATTAGAGAACCCAACCTGTGGGCTTCCAAATTTTTTAATTGTGGGCTTGTAATAATTAACCCAATTTTTTGGGCTTTTTATTTTCTATTTTGGGTTTGTAATAATTTATTTTTGGGCTTGTTGTTTAATTTGTGGGCTTGTATTTATTTTGTGTGGGCTTGTTTAAATTCTTCATTGGACTTGTATTTTGGACTCTGGGTTTAAACCCAGCTGAGCTTATAACTGATTGTGGACTTGTAAGTGGACCTCGAAACCAAAGTTTTAAAACAAACGTCGGGCCTTAACCAACTGGGCCAAATTAAACTTTCAAAATTAAAACTTGGATTTTCGTAGGCCGCAGCCTTCCTTCCATTTCATTAGAGGCTTGCACAGTGGGCTTGCTCCCATTTCAAAAACCAAATTTTATTTTCTTAATTTTAAAAAAAAAAAAAAAAAAAAAAAAATTTTCTTGCTCCCATTTTAAACCAAATTTTTATATCCCACCAAAACCAAATTTTTCCCAAAAATCCAAACCCACAAAACCAAATTTTCCCATTTAAAACCAAATAGTGGGCTTTGTGTCATTTCAAAATGGACCAACCTCGTGCTCTCCATGAATACATGTATCCATCAATAAAATTCCATTATCATGTATTGTCTTACCTCAAACCAATAACCCTTTTAAAATAAATGCAAACATGATACAAATACTTCCTATATTTCGAGGGTTCGATTCTGAGAACCCCTATACTCATGTAAGAGAGTTTGAACAAATTTGTCGGACTATGCAACCTGATCATTTGTCCGAAGACTCTCTGAAATTGCGTTTGTTTACATTTTCTTTAAAAGAAAGGGCCAAAACATGGTTTTACGGTTTGAGACCACAATCAATCACCACTTGGGAACAACTCACTAATCAATTTTTCCAAAAATTTTTCCACACATAGGACCATCGCTATTCGTCAAAATATCAATTGTTTTGTCCAATTGGATGAGGAAACTGTTTTTCACTATTTTGAACGTTTTAATGATTTGTTGAGTGAATGTCCGCACCATGGAATTGAGAAGTGGAGACTTGTCGTCATCCTCTATGAGGGACTAGACTTTAAATCTCGAACCATGGTTGAATCTATGTGTAATGGTGAGTTTATTGATAAATCTGTGGATGATGCATGGAATTTTTTAGCCGAGATTGCAGAAAAAACCCATCAATGGGAATCCGTTAGGGAAACAGGAACAACACCACATGATATGAATCACCCCATGAATTAGAGTTTTATTCTTGTAATAGCTCCGACCTTAGGATTGAAAATTATCCTAGATTGCAAAATGCCTATCATGATGATGATGATGATTATGATGTTATGTTAGAAGAACATGTCTATACTGAAAATGTTATGGAACCTTTGGGTTCAAATACATTAGGCTTCTCTGCCCCGACCTTAATGCATGATATTTCTTCTAGTATTCCATGTGATGTTTCCCCTGATGTGCCGATACACGAAAATAAATCTGTTGATGATGTTGATAATTCTGATTGTAATCTTGCCAATTTGATTGATGATTGTGAGCATGATGTGACATGTGTAGATGAGTTAGAAGATTTTGATTTGATTGATAATGATATGCCTATTCTTCTACCTAAGTCACAATCTGGTGGCCTTCCACCCAACCTAGATTTGGTTTGTACCCATATTGTAAACCATTTTTCTGAAAATTCCTAATCTAGGATTGGAACTGTGTGCTTCCCAAGTCCTCTTGGACTATTTTGCTTCAAAATATAACACTTTTAAAGAGCCACAGTTGGAAATTGCATGTTTGCCCATCCCGAAAACAGTCCATTATGAGTTAGACCTTTTGAATCCTGAACCCTTAAAATTAAAAGATTTTGTGCTTAAAAGTAAACCTGTTGAAAATTTAGGTTTAGGGTGATTCATTCGGTTTTTCACTCTCATTCCCATTTAAGTCCAATTTTAGTGTTTTGAAACTTCCTTTGTCTCTACACTTGTCTTTTGGGTTGATCCTCAACTCTTTAGATTTTAGTGTATGGTGAATTTTTTGTATATAATCCAGTAGATAAAATTTTAAAAACCCTTTTGTTCCTTTTGTATATATTTTGCTAATCCAATATGATCTCGGCTGAAATATGTTGGATTTTTGCCTTGAATAACGGAGTTTTAATTCTGCTTTCGCCGAAATCGGGTATTCTCTCTCCTTTTACTCTACTCAGCATGTCCCTTTCCATATGTTGCATTTTAATTCTTTCCATATTTTGAAACATTGAGGACAATGTTTAGTTTAGGTTTGGGGGTATAGAGTAGATACCATGATATGCCATAATTGAAAACGAACTCCTTCTTCTTTTTGAAAAAATTGAAAAATTCCAAAAAAAAAAAAATTGAAAATCAAAATTCAAAAAAATTAAAAATGAAAAATCATAAAAATGGAGCTCATTTACCTTGAAATGTTGACTCTTGTGCAAATATGTATTTTTATTAGGAGTCTTAGTCTAGATATTTAGGCACCCTGATTCTAGCACAATTCACATAGTGATAAGAAATTTGCACGCGCACGATCTACCAATACATGTATGGCCTCGATCTTCAAGGTGTTGATAGGAAGTTACGATTGCCAATCACTTTAGAATACTGAACGAAACTTGACTAGCTTGTTCTTTGGTTGGTTGGGATAGAAGGTGGAGGTTACATTAAGAAAACAACCATCGAATTTAACTGGGTGCATCAAAAAGGGCTACCTCTTGCAAAGTGTCATGTAATTTTTGTTTCTTTTGTTATGTATCAAAAGTGTTTCTTAAAAAAAAAAAAAAAAAAAAAAAAAAAACGATGTATATTTCAGAAAAAAAAAAAAAAAAATCAGAAAAATACAAAAAAAATCAAGTATTTTCAATTCCATCATCTCTTGTTCCAAAAATAAAAAGAGAATTGTCAATGTAAATAAGAGTCATGTAAATAGTCATCTTTTGTGTTGTAAGCAAGGAGGGTGTATGCCATTGATGTACAACGCGAGAATTGTGAAATACCTCCAACTCATTCACAATTCTCGTAAAGTCCGGACAGCTAGCTAGATTTCGACCTCAGTTCTTAGCCTGAGAAACTATCTCTTGGTGATTAGTAGTCATGACTTCAGATCTTTCTTTACACATGTGTAGATACACTTTACACTCTTATCACATGTCTTTTTGTTATCAGTGCTAGGATTGTGCCTTCGATAGCTAGATTGACATCTCCATTTTGCTGTGAGCTTAACTGTTTTGCACATGTCACGTTGATGGAATCTGAGCTTATATTTTGTCCTTAGGTTTTGTAGGCACACCTCTGGTAAACCTTCACGAGACTTCAACTCGTCCACTAGGGACACTTAGTGGTTTAAAAGGCTTAGTGCATACGCTAAATGCATTCGAGAGACCAGCGACAGTGGTATAGTTAGGATTTCCTTAGTTTTGTTTTACTTGAGGACAAGTAAAATTCAGGTTTGGGGGTATTTGATGAGTGCCAAATATTGTATATATTTATCCCTTTTTGTTGGCATTTTAACTCATCTTTTATGCATTAATTCTACATTTTATCCCATATTCTGTATTTTCATTGTTTTCAAGAATAAATATTTTTATTAATTAATTTTGCATTTTTAGGTAATAAATAAAGTTCGGATGAGTCGCGGAGCGAAAAGAGCAGAAAAGTAGTGAAAAGCCGGGAGAAATTACGCAAGGAAGCCGCGAAGAATGGTGCGCACAACCTCATTTTCTACACACAAAAGCGCCTCCGTTCTCAGCCATCAGATCAGTTCTCAGAAGCATCCGACGGTCGCTCCTTCATAGACATCAAAATCTGAAGTCTCTGCCGAGCACCACAGCGCTGAAATTCCAAGCCTTCAGATTAGATGGTAGTTGAATCCAACGGTCGCTCCCTTGCTGTTCATCAATTTGATATCTCCGCCTTACACTACAGTACCTAACTCCATCAAGTACCGTTCATTTTGTTGTATCATATAATCTGACGGTCGCTCATCGCTTGCCTCCGATCACCGTCCGATCTACCTACCATCTTCGCATCTCGCAGCTCAGAGTCACAGAACATCAAGACTCGATGAAGCCGCCTCACACCCTATCACCCGAACCCATCCACCTAACCAAACAACCTTCTCTCCCAAACCATCGAACCCTTTCTTCTCCACCAACCCCCTCTGCAGAGCCATCACCCTGCAACTGCCGCACCACCATCATCACCACCAACTCCACAACCACCACCATCTCCTCTCAAATCATCATACACACTCGACCCATCACCTATATCACGTTCTAATCTCTATCAAACAACTAATTTCGCCTATTCTCTCACCACTGAACCCTAAGAGTGAGTTGGTGAAATTAGTTGATGATATAGATCAATTGGAGGTATGGGAAGCAAGAGAAGATGACAAGGAAGATTGGGTCGAAGCTATTGAGTGCTATCAGTGATTAGGTAAAACCTAATTTCAATTTTCACCAAACCCTAATTTCACTGTTTTGGGGCTTTTGATTGTTTGTATAAATAGATGATATGGGTATATGTTAGAACTCATGTTTGGATTAGCCTACATCCAGAACTTCCAAGTTCTGTTAATTTTCAATTTTCAGTTACAGCTCAATTTCAGTTCATGTTGTGTTTAATTCCTGTTATGCTTATGTCCTGTCATGTTAGTATCCTGTTAAATGTATCTTGTTATGTGCTTGTTTAATTTCATGTTTTGATTCCCATTTCATTCCTGTTGATGTTTGTTACATGTTCACTGTTGTGTTTAATGTGCTGTTACATTTGAAGGAATGCTAGGCTAGATACATCTGTGAAGCTTTGAACTAATTGTGCAATGGAAGAAATCAGTGCTTATAGCAAGCTGATTTTCTTGCCATTCCTTGTGTATGCTTGTATGCAATGTGCTGATTGAGCATTGGGAGAAACTAGTGCTCATAGCAAGCTAGTTTTCTTCCCATTCTATTTGTGATTGCCTGTATTCTTGCCTTAGCCTAGCCTTGCTTCATTTCAGTTTCTTTATCACCCCTGCCCTTGGCCTTAGGCCTTGGTTCATCTTGTTTTGTTCTTTGCTTTTACAGTTGCCCTGTTGTATCTTTCATTTTGTTTGCTGTTTTCTTCCTTGCTTGTGCATTCTGTCACTGCTGTTGTGCACTTGCCTTGCTGCATTGCACTGCTGCATTACTATTTGCTTCCCCTGCTGCTACATTGCCTTCTCTGTCACTTGTGCTGCTGCTGCTGTTGCTGCTGCCAAGCTGCTGCTGCTGCTGATGCTGCTGCCAAGCTGCTGCTGCTGCTGTTGCTGCTGCCAAGCTGCTGCTGCTGATGCTGATGCCAAGCTGCTGCTGCCTTGTCTGTTGCTGCCAAGCCTGCTGCCAGGCTGCTGCTGCCCTGCCACTTCTTCTGCTGCCAAGCCAAGTCCAGTTCCTGCAGCCAAGCTCAGATCCAATCCAACTGAGCCCAATTCACTTCAGTGAAGCCTAAGGCCCAGTCCTCATTAACCAAGCCCAGTTTCTAAAACCAAAAGCCCAGAGCACAACTTGGGCTCATCAGAAGACCAAAACCAAAGCCCAATTTCATTAAGGCCAAAGCCTAGTGTATTGATAGGTTAGAGCTAAAGCCCAATTCAATTAATTGTGGGCTTAACCCAAAAACCTGAACTCACTGTAAGGCCAAAGCCCAATTTGCATTTCAAAGACCAACTGAGCCCAAGCTCAGTTCCTTTTATTGTGAACAAACCCATTAGTACTTTAAGCCCAAAAGGCTTCAAAACCCAATAGCAATTTAGGAACCCAATTAGCTAAAACACTTCCAAAACACACCCGATCTCTGTGGATCGACCCGTACTTGCACGAGTTACAACCGACGACCGTGCACTTGCGGTATTACTGTAGGCCCCCGTTTTATCACGCTTAATTTATACACCCTTTCAAGGCCTGCCACACGCCTTCGGTTTGGCACCCATAAAGGGAAGGCCGACATGGTATGGTTTAGGCGCAACAAGGTGGCTGGCATGGTTTAGGCGCAACAAGGTGGCTGGCACGGCATGCCATTGGCACATGTGGCATGGTCGGCATGCCTTGGCACGGTTTAGGCGTGGCCAAAACTAGGGTTTTGGCGGTTGGAAAAAGGCTACCATGCGTTGGTTGGCGACCTTGGACGGCTAAGATCTGCATCTCAGATGGAAGGGTGGTCGTTGATTGTTGCAACCCTTCATTTTGGCAGCCAGCGGCATGTAGCGGGGTCGGCATGGCTTTGGCATGGAATCGTGGATGGCATGGTTTGCCGTTGGAACGGTGGCGCGGCTGGCATGGTTTGCATTCTTTGGCGCGGAGGAGTGGCTGGCACAGCATGCCATTGGCACATGTGGTGTAGCTGGCATGCCTTGGCGCGGAGACGTGGCTGGCGTGGTTTTCCATTGGCACGGTGGCGCGGCTGGCATGGTTGGTATGCTTTGGAGCGGAGACGTGGCTTGCATGGTTTGCCATTGGCACGGTGGCGCGCTGGCATGGTTGGCATGCTTTGGCGCGGAGACGTGGCTGGCATGGTTGGCATGCCTTGGCGCGGAGACGTGGCTGGCATGGTTTTCCATTGGAACAGTGGTGCGGCTGGTATGGTTGACATGCCTTGGCGCGGAGATGTGGCTGGCACGGCTTGCCATTGGCACGGTGGCGCGGCTGGCATGGTTGGCATGCTTTGGCGCGGAGACGTGGCTGGCATGGTTTGCCAT
Organism: Papaver somniferum; assembly: GCF_003573695.1. Taxonomy (NCBI): domain Eukaryota; kingdom Viridiplantae; phylum Streptophyta; class Magnoliopsida; order Ranunculales; family Papaveraceae; genus Papaver; species Papaver somniferum. The sequence goes on from NC_039363.1 coordinate 47,059,542, forward strand.
TGGCACGGTAGTGCGGCTGGCATGGTTGGCATGACTTGGCGCGGAGACGTGGCTGGCATGGTTAGCCATTGGCACGATGGTGTAACAATTTAAGGTTTGGTGTACGAAGGTGATGTCGGTCAATACTAAGGGTTCTACCGTGGAACGTGACACATATATATGTAAAAAAAAGGTACCCTGGTAATTCTTACGTAGGCGTGTTGAATGATTCAATAAATGCGCTAGTGATCCTAGTGACGTCATGTCGATGTAAGGTTTTATGATTTTAACCCTAAGCTAAAAACCACCATCAATATTAAGTCCCCTGCTTAGCTTGGAACAGGAGCATTGTTGCGAGGTAAGCATAAGATGGTGACAGGCGAGGACAAAATCGAAATGACAAGTCGTGAAAAGATGGTCAAGAAGACCCGACTAACCTTTTTAGAGAGGTAAGGAGAGTTCGTGATTCTCGTGTTGGCGGCCTTGCATAGATTCTACTTATGGTGTTTCTGGCTAGACCGTGAAGTGGTGAGATGTAGATTGTCGTCTTGGAATGGGAGCCGCAGGCGTTGGTCGGCTTGGAATGGAGGAAACTGGCTTCGGTCAGCGGAATGGTGGAAATTGTCTTCAGTCTGCAGAATGGTGTAACTGGTTTCAGAACTTAAGCTACCAAACGATGGTGATGACGCTGGAACTTCGGTTATCAAATGGTAGTGATAGTGCCTGGCAACTTTGTCGAAATCAGGGTTTGGGATGCTGAAACCCTAATTAGCGCTTCTTACTAAAATCGTTATTGAATTCTCGTACGAACTCGTATTTTGACGGTCCGCCCCTCCATCTGACCTGAAAAGAATTTCCTATCTCCTAGCGTAGGAATATTTAGGTTTTGAGCTCGTTTAGGAAGTGAAAACGGCCCGACAGTGAAACTTAGGAAGAATTCAGGAGGGATGTTGCGAGCCCAGGGTAGCATAGTCGCGTCGAGTCATATGTTCCCATTCATGGAGCAAGAAGGGAACTTTATTCTGTGCAAAACTATATAAACTACGTCCGTATGAAAAGAGGTATTGACCTTCTTGGAGAAGATGTTGAAACTTAAGAAGACGAACACTGAAGCCTCGTCTTCGGATTCTAGAGAAGATTATGGAGAGAACGCTGAAACGGAGCGGCTGCTGGAGCGAGCGTTGAAGCGGAGCGGCTGTCGGAGTGATCGTTGAAGCGGAGTCGCTGCTGGAGGATGTTGAAGCGGAGCGGCTGCGTTAATCAGTGTGATGTCAAACTGGACACCCTTCAAGCGAACAATGGTTAGGAGTCCCCAGTTCCATCTATTAATCGTGTTTTCCAAGAGAGGTTGGGGTTTGGGAACGGCTTCTCTGGTTGGAAACAGCTGCTTCCCTGATGCAGTGCGGTTGAGGGTGCAAATATGCCTTGACGTTGCGCCTTGGAGAAATATAGAATCTCACATAAATGTTTCATCATAGATTACACGATTTTGCGGGCGAAGTCCCCAGAAATCATGCATCTCCTGACAGGGAAAAGAGTCTTTGTGAACTCAGGGGGGTTGCTGATTTTCCTTTGCTTCGATTTTGGAGAAGTCGTTCCTGATCTTTTCGTGTAATGAAATTATATTTTTGATTCCCTTCTACTGGGCGTTCAAGAGTAACGCTGGAAGGCTGCAAGCTGCTAGCGCAGGGAAGATGTAAGCTATTGTAAAGATGCAAGTTGTTAGCGCTGGAAAAGATGCAAGCTGCTGGCGCTCGAAAGATACAAGCCGCTGTAAAGATGCAAGCTGTTAGCGCTGGAAGGATGCAAGCTGCTGGCGCTGGAAAGATGCAAGCTGCTGTAAAGATGCAAGCTGTTAGCGCTAGAAGGATGCAAGCTGCTGGCGCTGGAAAGATGCAAGTTGTTAGCGCTGGATCGGCTTGGAATGGGCGCTGGCTTAGCGTGGACGCTGGCTTGGCATGGACGCTGGCTTGGATTTAGTCTGGTGCGGACTGTCGGCTGGGCATGGCGAGGACTGTTGGCTTGGCACGGCACGACGCTGGCTTGGTGTGGCGCGGACTTGTTCTTGCGGGCCCAGTTGCTTCTTTCCATACGTATCTCAAATAGGAAATCATTTCCTTATTCAAATTCCAAAAGTGTTATGCGTATGAAAGAGGTTGGCTCTCCTTTTTATCTCGTATCTTTGTTCTCACATCCTGGTGTAGCGGTAGCGCGGTAGCAATAAAGTGGGCAAGCATATTCCAGCTATGTACTCCAGTGTTTCTCTTTCAATTTGTTTTCTTGTTTTCTTGTGTTGGTGCAAACCCTAGCCATAGGTATGCCTTCCATAAATCTGTAGAAATATTGTTCTTCTAAACTGGTGTAAACCCTAACCATGGGTATGCCTTTCTTAAACTTGTAGAAACACTTCGTCATAAATAATTCATCTTCGAATATCACCGTAATAACTGTAATAATGTCGGATACCTCATGAATAGTGACGGGTAATCATTATTATGCAAAGTAGGCACGTACGGGTAGGTGACTTTTTTTTTTTTTGAAAGGCAAACAAAGCGCTTGGTTTATGGTTTTGATTTTCTGGATTTTTGGGTTGATATACAAGTATTACCCCTAGGGTTTTGGATTATTATTTGGAATGAACTGTTTTCGAATATTGATGTTTTTGGTTATGAATATAAGTGGCATGAGTACCCTAGTGAAGTCATGGAATTATGAATGTTGTGCGATAGTAGAAAGCATGAAACATGGGAAAAATATGGTTATCGGTTTTTTATCTCCCCTGTGAAGATTTGAAGTAGTAGACCATGTATTTTGTCTAGCAAGACTTACTCGGATTTTCGAATCTCCTGATGAAAAGGAATCTCCCGGGTGTAAGACCGAGTTTTTTGGGAAGTACCGCCGTGACTGTGGAAAGTCCCCAGTCATCCTTTGTCGTGTCATAACTGGTAACCGGGCCGTCTGGTAACTGAGTCGTCGATCCCTGGGCGGGTCGTTTGGATTCTACCGTCCTGACGTCTGGTTCGAAATATGAGATCGAGGATTGAAAGTTGACATTGTAACCGAAAGATAAATATCTCACTGTGGTTGCCAATTGTTTGAGGGTGAAAACGGTTTCTGCTGATTTCGGTAATTTCGGGTATGTGGGTGAGAAACGAATCTAAACCCTAAAAAATGTACTGTAAGGGATTACTTTAGATTCAAGAGATCAATCTGTAAAAATCCGGCCTAAACCAAGAAATGGTTGTTCCATATTTGCTTCCGTCACAAAGAGGAATATAAGGGTTGGTTTTAGGGAGGGAAACGAAGAGAGTGTTGAGACCAGAATAGTTGATCCTGAAAGAGTAGTTGTTTTGTGACTTGCATCAGAAAGTGGGAAGCTAACAGATGGGAAAGATAGCAAACATTTTCTGAGTGTTGTATGCTCCCGACCAGAACTTGTTGTTCGGTGGAAATAGGTAAGACCTATTTATACAAGTCGAAGTGAAACGTACTCTGGTCTCGTAAGAAATGGAAAACGGATGAGTAAATGGGAGGAGGTGGTAACCGATAACGCCTGGAATTGATGTTCCATAAAATAAAGTGTTTTACCATTACTCCCTGTATTTACTAACCGCCTCATCCTTATGACACTGTCTTGTAATGGGCGTAGTGTACGCCCCACGCTGTAAATCGCCAAACCAATACCCAATGAGCATCCCCCAGTTTGTGACATGTGTTGATGTCTCGATTGTTTTCATGGAAAACATGTATCATGTTGTTGTTGTTTAGCAAGTTGAGCTTGGGAGACTTGACGGCTCTGTGGTGACCTTCGACGGTCGAGATTTTGCATCTTGAGAAGAAGGGTAGCCGTTGATTATTGCAATCCTTCGTTTGGTAACCAATGGCATGAAAGCATGGCCGGCATGGCTTTAATATTGCCTAGTTTAGGCGTGGCCAAAAGCTAGGGTTTTAGAATTGTTTGGGCGCGAACAAAACTAGGGCTTGGCGTCGAGCCAAAAGGTTTCCATGCGTTAGCTGGTACCCTTGGACGGCTAATATCTGCGTCTAAGATGGAAATGTGGTCGTCGATTGTTGCAAGCCTACTTTTTGGAAGCCGTGAAGGGAAGGCCGGCATGGTATAGTTTAGGCGCAGCAAGGTGGCTAGAACGGCATGCCATTGGCACATATCGCATGGTCGGCATGCCTTGGCGCGGTTTAGGCGTAGCCAAAACTAGGGTTTTGGCGTTGGGCCAAAGGTTACCATGCGTTGGTTGGTGACCTTGGACGGTTAAGATTTGCATCTAAGATGGAAGGGTGGCCATTAATTGTCGCACGCCTTCGTTTTGGCAGCCGAAAGGGAAGGCCGGCATGGTATGGTTTAGGCGCGGAAAGGTGGCTGGCACGTCATGCCATTGGCACATGTGGCATGTTCGGCATGCCTTGGTGCAGTTTAGGCGTGGCCAAAACTAGGGTTTTGGCGTTGGGCCAAAGGTTACCATGCGTTGGCTGGCGACCTTGGACGGCTATAAGATGGGAGGGTGGCCGTTGATTGTCGCACGCCTTCGTTTTAGCAGCCGTAAAGGGAAGGCCGGCATGGTATGGTTTAGGCGCAGCAAGGTGGCTGGCATGGCATGCCATTGGCACATGTGGCATGGTCAGCATGCCTTGGCGCAGTTTAGGCGTGGCCAAAACTAGGGTTTTTCTGTTGGGCCAAAGGTTACCATGCGTTGGTTGGTGACCTTGGACGGCTAAGATTTGCATATAATATGGAAGGGTGACCGTTGATTGTCGCACGCCTTCGTTTTGGCAGCCGTGAGGGGAAGGCCGGCATGGTATGGTTTAGGCGCGGCAAGGTGGCTGGCACGGCATGCCATTGGCACATGTGGCATGGTCGGCATGCCTTGGCGCGGTTTAGGCGTGGTCAAAACTAGGGTTTTGGCATTGTGCCAAAGGTTACCATGCGTTGGTTGGTGACCTTGGACGGTTAAGATTTGCATCTAAGATGGAAGGGTGGCCATTGATTGTCGCACGCCTTCGTTTTGGCAGCCGTGAGTTGAAGGCTCGCAAGGTATGGTTTAGGCGCGGCAAGGTGGATGGCACGGCATGCCATTGGCACATGTGGCATGGTCGGCATGCCTTGGCGCGGTTTAGGCGTGGAAAAAACTAGGGTTTTGGTGTTGGGCCAAAGGTTACCATGCGTTGGTTGGTGACCTTGGACGGCTAATATTTGCATCTAAGATGGAAGGGTGGTCGTTGATTGTCGCACGCCTTCGTTTTTGCAACCGTAAAGGGAAGGCGGACATGGTATGGTTTAGGCACGGAAAGGTGGCTGACACGGCATGCCATTGGCACATGTAGCATGGTCGGCATGCCTTGGCGCGGTTTAGGCGTTAGGACAAAGGTTACCATGCGTTGGATGACGACCTTGGACGGCTAAAATTTGCATCTAAGATGGAAGGGTGGTCGTTGATTGTCGCACGCCTTCGTTTTGGCAGCCGTAAAGGGAAGGACGGCATGGTATGGTTTTGGCGCGGCAAGGTAGCTGGCACGGCAGGCCATTGGCACATGTGACATGGTCGGCATGCCTTGGCGCGGTTTAGGCGTGGCCAAAATTAGGGTTTTGGCGTTGGGCCAAAGGTTACCATACGTTGGCTGGCGACCTTGGACGGCTAAGATCTGCATCTCAGATGGAAGGGTGGCCGTTGATTGTTGCAACCCTTTGTTTTGGCAGCCAACGACATGTAGCGGGGACGGCATGGCTTTGGCATGGAATTGTGGCTGGCATGGTTTTCCATTGGCACGGTGGCGCGGCTGGCATGGTTGGCATGCCTTGGCGCGGAGGTTTGGATGGCACGGCATGCCATTGGCACATGTGGTGCGGCTGGCATGGTTGGCATGCCTTGGCGCGAAGACGTGGCTGACATGGTTTGGCATTGTTACGGTGGCGCGGATGGCATGGTTGGCATGCTTTGGCGCGGAGACGTGGATGGCATGGCTTGCCATTGGCACGGTGGTGCGGCTGGCATGGTTGGCATGCCTTGGCGCAGAGACGTGGCTGGCATGGTTTGTCATTGGCGCGGTGGTGTAAGAATTTAGGGTTTGGTGTACGAAGGTGATGTCGGTCAACACTGAGGGTTCTACCGTGGAACGTGACACATGTATATGTAAAAAAAAAAGGTACCTTGGGAATTATTACGTAGACGTGTTGAATGATTCAATAAATGCGCTAGTGGTCCTAGTGACGTCATGTCAGATGTAAGGTTTTATGATTTTAACCCTAAGCTAAAAACCACCATCAACAGTACCGTTGGTGGGAAACTATATAATTGTGGTTTATCTTGTGTTTTCGATTGATTTGATTGACTAATAGTGGTTGAACTTTGATTGCAACTAGTTTTTTTATGCTTGAGAATCTTCTCTTCTGATATAAGATTCACTCAAACTAGATCGAATTTTTGATAGGGATCTTTAGACTGTTGTTAGTGCTAAAGACGATCTTGTGATAATCCATTTTTAACAGACTCCATTTTGTGCGTGATTGATCACAAGAGATTCAAGTTGTTGTGTGCATGTGTTTATTGAAGATCTGATAAGATTTGAAGACAAAGAAGATATTAAAGATTCTGATTTGGGGTTCATAATATTTGGTGTGCACAATACTTGTTTCGGTATAAGAGGATCCAACAATAATCGGTTTATCCTTGTGGTAGATTGGATTGATTCGTTGTGTAGATCGGCATCAATACAATTCTTTGTGATTAAAAGTATTGATTGCAAAATCTTAACAATTACTTCGGTGATTGAACATAGTGATATGAGTCGGACAAAGGCTCTTCCGTTTATCTCAACATAAACTCCTTCGTCGGGTACAGATCTATCTTATGTTCAATCACCCAAAGGTAACCGATTAAGATTAAGCCACAACACCTTTAATCCGAAGAACCGTGTTGATGCCGATCTACTCAATTAATCAATCCAATCTACCACAAGGATAAACCGATTATTAATTGGATCCTCTTTTACCCAAATAAGTATTGTGCACACCAAAGATTATAAAACCCAAGTCAGATCTTCAGTATCTTCTTTGTCTTCAAATCTTCTTAAATCTTCAATAAAAACCTGCACACAATCACTTGAATATCTTGTGATCAATCACGCACAGAACGGAGTCTGTTAACAATGGATTATCACAAGATCGTCTTTAGAACTAACAACAGTCTAAAGATCCCTGTCGAAACTCTGAACTTGTTTGAGTGAATCTTATATCAGAAGAGAAGATTCTCAAGAATAAACAAAGTAGGTGCAATCAGATTTCAACCACTGTTAGTCAATCAAATCAATCGAAAACAAAGATAAACCGCAATTATCTAGTTTCCCACCAACAGGTCGCGCTAGAGCTTCTCAATCCCAAAGAAGACTTTAAAACGAGCTGTCGTAAGAGATTTCACCTAATTAGATTACTCTTCTCTCCGATAGGCGGATACACCAGTAACAAAGACAAAAGGGGAAGTCTGTTGTTACGAAGGATTAGTTTGTTAGAAAGGAAAACTTCGTGTATTTATAGACAAGGAAGTTTGGACACCAAGGAATTTCCAAAACCGAAAATATTCTCAAGATATTCATTAAAGCACAAATTCGGTTTCCATAATTCCTGGAAATGCTCTTTCCAAAAATAACAAATGAAATCTCTCGGAATATCTAATTAGTAAATGCACATTACTAATTCTCTAATTTCCCTACAAAGATAAATTAATAACCTTAATTAAAAGATTCTTAACTTACTTATGTTTCAATCCTGGGATTCTCTTCCCTTAGCCGTTAAGGAATATCTTTGAACAATTATAGAAATAAACATTCACAACATGTGTTCAAAGTTTTTCGACATCTTTACTTTGTAAGTTCTCTTTCACACTTACAACCTTGAAACCGATTTTCCACACTTCAAAACAAGTTTAGAATTGGTTCATCTGACTTTAAAGAACTATGTGATTGATCAACCCAACATTCAATCACAATCATGGGTTTACGGTTCTACCAAAACAAGTTTCGGTTTTACTTCCATGTGAGTACTACGCATAGTCACACTAGCTTCCCAAAGATTCGGTTGACTAGGTACTAAGATCAGTTCCCCACATATATATGGTATCTAAATTATATGTGTTGCACATTTCCATAGGATCGGTTCCCCTTTCTGCTATAAACCTTGCTGCACTCCATACAAGGATCGGTTCCCCTTGATGTATTGCACCCCTTACAAGGATCGGTTCCCTTTACCTTACTAGGATCCGTTCTCTTTCCCTTACAATAATTGGTTCCCTTTCCCTTACTAGGATCGGTTCCCTTTCCCCAAGGCAGACATAATCCGATCACAGCACAGGTGATTACTTAAGATTGATTTTACTAATAAAAGTTATACCAATACAAAAGTCAGGACTTTGTGAATAGTTCTACCAAGAACACAACAAGTTGTGAGCGGTTATACTCTATCACATATATTGGTTTTTCATAAGATATGCAATGAATAACAAAACCAATAACTCCTGGAAATTTCCTTTTCGGTTCACAAACAAGTTTATGAACTTACTTCCTTAGAACACATGTAAACATTGTTCCCTAGGATGAAATCCTCACCTCATACCTATACATAATCACAATAGCATTCAAATGATTATGTCTTATCTACAAAGTTTAATGGTTAAGCAATAAACCTCGTATTGTATTCCTTAATACTATGTCTATCTAGAGTTCATATATGCTTCACAGTTATGTTTTCAATATGAACGACTTGAAAGATACGTTAGGGAATGAAACAGTTCAAGTCAAATATCATTAACCTCAAGTGGAAGGATGATTGTTGTCGTTGTAGCTCCTTGCTTCTTCACATCTTCAAGACTTCGCAATACTTGCAATGTCTCATATCCTAATGTTTTCAAGATAACCTATACGAAGTTTAACTCTAGTACATAATCAAGCGACTCTTAACATGAGTTTTGATTCACTAAAATATGACAACCAAACTTGACATACCAATGCTTGGTGGGTTCAACCGAGCAATGCTCTAACAGACTCATAGGTAGGAAAAGTTTAATATTGAGGTATATTTGGGTACCCTCGCCTTTTCATTATATACCAAGTGTGTACCTTGTGGTCATTATCTTCTTGACTGTTCCTGTCTATATTAGAGCACGCAAGGTATTGTACTTATAGGTTGATACCGAAAAGATTGTTTTGTACTTGGTACCCTCGTCATTTCAATTGGTATCTAAGCAGGCAAACACGAAAAGATCTAACAATATGTGTTTGGTGCGATCCAACCTATAAGATATGAGTCTAAATAAAGGTAAAGGAAAACCTAAAAAGTGCCTAGTTAATGTATCTCAATATTTTGAGAATAATCCCTCAGAACAGTCAATCGATAATCAGTCCACCGCTCCTTCGTCAATATCAAGTACAAAGTCTCTCTCTGATAAATTCTTGACTAAGTATTTCTCTCACGACAAATGTAAGGATTTTCCAAAACAAAAGGAGCAAATTTCTTGTTCAGAATCTGTATGGGACCTATTCCAATAAATGGACTCGGAGATTCCTCGGCTCTATGACTCTACTTTGCGTGGAATATAAGGATTCTACCTTCTATTCTCATACAGAAGATTTTTCTAGTCCACATGATGTTTTATACAAAGTCAATCTGTGAACTAGGAAAAACAATCAATCGTTTGGAAGAGTTTTTAGAATTTTTAGTTTTACATCAAATCAGGAGTTGTGAATTAAGGCGACAAACACTTCGTTCTCAAAATAGTCTCACTGATTATTTAGAATAAAAATTGTCTTTGTATAAGGAAGTGAATCAGAAAACTTCAAAGTGTAAGAAACTTACACAGTCAATGAACATTTCACAAGAAGAGAACAAAATTCACCAAAATTTTTTTTACTGAATTGTATCAAGAATTATCTTTTGGTAAATCTCTAAGGAAACATCTTCATCAACAACTCGGCATCCTGAAAAGACACATGAATTGAATCAAAGATCTCTTTCGTCATAAGATTTCGGATGATAATATTGAGGAGTCGATCAAAATGAATCTTCCACGATGGGATCAGAAAAGCATCCCTGATACAACTTCTCATAACTATCGTTGTGTGGATGATGAATCTGGTGCTCAGACAAGATATACAAGGATTCAAGTTCAGATCCCTAAATACGAGAAAAATACTACTCCAGTAGTGCTTGGTGAGAAAGATTCATCTCATCCCAATACTAACTAAAAGTGTTGGAATGTGCATCCTTACAATGCCCGATCTTTTTGATGTAAAGAAGCACAAGAATCTGGGCATCTGGAATCCACTTAGTATTTCTTATTCAAAATAGAGAAAGTATACAATTTACTTAAGGATATATTAAAGTGTGTAAAATTTATCTTGCAATAAATTGTATAAACAAGATGATTTTCCGGTCAAAGATATTCATATCTCTATTATTTCTTTTAAAAGTGAATTCTTCTTCGAAAGAACTCATTTTTCCTTATGTCATCGTATTCAACTGTTTGAACATCTTTTAATTTGGTCAATTAAAAGGAGTAAAAGATTTTATTATCTTTACTGAGGATATGCACACATAAGAAACAAATTTATTTTTGGATCTGATCATGCTTATTTATATAAGGCTGGTACCTATGTTTGGTATGTGTTGAAATTCGTTGGTATTTGTACTCATCTCTTCTTTGAGAACTCATACTAAATATGCATCCTCAAACCAGTTATCAATCTAAACTCCTAAAATCCTTGAGCGAAAATATTTTGAGTGAAACTCCCAGCCTTGGTGATACTATCAAGAAATCTGTTTGTGAGAATAACGTTTGTGTATTTTACTTCTAATTATAATAAATCAATTATAATTGCGGAAATAGAAAAGTAAAAGACACAGAAATATTTTGTTAACGAGGAAATCGCAAATGCAGAAAAACCCCGGGACCTTGTCCAGAATTGAATACTCTCAGAATTAAGCCGTTATACAATATCTAAACCAACTTCGTATGGTTGAGACCAAGCAACTAAACCTATAGTTAACCTAGTTCCCTCAGTATCCCTGCGCCTCCAACTTGCAATAAGTCACGCACTTGGAACAATTCCTTTGGTTCGTATTCCAAACAGTAAAGGAACAACAAATCTGTTCGGTAACAACTCTTTTCAAACAACGTGATATGAGTTTGACAAAAGGTTCTTCCGTTTAACCAATAAACTCCTTTGTCGGGTTCTAGATAAATCTATTTAACAACTACCAAAGTATTTGTTTAGACTATGCAATCAATACTATGAATCACAAAGAAATGTATTGATGCCGATCTACGAAATTAATCAATCCAATCTATCAAAAGATAAACCGATTGTAGTTGTATCCCCAACCGATCAAGTTTTGTGCACACCAAAGATTGTGAACTCAAATAAGAAATCTTCTTTGTCTTCAAATCTTCTTAGATCTTCAATAAAAACCTGCACACAAACAACTTGAATATCTTGTCATATATCACGCACAGAACGAAGTCTGTTAACGATGGACTATCACTAGATGTATTTAGATCTATAAACAGTCTAAAGATCCCCCTCGATACTTCGATCTAGTTTGAGTGAACCTTATATCAGAAGAGAAGATTCTCAAGCATAAACAAACTAGGTGCAATCAAAATTCAACAACCGTTAGTCGATCAAATCAATTGAAAACTAATAATAAACTGCAATCATCAAGTTTCCCACCAATAGTACTCGTAGAGCTTCTAAATCCCAAAGAAGTATTTAAAACGAGCGTTCGTAATAGATTTCGCCTAATTAGGGTACTTTCCTCTCCAAATAGACGGCTCCACCAGTAACAACACAACTAGGTAGTTTTACTGGCTCTGAGGATTAGTTTGCTCGAAATGCAAACCTCAATATTTATAGACCAAGGAAGTTTGGACACCAAGGAATTTCCAAAACCGAATATTCTCAGAGATGTGCAATAAAGCCAAAATTGGTTTTCATAATTCCTGGAAATGATCTGTCCAAATATTGACCGAAATCTCAGTAGAAAATCTCAAATTAGTAAATGCACATTACCAATTTTTGTTTTCTAAAAATATGCATTTAATTGCTGGAAATTAAAAGCACATAAAATTAAAAAACTTAATTAAAAGATTCTCAATTTATTTCGATCCAGGGTTCTCCTTTAGTTATTAAGGAATATCTTTAAACAATAATAGATAAGAATTACTGCACATGTTCAAAAGGTGTTTTTATTGAAGATAAATAAATACAGTGGATTTGCAATGGATATTAGTGTTGCAGAACCCACTGTTTCATAGAAGTAGTTGCTGAAACATAATCATAAGTCTCTGAAAGTCTTTAGCCACCAAAACCGGAATTGACAGCTCTTGCATTCTCTGGTTCGCGACTGATTTCAACAGGTGTTTGTTCTTCAGCTTCTTCTTCTTCCTGCTAGTGATAAACTCGCCTGCAGTTTTCTGGTTCCCGACTAACTTCAACTGGTGTTTGTCCTTCAGATTATTTTTCTTCCTGCTGCTGGTGATAAACTCGCCTGCAACTTTTTATTCTCGACTCTGCAGCTTTCTGAATTTCTCCCAACTCGTTCCTACTCTCGATACCTCACCCCGGTACTTGAACAACTTAATATATATATATATTCAAACGGCTAAATTGTCTACCAAGATATCTTCTTTTCTTTTATTAAGAATCACCAGAATTATTTTATTTTTTCTTTACGAGTTCTGTAAGTTGGAAAAACTCTTTCCAAACTTAGACAGAGTCTGTGAGTTGGGAAAACTCTTTCCAAACTTAGACAGAGTCAAACAACATGTAATTGTCTTCTCTTGTTCCCACGTACCAACAGAATATCTCGATATTTCCTCTATTTGTTTCATCGAGACTTAATGTGAAACCTTCCTCCTTTTTTGCGTAAATAATTCCATTAGCATTCCCGAGTCAATATCAATCCAATTACTCGAATAAATTCGAGAAATACTCTCCTCTAAATCTTGCCGTAACTTCCAAAAAATCTCGAGGAACATTTCTTTCCCCATTTTATTTTCACGCGTAATCCAACCTCTTCTGCAATATACAAAATCTCTTCAATATGTAGAACATAATCCTAGCCGTCAATATAATTTCCAAAGTCTCACGGCCTCTCCATAACAACAACAGAAACTCGAGTTTTTTTCTTCCCCTATTTTTGCAGAAACTGAGAATTGATGCCTATTTTTCGAATGTGTGACACATACTAATCTTGTTTCTTCTTATCAAGTTAATTCCAACTGAATCCTATATAAAATCTCGTCTAAATTTTTTCCAAAAGAGTATGCAGTTAACTGGTTTTGATTCCCGCCAAAATGATAACTCAAACGATGAAGATGGGTTTCCCCCTAACCAAAGTAGGGGTTGAAACAGCGGGGGTCTAACAACCACACCCAATATTTCGCTTAGGAATATGTATGGACTAACTCCAATATACTTTCAAGAGATTCAACTAAACAGTCAGACTCAATCTTAAGAAAAGTATACTAAAGAGTTATATCTCAATTTCTCAATTCAATCTACGATCAAACAAATAGGAATTTGCGATCCCGATTGAATATAAGGAATAACTTGGAAGGTATCAAAAACTGAAAAGACGAGGGTACCCAAATACACCACAATCTTTAAAATATCCCCCTATAAGTCCTCTTACCGAAAGTGATTATCTATGGACAAATTCGAGACAATACGACAAATCGGTATTCACACTTTGTGTGATCGTCTATGGATACGAGATCGAGACAATACAACAATCAAAGTGTGATTACTTGGTACTAGGTTCGGACTAAACCAAACTCTATAGGATCACTATCAAGTAATACGGAATTAACGTTTGTTTAATTTACTTTAAATTATAATAACAACAATTATAATTGTGGAAAATAAAAGTAAATGATACAACAAGATTTTATTAACGAAGAAACCGCAAATGCATAAAAACCCTTGGACCTAGTCCATAATTTAATACTATCAGAACTAAGCCGCTATACAAAATCTAAACCAACTTCGTATAGTTGAGACCAAGCAACTAAACCAAGTTCAGTTAGATTCTTTAGTATCCCTGCGCTTCCGGCATTCAATAAGTGCACGCGCTGGAACAATTCCTTTGGATGTATTCCAAACATTAAAGGAACAACAAATACGTTTGGTAACAACTCTATTGATTCTTAAAGATAAATATATCTCAAGTCATATGCAAAGGCTCTTCCGTTTAATCTAATAAACTCCTTTGCCTGGTTAGATCAATCCAATATTCAATTACCTAAGTAATAAGATTCGGATTTGTAACAATCGAAATAGAACTTAAGATAACTATTAGGCGCTACCGATTTCACCCAACTAATCAATTGAATAAATCCGATTCTAGTTGGATCCCAGCCGATCAAGGTTTGTGATACACAAAGATATGAGAAACCAATAATAAATCTTCTTCGTCTTCAAATCTTCTTTAATCTTCAATTAAACCTGCACAACACCACTTGAATCTCTTGTGATCAATCACGCACAGAACGTAGTCTGTTAACAATGGATTCACAAGATGTCTTTAGATCTACAAACAGTTCTAAAGATCTAGTTGACACTTCGATCTAGTTTGAGTAAATCTTATATCAGAAGAGAAGATTCTCAAGAATAAACAAACTAGGTGCAGTCAAAGTTCAACAACCGTTAGTCAATGAAATAAATCGAAAACTAATAAACTTCAATTATCTATTTTCCCACCAACGGTACTCGTAGAGCTTCTTCATCCCACAAAAGTCTTTAAACGAGCGGTCGTAAGAGATTTCGCCTAATTAGGGTACTTTCCTCTCCGGATAGACGGCTCCACCAGAAACAACAAAAAGATGAAGTTTGCCTGTCTCTTAGGATAGTTTGCAAGAGATACAAACTTAGGTATTTATAGACCAAGGATGTTTGGACACCAAGGAATTTCCAAAACCGAATATTCTTAAGATATGCAATAAACGCCAAAAATTGGTTTTCATAATTCCTAGAAATGCTTTGTCCAATATTTCCGAAATTCCTCAATAGAAAATCCCCAATTAGTAAAAGCATATTACTAATTATTATTTTCTAGAGATATGCATTTATTTGCTGGTAATTAAAACATATAAAACTAACAACCTTAATTAAAAGATTCCTAATTTATTTGAGACCGGGATCTCCTTGAGTTATTAAAGAATATCTTTGAACAATAAAAAGTAAGATTTATTGTTCGTGTTCAAAGTATGTTGACATCTTTTCTGTGTAAATATTCTTTCATATTTTCAATCTTGGAATCGATTATGCCATTCTTCCAAACAAGTTCGAATTGGTTCATCTGTATTCCAAGACAACTATGTGATTGATCAATTATCAATTCACAATCATGGGTTTAATCGGTTCTACCAATCACATAGATCGGTTCTACCTTAATATGGTTTACTTTTTATTGAACACACAAGTTACCAGGACCGGTTTCATCAGTTACCAGGATCGATTACGTCAATTACCAGGACCGATTACCATATACTCATGGTATAGCTTGTGATCGGTTGCACAAGTTACTAGGATCGGTTACACCAATTACTAGGACCGGTTACACCAATTACAAGGATCGATTACACAATTATTTTGTGATCGGTCACACCAATTACTAGGAGCGGTCACACCAATTACAAATATCGATCATACCATCTCAGGTGATTACTTAAGATCGGTTTCACTAATTAATAAAAACTAGTCATACCAAATCATAAGTCAGGCACTGTGATTAATTATACCAAGATACATAATAAATTATGATCGGTCCTACTAACTCAACATATTGGTAATCCAAAGATATGCAATGAATAACAATACCAATAAGCCTGGCGATTTCCCTTTTGATTCATAAAACAAGTTCATGAATGTACTTCCTTTAAACAAATGTAAACATTGTTTCCTACGATGAAATCTTCACCTTTACCCATACACGTAATCACAATAGCATTCATACGATTATGTCGATGTCATATATACGAAGTTCAAAAGATAAGCGTTATACTTTGTATTCTAATTCATTAACACTATGATCATGTGACCATGTCTCACTACTAGAGTATAATCATTCACAGCTTCGCAGTTATGTTTTCAATATAGCACGACTTGAAAGATACGTTAGGAATTAAATAGTTCAAGTCAATATTACTAACCTCAAGAGGAAAGATGATGTCGTCGTTGTAGCTCGTTACTTCTTCAAATTCTTCAGGTCTTCGAGTAATACTTGTATGTCTCATAATCCTAGACTTTGTAGTCTAACCTATACGAATTTGTCTCTGGTACATAATAAAGTGACTCTTAGATGAGTTTTGATTCACTAAAATATGACAACTAAACTTGACATACCAACGCTTTGTGGCTTCAACCGATCTATGCTCTAACAATCTCCCAATTTGTCAATTTTAGTGACAAAACACTTAATACATATGGATAAACAAATTACAAGAATTCATTACACATACGCTTGATTCCAAGTTTCAACAACGCAATAACCTGCACATATTCAATTAATAAATGTCGTTGTTGACATTTGAATAACAAAGCTAATACTCCCCCTAAAAATGAGTGAAAAAGCGGGGGTCTAACAACCACACCTAATATTTCGTTTGGAAATCTGAATAGACAAACTCCAATATACTTTCAAGAGAATCAACTAGACAGTCAAACTCAATCTAGAGAAAAGTATATTAAAGAGTTTATATCTCAATCTCTTTAATTCAATCCGCAATCAGCAAATAGGAATTTGCGAGCCCGATTGGATATAAGAAAAATAGCTTGAACGGTACCAAAGACCAATGTTCAAGGATCAATCAGTTTCAATCAACAACCAAAGGTTGGATTTACCAATTGATCAATTCAACGCACAACCTGTGATATTTTAATTATGTAACAAAATATAATGCGGAAAAGAAATAACACAGACACCAGAATTTTGTTAACGAGGAAAACCGCAAATGCATAAAAACCTCGGGACCTAGTACAGCTTTGAACACCATATTGTATTAAGCCACTACAGACACTATCCTACTATCAATGAACTTCGGACTGGAATGTAGTTGAGCCCTAATCAGTCTCACACTGATCAAGGTACAGTTGCGCTCCTTACGTATCTGAACCCCAGCAGGATTCTACGCAATTGATTCCCTTAGCTGATATCACCCATAACCAAGAGTTGCTACGACCCAAAGTCGAAGACTTGATAAGCAAATTTGTCTCACACAGAAAAGTATATTGGAATAGATAAATATGTCTCCCACAGAAATACCTACGAGTTTTGTTCCGTATTTTGATAAATAAAGGTACACATGAACCAATTGATAAACCGGACTTATATTCCCGAAGAACATCCTAGTATTATCAATCACCTTATAACAATCTTAATTGTATGGTAGCGAAACAAGATATTGTGGAATCACAAACGATGAGACGAAGATGTTTGTGACTACTTTTAATCTTACCTATCGTAGATAAATCTCAAGCAAATCTAAGCAAAGATAATACTCAATCACGATAGTAAAAGTAAGATCAGAACACACAACTACAGAGAAAATAGGTTGGTTTGGCTTCACATTCCCAATGAAGTCTTCAAGTCGTTAACCTACAGGGTTTCGTGAAAAACCTAAGATTAAAGGAGAATCAACTCTGGTCGCAACTAGTATCACACATGAGGTGTGGGGATTAGGTTTCCTAGTTGCTAGAGTTCTCTTTTATATAGTTTTAAAATCAAAGTTTGCAATCAATGTTACCTTGGTAACAAAGCATTCAATATTCACCGTTAGATGAAAACCAGATTAGATTCAAGATAATATCTTTCAACCATTAGATCGAACTTAGCTTGTTATACACAAATAAAACGTACCCTCGTTTAGGTTTATGTAACCGTACCTAAACGTGTACACCATACTGGCTCAACAGTAGTTAACCGAGGTTAGCTATATGAACACTCTCATATAAACCTTATTCATCTTAACCATAACTAGTTCAAATGACAAATGAAACTAGTTAAAGAGTTGTTCAATTGCTATATTCTCATAGAAATATACAAGAACACAATTGAAGCAAAATTGGTTTGATTCACTCGAATCAATTCATGAACATTATAGCCACTGTTTGCAAAGAATGCATTCCTTATTATATAAGTGTATTTGTTCATGTCACAACCGATTTTAGAACTTTAACCACTCAAGTATGCAAACGGGTACGCATACTTGAATAGACGGACCAAGTTTAGTTTTCGCCAGTATGCGAACGGGTATGCATACCTCCAAACCCAGCAGAATTTTCCGGATATGAACCTTATGCCAGTATGCATACGGGTACGCGCACTTAGGTTCCCGGACTTCTCAAACCAATAGGTACGCGTACGGGTATGCATACTATGGTTCCCGTACATGGATCACATATACGCAAGAGTGCATAACATGTATATAATCCAATTTTGGTTAAGTATTCTAAACTCTATTTCAATCATTGAAACTTTCTTAGAGGATGACAATATCCGTTTTCACATACTATTAGCATCAAATAAATTTTCAAGTTATTGAAATAATCATTGTTAGAGCATTGCTCGGTCGAACTCGCATGCGTTGTTATCTCAAGAATGTTTGTCAATGTTAGTCTAACGGACAGATAAATTCTCCCTCTAACGGGTTGGATTTCAACCCGTCCAGAAGGGGGAAGCTCCCTGTACGTCGCTCGGAAAAAAAAAAAAAAGATCGGTAAACAAAATGTAAGCTAGATAACATTTCTGGACTAGTCTAGTTTGGTCCGAAGAATTAGAAAATTTAGAAGTCCATTGACATTTCTAGCAACTTAAATGTGGAAGCATGTATACAGATAAAGGGTTAGATCATAAAAATTAAAATAGGACTTGTACAAATGGGATCATTTATTTTAAACATTTAAAACAGGCATTCAAGACATTGGCATTACTAATATAGTTGCGAAAATATGAAAATGCACAAGTGAAAG
This sequence comes from Papaver somniferum, assembly GCF_003573695.1. Taxonomy (NCBI): domain Eukaryota; kingdom Viridiplantae; phylum Streptophyta; class Magnoliopsida; order Ranunculales; family Papaveraceae; genus Papaver; species Papaver somniferum. The sequence continues at coordinate 47,078,550 of NC_039363.1, forward strand.
TTCAAACAGATTGTAATAGTATATATAAAATGACCTGCAATATGTATTCAAATCGATAAAAATTGAGATCCGAATAAGAATCCCACCGCTAGTCTTACTTAATTACTAGAAGAAAAACATGTAAAGAGGAAACATACTACGCAGATCACTTCGAAAATTTAGGCAAAGTTAATGTACACAGTGCACCTCTTTTTAACGAGATACATGAGACGAAAACAAGTTCCAAAGGAAAGTGACCTGTACATACCAAGGCTTGTGAATACATTAACGTAAATCTGCACTTTCTAAAAATCCAAAATCAAAGAAATTAATCTAATTAAGTCAAAATAGTCCTAAACATAAAGCAAACAAGTAACTGACATCCATTCTATTCTAATAACAGTTCAAAACATAATTGAATACTCATAGAAAGAAAATGAGGATCCAAAAGATGGTAATCATACACATTTAAGGTGAGTTACGTTTTACATTGAATTTAAGCAGAAGAGAGACCTGCCAGAACAGTTTTATATACATATGAAGCAAAATGCGGCAAAATTCCATATTCGTTAACATCGATATAAAACTATCCAGCCACCAAAATCCCCATATTTATATGTACAAAAAAATATAGCAAAAACATGGTTCATAAGCAACATAAGACTACCCCAAATCCATTCCTATGATATACATATTATGAACAACAAAATACTAACTTTTCACATGCTAAAAGCCTGTCGTGAACCCTGCCCGGCTTCCTACTGCAAGCTCCTCTCGTACTCTGTGGAAAACAAAACTAAAAGGGATCAGCCACAACCCAGTAAGAGTTATAGCGAACGACAAAAATGTAGTGCCTGCACGAAATATAAACGAATGGACTAGAGCAGCAGCTAAAATGATGTATAAAACAAAAAACATTATGCAATTGAAATTTCATAAAGAAACATAGTGCTACAAATCGAGTTACTCTACTATTCCTTTGGCCAGTGCCAATGTTAAGGTAATTCTGGATACCAACCACCGTTATCGCTAACGGTTTTCCGGGTTGCCACTCGTAAGCGGGGGCCCAGTGGACCTGACATTCCTAAAATAGAGCCATCTGGTTTCCTATTATGCTTGTCCATAAAGAGGAAAACTCATAACAACACTGCAGCAAGTATTTGTATTTCACAAAAGCAAGTAAATCATCCGATCAATTGTATACAGTGGATCATTTCGCAAAATTTGACAAGAACACAAACATTAAGGAACAAGTTGGTAATTCATAAGAAAACAAATGCTAGTGCAACGAATCACCAATGATGCAATCCAAATATTTTGGCTAAATGAATTAAAGAGCATTATTAACAAAACCAAAATGCTGGTGTAGTGGATTTAATGTATAAAAGAATACTTGCTCAGAATTTTGGGAATCCAAATGAACCGAGTCACATCCAATTACCAAAGGGGTGAACGCCAAGATAAAAATCAAAATATCCAAATTAGATGAGACAAAAGACTAAACAGGTACCCGACTTTTTTTAAGTTTGTTTTAAAAATCCAAGTCCTCAGACAAATAAACTAATTTAAAGCATAAAAAGCTACAAGTGCTATTTCCATTATAAAGAGAACTCTATGCTTAAAATGAAAGAGACATCAAGTGCAGTAAGGAAAATCACCTCAAAAGAGAGACCATAATATTCATTTATTTTGAAAGAATGAAGTTTTTAGTTCAATTTTTCAGGTACCTGCTGAGTTTCAAAATGAGTTTGAAAATACAGAGTTCACTGCGTCATTTTATCAGACAAGTCGTGGCTAGTATGGAAATTCAGTGCAAGGCTTGATTTAAGACGGAAAACAAAGCTTAAATAGCTGCATAGCATTTTAAATCTCAATAAAACCATTTATAACATTTGAAAATTTTTCAGAATGAATCGACGGTAAAAATCTGCATGCCCTAGGAATGACCTAATATCTTTTACGGTTTTTAGGACCTGTAAAGTCTTAATAAGGTCAACTTTGGATTTGTCTACCTCTATACCCTTTAAAGAGACGATGTGCCCTAACACAATTCCTGATTTAACCATGAAATGGCATTTTTCCCAATTAAGCACTAAATTTTTTTTCCTTACAACTAGTCAACATTGATGTCAAATGATGCAAGCACTCATCGAAAGATGAACCAAACACTGAAAAATCATCCATAAAGACCTCTAAGAACCGTTCTACCATATCAGAAAATATGCTCATCATACAACGCTGAAAAGTTACAGGGGCATTACATAGCCCGAAAGGCATGCCTCTATACACGAAGGTACCAAAAGGACAAGTAAAAGTGGTTTTCTCTTGGTCTTCTGGGGCAATAACGATCTGATTATATCCGGAGTAGCCATCTAAGAAGCAATAATGACTATGTCCAGCTAACCTCTCTAGCATTTGGTCGATAAAAGGAAGGGGAAAGTGATCCTTCCTTGTGACCTTGTTCAATTTCCCATAGTCAATACAGACATGTCATCCCGTGGTCACACGGGTTGGGATTAACTCATTATTATCATTCTGGACTACAGTGATACCTGATTTCTTGGGGACAACCTGAACGGGGCTAACCCACTTAATGTATGAAATTGGGTAGATAATACCCGCATCTAACAACTTAAGCACCTCTTTTTGAACTACCTCTTTCATGTTAGGGTTCAGTCGACGTTGCATCTCCCTATAAGGTTTGGAGTCTTCCTCTAAATGAATCTGATGCATACACACCGTAGGACTTATACCCTTAATGTCTGATATAGTCCACCCTAAAGCTTCCTTATTGTCTTGAAGTACATTTACTAGCCTACTTTCCTGATCACTATCCAAATCGGAAGCTACAATCACAGGTAAAGTCTCAGATGGGCCTAAAAACACATACTTTAGAGTATCGGGTAGTGGTCTAAGGTCCAACTTCGGGGGCTTTTCTAAAGAAGGAATTAGAGTAGTCTTAGAAACTGGTAATGGTTCGAACCTAGCTTTCCATCTATCAGTGTCTAACACGGGGATATAATCTAATAGAGCATTCACCTGTTCAATAGTGCTATCATCGTCAAAATCTAAACCAAAATGGGATAGACAACTTTCTAATGGGTCTTCAGACAAAATGTTTGGTAATGAATCCTGAACTAAGGCTTCTATCATGTTCACCTCTTCAACACATGTGTCATCTACCTCATGAGGTTGCTTACTTACATTAAAAATTTTCATCTCCATAGTCATATTACCAAAAGATAAACTCATCACACCATTTAGACAGTTAATGATCGCATTAGACGTAGCTAAAAATGGGCGACCTAAAATCACAGGTATCTGGTTCTCTGGGTTAGGGACATGTTGGGTATCTAGGACCACGAAATCCACTGGATAAATAAACTTGTCGACCTCAATAAGAACATCCTCGATAACACCTCGAGGGATTTTAACAAACCTATCAGCTAACTGCAGTGTCATCTGAGTAGGTTTCATTTCACCAAGTCCTAGCTGTAAGTATACATGGAATGGCAGTAAGTTCACACTGGCTCCTAAGTCAAGTAAAACTTTTTCTACCTGGAAGTTACCTATTGTGCAAGCAATGGTAGGAGAACCTGTGTATTTATACTTTGGAGTTGTGGTGTTCTGAATGATTGAACTTACGTGGCTAGCTAAAAAGGCTTTCTTATGGACGCTAAGTTTTCGATTTCGGGTACACATATCCTTAAGGAACTTGGCATAAGAAGGAATTTTCCTAATTGCATCTGATAAAGGAAGGTTTATGGTAACTTGCTTAAAAACCTCCAATATGTCATTAAAGTTCGACTCCTTTTTTGTTGATATTAATAGTTGGGGAAATGGGGCTATAGGCATAAGAATTACTAAACTGACCTTGACTCTGGCCCTTAGACCGCGAAAGGTTTGGATGGTTTCTCCAACCAGGATTATAGGTTTCTGAATATGGGTCAATCTTTTGACGGTTATCAAATCTAGTGTTATTATAAAGAGCATTGGCTTGTTCTTCAATATTCTGGCCTTCCCAAAAAGGCTCCACTCTACCACTAGTTTGGTCCACTTCTAAAGCTTCTAACCTTTTTTCTATAGCACCAATTTTGGCATCTGATTCATAGCCTCCTTCTACCCTATTAACGTTTCCTCTACTTAAAAGAATTGTTTTCTGGGGTGCCCTACTATTTTCCCATTGCTGGGTTTTTTCGGCGACTTCATTAAAAAATTCCATCGCCGCATCAACAGTTTGGTTTTCAAATCCACCAGTGCATAGAGACTCAACCATGGTCGTTGTGGAATAATCTAAACCCTCATAAAGGATCTGAACTAGCCAATCCTTTTCTAAACCATGATGAGGACACTGGGATAATAAATCATTGAACCTTTCCAAATACCTATATAAAGATTCTCCCTCTTGTTGTGAAAATGTGCATATTTGCGTCCTAATAGAGGATGTTTTGTGTCTAGGGAAAAACTTATTGAAAAAGGAAGATGTAAGTTGTTCATATGTCTCAATTGACTCGGAGTCCAAACTATATAGCCACGACTTGTCCTTATCTTTCAGGGGAAATGGGAATAACCTAAGTTTCAAAGCATCATCATCTAAGCCTCTAATTTTTAGAGTACTACAAATTTCCTCAAAATCCCTAACATGGTAATAGGGGTTTTCATTTTCTTTCCCTAAAAAGATTGGGATCATCTGTAAGGTCCCAGGTTTCAGTTCATAGGGTGCCTCCGTTTCAGCTAACTTAATACACGAAGGACGAGTAGTCCTAGTCGGATTCAACAAAGCTTTTAAAGTTTTAGGGATTGTCTCCTCAAGCAGACGTTCAAAAACGGACTCTTCAAAAATCGTACATTCTAAATTGAGGTAATCAAGACGTTTAGAACTACTAGGTTTCTCTTTAACAAATCTACCTAGGGCGTCTCTTTTACGTTCAGGCATGCAAAAAAAATAAGGAAGGGGATTCTATTCAATCACAAAACAAGGCTGACTCAACCAAATCAAACCTATTGATTTCTAGCAAAAAAAAAGCATGATGGCTCCACTTAGATTGTTTCTAGACCATCTTCTAATCCTTCGAAAGGGAATTCGTTACAATTTAAGCAAACCCCTTTAGAATCATTCCGAGTTAAAGTAAGTTGAATAGAGGCGAGGGAAGATCGGTGGAGCTTTGATACCCAAGGCCTCACCGGTATTACAAGGCGGCGCAGTCACGCATTCAACTTACAGAAACCATCAAGAACTTCGAAGTATGCTTAAAAGAGTAACCAATATTTTTCGAATGACTTTTTCTCCAGGTCAAAAAGTTCTTCTGTATGACACTCGTTTTCATCTATTCCCCGGGAAGTTGCGTTCTCGGTCGGTCCTTTTGTGGTCCGTACTGTTTTTCCTCATGGCGTTGTTGAGATTGAGACACCATATGGTAGTAGTTCTTCAAAGGTTAACGGTCAGAGATTGAAGCCCTTTTTAGAACCTTTTCCTACATGTGATGTTGAGGAGGTCTCTCTGGAGGACCCTGTTTACCTTGATTGACCATCGAGGCGGTTTGCATGTTGTATATTATTTTTAGGTTTTTGGTTACACTTCACCCAGTTACTATCCTTCCGACTTCTCTCTTTACTATTTCCTCATGTTATTTATACTTTTGATAATGTTCTTTCACTAGAAACATTGAGGACAATGTTAGATTTAAGTTTGGGGGTGGGGTAGAAACTTTTTGTTGCCTTTTTGTTACAATAAATAAACTCCAGAGCCTAGAAATTTATGCCTATTAAGGATGTCACTAACCAATCTAAGTGGATGGAAGCATTTTGATTGTAGGAGTTGAGGAACCAATCTGACTAGATGGCAACATCTAAAGAGTCTATTCATAAAAGCACAGAGCTCAGGTGTTAGAAATAACATGATAGTTTCACCATATCTCGTTGAGTCCTTTTCACTTCTGTTTATATTTTGTTTTGTTTTTAAACTATATTTCTCTAAGTGATTAGGTGGGGCTCACGATTCAAGTTGTTACCAATGCTAGGATGAATCAGAGTGATTGAGATACAAAAAAAAAAATCTGGGACCAGACCATCAGACCAACCGGAATAAATTCAATAAATTCGACCACTGGTACCCTTGTATATTCCAGTGTGTTGACCTAGAGTTAGGATTATCAATCACTGGTTCCCTTGTATATGCCAGTGTGTTGATATTAGTCAGACTAGTATCTCAGTCCATTAGGATAGGTTCATTTTAGCGGAGGCCTTCAGACAGATATGAGAAACACCGTTCACCTAGTAAACATCAAAACCATCTATGTTTTTCTATATCCATCTTCTTGATCTATCCATGTGATTAGTTTTGACTCCGGATATTGATGTCCATAGTGTGACTATCTGAGTAGAGCTCTGTCACTTATATATGAATTTTAGTATGCTTGAGTGCAAAATTGTGTACAACAATTGGAATTTCGCATCAGGGTACTTCCTCCTGTAGTCAATAAGTATGCCAACCAAGGAGATTCTTTAGTGCCTTCCAAGGTTCTGCGTAGATAGCTAGGATCTGGAGTAAAGGTTTTGTGGGTATACCTCTGGTAAGCCTTCCAGAGACTATAACTCGGCCACTAGGGACACCTAGGGGTTTAAAGGATTATTGCATACGCTAAATGCAATGGACGATGCCTGCAATATTGAGTTAGGATTTTATTTTCTAGATTTGATTTTCTCGAGGACTAGCAAATAATAAGTTTGGGGGTATTTAATAGACGCATTTATGTGTCTATTTTGTTCTCAATTATGTATATTGTTAGTGCTCGATTTTGTATTTATTTTGGCTTTTTATGTCTTTGTAGGTGTTTTTGGAAAAATAAGATTTTGCGGCGAAATTGGCTCGAAAAGTGTTTTTTGCGTTCATGAGAGGACATTTGCTATTCGGACCCTCACTTTGGATAAGGGGTAACCTAATTACTAAGGAGCATCCCATTTCCAGGCAGCTGCTAATCGCACCCCTACTCTGGATAGGGGTTTACCATCTTCTTCATTTGAAAAAAAACAAGAATTGGCGGGAAACAAAACCAGTTACGGGAGATTTTAGGGTTCAATCTCTGGGCAACTTCCGAAGAGATTCAATCGGAGAAATTCGTTGGTACGTACTTGATAGACGCATTTATGTGTCTATTTTGATCTCAATTATGTGTATTGTTAGTGCTCTATTTTATACTTATTTGATTATTTTATGTTTTTGTAGGTGTTTTTGGAGAAATAAGTTTTCTGGGAAAATTGGCTCAAAAAGCGGTATTTACGCTCGTGGGAGAAAATCACTATTCGGACTCTCAGTTTGGCTAAGGGGCACCTCATTTGCTAAGGGGTATCCATTTGCTATTTGCACCCCATTTCTGTTAGGGGGACTCCACCTTCTTTACGTGAGAAATGAAATTTGACGGGAAATGTCACGTTCAAAAGATATGTTCATCTACGTACACTCCTGAAAGGATTTGGGCTATTTTTCGTCGCATATTCTCATTGACTTGACTATATGGACTTACCACACCGAATCAAGGTTGGTAAAGTATTAGTTCACATAAACAGGGGAAGAAATTTACGCAGAACAAAACAGGGACACAAAGAATCACGAGTTACTGGTAGGAGGAGATTTTCGAGGCATTTCGTTAGGTTAATGTTCTTATCACATAAACAACATGCGTACGTGTTTTGGAACCAAATGGAAGAAAGAAATCTCGTTATATTTGGCGATTTCAGTTAAACAGGGAACAAGGGATAGTCTCGGATTTTCTGGTGGCTTAGAAGGAAGTAACGTGCAAGATAAAGGAGAGATTGTCGTTAGATTTATTCGGAAAGATTTGGAAAGTGTTTGACTACTACAGAATCCACGTAATAGAAGAATTAAACAAGGAAAATACCTTAGCTTTCTGAGTAAGAAAATAAAAAGAGAAACCAGAGATTTAACGAAGATATTGTTGGCCCTGTTTGTATAAATAGGGTGGCCGAGGTTCGTCGAGGAGTTTTGGGGGGGGGGGGGGGGGGGGCTTTACGTAGTTTAGAGGAGGCTCTGGTACGAAGAAATCACGCTGCAGAGAAAGTTGCAGCAGCAGGAGGAAGAAGACGAAGCTGAAGAAACATTGGACGACCCAAGTCAGTCGCAGAAAAGTGTGGTTTATCCACGACACACATAGTATCGTTCCCAGTAGTCTTACATCTTCTGTATCGTTAGTAACAGTCGATCTGCCACGCATATAAACGTTGCAATTGATCTGTTTTGGTGATTTTCCTTGTACTTCCATCTTTAAACACTCTTTGAGCCATGTTTCTATCTTTTGAGAGTTTGTACGACATCATGAGCTAAACCCCAACACTGGGATGACGGAGGAAGCCATTTTTCATGCGTATGGTAGTTATATTTAATTCTTTCATGAACTTTTGCAAGGATTATTAATTGTTTTATGGTTTTTATTGAACAGTTGTGATTTCAATTGATGGATTATACTTAGGTTAAGTATTTTGATATACCATGCTTCAGATTTACAGTCGTTGCTTTTCAAAAAAATCTACCTTGGCAAAGAAACAGAGTCAATATTCTATTTGATCTATAATTGTCTAGAATAACTATATGAATCACATGAATGGATTTATTGGTGGAATCCTGAGTCCCAGTCTCTTGTAACATTAAGTGAAACCAAAATTAAGTCTGAAATCAAATCTTTACAAGTCTTTGAACGAACTTCTACTTATCACTTTCAAAACTACATCAATTTTTGGCGCCGCCGACGCGGATTTGTATTTAGATTTGTTTTAGGTTTATTTTTATTATTTTTTGTTTTACGCGTTTTGGTATTTTTCGATTCTTTTCAGATTTAGAGAGAAGCTACAAGGAAAGAAAAATTGCTATAAAAGGAAAGCATCGCCAAAGAAGGAAAGAAAAGAGGAATCCGAAAGGAGTGAAGAAGAAGATTTTGTATATAGTTATTTTGTTTATTTTTAGAAACTGTAAATAGGATTTTATTTTTGCAATTTTTCTTTTCCTTTTTGGACATTTTTATTTTTGGACTGGACATTATTATTATTTTGAAACCCTAAGGAAGGGTTAAAAATTAAATATAAATTGTTTGCAGGGAAGGACGACAGCTACGATACTGTCTCGGCCCCTCGGGTTCGTACACTGACATTGGAATCGGTGGCCTGATTCGACTTCAACGGTTCAGCTCCCGTCTGGTACGGGAGGTAAGACTCTATCCACCCACGAATCCCCTGTCAGTGGGTTTTATTTTGTGACACTCACACCATTGCAGTAGAATGTCGAACTGGTATTAGAATAGCCAATACAACGAATATCCGACTGAGTTTCAAAATGGACGTTACTACTTTGACCATAGTGTGAATAGTGGTTGGGAACATCATCCTTTTGAAGATTATGGTCCATACCATGGTGAGCCCAATTACTATCCACATACGCACCGGTCATATGAGCAAAATTCTTATATTTCCCTTTAGAAGAGTCTCTCAGGAAATTAGAAGAGTCGACACGTAGGATAGCGGAGATGAATAACTTAGTTTATGACGAAAGAAAACTTTCTATAGAGGAATCCCTCAAGCTGATAGCTGAGACGGACGAAAGAATTGCTCGAAATAATCTTAATTTTCAATACAGTGTCTCCAATAATACCCTTGAAAATGAGGATAGTTATTTGCATAAACAGGATGACGAGGATATAATTGGTAACACTACTTGTTGTTTAGATGGGTTCAACCATTTTCATGTTATTATAATGATTATGATGAGGATAGTGTTGATGAAGAATTTGAAATAAATAGGCATAGTGATCAAGAATTTGCTGCTCCAACTGAGCTTAATAATATTATTATTTTTAGTTCAAATCCAAATAATTTTAATAATTATTCACTTATTCAAAAGGACGAGGATTTGACTAGAGATAACCTTGTTTTAGACGATGTAGTATTTTCTTTTGATTACGAAGCTAATAATTGTTTAGAGGAACGAGTATATTTTGAGTCTAGCGATTTAGAAACAATAGACTTAGAAAAAGAAAATGAACTCGTCGAGATGAGTAAGGATGTACCCTACTTAGAAGAATCAATTGACCATTTTCATGAATTAGATGACCTTGAAATTAGGGAAATTGTGACTAGTCTTTCTAGAGACACTGAAAACTCTAAGTTTGGGGGTGATTATCATTCTCCATGTGATTTAACTCTTAGAAAGGTCCCTCACTTGGGACTTGACATATATGCCTCAACCATTTTACAAGATTATCTTCATACACGTTTTCCTGAACCTAGTGATGTCCACAAGAAATTTCAGTTATTAGAAACCCATCCTCTGGTTGATGTGGTTTACCCAGGCTATGATACCCATATTGACTTTGTTTTCCTACCAAATGTGGGAATGTTTGATTTTCAAATGAGTTGAATATTAAGTTTTGAGACTCAACCTAATTACTTTAGGAGATTAGGGTCGACATACTTGTTTAAGGAAGATCACCACTCTCATTGTGGTCAGCTGTGTAAGTCAAATCTGATTGACTTAGAGGATCCTCAATTATTCAGGTTATTATTATGTGCTTCTAAGTTTTTATTTGAGTTTTTCCAGACTCTAGAACTTGAACATTTGGATCTAACCTATGAGGAAACGCAACCCATGAAAATATTTTATTTGGACCCAGTTATAGATCCTTAACATGAACCACAACTAGATGTAGTTGTCTTAAACAGGAAACTAGACAAGGGTGTGCTTTATTTGTTCATTTTTTTGGCATGTTGCAGAATCCTTTTACTTGTGATAGCTCTATTTGATTTTGATGACCCACAGATATTTCGACTATTATTTTATGATTTTATGAGGTGACTAATCCTTTCTTAGTCTGGCTGAAGACTTTAAACTTAGCACTTCTTGGGAGGTAACCCAATACTCAAACGACACGGTAATATCTTTCCTTATCTCTTTTGCTTCAAATGGTAACAATTTCTCCTTGTTCATGCTTTTAATTTCACCTTTGGAACATTGAGGACAATGTTAGATTTAAGTTTGGGGGTGGGGTAGAAACTTTTTGTTGCCTTTTTGTTACAATAAATAAACTCCATAGCCTAGAAATTTATGCCTATTAAGGATGGCACTAACCAATCTAAGTGTATGGAAGCATTTTGATTGTAGGAGTTGAGGAACCAATCTGACTAGATGTAAACATCTAAAGAGTCTATTCATAAAAGCACAGAGCTCAGGTGTTAGAAATAACATGATAGTTTCACCATATCTCGTTGAGTCCTTTTCACTTCTGTTTATATTTTGTTTTGTTTTTAAACTATATTTCTCTAAGTGATTAGGTGGGGCTCACGATTCAAGTTGTTACCAATGCTAGGGTGAATCAGAGTGATTGAGATAAAAAAAAAAAAAAATCTGGGACCAGACCATCAGACCAACCGGAATAAATTCAATAAATTCGACTACTGGTACCCTTGTATATGCCAGTGTGTTGACCTAGAGTTAGGATTATCAATCACTGGTTCCCTTGTATATGCTAGTGTGTTGATATTAGTCACACTAGTATCTCGGTCCATTAGGATAGGTTCATTTTAGCGGAGGCCTTCAGACAGATTTGAGAAACACAGTTCACCTAGTAAACATCAAAACCATCTATGTTTTTCTATATCCATCTTCTTGATCTATCCATGTGATTAGTTTTGACTCCGGATATTGATGTCCATAATGCGACTATCTGAGTAGAGCTATGTCACTTATATATGAATTTTAGTATGCTTGAGTGCAAAATTGTGTACAACAATTGGAATTTCGCATCAGGGTACTTCCTCCTGTAGTCAATAAGTATGCCAACCAAGGAGATTCTTTAGTGCCTCCCAAGGTTTTGTGTAGATAGCTAGGGTCTGAGAGTAAAGGTTTTGTGGGTATATCTCTGGTAAGCCCTCCGGAGACAACACTCCGCCACTAGGGACACCTAGGGGTTTAAAGGCTTGTTTCATACGCTAAATGCAACCGACGATGCCTGCGACAGTGAGTTAGGATTTTATTTATTTCAGTTTTGCTCGAGGACTAGCAAATAATAAGTTTGGGGGTATTTGATAGACGCATTGATGTGTCTATTTTAATCTCAATTATGTGTATTATTAGTGCTCCATTTTATACTTATTTGATTATTTTATGTTTTTGTAGGTGTTTTTGGAGAAATAAGTTTTTCTGAAAAAATTGGCTCAAAAAGCGGTATTTGCGCTCGTGGGAGAAAATTACTATTCGGACTCTCAGTTTGGCTAAGGGGCACCTCATTTGCTAAGGGGTATCCATTTTCTATTTGCACCCCATTTCTGTTAGGGGGACTCCACCTTCTTTACGTGAGAAATGAAATTTGGCGGGAAATGTCACGTTCAAAAGATATGTTCATATGCGCACACTCCTGAATCGGATTTGGGATATTTTTCGTCGCAGATTCTCATTGGGCTTGACTATATGGACTTACCACACCAAATCAAGGTTGGTAAAGTATTAGTTCACATAAACAGGGGAAGAAATTTACACAGAACAAAACAGGGACACAAAGAATCACGAGTTACTGGTAGGAGGAGATTTTCGAGGGATTTCGTTAGGTTAATGTTCTTATCACATAAACAACATGCGTACGTGTTTGGGAACCAAATGGAAGAAAGAAATATCATTATATTTGGCGATTTCAGTTAAACAGGGAACGAGGGATAGTCTCGGATTTTCTGGTGGTTTAGAAGGAAGTAACGTGCAAGATAAAGGAGAGATTGTCGTTAGATTTATTCGGAAAAATTTGGAAAGTGTTTGACTACTACAGAATCCACGTAATAGAAGTGATAAACAAGAAAAATACCGTATCTTTCTGAGTAAGAAAATAAAAAGAGAAACCAGAGATTTCACGAAGATATTGTTGGCCCTGTTTGTATAAATAAGGTGGCTGAGGTTCGTCGAGGAGTTTGGGGGGGGGGGGGCCTTTACGTGGTTTAGAGGAGGCTCTGGTACGAAGAAATAACGCTGCAGAGAAAGTTGCAGCAGCAGGAGGAAGAAGACGAAGCTGAAGAACATTGGACGACCCAAGTCAGTCGCAGAAAATAGTAGTTTATCCACGACACACATAATATCGTTCCCAGCAGTCTTACATCTTCTGTATCGTTAGTAACAGTCGATCTGCCACGCATATAAACGTTGCAATTGATCTGTTTTGGTGATTTTCCTAGTACTTCCATCTTTAAACACTCTTTGAGCCATGTTTCTATCTGTTGAGAGTTTGTACGACATCATGAGCTAAACCCCAACACTGGGATGACGGAGGAAGCCATTTTTCATGCGTGTGGTAATTATATTTAATTCTTTCATGACTTTTTGCAAGGATTATTAATTGTTTTATGGTTTCTATTGAACGATTGTGATTTCAATTGATGGATTATACTTAGGTTAAGTCTTTTGATATCCCATGCTTTAGATTTACAGTCGTTACTTTTCAAAAAAATCTACCTTGGCAAAGAAACAGAGTCAATATTCTATTTGAGATATAATTGTCTAGAATAACTATATGAATCACATGAATGGATTTATTGGTGGAATCCTGAGTCCCAGTCTCTTGTAACATTAAGTGAAACCAAAATTAAGTCTGAAATCAAATCTTTACAAGTCTTTGAACGAACTTCTATTTATCACTTTCAAAACTACATCAGTACTTGAATGGAGTAAACATGCATGGCATGTTTGTTTAAATCAAGAAACTTGGGCTGTTAACTCGGTGTTAGTCGAAACAGGGAGGCAAATATCATGGGTTTGTATTTTACGGAAATAGGGATAGTTTTACTCGGACTTTCTCATGGATTTCGATTGGTTTGGGCTGGATATTTCAAAACAGGGTTCATATGTGTTTGAGGCTCGATAAAAAGAAATTTACACGGACTTTAGTCAAAACAGGGGAGGATTAATATTACGGGAATTTTTGGTTGTATTTGTGGAAGGTACCTAGTGAGATTGGAAGGATATGCACTCTGCAAGATTTACTGCTATCTTTAGAACAAGTTTCAACAAAACATAAGACATAGAGAAGCTTGGCAGGGAAAGAAATCCCGAGACTTGAAGTGGAAGGAAGATAAGAAGATCTGAAGATTTCTTGAAGTGGAATCGACCTGTGGGCTATAAAAGGAGTTGGGATAGCTCATAGAAGACTTACATTCACTTTGGGGAAGTTTAGAACAGAACAGAGCAAAAAAACACCAAGTTGCAGAGATACAGGCGAGAGGAAGAAGAAGAACTCAGAACAACAGTAAGAGACAGTCGCAGAATCCGTGGCCTTTTCTTTCAAATTCAATCAGTTTGTCACAATTTCTGTAACAATTATTCAGAGTTCGCAATAGTTTTGTGTTAGGGTACTTTGTAACAGTGGTTTGTAACAATTATATCCGTTACAAACACGTTGTTTTATACCTTCTCTTCTTTTTAATCAACTTTTGAGAAACAAACATGTATTTTGAGCAAGTGATTAATATGAGGAGCTAAACCCCATTTCTGAGGCGATAGAGCAAGCTATTTTTCCAACAAAAAATGGTATATTCTTATTTATTTATTTATCGCAATTATTTTTATGATTGTTTTGCCTTGAGTGAAAATTGCTTGAATGATTCTTGTTAAGCAATTGTTATTTCTTTTGATAGAGCATGCTTGGACCTAGGTTTTTGATGTTCTATGCTTCGGATTTACACTTGTTATTTTGAGAATCTACTTGTTGCAATAGTTTAGAATCAAATTGAACGAAAAAATTGCATGAATATAAATATTGGATTAAATCACTTTAAACTTGGAAAATAGTGGAATCTTAGACTCAGTGTTCTTTTGATATTGATATCAACTTTGATTGAGTTTGCTATAATTTTTAGTGAGTTTTCTATTTTAATATTAGAATTTAAATCTAATTAGTATCCTTCACAAGTCTGAGAATCGAACCACTTTTACCACTATCTACAAAACACATCAACATTCAAGGAGTAAACAAAAGAAAGTATAAGGTTTTAAACCAAAACTTATTGTGGTGCAAAAATAATTGAAAGCATGTGTAATTGGCATGAAATTTATGAGCAAAAATATATCAAACCACGATTATGAAAACACCCAAATGATCAACCATTGATTTAAGTGAAGAGAAATAATTATGCAAGTGTGGTGCAAGATCAGAAAATTAAAATATGTAAACATGAACAACAACAAAATTGATTAAAAAGGAATCCCTACCTCTTCTCAGAAGACAAATCCAGACTATCCAGCCGGAACGGAGCTTGGGTTGAACTTGAATTTTTTGATTATAAAAGCTAAAAAATTCTTATTTTGTTTAAGATTTCTTTGAGTATGAATTTGTGACAGTAAAAGAGGGGAGGATTCTCAGAGGAACACAGAAGAAACGAAGTTTCTTTTCTTTTTATTTAGATTTAGACTTGGTGACAAAAAGACAGGACTACACCTCTAGCTTCTCATGTCCATAACGTGGCATTCATGCCTTGATTCCCATAACACCTACTAATTATGCACAATAAATTCACTAAGGGATAACCACTTAGTTAAAAAAACCTAAACTTGGTTTAGGGCACTCTCCATTTTTATAAGCATCTGATACTAGGATTATACGCGCTCGTTACCCTGGTTCTAGCTAAATAAGTTAGGATCATCTCAAAGTGCAAGAGAAATTTTAGCGACGTTACAGTTAGTGATCAAAACTATAAGTCTTGATTTCTAGTCTACTATAGATAAGGTCTCGGACTAGGATAGAAAATGTAGTTGAGCTCAAGAACTCCATGGTAATCATCATACAAGACGAAGGACTACTCAAGGAACTGGTGGATCTTCGTCGACTAAAAGGTATGTGGAGACTTGAACTTATCTATCACTCAAAAGTATATTTATCTCCTATCTTGAGACAAAAGTCGTTTTGCTATATAGACATAGATTATACACATTTGGTATTTCGAGCCGAGTTTATCTCGCCTATCTATTTCTCGAAATATGTGTTGGTAAAGCTTTCGCTTTAGCCAAGTTCATATTTACCTAGTGACGAAAGTCATGTTATGTTTCAATCACTTTAAAAATTGCTCTGACGAAAAATGGTTTGTGAATAAAAACTATATAACGTTCTCTGAGAATGTTTCAATGATTGAAATGAGAGTTTATACTATATAACCATTTGGAGGATATAAGCATTATTGTGGAAACACAAATATGTATAAGTCCTTATTGCTTGAACCAAAGTTTGCGAACTTTGTTGATCAAGTGAACCGGAGAAGTGTGTGAGCTAAGTTCGCGAACCCAGTCCGCGAACTGGCAAAGTTTTCAAACCCGAGAATTTCTGCTGGAGTTTGTGAACTCCATCCGGGAACTTAAGTTCGCGAACCCAGTCCGTGAACTTGAGTAGGTTATGTCTAAAAACGATGTTTAGTGAACTTATCTTTATAAACTAAGGAATGCAATTGCAAACCGTGGATATAGAGTTCATGAACCAATTCATGTGAATCAAATCGTTTTTGCATCAATTGTGTCTTGTGTAGTACATAAGATTTCCTTGCAATTGAACAACTCTGGAACTAGTTCATTTGAGTCATTTGAACTAGTTATGGTGAAGAAGAATATGGTTGATATGAAAGTGATCATATGGCTAACCATTTGGTTAACTATTGTTGAACCAACTAATGTACAAGTTTGGGTACGGTTACACAAGCCCAGGAACGTGCATTTCATTTGTGTATAACAATATATGTTTTCGATCTAACGGTTGATAAATATTAGCTTGAATCTAAATCAGGTTTTCATATAACAGTGAATATTGAATGCTTTGTTACCAAGCTAACATTGATTGCAAACCCTGATTTGAAAGACTATATAAGGGAGAACTCTAGCAACTGGGAAACCTAATACCCACACATTCTGTGTGATACTAGTTGTTCTAAGATAGAGTCGATTCTCCTTTAACCTTTGGTTTCTTCTTCTAAACCAGGTTAACGACTTAAAGACTTCATTGGGATTGTGAAGCCAGACTGATACAACTTTTCTTGTAGTTGTGTGCTCTGATCTTGTTGTTTATGTCGTACTAGTACAATTTTAATAATTGGCTTGATATTTCTATCTCTGATCGGCAAGATAAAAAGTAATCATAAACATCTTCGTCTTATCGTTTGTGACTCCACAATATCTTTTTTCGCTGCGTCAATTAAGACTATTGTGAGGTGATTGATAATACTAGGTTGTTCTTCAGGAATATAAGTCCGGATTATCAATTGGTTCCTGTTCACCTTGATCTATCAAAATATGGAAGAAAACTTATAGGTATATTCGTGGAAGACGGATTTATCTATTACAACAGACTTTTCTGTGTGATACAGATTTTTTTTATTAAAGTCTTCGACTTTGAGTCGTATCAACTCATGGTTGTGGGTGAGATCAGCTAAGGGAATCAAGTAAGTAGCATCCTGCTGGGATCAGAGACGTAGGAGCATAACTGTACCTTGGATCAGTGTGAGATTGGTTGGAGTAGGCTAGTGTCTGTAGCGGCTTAATATAGTGTGTGTTCAATCTGGACTAGGTCCCGGGGTTTTTTTGCATTTGCGGTTTCCTCTTTAACAAAATTCTGGTGTCTGTGTTATTTCTTTTCCGCATTATATTTTGTTATATAATTCAAATATCACAAGTTGTGCGTTGTTCAATCAATTAGAATATCCGACCTTTTGGTTGTTGATTTAAATTGATTGACACTTGGATATTTGTCTTTGGTACCATCCAAGTTATCTCTCTTTGATAAAGACTCGCAGATTTCTATTTGCTTGACTATAGATCAAATCGAGAGATTGAGATATAAACTCTTTGATATACTTTTTATCTAGATTGAGTCTGACTGTCTAGTTGATTCTCTAGAAAGTATATTGGAGTTTGTCCATACAGATTTCTAAGCGAAATATTGGGTGTGGTTGTTAGACCCCCCGTTTTTTCAATTGGTATCAGAGCAGGAAAACACGATCAAGACTTTATAAGTTTGTGTTTGTAGCAATCTGACTCTATGGACAGTAGTGTTATCTCAATAAATGTACCACCAGATCCAGGGATTTCAGAATTCTCTTTCATGACTGATTTAATAAAATCTGTAGAAGAAATTCTATCTAAACCTCCACCAGGTTTAAAATCCCTTGAAGTGTTTTCAGGGCTTAAAAAGAAGTTTGAGAGCTTATCTCTTGATGTTGAGTTATACCTCCCGAAAGAGCAAGAATCTCTTGATATGCTAAATAAATTTATGATGAATAATATTCATGTTGAGGTTGATATTGATTTACTAATCGGTTAGAGCAATGCTCCTCCTCTGCGTAATCCAATTAGTTGTGATAAACTAAACGAATTACAAGAGGAGTTTAAATCTCAGTCATCTGAGTATATCACCTCAAAGCATGAATTGATTCGTTGGTCAATTCCTGATACTTCCTATCAAGATAGTAGTATTGTCTTCTTTTATGAATAATCTAAGACGTCTCTTTTTATCAAATAAAATTCCCTTCGAAGTACTAAAAACTATCTGCAGAAACTGTTTTTTATAAGTTGGAAAACAAGAAATCAGAAACACAAATCTTTTTGGGTTCTCATGAAGTTCTTTGATAGACTTATAAAAACAGTTCCTGGGTGTTTCTCAACACTACAAGATTTTAGAGTTGTTGGAAAGAAACTCTTTCTTGGTGTCATGGTGAGAAAGACATTTTTCACATCAACACAACTTGTTTGTGTTGAAAGTGCATCCTCACCAAGAAATGCCTTGCTATATATACGGTGAGGGAAGCACAACAACTGGGGCGCACATATTATGTTCGGTAAGGCTGTAGAATTCAATTGGACTTTTCTAAAAAGGTATGTTTTTATAATTATCCATGTACTTTGATTATCGTTCATTTTTACCTAACTTGATCTGTGTTTAAGGTTCTTAAATGTTTAGGTTTGAAAACATTAGTTCGGGATGTTTGGACTTCATAGTACACATACCAAGTATGCATAACATCATTTAAAACCAAAATACAGGGGTTTAAGTTCGTAAACCCCGTCTGCAGACTGCTCCAGGATACGAAATTTCGTTTGCAAACCCGTATGCATACTTGACGTCGATATTCGGTAAATTTGTTTTGGCCGTATCTTCTTGGTACGAACTCGGAATGACCTCATTATTTTTTCATTCTCTTACTATTTGAATTATCTTCAAAATGGAGATGAGAAACATTGAATTTGGATGATTTAAGATTGGTATTTGTCCTGTCTCTTATTTTTGAGTGTTTTGCTCCATTTCGTTGCACTTGTTCCACTTCTCTTGGACTTAGGAACTTGGATTCTTGTAGTACTACTCTTCTAAGCTAATTCGTAGATTTTACAAGAATGTTGTTGGTGAATCACAAATAAGGAAGTTCAAGAATGGGAAGTAGTATGAATTGCTATAGAATTCTTGAATGTTCACATTCATCCTTTGTGAACTATGGTGCATGGTCGTTAATGACTTTGTATGTTCTTATTTGTTTAGAAAATCTTTTATATGCCTTTGGTAGCTATTCTTGGTGTAAGTCCGGGGGAAAAAGACTGATTCTACCTTCTAAGGACAAATCATCTTATATGTGCATTACGAGTTTGTCTTGATGCCTAGGAAACTTCTTATGAGAATTTATTCTTGTTTTTGATAAGGATTACTAGAGTTTGGAATAACCATTATTGTGATTACACATAGCTATGTCCAACGTTTTCATCTTTATGTGTTTTAGATTTATTGGTTTAAACTCTAAATTTGTTTGGAAGATGATTTTTGCAGTATTAATCTTTATGGTTTTATATATTGCAATATTGTTATGGGATATGTGTGTTTACGATCGTGAACTTGATTGTCCCATACTTTGTCAAAAGTAAAGTCGTTCGTGAGTTGATATGTATGTATTGATGAAAGAATGAATTGACTTTTGACAAATACAAAAGTTAAGCCCATTATGTCAATTTTTGATGGAAGATAGGTTAAAATCTTTTGTGTTCAAGGATTATGTTTATTGGATATCATTGTGCAAATGGTGATGGAAAATAGAATGAGTCCTTGATTATTCCGCAGTATTGATATTCCTTGATCCATATATTTGTGTACATACTGTGTTGTTCCATAAGGTGTCTTATGTTGAACTCTATCGACTGAGTCATTGTTTTGGCATAGTTGTTGTTCCATGAGATACTTTGTGTCGAGCATGACCAATTAAATTGATTACTTTTGTGATTAGTTTGATTGTGTATTTCGATTATATTAATTATGGGTTTTCTTGTGATTAATCTAATTGAGTGTTTTTAAAACTCCATAAATTTACTTGTGTTGAGCATTTCCGATTAAGTTAATCATGAGTTTTCTTATGATTAATTTAATATTTTGGATTCAAATTCATACTTGTATGTATTTGTTATGTCCAAAGAAATCCTTGTTTTTTTTTTGAAATTAAGGCCGCTCTTGTTGTTCTTTCGGGAATGACATAATATGGGGGAGAGTTCTTTTGAACTTGTGCTTAATTTCCAAATCTTTGTGGGGAGTGCGGCTGTGGAATATTTTAGGGGTTATCATGTATCTTAATAAACTCCTTGATTAATCCATTTAGCTTCGGCTTTATTATTGCATCTAAATAAGATGATATATGCTTTCTTTTGGTCATGAAATGTCTCTTTCGGAAATTTCATTAGGATCTCGTTCTTGTACCTTTGCCAATTTTATTGACAAAAGGGGGGAGAATTAATATGTAGTTCACACTACAAATACATATGGTTTTCGGATCATTATGTAAGGGGGAGTGGTTTCCATGTGAGATGGAGTATTGACTAAGGGGGAGTGATATATCACCATAGTATTGTTTTTAAAGTTGTGATACAATTGAACTTTGATGCTGAGTAATGATACTATGACACTGTATAACAATGATTGAAAACTCTTGTTTTCTCGTTGTTATAGCTACGGATTTTCAACAACGATGATGCTAAACTTACAACCTTTGGGATCATTGGAGTACTTGATAGTGACGAAGATTTCATGTAATGTTGAAGATTAGGCATGTGGAATAGGAAATACAAAAGTTTATTTATATATTTTTTGTATTCCATATGTATTAATAGTTTTGTCACTAAAATTGACAACGGGGGAGATTGTTAGAGCATTGCTCGGTCGAACTCGCATGCGCTGCTATCTCAAGCATGTTTGTCAATGTTAGTGATCAAAACTATAAGTCTTGATTTCTAGTCTACTATAGCTAAGGTCTCGGACTAGGATAGAAAGTGTATTTGAGCTCAAGAACTCCATGGCAATCATCATACAAGACGAAGGACTACTCAAGGAACTGGTGGATCTTCATCGACTAATAGGTATGTGGAGACATGAACTTAGCTATCACTCAAAAGTCTATTTATCTCCTATCTTGATACAAAAGTCGTTTTGCTATATAGACTTAGATTATTCACATTTGGTATTTCCAGCCGAGTTTATGTCGACTATCTATTTATCAAAATATGTGTTGGTAAAGCTTTCGCTTTATCCAAGTTCATCTTTACCTAGTGACGAAAGTCATGTTATGTTTCAATCACTTTGAAAATTGATCTGACGAAAAATGGTTTGTGAATAACAACTATATAACGTTCTCTGAGAATGTTTCAATGATTGAAATGAGAGTTTAGACTATATAACCATTTGAAGGATATAAGCATTATTGTGGAAACACATATATGTATAAGTCCTTATTGCTTGAACCAAAGTTTGCGAACTTTGTTGATCAAGTGAACCGGAGAAGTGCGTGAGCTAAGTCCGCGAACTGGCGAAATTCTCAAACCCGAGAATTTCTGCTAGAGTTTGTGAACTCCATCCGGGAACTTAAGTCCGTGAACCCAGTCCACGAACTATAGTAGGTTATGCCTAAAAACTATGTTTAGTGAACTTATCTTTATAAACTAAGGAATGCAATTGCAAACCGTGGCTATAGAGTTCTTGAACCGATTCATGTGAATCAAATCGTTTTTGCTTCAATCGTGTCTTGTAAAGTACATAAGATTTCCTTGAAATTAAACTACTCTCTCACTAGTTCATTTGAGTCATTTGAACTAGTTATGGTGAATAAGAATATGGTTGATATGAAAATGATCATATGGCTAACCATTTGGTTAACTATTGTTGAACCAATTAATGTACAAGTTTGGGTACGGTTACACAAGCCCAGGAACATGCATTTCATTTGTGTATAACAAGCTATGCTTTCGATCTAACGGTTGATAAATATTAGCTCGAATCTAAATCAGGATTTCATCTAACGGTGAATATTGAATGCTTTGTTACCAAGCTAACATTGATTGCAAACCCTGATTTGAAAGACTATATAAGGGAGAACTATAGCAACTGGGAAACCTAATCCCCACACATTCTGTGTGATACTAGTTGTGCTAAGCTAGAGTCGATTCTCCTTTAACCTTTGGTTTCTTATTCTAAACCAAGTTAACGACGTAAAGACTTCATTGGGATTGTGAAGCCAGACCGATACTACTTTTCTTGTAGTTGTGTGATCTGATCTTGTTGTTTCTATCGTACGAGTACAATTGTAATAATTGGATTGAGATTTCTATCTCCGATAGGCAAGATAAAAAGTAATCACAAACATCTTCGTCTCATCGTTTCTGATTCCACAATATCTTTTTTCATTGCGTCGATTAAGACTATTGTGAGGTGATTGATAATACTAGGCTCTTCTTCGGGAATATAAGTCCGGATTATCAATTGGTTCCTGTTCACCTTGATTTATCAAAATATGGAACAAAACTCGTAGGTATATTCGTGAGAAACGGATTTATCTATTACAATAGACTTTTCTATGTGATACAGATTTGTTTATTAAAGTCTTCGACTTTGGGTCGTAGCAACTCTTGGTTGTGGGTGAGATCAGCTAAGCGAATCAAGTACGTAGTATCCTACTGGGATCAGAGATGTAGAAGAATAACTGTACCTTAGATCAGTGTGATATTGGTTGGGGTTCAACTACAGTCCAGACCGAAGTTAGTTTGGAGTAAGCTAGTGTTTGTAGCGGCTTAATACAGTGTGTGTTCAATCTGGACTAGGTCACGGGGTTTTTCTCCATATGCGGTTTCCTCGTTAACGAAATTCTGGTGTCTGTGTTATTTCTTTTCCGCATTATATTTTGTTATATAATTGAAATATCACAGGTTGTGCGTTGTTCAATCAATTAGAATATCCGACATTTTGGTTGTTGATTTAAATTGATTGACACTTGGATATTGGTCTTTGGTACCATCCAAGTTATCTCACTATGATTAAGACTCGAAGATTTCTATTTGCTTGAGTATAGATCAAATCGAGAGATTGAGATATAGACTCTTTGATATACTTTTTATCTAGATTGAGTGTGACTGTCTAGTTAATTCTCTAGAAAGTATATTGGAGTTTGTCCATACAGATTGCTAAGCGAAATATTGGGTGTGGTTGTTAGACCCCCATTTTTTCAATCATAACGAAACATTCTAAGTCTACACCAAATGATTGTATCACACAAACCATGTAAGATGTTACTCGGCGATTTTCACATGATAATCTTTTGACTTTCGTCAAGAATATAAGATGAACTTGGTTGAAGCGAAAGCTTACCAACACATATTTCGATAAATATGTAAGCGAGTTAAACTCAGCTTGAAATATCAAATGTGCATAATCGAAAACTATAATAATACGACTTATGTCTCAATATAGGAGATAGAGTAGAAATAGACTATCCAAGTGATAGATGAGTTTTAGTCTCCACATACCTTTTGTTGATGAAGTTCCACAGGCTCTCCTTAGTAGTTCTTCGTCTTCAATTGATGAACACCGTGAAGTCTAGTTCTCAACTACACAATCTATCCTAGTCCGAGACATTACTATAAGTAGACTAGAAATCAAGATTTATAGTTTTGATCACTAATATTGATACATGAAAAATAATTCTCCTTAGCCAGGTTAGGGTTCCCCAAAGAGGGGAAAGGTCACACATGGAACATGGGGACTTGGGGACTAAATCCCAAATCCACCAAAGAAGTATCCATGAGGTGGAAGGGACAATAAAGGAATTAGAAAGGAAGAAGGAGGTTATATTAGAGAATGGATGGCATTAGTAGTAATTAAGGAGGTTTGGGACACATGGCAAGATGTCATAAAAGAAGTGGCTTTTGGAAAGTCTATATAATAAAGGACAAGGTACAATGGAAAGACAACTCTCTCTCCCATACTATTCTAAGAAAAGTGAGGTCATCTTAGTATACTAGGACGGGTAGAACCCAACGAGAATTCCGGTATTAACATTTGGAGACCACACCCGGAGGCTCGTGCCTAGTCTATCATGATGCAGCCAAGTGGTACTACCCCAAGTGCGACTAACGATTAGTTGAATAATGCGCCCCCTAATCTAGAAGGGGAGCGGATAAGGATAGTAACGGACCCAATATTACAAGCGAGAAGACCTGAAGCGACACAGGAAAGGGATAAGCAACTAGAGGGAGGAAGCACGTCACTCGTGCAGCCCACTTTAAAAGAAATGCAGATGAGTTGGAGGAACACATCCGCAGGGAAAAAGAGTTGAGAAGATTGCTGAGAGAAGCTAGCAACGAGCAATGGGTCAAAGAGGCCTTGGAAAGCGCCGAGGATAAAGAAGAAGATCACAGAATGATGACACAGGAGGCGATGGCCAAATTTTTCGAGACAAACTACAAAGTGGTAAAACAGAACAATTACGATTTCATGGCAAGCCCATACACCCCCGAGATCATGGAATATCAATATCCAGAGGATTATAATTCACCAAAGTTCAAGGTGTATGGTGGACAAGGGAATGCGCGAGAACATCTTAGCAGATTCGTCGCCTCTACGAACGATCGATCCTATGATGGGAAGTTGTGCCTAAGGGAGCTCCCTAAGTCGTTGACTGATACAGCCTTCTCGTGGTAGGACAATCTAAAGCCCTGAAGCATCATCTCATGGACGGACCTGTCCACACACTTTCTCAGAAAATTTTATTCGGCAAAAAGGAAAGTCACATCCATCGAATTGAGTAAGTGCAACCAACGGTTAGGGGAAGACATAGGGAAGTATATCACCCGGTTTCGTCATTTTGCACTGGATTGCCATGAGGACGTTAAATAAGAGGCACTAGTGGAAATCTTCGTACGCGAAATGATACCGTGTTTCAAGAAAAGCCTGGTGAACTTCCGATTCCCAACCTTCGTCGAGCTGGAAGAAGCGGCAGCAAGAATCGCTGATTGTGTCGAAGAAAGCAACTCGGATTATGTTTGGCGCAATACGGTCAACATCGTCTCAACAACACCAAAGAACACCCGCGCAAACAATAACCAAGAAGGATGGGGCACGCAAACAAATCAGTCATATAGAGATCGACCGCTGCCTCCCCCATTGCCCTGCGATAAATAGCAGATCGTCGGGCTCCTAGAGCAGTGCATGGCAAATAAACAAATCCAGTTGCCTCCAACAAGGGCGGATCCCACTGACACCCAGAAGAGTGACGCCAAGTATTGTCACTTCAATCGCAGAGTACAACACCCCACGGTCGACTGCTATAACCTGAGAAGAATGTTTCAGAAGAAAGTGGAAGCGGGCGAAATTTAAATGGGAGATCCAGGGGGAGGAAAAGAAATCCAAAATCATGTAATGATGTTTTCTCATGATCCCAGCGGAGATGAATGTCAACCATGGGAATAGAAGGATGAAGAAGCATGCAAGGTTACCATTGAAGGCCGTGCATTTACAAATACAGATGGTGTCGCTAGAAAGTTCGCGGGTACAGTGTTGGCTCAGCAATTTTTTGACTCACTAGGTTTTAGTGAGGATCAGAGCAGGGAAGCAGCCAAAGCTATCACGGCAGGAATGCCCTAAGATTCCCTTCCCAAAGAGGTTATTGTGTTCACAGACGAGGATATTTGCTATCCGGGAGAGCACCTTAAACCCTTATACCTTACTGCATCTATCAATAAGGTTCCTTTGAGGAGGGACTTTTGTATACAGCGGCGCGTCTTTAAATCTAATCTCTACGCATATACTAGACTTCCTCGGGGTACAGCGGTCGGCAATCAAAACGAGAACCACGACGGTGAAAGGATTTGGAAGACATACTCGGACGACAATCGGGATCGTCCATTTAGTTATGAAGATTGGTCCCATTCGAGGACTTACCCCTTTCTCTGTATTAGAAAACGACACGACGTTCCGTGTACTACTAGGACGAGGGTGGTTACTTAACCATAAAGTGGTAGCTTCAATGTACCATAAGTGTGTCAAGACTAACATAGGAGGGAGGCAATTTCGGATACCAACCACGAGCCACCCCTTTGATCCAGAAGAACCTTACATGGCAGATGCGGTTTTTTATGATTTGGCTAAGGAGGGCGGATGAAATCCCCGAGGTGAAACTTACCCCTCTACCCAAATGGAGCGAAGAAAAGAAGATGGAGCCGATAAAGTCAGTCTGCAGCCTGTCCAGGATGACGTTCCCAGAGGAAAGAAAGCGGAAACATGAAGAACAACCTAGGTTCCAGCGTTTCTCAAGACCAGGTGGGTGGCACGTGTACCGCTTATAGCAATTAACCGAGGGAGTGTCTACGAGCACGCAAAACTTCGACACATCTGACGTAGAAGCCCCCTCAGATGATCAAAACCTAAACGAGCTACCATATAATAAAATTGATGATGAAGAATTACGAGAACTACTTAATGCGAGTACGCAGTCTATAGAAGAACGGGCTCCTAAATACCTAACCATGGATGACGTAGAAGAGGTTAACATCGGAACAGAAGATGATAAGCGGCCTATCATGATTAGTAAAAGTTTGGACGCGAAAGAAAGGGAAGCTCTGATCACCTTTCTCAGAGAATACAGAGATTTTTTCGCTTACGATTATGATGAAATGCCGGGTCTATATAGCAGCCTCGTAGCTCATAACCTTGGTGTGTCTCCTGAATTTCCAACCGATAAAACAAAGAAGTAAAGAGTTCCCGAGGGCGACCGCTCTTGCAATAAAGGAAGAAGTGGAACTTTTGTTGAAAGTCAAATTCATCAAACCTATACAACACTCGACCTGGTTAGCCAACATCGTCCCAGTGGTAAAGAAGAATGGAAAGATCTGATGTTGTGTAGACTATAGAGATCTCAATCGGGGATGCCCCAAAGATGATTTCCCTCTACCCAACATTGATTTAACGCTGGAGGAAACTGGAGGAAAGACGCGCTTCTCTTTCATGGATGGGTTTAATGGATATAACCAAGTAAAGATGGCCGAGGAAGATGCGAAGAAGACTTCTTTCCAAACTCCATATGGGAATTTCTACTATGTTGTGATGCCCTTCGGTCTAAATAACACCGGCGCCACGTACCAATGTGCTATGACATCCATATTCCACGATCTACTGCATCAGATGGTAGAGGTATATGTAGACGACATCGTGGTTAAGACTTCAGAGACTCGGAGTCACGAATCCCACCTAAAGACAGTCTTCGAAAGATGTAGGAAGTACCAACTCAAGGTGAGTACGCTCAAGTGCGCCTTTGGAGTTACATCTGGAAAGTTATTGGGATTCGTTGTAGCCAATGAAGGGATTCAAGTGGATCCAAGTAAGGTTGAGGCGATTATGACTATGGCACCACCAACTAATACCAAATAGTTCCATGGGTTTATATGACGGATATATTATATGCGGCGCTTCGTGCCTGGTTTGGCTCAGATAATGTCGGCATTCTTACCCTTACTAAGGAAAGGGAATATCTTCAAATGGGAAGAGACTCAACAAGTCGCGTTTGAAAAACTAAACCAGTGCCTTGTTAGCCCCCAAGTTCTCAAACCACCAATGAAAGGGGTGCCTCTCTACTTATACACGACGTTCACGAGCTCAGCTATAGGGGCAGTCCTGGCACAAGATATGAGAGGAAACGAAATATCACCCATCTAGTACGTGAGTCGGGTTTTAAGAGACGTGGAACTGAGATACCCATGAGTATAAAAAGCATGCCTAGCCCTCATCTACGCAATGTAGAGACTGAGGCCGTATCTTCTGACGCATAAGACGATCATGGTAGCCGCGGAAAACTCCATAGCATATCTCGCTTCTAAGCCTGTCCTGACTGGGAGAACGTCCTGATGGATGTTACAATTATCAGAGTTCGAACTCGATTATCAGGGACCTAAAGGAGTGTGAGGACAAGCGATCGCCGATCTAATGGCCATGATCCTCGGGGAAGGAGATGACGAAATTCATGACCAGGTGCCGGGAGAAGTAGTTTCTGCCGATTTCAACAAGCCTTGGACCATGTTTTTCGACGGGCCATCGTATGATACCGTTGGTGGGGCGGGAGTATTGTTCGAAGCACCGCAAGGAGAATTGTTCCCATATTCGTTCAAGTTGGATTTCCCCTGCAATAATAATGTCATTGAATATGAAGCTTTGATCCTGGGGCTCAAGATGGAAAATGAGCTTGGTCTAGGAGGCGTCGATATAAAGGACGCCTCGAGGTTGGTAACAAATCAAGTCAACGGGGACTTACACGTCAAAGAACCACACTTAGCCCCATATCGAGCGGAGGCTCAAGATCTGATAAGTCAAACGGGGTCGACTCTAGATCATACAGGTAGAGGAAAGAACAAAGACGTGGATTCCCTGGAAACTTTAGCTAGCAACATAAAGCTAAATGATAAGGAAGAGGGCACAATAACAGTCATAAGGAAGGAGTTGCTCAGCACCTGGAAAGAAGACATGGCCTTCGAAGAAAGCAAACGATTGGAGGCGAACTTATATTGAGGACTTGACCAAAACAGAGCAGGATCGTGTAACACCCACAAAAACTCTGAAACAGTTTGTTTTGATCCAAGGAGCGCTTTACTATCGAGAGACATGGGGATATCTTTCCATATGTGTGGGTAGGAGAGAAGCGGAAAATATACTCCA
The DNA here is from genome assembly GCF_003573695.1 of Papaver somniferum. Taxonomy (NCBI): domain Eukaryota; kingdom Viridiplantae; phylum Streptophyta; class Magnoliopsida; order Ranunculales; family Papaveraceae; genus Papaver; species Papaver somniferum. The sequence goes on from NC_039363.1 coordinate 47,107,538, forward strand.
GGAGCTACATGCGACAACATGCGGGCAAACCGCAGCAGTTCACCTCTACATAAAGCTTCAGAGGAGGGGGTATACTGGACCAGCATTTCGGCAAAAGCAGCGGCCCTCCAAGATAGTTGAGCCGATTTCCAAGCCCCACCACAAGCCGCAGAGGTCTGCACGGTCAACGGGGTGGATTGGAGACAACTATACATGGATTTCATCAAAAATAGAAAATTACCCAGCGACAGGCAAACGGCTCTAAAAATTCGAAAGAAAGCGGCGCGTTTCTTCATACATGAGGGGATCCTCTATTGCAGAAGCTACAACAACGCGATACTAAGGTGCTTATCAGATGAAGAGGCCGCTGAAGTGATGACTCGGTCACACAATACAAAACATCAAGGGATGCGAAAGTTGTTCCTTCAGCTCTATGAAGGAGGGTTTTACTGGCCCACATTGGAAAGTGATACCGCGGAACACGTCAGAAAATTCCTCAACTGTCAAACCCATGGGAACCTAATCAGAACACCCCACACCCTGCTGCACAGCGTGGTAACGCCATGGCCATTCCACAGTTGGGCTTTAGACATTATAGGGAATATCAACCTGATGTCCTCGAAACGCCATAAGTACATAATAATCGCCACCGAGTATACCAAAAAATGGTTTGAAGCGATAACTCTCAAAGACTATGCCGGGACAACCATCGCAACGTTCATCAAAGAATACATCATCTGCAGATTTGGAGCACCCATGATTATCAGGGCAGATAATGCAAAATCGTTCGTAAACAAAGATATGATGGGTTTGCTACAGCAATATAATGTGAGGCTTCATACGTCGACCCCCTACTATCCTCAAGGAAACGGGCAAGCCGAGGCGAGCAATAAGATACTGATCCAGGTTTTGAGCAGGACAGTGGAAGACCATCCTAGAGAGTGGCATGAGCAGCTCCCGCTCGCGGTATGGGCATACAGAATCTCGAAACGAAGTTCCACGGGGGAATCACCATATTCATTGGTCTATGGGAAAGACGCGATATTACCGGCAGAGATTTCAATTCCGTCCGCAAGGGTAGCAATGGCTAATCATACGACTCCGGACGAAGAAAGTCGCTTTGCCCATTTAAACACAATAGAAGAGAGGAGAGCCCAGGCAGAACGGTTTGTTGAGGCATACAGGAAGCGAACAACACATTATTATAATCAGAATGTAAAGGAAAAGATATTCGAGGTAGACGATTCGGTCCCTAAGATTTCTCCTCATGTGTAAAGGAATTCTAGCACAGGGAAATTCGCCGCAAACTGGGAAGGACCTTTCAGAGTAAGAAAGGTAGCAGAGAGCAGGTATTACAAGCTCAGACGCATGAACGACACGAAGATCAAGTCACCGATCAATGGTAAATGGATAAAGAAGTTTTATGCATGAAAAAATAAATGTAAAACCATTGATACAAATAAAGACCAACTTTTGATATACGATTCGTAATATTTACCAAGATCGCGGGAACGCCAATGGCACCCGAAACGACTGGCAAAAGGCTGCGGGAGTGCTAATGGCGCCCGATCAGCTGACAAATCTACTAAAGGTTGCAGGATTGTCAATGGCGCCTGATCGACTGACAAAAGGTTGCGGGAACGCTAATGGCGCCCAATCGACTGACAAAAGGCCACGAGAGTGACAATGGCACCCGATCGACTGACAAATTTACTAAAGGTTGCAGGAATGCCAATGGTGCCTGATCGACTGACAAAAGGTTGCGGGAACGCTGATGGCGCCCGATCTACTGACAAAAGTCCGCGGGAGTGCCAATGGCGCCCGATCGGCTGACAAATTTACTAAAGGTTGCAGGAATGTCAATGGCGCCTGATCGACTGACAAAAGGTTGCGGAAACGCTAATGGCGCCCGATCAGCTGACAAATTTACTAAAGGTTGCAGGAATGCCAATGGCGCCTAATATACTGACAAAAGATTGCGGGAATGCCAATGGCGCTCGATCGACTGACAAAAATCCGCAGGAGTGCCAATGGCGCCCGATCGGAGGACAACTTTACTAAAGGCTACGGAAATGCTAACGGCACCCGATCAGCTGATAAAAAACTACAGGAATGCCAATGGATCCTAACCAACTTAACATACATCCCGCCCTCCCAATCCCCGATGAAAAAAATAAAGGGGGGAGTATGCGCGTTTAACATAACATCCCGCCCTCCCAATCCCCGACGAGAAAAAAATGGGGAGTAGGCGCGTGTGACATACATCCCGTCCCAATCCCCGATGAGAAAAAATAAAGGGGGAGTAGGCGCGTGTAACATACAGCCTACCCTCTCAATCCCCGATGAGAAAAAATAAATGGGGGTAGGCACGTTTAACATAATCCTGCCCTCCCAATCCCCGATGAGAAAAAATAAAGGGGAGAGTAGGCGCGTTTAACATACATCCTTCCCTCCCAATCCACGATGAGAAAAAATGAAAGGGGAGTAGGCGCCTCTAACATACATCCCGCCCTCCCAATTTCCGATGAGAAAAAATATAAAGGGGGGAGTAGGCGCGTTTAACATATATCCTGCCCTCCCAATCCCCGATGAGAAAAAAATAAAGGGAGGAGTAGGCGCGTGTAACATACATCCCTCTAACAAAAACACAAAAACAAGAAAAAGAGAGGGGGATGGAATAGGAGTAAGCATATCCTTAATTAAACCTGCATTAAATAGAACGAACACCCGACTACTAAAAAAAAACTTTAACAACAAGTCGTCTGTCACTCATCATCTGATAGTAACGTGTGAAAATGAGCAATGTCTGCATCTATGGACTGCACCATTAAGAGCGCTTCCTCACGCTGATCAATAGCAGTAGCCAACGCATAATCGGCTTCATTAGCCGATTCAGCGAGCCCATTTATCTCGCTGGGAACCTTTGATTTACGAGCAGCGACCAGCATTTTCTCTCGATCATGATAAATTGTGTGCATCTTGTCCACATACACTACTCGAGAAGCCAATAACATATCTATCTCCCCCCTCAGAAGGAGCAAACGCCTCAATTCACCAGGAATATCAAAGGAGCGAACAAGCACGGAAACCGCTGCAAGGGTTAAAGTATACCCGTGCAAGTGAGGAGACATCTGCTCAGAGATAGACAGATGACAGTCAGCTATGGCTTGATCTATACTTGACGTCATAACAACGGACTCTTCAAAGAGTTGATCTGCATCTTGACGGATTTTGACTGTCTCGTCTAGTGCGCGTCGGATTTGGACATACGCACGCCCCTTCGCCTGAACCCTTTCATCCATCTGGAATGTTTCGTATTGATCATAAAATTGGGCTCGTTTGGCATCCCTGTCAATCTCCCTCCGCGCTTTGAGCACTTCAATCTCCGCTCTTACTAACAAAAGCCTTGCGAGTTCCTCCTCCTTATATCGAAGATCAACCAGTGAGGGTATTGGCGCCAGCGAAAGTACGTAACCATGAAGAACATAAGCCATTTGGAACAAAAGAAAGAAGCGGACAAGTTGGATCTCAAAGAAGCTAAAATTGCATATTTATAGAGAACCAGGAAAGCATGAACGATTAAAACGACCGCAAAACCACGGCTGACACGTGGACATCATCGAAAGGGGGTCGTACTTCGAGAAATATTAAAAATAAAATATATACATATAAGAATAAATAATACTAAAAAAAATGTAGCCTGCCAATAACAAACGGCAGCGAGCAATGTCTACGTCCAGAGACTTCACCATCAGGCGACTATCGCTGACTCGTACGTCAGCCAAGCTCAAATCTGCCTCGTGAACTCGTTCAGTAATACCCTGAATGATCTTGTCCTCGGCTCCAGCCCCTGGGAAAGTGAAAGGGTGTCATCGCCTTTATCATATTCTCTACGCGTTTTGTATCGATGGAACGAACGAAGAGTCCACAACATTCCCGCTTCCTCCCTAATAACAAGGAGACGCGCTAGTTCGTCCTCAATATAAGGATGAGGTAGAAGTGAAGTGGTCGTTGTTAAGACCAGAGTGTGACCAAGGAGTGGACGCATCACCAGGTTGGATATCCAGGGGCGACAATCTGAAATAGCCCGGTCTATTGTAGCCATCATCGCCAAGGAATCTGCATACAGTTGATTAGCCGCGTCATTTTCCGTAGCGGCATCATTCAGGGCACGTTGAGTCTCTGACGATACCCGACCCGCTGGGTCTGTGTCCAACTCAATTTGATAAGCTTTAGACACCTCCCTAAACTTAGTATTCATGTTATGCCTGTTAGCAACTATCCGCTCCCGTAGCACTTCAACTTCAGCCTTCACAAGTAGCAGACGCTTCAGTTCGTCATGCTTGAACATAACAGAGGTTAATGCATGGATAGATGCCAAGACTAGCACGTACCCATGAAGAGAGTCAGCCATGCGAGTCAAGTAGCTCGTACAGGAAAAATGGAAGAAGGAAAAAATCGAGAAATAAGATGAGAAGGTACCAGTTGTACATACATATATATATGAGAAAGACACCATTCACGAGGCAGTAACTAGCGATCTTCTCCAGTCAGCATAGGAATGCTATGCTGACTCGACCGTATGAGTATGACTATAAGGTTATCTTACGATTAACCTCATAGTCAGGGGACTAATGTTGATACATGAAAAATAGTTCCCCTTAGCCAGGTTAGGGTTCCCCAAAGAACGGAAAGGTCACACATGGAACATGGGGATTTGGGGACTAAAGCCCAAATCCACCAAAGAAGTATCCATGAGGTGGAAGGGACAATAAAGGAATTAGCAAGGAAGAAGGAGATTATAATAGAGAATGGATGGCATTAGTAGTAATTAAGGAGGTTTGGGACACATGGCAAGATGTCATAAAAAGAAGGGGATTTTGGAAAGTCTATATAAGAAAGGACAAGGTACAATCGAAAGACAATTCTCTATCATACTATTCTAAGAAAAGTGAGGTCATCTTGGTATACTAGGATGGGTAGAACCCAACGAGAATTCCGGTATTAATAACTAACATTGACAAACAAGCTTTAGATAGCAACGCTTGCGAGTTCGACCGAGCAGTGCTCTAACAGTGAGATAGGTAGATTTTCAATCTGCACATCTTTGTTATTTCCCTTTTGTAGTCCAAATAATTACAATAGCAATATGATTTGTTGCTCCCCCTTAGTCAATTATTTACTCTTTCGTTAGATATAACGTTTAAGCATCATTGTCCTTTCTTTAGTGATCAAATCACTTGTTTACTCCATATATCTCTCCCCTTTTTTGTCACAAAAAGACAAAGGTTAGAGCAAATAAAATTCAAACCAAAAGGATCTTACAAATCTAAAAGACTTGTACAACCTATAAGAGTTAAGCATGAAGGTTTCACATACCACTTTAGATAACCAATATCAAAACCGAAACTACAAGTAACTTAGTTTTAATATGTTACCAAGGAAACAATTGCCCGAAGCAACTTTCCCTAATAGTTTAACAAATTGACTAAGAGACTTAGTTCCCTTGTTAAACCGATTGTAAACATACAATCGCTTATTTCGATAAGACCAAAATAAAGATCAGAATTAACTCTATTTTTTCATCAGGTTCTAATTATTCAGACAATAACTTAGACCTTTCACTTTAGACAAGAAAAGTACTAGGTTAGTTAACTAGTATTTATTTTCAAGGCATTCAATTAGACTTGAATAACCGAATCCTTCAATTTGATAAGTTTAACTAAGATCGGAATTAACGTAGTTTCTCTTATCCGGAATCGAATTGGACTAAAAAAATGATCCCCTATTTCGTTAAGCCATAAACAATTCATACAAACCAAAATAAATTAACTTGTACAATTATTTTTTCTTAACCGGAAGCAATTGAAACAAATAGACATTATAGCACCGCAATTGCATGGAACTTTCGTTAAGCAAAAACACTTGATATCAAACAATAAATAAGATACCAAACAATAAGTCAAATAAATTGACACAGTTTTTCTTAACCGAAAATAGTTGAATCACACACACAAATCCATACACACATAATGGAATAAATATCAATTGCACCGAAATTTTGTTAAACAAAAGAAAAATATATGCAATATAAGTAGGCTTTTGTTAAACAGGAAACGATTAACTAACAAATTCGTTACCTCAGATTCCGCTTCCTCTTCTCCCCAGAAAGATATATCATTAAGCGCAAGTTCAAGTTATAAATCTCCCCCAGTATGTTGTCACTCTCTCGCAAGAACAAAAGAACGACAACAAAGAGCAACCTTTACCAGAGAAAGGTTGAATTGGTTTTAACTAATGCGTGCCAATAGCAAAAGTTAAAAACCCGAAACACATATGTTTATGCTAAACACAACTTATGTAAACAAAAATTGATTCAACCTATTGTGACTTTTACATGTGATTCCTAGTCGGAACACCTTATGATCCTTTGATAGAGCCTACTAACATGGGCTAGAACTTAATCCCGCTAAATCAAAAAATCACACAAACTATAAAGGTTCACATCATATGGGATCGATATTAAGGTTATGAAAACCGAAACCAAACATCTCATAAATCCAGAGTACTCATATGTATACCAAATATTTAGTTTATAGAATATAAACAAACAATAATATATGTAACAACTCGTATTTTTAGCATGGTGCATGCTAAAAGATGCGTCATGGCATGAGATGAAGCTTCATCTCAAGTTTCTGTCGTGTTAAGAGGAATATTGGCCCAAACCCAATGTTGCATCATCAAGATGCATTAGGCCAGTTGGGAAGGCGTCCTTGAGCGCTGCAGCGCAATCATTGCGTATTATGAGAACGATTGGCCTAGATCTAATATCGCACAATCATTGTGCATCAGGCCAGAGGGCTGGCCAAACGAGTGTTTCGCAATCATTGTACATGAATAATAAAAGTGGGACTTGGTGAATGATTTCTCCTCCCCTAATCAAAGTTGTAAGAATGTCAAATTAACATATATAGGGAGGGGTACTTGGATGAAGGTGCATATGCGGACCATGCACCAAGTAAGCTTCATAGCTTATCCAAAAGAGTATAAATGATACCTAAGTCTCATTTATAGCTCCGTAGAGTTACCAATGGGGCATATGATGCGAACTCATCGTTATGCCATGCTACGGACCCAATAATGCATAATCATTGTGCGTTTTGACGAAACGGCCTATACGGACCAGGCCATTATCATTATTGCTAGTCCACGGCCTTGTAAACGAGTTGGGTTAAGATTTTCTCCCTCCGCGGATGAACTACGGTCTGTGCTTGGTCCCTTTAGAGTAGGGAAGGGTACATAGGCAGCCGCAATGAGTTTCAGCATTGCCGGTCCAGCACTTTATCGCTCATATCATCTAAATGTGAGATGATTGCGACATTTTGCTCTCTCATATCATCTGGCTCGGTAGCTCGATGCAATAGATGATTGTGGTCAAACTTTATGAGGCAAGTTGCATTCCATTCCTTGGATGCTCATACTTCCTATCAAGCCGTTTGACTTAGGCATGTACCAATGACGCATTGGGTAGGGCCCAGAAAGTAAGATAGATCGATATGAAAGTTAGCGGAGCTTGAATAAGCCTAAGGGAGATGGAATTAGGACGTCAATGGCCTATGTGCAAGTCCAAGCATGCCTTATTCCTGGAAAAGACTCGAAAGCCAGTGATGCATGTGAGGTGCATCGACCGTAGCCTTCAAGGCTTTTAAACCCTTCGCAGAACAAGGATAAGTTGGAACGGTGTGGAAGCTAAGTTAGATGCATCATGCTCTCTGAGCATGCTTGCAATGGAAAATGGACTTGCATTTGCCTAGCTTTAATGCCCGGATTGTAGCTTCATCATGGCGCATCGGGGAAGTTATGGCATGAGCGCCTAGGCGCCAGGCGTAATTTTCCGGTCCGTCACAGTATATGTGACTTACATATGATCTACAATATCACAACTTTCTTATGATTTCGATATATCAATCACGAAGATATGATCCAAAGATCTGCTATACTCAAAAGTCACTAACCATAAAAAAATGAGCCAATATATGAGACTGAAACACAATGGTTTATCTCACAAACTCAAATGCAATACACCATAAATGTCTTGATTTTATCAAGAGCACCATCTAGATCAGCCTCAAGGCGTTTTTCTCGTGAGAGATATTCTCCTTCTTTCTCTTCAGAGTTCTTTTGTTGAGAGTACCTTGCATCAGACTCAACAAGTTTCTCTTCCAACAAATGTAATTTTTCAAGAGACGCATCACGATCTATCTTAAATAATTCTTCTTGAGAAATTCTAGCACATACTTTGTCTTTAAGACTCTGTATTTGTTGAGAATCATTTTCCCTCAACTTTTCGTAGTCTAGACGATGCCTTTCACATTCAGTGGTCTTTAATTGTAAAATAACCATAAGTTCCTTTACTTTCTTATCAGACATACTTAGGAGAAATTCTTTAGGAATCAACTGTTCACGAATCTCTTTCAACTCAGAGTTTGTAACCTCTGATTCTGATCGTGGTTTAACAACCTCTTGCGATACGTTAACTGAGTTTTTCAATAATTTTCGCTTTCTCTTAATCTTACTTTGACTCATTTCTTATAGGATGGATCGCACCAAACACAGATTGTTAGATATTTTCGTGTTTGCCTTCTCTAATACCAATTGAAAATACGAGGGTACCCAAATACACCACAATCTTTAAAATATCCACCTATAAGTCCTCTTACCGAAAGTGATTGTCTATGAACAAAGTCGAGACAATACGAAAAATCGGTATTCACACTTTGTGTGATCGTTTATGGATACGAGATCGAGACAACACAACAATCAAAGTGTGATTACTTGATAATAGGTTCAGACTTAACCAAACTCTATAGGATCACTATCAAGTAATACGGAATTAAGGTTTGTGTAATTTACTTTAAATTATAATAACAACAATTATAATTGCGGAAAATAAAAGTAAATGACACAACAAGATTTTGTTAACGAGGAAACCTCAAATGCAAAAAAAACCCAGGACCTAGTCCAGAATTGAATACTCTCATAATTAAGCCACTTTAAAAATCTAAACCAACTTTGTATAGTTGAGACCAAGAAACTAAACCTAGTTCGCTTAGTTTCTTCAGTATCCATGCGCTTCCGATATTCAATAAGTGCACACACTGAAAAAATTCATTTGGATCGTATTCCAAACAGTAAAGGAACAACAAATCTGTTTGGTAACAACTCTATTGATTCTTCAAGATAAAGATATCTCAAGTCATATGCAAAGTCTCTTCCGTCTAATCTAATAAACACCTTTGCCTGGTTAGATCAATCCAATCTTCAATTACCTAAATAATAAGATTCGGATTTGTGACAATCAAAATAGATCTCAAGAGAACTATTAGGCGTTACCGATCTCACGCAACTAATCAATCGAATAAATCAAATTCTAGTTGGATTCCAGCCGATCAAGGTTTGTGCTACACAAAGATATGAGAAACCAATAAGAAATATTCTTCATCTTCAAATCTTCTTTAATCTTCAATTAAACATGCACAACGCCACTTGAATCTCTTGTGATCAATCACGCACAGAATAGAGTCTGTTAACAATGGATTATCACAAGATGTCTTTAGATATAAAAAAAGTTTTAAAAATCTCATCGACACTTCGATCTAGTTTGAGTGAATGTTATATCAGAAGAGAAGATTCTCAAGAATAAACAAACTAGGTGTAATCAAAGTTCAACAACCGTTAGTCAATCAAATCAATCAATACTAATAAACTGCAATTATCTAGATTCCCACCAACGGTACTCATAGAGCTTCTTGATCCCACAAAAGTCTTTAAACGAGCGGTCGTAAGAGATTTCGCCTAATTAGGGAACTTTCCTCTCCAGATAGACGACTCTACCAGAAACAACAAAAAGATGAAGTTTGCCTGGATCTTAGGATAGTTTGCAAGAGATACAAACTTATTTATTTATAGACCAAGGATTGGACACCAAGGAATTTCCAAAACCGAATATTCTTAAGATATGCAATAAACGCCCAAAATTGGTTTTCATAATTCCTGGAAATGCTTTGTCCAATATTTCCGAAATTCCTCAATAGAAAATCTCCAATTAGTAAATGCACATTATTAATTATTATTTTCTAGAGATATGCATTTAATTGTTAGTAATTAAAGCATATAAAACTAACAACCTTAATTAAATGGTTTTTAATTTATTTCGGACCGGAATCTCCTTGAGTTATTAAAGAATATATTTGAACAATAAAAGGTAAGAGTTACTGTTCGGGTTCAAAGTATATTGACATCTTTTCTTTGTAAATCCTCCTTCATATTTACAATCTTGGAATCGATTATACTACACTTCCAAACAAGTTAGAATTGGTTCATCTGTATTCCAAGACAACTATATGATTGATCAATTATCAATTCACAATCATGGGTTTAATCGGTTCTACCAATCACATAGATCGGTTCTACCTTAATATGGTTTACTTGTGATTGAACACACAAGTTACCAGGATCGGTTATATCAGTTACCAGGATCGGTTACGTCAATTACCAGGACCGGTTACTATATACTCATGGTATAGCTTGTGATCGGTTGCACAAGTCAACGGGATCGGTTATACCAATTACTAGGACCGGTTATACCAATTACAAGGATCGATTAAAAAATTATTTTGTGATCGGTCACACCAATTACAATTATCGATCATACCATCTCAGGTGATTACTTAAGATCGGTTCCACTAATTAATAAAAACTAGTCATACCAAATCATAAGTCAAGCACTGTGATTAGTTATACCAAGATACATAATAAATTATGATCGGTTCTACTTAGTCACACATATTGGTAATCCAAAGGACCAAAGATATGCAATGAATAACAATAACAATAAGCCTGGCGATTTCCCTTTCGATTCATAAAACAAGGTCATGAATGTACTTCATTTAAACAAACGTAAGCATTATTTCCTATGATGAAATCTTCACCTTTACCCATACACATAATCACAATAGCATTCGCACGATTATGTCGATGTCATATATACGAAGTTCAAAAGATAAGCGTTACACTTCGTATTCTGATTCCTTAACACTATGATCATGTGATCATGTCTCACTACTAGAGTATAATCATTCACAGCTTCGCAGTTATTTTTTCAATATAGCACGACTTGAAAGATACGTTAGGAATGAAACAATTCAAGTCAATGTTACTAACCTCAAGAGGAAGGATGATGTCTTCGTTGTAGCTTGTTATTTTTCACATTCTTCAGGTCTTCGAGTAATACTTGTATGTCTCATAATCCTAGAATTTCTAGTCTAACCACGAAGTTATCTCTAGTACATAATCAAGTGACTCTTAGATGAGTTTTGATTCACTAAAATATGACAACCAAACTTGACATACCAACGCTTGGTGGATTCAACCGAGCTATGCTCTAAAAAAACTAATATCCAAGTGTCAATCAATTTAATCAACAACCAAATGTGGGATTCATAATTGATTGAACTTACACACAACCTGTGACATTTCACTTATATAAACAAATATAATGCGGAAAATAAATAACACAGACGCCGGAAGTTTTGTTAATGAGGAAACCGCAAATGCAGAAAAACCCCGGGACCTAGTCTAGATTTGACACCACACTGTATTTAGCCGCTACAGACACTAGCCTACTCCAAGTTAACTTCGGAGCCCTAACCAATCTCACACTGATCAAGGTACAGTTTCACTCCTTACGTCTCTGAATCCCAGCAGGACTCCACGCACTTGATTCCCTTAGCTGATCTCCCCACAACTAAGAGTTGCTACGACTCAAAGTAGAAGAATTGATAAACCAATCCGTCTCACACAGAAAATCTATTGAATAGATAAATCTGTCTTCCACAGATAAACCAATGAATTTTGTTCCGTCTTTTGATAAATCAAGGTGAACAAGAACCAATTGATATACCGTACTTATATTCCCGAAGAACAACCTAGAAATATCAATCACCTCGCAATAATCTTAATCGCATGGTAGCGAAACAAGATATTGTGGAATCACAAACGATGAGACGAAGATGTTTGTGACTACTTTTTATCTTGCCTATCGGAGATTAAATCTCAAGAAAATCTTAGAGAAGATAGTACTCAATCACGATAGAAAACATCTAGATTAGAACATGCAACTACATAGAAAATAGTTGGGTATGGCTTCACAATCCCAATGAAGTCATCAAGTCGTTAACCTACAAGGTTTTGGAAAAACCTAAGGTTAAAGGAGAACCGACTCTAGCCGCAACTAGCATCACACATGAGGTGTGGGGATTAGGTTTCCCAGTTGCTAGAGTTCTCCCTTATATAGTCTTCAAATCAGGGTTTACAATCAATGTTACCTTAGTAACAAAGCATACAATATTCACCTTTAGATGAAAACCTGACTCAAGCTAATATCTTTCAATTGTTAGATCGAACTTAGCTTGTTACATACAAATGAAAAGTGACTTCATTTAGATATGAGTAATCGTACCTAAACTTGTACACCTTTGTTGGCTCAACAATAGTTCACCGAAGTTAGCCATACGAATACTTTCATATCAACCTCATTCATATTAACCATAACTAGTTCAAATGACTCAAATGAAACTAGTTCTAGAGTTGTTCAATTGTTATATTCTCATAGAAGTATACAAGACATAATTGAATAAAAATTGATTTTGATTCACTCGAATCAAGTCATGAACAATATAGCCAAGGTTTGCAAAACATTACATTCCTTATTATATAAGTGTATTAGTTTATGAACAAACCGATTTTAGAACATAATCCACTCAAGTATGCAAACGGGTACGCATACCTTAGTGGTCGGACTAAGTTTGGGTTGCCAGTATGCGCACGGGTACGCATACCACCAAACTCAGTAAAGTCCCAGAACTTGGACCTCATGCCAGTACGCGTACCGGTATGCGTACTTAGTTCCCGGACCTCTACTAAACCAATCAGTACGCATACGGGTATGCATACCATGGTTTCCGGACTTGGATCACACATATGCAAGTAAGTATACTGTGCTTATATCCAATTGTTCTAAACTCTCACTTAAACCATTGAAACATTCTCGGAAGACGACAATAGCTGTCTCACACAAACTATTAGCTTCAAAGCAATTTTCAAGTGATCGAATGATCAATACGAAATATTCCGAGTCTATATCAAATGACTATCTCACACAAATCATGTAAGATGTTACCATGCGATTTTCACATGATCATCTTGTAACTTTCGTCAAGAATATAAGATGAACTTGGTTAAAGCGAAATCTTACCAACATATATTTCGAGAAATATGTAAGCAAGTAAACTCAGCTCGAAATATCAAATGTGTATAATTGAAGTTTATATATCTATACGACTTTTGTCTCAAATAGGAGATAGAGTAGATATACTTTTGAGTGATAGATGAGTTCAAGTTTCCACATACCTTTTGTTGATGAAGTTCCACAAGATCCCCTTAGTTGTTCTTCGTCTTTAATCGGTGAACGCCGTGAAGTCTAATGCTCAACTACACTTTTTATCCTAATCCGAGACTTAGCTATAAGTAGACTAGAAATCAATACTTATAGTTTTCGCAACTAAACTTGACAAACAAGCTTAAGATAGCAACGCTTGCGAGTTCGACCGAGAAGTGCTCTAATAATCTCCCCCTTCGTCAATTTTAGTGACAAAACTATCAATACATATGGAATACCAAATGAATAAACTTTGTAGCTCTCAATACAAATGCTTGATTTCCTTGGTTCTTCATTTACTCGAAATCTTCGTCACTTCCAAGTACTCCAGTGATTCTGAATGTGTTCAACTTAGTATCATAGTTGTTGAAGATCCGTAGCTATAACAATGAGAAAACAGTAGCTCTCAATCATTGTTATACAATGTCATAGTATTATTACACAACATCAAATTCCAATTGTATCACAACTTTGACAACAATACTATGGTGATATGTATCACTCCCCCTTAGTCAATACTTCATTTCTCATGAAAACCATTCCTCCTTACATAATGATCCGTAAACCATATGTATTTGTAGTATGAACTACACGTTAATTCTCCCTCTTTTTGTCAATATAAATTGGCAGAGGTACGAAAACTAGTGGGATCCTAATGAAATTTCCATGGAGATACTTCATGACCAAAAGAGAACATATCAACTTTGTTTCAATGATTTCACATAGACGAAACCAGTGCATTCATAAAGAAGTTTATAAAGATACAAGGAAACTCCTACAATATTCCACAGCTACACTCTCCATAAAGATTTGGAAATTAAGCACAAGTTCAATTACGAAATCTCCCCAATAAAATGTCATTCCAGAAAGAACAACAAGAGCGACCTTACTTTCACAAAAAAAAAAAAAGGATTTCTTTGGACATTAACAAATCATATGAAACATTAATTTGCATCCAAAATACTCAATTAAATTAACCACAAGACAACCCATGATTAATTAGTCGGAAATGCTCACGTAAGAGAACTTACGGAGCCGCACAGTACTTACACAAAGATGTGGATCAGGGAAAGACTAATACTGCAGAATATTCAAAGATTCATTATATTTTTCATCAATATTTTCATAGAGACATGTAATAGACTTAATCTCTGTAAACAAAAGTTTATCCTATCTTCCATCAATATTTGCATAATGACATAATAGGCTTAACTTTTGTTGTCAAAAGTTCATTCTATCTTTTATCAATATTTTCATAAGGATATCTGATAGACTTAACTTTTGAGCAAATATGGGACAATCATAATTCACGGGCGTAAACACACATATCCCATAACAAGTTGCAATATATAAAACCATAAAGATTAATATTGCAAAATCATCTTCCAAATAAACTTTAGAATTTAAATAAATAAACCTAAAAATATTGCAAGATGAAAATCGTTGGAAATAGCTATGTGTACTCACAATAATTGCTATTCCAAACCCTAGTTATCCTTCTTAAAAAAAAAAAGAATAACTTCTCTTAAGAAGTTTCCTAGAAAAAATAAAGACAATTAAGCAAAAATCAAAAAACTCCTAAACCAACAAAAACGATCACGAACGGAAATCAAAGATTATATCCGGAACCCTCAAGAGTCTTGAGAACTTCGAGCTTGTGATTGACAGCATTCACTGCTTCTTCATAGAATATATCCTCATTGAGAAGATATTTAATATTTGTCTTCATGAGAACAAGGTCTGAATTAATCTTTTTCAACTCAGTTCTTAACACATCAAGACCCTTCATAGTATCAACAAGTTGCAGTTTTTCTTCCTCAAAGTATTTAAGAAAATCATGAACCACTTCAGCAGAGACCATATGCTCATTCTCAATATCCTGATGAGTATATGCATAGTAGCATGAGGCATTTGGATTTTGATCATTATCTTCTACTAGGTTCTTTTCTTCCTCTCCTTGGAATCGAAACCAATACCTTTATCAAGAAAACCTCTTGCAAAACCACCAGTGCTATAAGGTGAAGACATTCTTTGAAAAAAATAACCTAGCATAAGCGTACATAACTCAATAGGTTTGGTATTTAAATGGTTTCTTAGGGAAGGTAATTTTTGGGGTTTTCATAGTTGGTTCGTGGCAAGTAACACAGGTACTCGTACGAACCCAAGCTTGACCCATAGTCATGCACATAAAAAAAAACAGAGACCACAAAACAAGACAAGATTGTTTGCACGATAATACTTTGCTGAGTGAATATTTTCACGAGTCTTAGCTCAATAAATTTTAAATTCTTAGAAGAAAATTTAGAGCATAAGAGTAGCATTTTTTGACTCAAAACAAAATCAAAAAAATTACACGACCAACACAAATACTTATACTAGAATTTTTGTGAATGATAATCCAGCTAAGAACGATAAGAAAAGCTAGACCACCAGAGAACATTTTGCCATCAAGTATACCTGATCATATTTCACTCAGCCAGGATTTTTGTGAGTGCGATTTCAACCTTGTGATTAATTAGCACAAGTATGAGCCTTGAACTCATTAAATGAATCTTGTTTTCGATTAACCCTCTTTTTCTTATTCTTTGGAGGAAAACCGTTTTGATGGGAAAAGTTATCATAAAACTCATTAACATCAAAATACGATGCATAGTATAGATTCTTACCTGAAGGATATTGATCAGAAGGATTAGACAGCCTGTTGATGAGTTCTTTGTATCCTTCAATTATCAAATTTAGGTTGTCTTTCATACCTCACACCAGTATGCGTACCGGTATCCATACTTAGTTCTCGGACTTCTACTAAACCAATCAGTACACATACGGGTATGCATACCATGGTTCCCGGACTTGGATCACACATATGCAAGTACGCATACTGTGCTTATATCCAATTGTTCTAAACTCTCGTTTAAACTATTGAAGCATTCTCGGAAGACGACAATAGCTGTCTCACACAAACTATTAGCTTCAAAGCAATTTCAAGTGATCGAATGATCAATACGAAATATTCCGAGTCTACATCAAATGATTGTCTCACACAAATCATGTAAGATGTTACCAGGTGATTTTCACATGATCATCTTTTGACTTTCGTGAAGAATATAAGATGAACTTGGTTAAAGCGAAAGCTTACCAACACTTATTTCGAGAAATATGTAAGCGAGTTAAACTCAGCTCGAAATATCAAATGTGTATAATTGAAGTCTATATAGCTATACGACTTTTGTCTTGAGTTCAAGTCTCCACATACCTTTTTGATGAAGTTCCAAAAGCTACCCTTAGTAGTTCTTCGTCTTCAATCATGAAAGTCGTGAAGTCTAATGCTGAACTACACTTTCTATCATAATCCGAGACTTAGCTATAAGTAGACAAGAAATCAAGACTTACAGTTTTGGGAAACTAAACTTGAAAAACAAGCTTGAGATAGCAACGCTTGTGAGTTCGACCATGCAGTGCTCTAAAAGGGATGCCATATCCATGGGGTGTAAATAGCATCTGTGGTGCAAATAGCAGTGGAGTTCCCCTTATCAACTGGTGTGGCCCTTATCCAAAATGGGGACTCTTTAGCAATTGTCCTCCGGGTGCCTTTATCAACTTTTCGATCCGATCTTTCCAAAAAGTTTATTTCTCAAAAAATACCTACAAATACATAAAATACCAAAAATAAGTAAACAAATGGGTACTAACTATAGAGAAAATCGAGATCAAATAAACACAAAAAGCGTCTATCACAGGTGCAGAAGACTATTGGAGATTTGGAAAGAATAGTTGTTATCAAAAGGATTAGTCATGTATTGTTTGGAAGACGATCTAAAGGTTGAGTGCTTAAAGTCTTCAGAGAGACTGAAGCAACTTAAGATAGTGGACTATATCTTAGGATTCACATGCGTCGGACAGATTGGTTGTAGGTGCAGGGATACTGAAGAAACTAGGTAACTAGGGAAATTTTACTTGGTCTCAGCTATACGAATTGGCAGTGGTCTTTGTATAGCAGCTTAATTATGAGAGTACTCAAAACTGGACTAGGTCCCCGGGTTTTTCCACATTTACGGTTTCCTCGTTAAAATTTTTTTGTTGTGTGCATTACGTTATTTTCCACATTATAATTAGTTTAAGTTATAATTAAAGTAATTGCACTAGTGAGTTAATCCCAAACACTTAGGTTGAACCCTATAGTTTAAGGTTCGGTTTTGGAATTATACTATATACCGAGTGTGTACCTTGTGGTTTCCATCTTCTTGACAGTTCATGTCTATACTAGATCATGCAAGGTATCGTACTTACAGGTTGATATTGAAAATATTATGGTGTATCTGGTACCCCGTCATTTCAAATGACGAAGTAGATTTTCACAACAGAAATGCAATCTACAAGCTAGGTTGCTTTACGGTCACGGTTTCCTAAAAGATAGTGAGTGGGATCATACCCCAATTAAAAGTAGGTTTTCGTATGCTTATAACCTCTATAAACTAATCTAATAGGTTAATTATTTCCAAGGGCATTAGTGGTACTTTATAATATGTTTTGGGGATGTCCAGTTAGTAGTCACTGGAAGGCTGTCTAACCCCATAAAATCCAACTACCTAGTAATCTAATAGATCTATAATATACGAGGCATTTACCATCTAAAACACCTATTGGAACATCATATAAAGATTCTAAGCAAAGCTTAATCCAAATCTAAAACCTCTTTGAGAATATGTATATATACACACCTTCCAAATGATACATATACAGTAGTAAATTAATTTTCAAACCAAATATATACACAATATAGATACAGTGGAAGCTAACAAAGGAACATGCTCACACTACATGAAATCAGGGAATTTGTAACGCTGATTTTGTAACGGATTTTTTTAAGTAACGTCGTATCGACGTTGGTAACTTTGTAATGTTGGATAATCGTTGCAGTAATTGGTATCTGTTACATAGTTTCGGGAGGGTTGTGGGTAATTACCTTCCTTCCTCAACTTAAATTGCCAAGTTATACTGTTACTCTCCGTTACTACTATTAGCGCCTCTATTACTACTATCAGCTCCCAATTTCATCTCACGCACAAGGGCTACCCAGTCTCCCAACGATTCTGGCTTTTTTCTCCAACATTTTATTCCCATTATAACTCTTCATTTTAATTACCGAAAATCAGAAAACAAAGTTAAAATTCGAAAACAAAATTAAAATCATCTGAAATCAGTTTTTCATTTAATATGTTAAAATTGGTAGATAAACAACTTAATTTGTTGATAGAAAAACGGTTGAGACATTACTACATCTTATCTTTCACCTCCATTTATTTCACATCTCACCGACTTCTTGGTATATCCCTGCAGCCACCATCGATTTCACCAGAAAATTCATCAGATTCAATTTGAGATTCAGTTGCAGGAAACTTCATCAACGACATTGATTCAACCGATTCTTCTGTGACTCTTCGATTTCATTAAAGATTTAAGCTTAATCGAGTTATCACAGAAGGATTGAGTTTGATTAAGATTTCTGAATCTATCGATTTTCCTGGGTTATCTTCAACTAATTATTAAGGTATTTATTTTATTGTTTTCTTAATCGACATTTTTTCAACATCTGGGGTTTATTAGTTTTAGAAATTGAGGATTATAGATGTTGTTGTGAATTGTATTCTACCGTAGTGTGTTGATAAATCTGTGACATTTTTCGGTTTAGTTGATAAACTTAGGTTACTAAGACATGTTACTTTACTTGTTTGTAGGATGTCAAATTTTTTGGATAAATCTTGGATGCGTATAACAGAAAATTATAGCCCAAAACAAAGAGAAGGGGTTAGAAAATTCATTGGTTTTGCAATGGGAAATGGTACTTATGCAAAAACGTGTGCTTGCCCTTGTAGGAAGTGTGAAAATAGACATCGACGTGGATTCTCGATTGTTAGGACCCATCTGCATGAGTATGTTGTCGATAAGACATACGCCACCTAGAGCTTACATGGTGAGAGAAAGGATGGTGCTTCAACAAGTCGTTCTAAGGGGAAGGCCGTAGTCGAAGAAACGCCTGATAAGCAATCAGATTGTTTGAATTTGAATGATTTTATTGACTCTTCCTTTTGTATTCATCATGACCATGATGGAACACAAATTGGAGAATCACCCTTAGAAGATCCATATGTCGAGAAGCGTTATAGTAGGTAAAAATCGTTAGCGGCAGAGAAGTTATACCCTTCATTGAATACAATCTCACAGTCCTCTCTGCTATGGTAGAACTGCATAATATGAAGAAAACTTATAAAATTTCGGGTAACTGTGTCAACAGTTTGTTGGATTTGTTAAGAGAGTGGCTTTCGAAACCTAACAAGTTTCCCAAAAACTATGATGTTATGAGGTCAATGCTTAAGGATCTGGGGATGAAAGCAAAGACTATTCATGCTTGTGAGAATCATTGTATTCTGTATTACGAGAAGAATGAGGATTTAATAGAGTGTCTGGTATGCAAAACTCTGAGGTTTAAGTTGAAAGCTACCAAAGATGGTCCTGTGGTGACAAATGAACCTTGTAAAGTGTTGAGACACTTTCCTGTAGACGAAAATCTAAAGAAAATGTATTCTCTACCTTGGATATCAGACACAATGATGTGGCACGATCGAGCGCAAGTTTCATCTGAATATATGCGTCATCCAATCGATTCATCTCAGTGGGCACAAATGAAAATTAAGTTTTCATTGTTTGCAGCGGAAGGAAGAAATGTTTGGCTTGGAATATGAACATATGGGTTTAATCCTCATGGTGCACAGACTTTGAGTTGTAGTTGTTGGCATGTGATCCTTGTGGTTTATAATCTTCCGCCTTTTATGTGTATGAAGTCTGAATTCCAAATGATGACTCTGTTGATACCTGGGTGTAAGTCACCGGGTCAAGACATTGATGTTTTTTTGCGGCCGCTGGTTAACACGCTAAAAAAACTTTGGCATCAAGGTGTACAAGATTTTGATTCTTTGAAAAGGGAGTATTTTAATCTGAAAGAAACTCTGATGTTTGGTATTCATGACTTGCCTGCTCAAGGTGTTTTAAGTGGATGTACCACTCATGTCTATTGTGAGTGTGTTTGTTGCGCAGAAGAAACTAGAAGTACTCATCTAGGTTACGGCAACAAGATTGTGTACACTAACTATCGTATATTCCTTAAGTCAAGGAACCCATTTAGGGATGAGACTCTTTTGGGATTAGAGACACGGGAGCATAAAAGTGCACCGCTGAGACTAACAGGAGCGCAGTCGCTTGAGAAGTTGGCCGATGTTCAATACGAACCTGGTAAGTTAGTGGTCCGCAAGACAGGTAAACGAAAGAGATATCAGTCTGATGAAGAGGAAGGCGATTCTGAGCTTGTCACAGGTGCTTTCTTCAAGAAGTGTATTCTTTGGGAACTGGAGTCGTATTGTGCCTTGACTATAAGGAATTGTGTCGACGTGATGCACATGGAAAAGAACGTCATGGTACATATTATCTACACTATCTTTGATAAGGATAATAAGGCTATTGTTGCATGGAATAATCGTGACAAATTGAAGGAGAATAAACTACATTCTGGAGAGTGGAAAGAGAAGAAAACAGAGAAAGGAGTAGAGATGGTTCTGTTGTTTGTTTTGAGCAAAAAAAGAGAAAACTTAAAGATCTGAAAGTTCCCACAGGCTTTTCGTCGAATATAAGTAACAATATAAATATGGATCAATTGAACTTGAGAAGCTTGAAGTCACATGACTACCATGTGATTATGGGGTACTTATTACCTGTTCAGCTTCAACATGCCTTTCCAGGAGAGAAAGACGTGCGTACTACGCTTCAACAAGTCAGTATGTATTTTAGAATTTTGTGCTCAAAGGTGGTTAGCAGAGAGTATCTTAACCAGGCTAAGTGGATGATTGCAGAGGCCATGTGTGTGCTCAAAAAGTATTTTCTGGCTAGATTTTTTGATATAAGCGTGCACAACATGGTTCATTTGGCTGATGAGGCCTTAGTTTGTGGACCTGTTAGGTGTAGATGGATGTACCCATTCGAAAGGTGAATTGCTATTTTACCATTTTTCCTTTATTTTTATTTATTTTTGTTGTTTTTGTACTGAAATTTACACATACATACTGAATCAAGGCAATGAAGGAGTGCAAAAACATCCTAAATAACAACAGATACATTGAAGGGTCAATTACAAAGTCGACTGAAATGGATGACTGTGTTAGATTTGGCATGGAGCACATGAAAAATGCTGATGAGTTCACAAAGAAAATTTGGAGCCCTTCTTATAGGATGAACATGAATTCAGCGATGTGGGTTCTGTGCTTGATGAAAAGCCAGTTCAGGTGAGCACTATTCAGTGGATGCAGATACGTCGGTAGGTAATTTTTAGGAATAATCCAGAAGGTCTCGATGTTTATTACAGGTATTGGTTGGCCGTGTTTTGTTTGTATATGGACAATGGGTTATTCTATTTAGAATTTAATACTATGTATGCTAAATGTAGGGATTATTGCGAGAATTGTGAAGCCGATGGGGTTGCAATTAAGCAAGTCGAGATGCAAACCAAGTTCCTTAGTTGGCTGTATAAAAAGGTTTGTATTCGCACTCCTGTTTGTTAGCGTAGTAATGATGCAGTATGCTGATGTGTTGATTTTATTTTCGCTTTCATATCTTAGATCAGAAGACAAAATGGATACATATTTGTGGTGTTACGTTAGAGGTCCAGTGTCTCGAAAAGAGTATAAAAGATACTGTGTGAATGGATTTAGTTTTTGTTCCCAAGCAAACCCGGAAAAGGCTAAGACCCGAGACAGTGGTGTCACCGTGGTTGCCTCAACCACTTTTAGGAGCTCGAAAAGGGACAAAAGACCTGTTACTAACCTAACCCGGTGGTATGGGGTGATCAGACAAATACTAGAGTTGAACTATGGTACATTTAAAGAAACTGTCTTCTACTATAATTGGGTGAAGGTAGAGAATGGAGCAAAGATATGTCAGGATTCAGATTTTCCTTTGGTAAATCTTTCAAGATTGAAAAGTCATACCAATATTTCAGACGAGCCTGTGATTCTCGCTGAAGAGGCTGCCCAAGTTTTCTACTCCAGAGACGTGAAACATCCAGATTGGTGGGTTTATATTCATACGCCGAGAGGAATGACTGCATATGTGGACAAAGCAGAGATACCAGGTCGCGACAGTTTTCAAGATATTTTAGAAGAGGAACCACATCTACGTAAATTGATGGAGAAAAAGCGTCTACCTAGATCAAAGAAATGAAAAATCTCCAATATATGTGTGATCAGTAAGTTTCCTTTATAATGCTAGTCTTGAATGTATGCAGATTCCAATTGCAATATACTTTGCATTTGATCAGATTAATGCTGGTCTTGAATAACAATTTGTTATTTTTTTCACCCCCCCAATTTTACACATATTTTCTTACAGATCCCTGTGTAAGTTACTTTATTGTTCCGTCCCATTTTTTAGCCGCCCTTAAGTTAGAAGATGTTGTTTCCACCCAATATCTCCTTTTATCACTACCAAGCAAACACTCCCTTTCCCAACAAAATCATCTTCTTTGGGAAAGTAGTTTATGTTTTCTACTCAGAGACAAAAAGCCAGCAGTTATTAGTTGCTCTTCAGTAGTTCGGAAGCTGAAGTTAGTGGGAAAACAACAACAAAATCATCTTCAATTTTAGCTGCTTCTGAATCTTTGAATAAACCATACTCTTCAATCTTCATCTACACGGGTATGGGTTTGTGGTGTGGAAATGGGGTTGCACACAAAACTTGCAAGTATACAAGGTCAAGCTTTATAATATAGGGATAAGAAAGGGATCAGTCCACAGGGAGTAGGAGTGCTTAAAAGAAGTTTTTCTAAGCTATCAATGAGTGCAAAGCACTATGGCAGTGAGAAAAGCAAGGTAATGTGCAGATGCAAAGAACTAAAACAGTTAACACAACAAAGCAGTTAACACAAGATGGCAAAACAGCAAGGAACCAAGGCTGTGAGCCAAGGGCAGGGGTGAGATTGTGCACTGATTTCAGTGCACAACAGCTACAAAATGCAAGAACTAAGCAAAACAGTAAAGGAAAGTAACTAAGCAGTGAATAAAAGCAGAGCTGGAATTGTCCTCAATGTTCTAAAGATGAAATTAAAAGCATGAACAAGGAGAAACTGTTACCATTTGAAGCAAAAGAGATAAGTAAATATATTACCATGTTGCATGAGATTGGGTTACCTCCCAAAAAGTGCTAAATTTTTAAAGTCTTCAGCCAGACGTCAAATACCACAAAATGGCTAATTACCTTTCAAATCATATATCAATAGTCGAAACAACTGTGGGTCAACAAAAGCAAATAAAATTGCCACAATTATCATACAACTGCACCAAATCAGAAAATAAAACAGACATAGCACATCCTCATCCAAGGTTTCCTGCAAGACAACTGGGTTTTTCTGTTGTGCCCATTTGGGCTTCATATGAGTGTCTTGACAAATTGACTCATTCGAACAACAAGTCTTTAGAATTTCCTCCTGGACAATATCAGGAGGATCCGGTTGCGGAGTCGGAAGTGACTCAAGTAATACCTCAGGTACACTAGGCTCGAATCCCAAGTTAGGTACTTCTAATGGAGATAATTGACCATTACTACCCACAAACTTAGGGTAGTCAGTATTCTCGGACAAACCTATAACTATTGCTTGAATTTCTGGATCCTCAGAGTCTTTAAAATACTCAAGAGCTTCTTCTAGTTCATTACCCCCAAACTTAGGGTCAACACTACTCTCCGTAAGGCCTAGCACTATGGCTTGAATCTCAGGGTCCGTAGAGTCTTTAAAGTACTCAAGAGATTCTTCTAGTTCAAAAGTTTCGTCACCTAACTGACTTAAGAGAATTTCCTCATCAAGTTCATCTAAGGAATCACCAAATAAATTGTCGTCCCAATTATCCTGAGTTAGATCCTAAACTAAAGTGCTAATCATATTCACTTCTTCTAAATCATCGGAAGGTTGTCTATTAACATTAAAGACGTTTAGTTCAGTGGTCATATTACCAAAGGATATGTTCATAAGTCTGGTCCTACAGTTGATGACAGCGTTAGCTGTGGCTAAAAATGGGCGACCTAAAATCACCGGTATTTGAGCACTAGGATCCTGAACAGGCTGAGTATCTAGAACAACGAAATCCACTGGATAAATAAATTTATCAACCTCAATCAGAACATCCTCTATGACACCACGAGGTATTTTGACAGACCTATCAGCTAATTGCAATGTCATTTTAGTCGGTTTCAACTTACCAAGACCTAGCTGGTTGTATACATGATAAGGGAGTAAGTTCACACTAGCTTCTAAGTCAAGCAATGCCTTATCTACTGTATAATTACCGATCACACAAGATATGGTGGGGCATCCAGGGTCTTTATACTTAGGGGCTGTTTGGTTCAGAAGGATTGAACTTACCTGACCATCTAAAAAGGCTTTCTTATGGACATTAAGCTTACGCTTTCGTGTACAAAGGTCCTTAAGGAACTTGGCATAAGCAGGCATTTGCCTAATTGCTTCTAATAAAGGGATGTTAATGTTTACCTGCTTAAATATCTCTAGTATTTCGTTGAAAGTCGACTCTCTCTCTTTGTTGGAGCTAACAATTGTGGATATGGGGCTGTTGGTACAAAATGAGACCTGTAGGGAACCACATTGGCATCACTAGAAATTTTATCGGTTTCTTTAGTTAGTGGCTCCTTCTGGGGATCATCTTGGGAACTAGAAGGTGGATCTACAGTATGTCCACTATTAGGCTTAGCTACTCTATCGTCTACCGTTTTACCACTCCTAAGGGTTGTGACAAAATTCACTTGATTAAATGGTTTTGCACCTACTTCATGAAATCCTCTAGGGTTGGGGGTAGTCTGACTATGGAGCCTTCCGTTATCTCTCTCACTTAAGGTCTTAGCTATTTGGCCGACTTGAAGTTCTAGCTTAGCAAGGCTCTGAGCATTAGTTTGAAAGTTCTGCTTGGTTTCCTGCTGAAAACTAATTTGGCTCTGTGCTAACATATCCTGAGTTTTTGCTAAAATCTTAATAGATTCCTCTAAGCTAGTCGTTTTATTTTCTGGGCCTGATGAATTCTTAGTGTAACCAAAATCTGGGGGAGCATTAGAATTACTAAACTGACCTAGACTCTGGCCCTTAGACCATGAAAGGCGGATGGTTTCTCCAACCAGGACTATAGGTTTCTGAATATGGGTCAAACTTATGACGGTTATCAAACCTAGTGTTATTATAGAGAGCATTGGCTTGCTCTTCATTATTCTGGCCTTCCCAAAAAGGCTCTATTCTACCACTAGTATGACCCAATTCTAAGGCTTCTAACCTTTTTGCTATAGCAACAATTTTGGCATCTGATTCATAGCCTCCTTCTACCCTATTAAAGTTTCCTTTACCTAGAAGAATTGTTTTCTTGGGTTCCCTACTATATTCCCATTGCTGGGTCTTTTCGGCGATTTCATTCAAAAATTCCATCGCCGCATCAACAGTTTGGTTTCAAAACCACCAGTGCATAGAGACTCAACCATGGTTGTTGTCGAATAATCTAAACCCTCATAAAGGATTTGAACTAGCCTAACCTTTTATAAACCATGATGAGGACATTGGGCTAATAAGTCATTGAACCTTTCCAAATACCTATACAAAGACTCTCCCTCCTGTTGAGAAAATGTGCAGTTTTGCGTCCTAATAGACGAGCTTTTGTGCCTAGGGAAAAACTTGTTCAAAAAGGCAGATGTAAGTTGTTCATAGGTTTCAATTGATTCGGAAGCCAAACTATACAGCCACGACTTGGATTTATCTTTTAAGGAAAAGGGGAATAACCTGAGTTTTAAAGCATCATCATCAAGGTTTCTAATTTTCAGGGTACTACAAATTTCCTCAAAGTCCCTAACATGGAAATAGGGGTTTTCATTTTCTTTTCCTAAAAAGATTGTACGTTTGAGGAAAGAATCCATGATAGTCCAATAGCGCCAGAAATGGCAACTTTGAAAGCCTTGTTGAATCCTACTAGGACTACTCGTCCCTCGTGTATCAGGTTACCTGAAACTGAAGCAAATTATGAACTTAAGCCTAGAACCTTACAGTTGCTCCCAATCTTTTTAGGAAAAGAAAATGAAAACCCCTATTTCCATGTTAGGGACTTTGAGGAAATTTGTAGTACCCTGAAAATTAGAAACCTTGATGATGATGCTTTAAAACTCAGGTTATTCCCCTTTTCCTTAGAAATCTATAAGAGTCTATCCAACCCAAATAAGTCGAATTAAAACACCATACCAGGCCTGTTTAGTCAATTAGAGTCCATCTGTACTAGATCCGGTGATTGAATCTCATTCAGTCACGTCCAATTTCGAATCCAAACTCTGTCAATCGCATGAAAACCTTTTCCCGCCAATTTCTTTATTTTGAAACGTAGAAGATGATTGCCCCTTATCCTGCTGATGGGTGCGAATAGCAAGTGGCCACCCCTTAGTAATTTAGGTGCCCCTTATCCAAACTGAAAGTCCGAATAGTAATTTTGTCCCACGGGCGCAAACACCACTTTTCGAGGCAATTTCGTCGCAAAAGCTTATTTCTCCAAAAACAGCTACAAAGACACAAAAAGCCATAATAAATACAAAATCGAGCACTAACAATATATACAATTGAGATTATATCAGACACAAAAATGTGTCTATCAGTTGCAGTTTCATCAAATTTGATATATTTGTACCTGAAACCTCACCTGGACGAGAACATCGGGTTTGTATATGGTAATCTTGCAACTTGAGTTCAGTAATAGGTTGCAGTTTCATCCAATCTGATATATTTGACACCTCAAACCTCACCTGGACGAGAACATTGGGTCTGTATATGGTAATCTTGCAACTTGAGTTCAACAATAGGTTGCAGTTTCATCCAATCTGATATATTTGACATCTCAAATCCCACCTGGACGAGAACATCAGGTCTGTATATGGTAATATTGCAACCTGAGATCAGTAATAGGTTGCAGTTTCATCCAATCTGATATATTCGACACCTCAAACCTCACCTGTACGAGAACATCGGGTTTGTATATGGTAATCTTGCGGCCTGAGTTCAATAATAGGTTGTAGTTTCATCCAATATGATATATTTGACACCTCAAACCTCACCTGGACGAGAAATTCGGGTCTGTATATGGTAATCTTGCAACCTGAGTTCAATAATAGGTTACAGTTTCATCTAATCTGATATATTTGACACCTCAAACCTCACCCGGACGAGAACATCGGGTCTGTATATGGTAATCTTGCAACCTGAGTTCAATAATAGGTTGCAGTTTCATCAATTCTGACATATTTGACACCTCAAATCCTACTTGGACAAGAAACATCAGTCTGTATATGGTAATCTTGCAGCCTGAGTTCAGTAATAGATTGCAGTTTCATCCAATCTGATATATTTGACACCTCAAACCTCACCTGGACGAGAACATCGGGCCTGTATATGGTAATCTTGCAACCTGAGTTCAATAATAGGTTGCAGTTTCATCCAATCTGATATATTTGACACCTCAAATCCCACCTGGACGAGAACATCGGGTCTGTATATGGTAATCTTGCAACTTGAGTTCAATAATAGGTTGCAGTTTCATTCAATCTGATATATTTGACACCTCAAACCTCACATGGACGAGAACATAGGATCTGTATATGGTAATCTTGCAACCTGAGTTCAATAATAGGTTGTAGTTTCTTCCAATCTGATATATTTGACACCTCAAACCTCACCTGGAAGAGAACATCGGGTCTGTAAACTTTATATGGTAATCTTGCAAACTTAGTATGCCTTGTTTTGTTTCTACTTATGTGTTGACCACAAATTTGACCAACTTAACATCAAATTTGATCAACTTGACCACAATTTTGACCAACTTTACCTCGATCCGGACGCCTTTGACCTATATATTTTGAGAGAAAAGCAAATCTCTCCTCTATTATTGTACTCTTCTCTCTTGTCCGAAAAAGTAAGGTTTCAATTTTGGGTCTCAAATTCCGTTCCCTCTCAAATCCCCACTCTGATACATCTTTTAGATTTCAATTCCCTCTAAATTTTGAGAAAGCTTTTCTAATTCCCTCTCAAATTTGAGAAACCCTTTCTTATTCCCTCTCAAATTTCACTTCCCCCCTTTTCAAATTTTCAGAATGATTTCAAATCTAATCCTTCTCTATAAACAGAGGGAGATGAAGATCATAATTTATTTCCCTTTATGCTCACCATCCTCCTTAGCGATTCTCACTTATACCCGTTTCTTCTTCCGTACCTCTTACCTCGCATACATCTCTGTACCTCGTTCATTCTCCAGAGGTAATCTATGTAGCTTTTACTTTGGAATATATATTTCAAATTAGGGTTTCTTTTTTGTTGGTTGGTATATCCTTCATAGATTTACTTGTATGTTGTTATTTACTGCTCTCCAATTCTTGGTATTTGGTTGTTATCTGTTTCCATAGATTACAACCAAACTCAGGGTTTCTACATGGTTATGAAGTTTTTCTTCATAAGTTGTTATTATTACTTTAAAATTATACCTTTGTTGGTTGTAATCTCCTTCCATAGATTTCAACCATAATTTGGGGTTTTGTATTTTCGTTCACTGCTAGGTTTGCTCTCATTTTAGTTCAAATACTTAATATGTTATTTGTTGTTTGGTTTGTTTGGTATGAAGATGTTGTCAAGTCAGGATTCTCACTCTTCAGATCATGTTGTATCTACCAATGAAACTGGTTCTGCATCTGATGTTCGTAATACTCCATCTCATGGTGGTTATGAAAATGGTTCTCTATCTCATGAAGCTTCTCTATCTCATGATGAAACTAAATTTGATTCTGACTTGGAGGAGACATAACTTCTACCCAGACTCTTGGTGGAAATAGATGAATGTGGAAGACTATTTGGCGAATATGCATCAAAGTTTGCAACTCATGCAGGGGAACTCATTCGATATCACTGTCCAATTGACTACAAAGACTAGAGGCTCATTCAAGGACCAAGTCTGGAACACGCTCATGGTAACTTATTATCTCTTATACATTTTATTCTATGGTTTTCTCCACTTATACATATCAGTGTTTATAGACCAACTACCTAGTTATTGTTTATGGCTGACAAAAATACTTCGTCATTTCAGGGAAAATTTTGTTTCGTATATGATGAGTTTATTGTCAGGACATTTGTCCAAAAAATATTTCCCCAGAAGTTTCGTTCATTCAAATGGGAGTTACGCCTTAACATTCTGAAAAGGCTTGAGACTCGGGAAGAGATGGATGCAGCATGCCCTTATGGTGTTAATGATGACGTTTGGAAACGATTTGTGCATAATGAGTAGCGTCCTGGCATGCAGGAAGAGTATGCTAGATATGTTGAGAACCAACGGAAGAGAAGGATTCGACATTGTTTAGGTAGACTCTCCCATGCCAACAAATCCTACAGAGTTGTAAGTACTTTCTAACCTAGTGGTCTTAACATCAAATTCTCAGACTATTTTATTTGGACAACCCTTATTGACTATATTGATTGTACAAGACAAAAAAGAAGGTAGGGTTATCGAGTGCCGTGGTGAGAGCTGGATGTTGGCTCATGTAGCGAAAAATGGAGCTGTACATCCAAGTTCAGTTGAAGCATATGTGATTATTGGACCATCATATGTTGTTCATAGTTCAAATAAATTTAGTTGTTTACAGTTTGGTTCTTTTGGATTTCAGTAAAAAGTGAAGGCTGCCATAGAAAAGAGAAAGGTTGAATCTGAAGCTGGTTTGGAGGTTGTTGTAGATATTACCAATGATCCAGTTACTAAAGTTTTTGGTGATGAATCTAATCGAAGTTATTACCGAGGCTTCTCATCGACTGTTACCAAGAATCAAGAAATACAAGGAAAATTTGGTTATTCAATAGCCGCGAGTGCAAAAGCCAATTCATTTACTCCGGTTGGTAATGAAGGCAGGATGGACAGGATCCAAGAGGAGTTAAGTGTTCTCTCAAAGGTGATCTTCAATCTGTAATTCTTTTACGTCCTTAATTTTTATAGTTAGAGACTATAATTTTTTAATCAACTATTGAATTGAATGGGTTGGTTTTGGTTATAGGCTCTTTTCAGTTTCATGGCAAGCCAACAGAACAATGCCAATTGTCAAAGCAGAGCACAAGTCCCTGATATCCATTCTCCCGTCATTCAACCTGGCGTTGCTGCTAATACTATACCTGCTGAAGGAGAGCCTCAAGTTTTTCTTATTAACAGAAAAAGGGAGACAGTCGCAACAGGTTATGTGGTTACCGGCTCGCATGGAGAAATCTGTCACGTGTGAGTGTTAATCATGACGAGAGGAAGGTATGCATTGAGGGTGTTTTTGATGTGCACTATCATGTACCCGATGCTCCTCAAGGCCCGATCAAATGCTTCACATTGGCTGATTATGTTATGGGTGGATTTTTAATCTGGCCTACAAACCGGTTGGTCTTGAAGCCGGTAGATTAATCAGTTTGGAACTTTTCTTTTGGTGCAGCTTTCCTTACTTTTTATACATATGATGCTACTTATATTTTGTGTTCTTTTGATTTAGTCACTTTTGGTTAGAGTGAAACTCTGAAAGCTTCTTAGTTTTGTCTGCAAACTGGTTGGTCCTGCAAGATCTAGACTAAGCAGTTGAAACATAGTTTTTGTGCAGCTTTCCTTACACTAATATATACAAACTGTTACGTATCTTTTGTGGAGTCTTTTTCCACTCTCTAGCTAGAGTGTACCCCAGAAAAGTTCCTTTCATTTTTCTGTCACTTTAAACATTTCTTAAAAATACACTTCTCCGAGTGTATCGAGTTGTACTCCTTTGTGTATATCTATATATGGATGTATTTTATTCACTTGATTTTATTTGTCCCCCCTCATTTTTAACTTCGCCATTTTAAATGTCGGTCCCTAGCCCGGGTAAAGGAGGAGGGAAGAGGGTCAACCTTGTATCCTCTTCTGATATTTCATATCATTTTTTTGTCTGTTTTCAGGAATTTTGGTGTGGAAAAGAATGTTGATACCGAAGTTTATCAGTTGTGTTTCTTTCATATATGCAAATCCCATGAGCATGGGATACTGCAGGTCGCCTTTTTAATCTCAGGTTTGTTACCCATACCTTTTATGATCTCTTCAAATATGTCATTTGCTTATTCATCTTCCATGCATCTGACCAATAATTATTTTTTTTGCAAGGTTTCATGGATTCTAATACCCGAAGCTGGAGATTACCTACTATGGAGAAAGTTGGCAAGTTATTTTAATATCAGGTTTATTTCATTACCTACTATGATCTATTCAAGCTACATATATTCATTCTTTTCAAGTATGTGTGTTACATGATTTCTGCCAAAATGTACAACTTACTACCATCGAGTTTTCGGATTGGAGATGTTATGGTCGTTAGGTTTGCTGTAATTGAAGGAGATTAATGGAGCTAACCTGACGAGCAAAACATGCTCCTATCTAATTTACTGGTGACTGAACTATTATAATTATTAGTTTCCTTGTTATCATTCGCTACCTCCGGCTGATACACTTACATGTTACAATTCTCTTTTTGTTTTGTGAGGTTTCACTGATGCTAACACCTGAAGCTGGAGAATACCTACTGCAGAGAGTTGACAAGTCATTGTAATCTCAGGTTTGTTTGCTTTACCTATTGTGATCCCTTTGAGTATGTTTTTCAAATGATTCCTTCCAAAAGGTACAACTTACCACCATAATTACAGTTGGTGGGTAAACACTTGACACATTAGAGTTTCTTGCATTACTTACTGAAAATTTGGTTGACTGATGTTACCATTATCTTTGTTTTTCGAGAATTCATTGATGCAAACACCTGAAGAGGATCAGTCCCACTCTGTGGGGGTCAATCATGAAGCTAGTTAAACAAGAGAGACAGTGTTCGCCTTGCAAAGCTGTACCAAGCGAGGGAAAGAACTTGTACCAAGCGAGATATTCTTTTCTCTACTTCTATTAATTGGTGAGTAAAGTCTTGCTATATCAGTGCATTATTTGTTCTCATCTTAATTTAACATATGAAACCATGTATATAAATTCCCAATGACAAGTCAGTCAAATATAAACTTTTGTTGCTTAGGTTGTCATGTTCATATAAAAATAGTGAGAATGTATGCATTAGAAACTTGCTTATATTAGAAACTGTTGAAACACACAACCTTGTCATTTTCTTATAACATAGGGAACCATGTATGTTTTTTTGCCTCAAGCAGTTGTTTCACTCACATATACTTAGGTATCTGAATGAATGATGAGCAAATATTGGTTCATTTGGTTGGTCTATAATGAGAATGTATGTATTTCAAAAGACAATGAACATGTAAGTGAATTGTCGAAATTACTGAATGAATCTTTCTCTCCTACGAGATCTGATTCTATTTTGAGTTTCTGTTTCATTTTTGTTGTTTTGTCAGGATACTAGAGTCGATGGCAATAGCTGATGCCATGAGCTGGTTAAGGCTACTCTGATGTCGAAGGACGACTTCTTTTGGCTGATCATGAACAACTTTTTTTCAGCCAAGTTATATTGCAGAACAACCCTTTTATATTTAGAAACTGCTGAAAAACACAACCCTGGTCATTCGATTATAACCATATAGGGAACCATGTATTTTTTTTAGACTTGAGTAGTTCTTTCAATGTAAGTATGTCAATTGTATATTCTTCCGTATGTGAATGAATTAGGAGACAAAGTAACCCTGGTTCAATTGGTTGTTGTATGGATTTGTGAATGAATGAATTCCTTGTGCTGCTAGAATGATAATGTATGTATTGTGGAATGAGAAATGAATTATGGGTTTCAGATTCAGTATTGCAGGTTCAGAAATGAATTGCAATGCAGCTTCAGAAACTAATTGTATTGCAGCTTCAGAAATGGATTGCATTGCATTGCAGGGTCCAATTATGGGAGCTTATTTATAACAGTAAAAAACGTTTTTTTTTTTTGAAAACTATTTTTTTTTACCAACGTAGAATCAAAGTTATAAAATCTGTTAGTAATTAGCACACCTGGCAAATTCATTACTGTTACAATGAATTGTCAACTTCTAAAGCCGTTAGTCTATATGTTACAAGCGATAGACATGTGGCAGATGACAAACGTTATAGTCAGCTGTTACGAATCGAATCGTTACATCAAGCTGTTATATCCAAAATGTTACAATCAATCATCAACGTTTGAAGCCGTTAATTTAAACGTTAGAATATATTGACATGTGTCGTACGGCAGCTGTTACACTGAGGTGTGGGGATTAGGTTTCCCAGTTGCTAGAGTTCTCCCTTATATAGTCTTCAAATCAGTGTTTACAATCAATGTTACCTTAGTAACAAAGCATACAATATTCACCTTTAGATGAAAACCTGACTCAAGCTAATATCTTTCAATTGTTAGATCGAACTTAGCTTGTTACATACAAATGAAAAGTGACTTCATTTAGATATGAGTAATCGTACCTAAACTTGTACACCTTTGTTGGCTCAACAATAGTTAACCGAAGTTAGCCATACGAATACTTTCATATCAACCTCATTCATATTAACCATAACTAGTTCAAATGACTCAAATGAAACTAGTTCTAGAGTTGTTCAATTGTTATATTCTCATAGAAGTATACAAGACATAATTGAAGAAAAATTGATTTTGATTCACTCGAATCAAGTCATGAACATTATAGCCAAGGTTTGCAAAACATTACATTCCTTATTATATAAGTGTATTAGTTTATGAACAAACCGATTTTAGAACATAATCCACTCAAGTATGCAAACGGGTACGCATACCTTAGTGGTCGGACTAAGTTTGGGTTGCCAGTATGCGCACGGGTACGCATACCACCAAACTCAGTAAAGTCCCAGAACTTGGACCTCATGCCAGTACGCGTACCGGTATGCGTACTTAGTTCCCGGACCTCTACTAAACCAATCAGTACGCATACGGGTATGCATACCATGGTTTCCGGACTTGGATCACACATATGCAAGTACGTATACTGTGCTTATATCCAATTGTTCTAAACTCTCACTTAAACCATTGAAACATTCTCGGAAGACGACAATAGCTGTCTCACACAAACTATTAGCTTCAAAGCAATTTTCAAGTGATCGAATGATCAATACGAAATATTCCGAGTCTATATCAAATGACTATCTCACACAAATCATGTAAGATGTTACCATGCGATTTTCACATGATCATCTTGTAACTTTCGTCAAGAATATAAGATGAACTTGGTTAAAGCGAAATCTTACCAACATATATTTCGAGAAATATGTAAGCAAGTAAACTCAGCTCGAAATATCAAATGTGTATAATTGAAGTTTATATATCTATACGACTTTTGTCTCAAATAGGAGATAGAGTAGATATACTTTTGAGTGATAGATGAGTTCAAGTTTCCACATACCTTTTGTTGATGAAGTTCCACAAGATCCCCTTAGTTGTTCTTCGTCTTTAATCGGTGAACGCCGTGAAGTCTAATGCTCAACTACACTTTTTATCCTAATCCGAGACTTAGCTATAAGTAGACTAGAAATCAATACTTATAGTTTTCGCAACTAAACTTGACAAACAAGCTTAAGATAGCAACGCTTGCGAGTTCGACCGAGAAGTGCTCTAATAATCTCCCCCTTCGTCAATTTTAGTGACAAAACTATCAATACATATGGAATACCAAATGAATAAACTTTGTAGCTCTCAATACAAATGCTTGATTTCCTTGGTTCTTCATTTACTCGAAATCTTCGTCACTTCCAAGTACTCCAGTGATTCTGAATGTGTTCAACTTAGTATCATAGTTGTTGAAGATCCGTAGCTATAACAATGAGAAAACAGTATCTCTCAATCATTGTTATACAATGTCATAGTATTATTACACAACATCAAATTCCAATTGTATCACAACTTTGACAACAATACTATGGTGATATGTATCACTCCCCCTTAGTCAATACTTCATTTCTCATGAAAACCACTCCTCCTTACATAACGATCCGTAAACCATATGTATTTGTAGTATGAACTACACGTTAATTCTCCCTCTTTTTGTCAATATAAATTGGCAGAGGTACGAAAACTAGTGGGATCCTAATGAAATTTCCATGGAGATAATTCATGACCAAAAGAGAACATATCAACTTTGTTTCAATGATTTCACATAGACGAAACCAGTGCATTCATAAAGAAGTTTATAAAGATACAAGAAAACTCCTACAATATTCCACAGCTACACTCTCCATAAAGATTTGGAAATTAAGCACAAGTTCAATTACGAAATCTCCCCAATAAAATGTCATTCCAGAAAGAACAACAAGAGCGACCTTACTTTCACAAAAAAAAAGGATTTCTTTGGACATTAAAAAATCATATGAAACATTAATTTGCATCCAAAATACTCAATTAAATTAACCACAAGACAACCCATGATTAATTAGTCGGAAATGCTCACGTAAGAGAACTTACGGAGCCGCACAGTACTTACACAAAGATGTGGATCAGGGAAAGACTAATACTGCAGAATATTCAAAGATTCATTATATTTTTCATCAATATTTTCATAGAGACATGTAATAGACTTAATCTCTGTAAACAAAAGTTTATCCTATCTTCCATCAATATTTGCATAATGACATAATAGGCTTAACTTTTGTTGTCAAAAGTTCATTCTATCTTTTATCAATATTTTCATAAGGATATCTGATAGACTTAACTTTTGAGCAAATATGGGACAATCATAATTCACGGGCGTAAACACACATATCCCATAACAAGTTGCAATATATAAAACCATAAAGATTAATATTGCAAAATCATCTTCCAAATAAACTTTAGAATTTAAATAAATAAACCTAAAAACATTGCAAGATGAAAATCGTTGGAAATAGCTATGTGTACTCACAATAATTGCTATTCCAAACCCTAGTTATCCTTCTTAAAAAAAAGAATAACTTCTCTTAAGAAGTTTCCTAGAAAAAATAAAGACAATTAAGCAAAAATCAAAAAACTCCTAAACCAACAAAAACGATCACGAACGGAAATCAAAGATTATATCTGGAACCCTCAAGAGTCTTGAGAACTTCGAGCTTGTGATTGACAGCATTCACTGCTTCTTCATAGAATATATCCTCATTGAGAAGATATTTAATATTTGTCTTCATGAGAACAAGGTCTGAATTAATCTTTTTCAACTCAGTTCTTAACACATCAAGACCCTTCATAGTATCAACAAGTTGCAGTTTTTCTTCCTCAAAGTATTTAAGAAAATCATGAACCACTTCAGCAGAGACCATATGCTCATTCTCAATATCCTGATGAGTATATGCATAGTAGCATGAGGCATTTGGATTTTGATCATTATCTTCTACTAGGTTGTTTTCTTCCTCTCCTTGGAATCGAAACCAATACCTTTATCAAGAAAACCTCTTGCAAAACCACCAGTGCTATAAGGTGAAGACATTCTTTGAAAAAAATAACCTAGCATAAGCGTACATAACTCAATAGGTTTGGTATTTAAATGGTTTCTTAGGGAAGGTAATTTTTGGGGTTTTCATAGTTGGTTCGTGGCAAGTAACACAGGTACTCGTACGAACCCAAGCTTGACCCATAGTCATGCACATAAAAAAAAAACAGAGACCACAAAACAAGACAAGATTGTTTGCACGATAATACTTTGCTGAGTGAATATTTTCACGAGTCTTAGCTCAATAAATTTTAAATTCTTAGAAGAAAATTTAGAGCATAAGAGTAGCATTTTTTGACTCAAAACAAAATCAAAAAAAATTACACGACCAACACAAATACTTATACTAGAATTTTTGTGAATGATAATCCAGCTAAGAACGATAAGAAAACAGCTAGACCACCAGAGAACATTTTGCCATCAAGTATACCTGATCATATTTCACTCAGCCAGGATTTTTGTGAGTGCGATTTCAACCTTGTGATTAATTAGCACAAGTATGAGCCTTGAACTCATTAAATGAATCTTGTTTTCGGTTAACCCTCTTTTTCTTATTCTTTGGAGGAAAACCGTTTTGATGGGAAAAGTTATCATAAAACTCATTAACATCAAAATACGATGCATAGTATAGATTCTTACCTGAAGGATATTGATCAGAAGGATTAGACAGCCTGTTGATGAGTTCTTTGTATCCTTCAATTATCAAATTTAGGTTGTCTTTCATACCTCACACCAGTATGCGTACCGGTATCCATACTTAGTTCTCGGACTTCTACTAAACCAATCAGTACACATACGGGTATGCATACCATGGTTCCCGGACTTGGATCACACATATGCAAGTACGCATACTGTGCTTATATCCAATTGTTCTAAACTCTCGTTTAAACTATTGAAGCATTCTCGGAAGACGACAATAGCTGTCTCACACAAACTATTAGCTTCAAAGCAATTTTCAAGTGATCGAATGATCAATACGAAATATTCCGAGTCTACATCAAATGATTGTCTCACACAAATCATGTAAGATGTTACCAGGTGATTTTCACATGATCATCTTTTGACTTTCGTGAAGAATATAAGATGAACTTGGTTAAAGCGAAAGCTTACCAACACTTATTTCGAGAAATATGTAAGCGAGTTAAACTCAGCTCGAAATATCAAATGTGTATAATTGAAGTCTATATAGCTATACGACTTTTGTCTTGAGTTCAAGTCTCCACATACCTTTTGTTGATGAAGTTCCACAAGCTACCCTTAGTAGTTCTTCGTCTTCAATCGATGAAAGTCGTGAAGT
Organism: Papaver somniferum; assembly: GCF_003573695.1. Lineage (NCBI taxonomy): Eukaryota > Viridiplantae > Streptophyta > Magnoliopsida > Ranunculales > Papaveraceae > Papaver > Papaver somniferum. Next base: position 47,145,860 of record NC_039363.1, read on the forward strand.
CTAATGCTGAACTACACTTTCTATCATAATCCGAGACTTAGCTATAAGTAGACAAGAAATCAAGACTTACAGTTTTGAGAAACTAAACTTGAAAAACAAGCTTGAGATAGCAACGCTTGTGAGTTCGACCATGCAGTGCTCTAAAAGGGATGCCATATCCATGGGGTGTAAATAGAACATCTGTGGTGCAAATAGCAGTGGAGTTCCCCTTATCAACTGGTGTGTCCCTTATCCAAAATGGGGACTCTTTAGCAATTGTCCTCCGGGTGCCTTTATCAACTTTTCGATCCGATCTTTCCAAAAAAGTTTATTTCTCAAAAAATACCTACAAATACATAAAATACCAAAAATAAGTAAACAAATGGGTACTAACTATAGAGAAAATCGAGATCAAAATAGACACAAAAATGCGTCTATCACAGGTGCAGAAGACTATTGGAGATTTGGAAAGAATATTTGTTATCAAAAGGATTAGTCATGTATTGTTTGGAAGACGATCTAAAGGGTTGAGTGCTTAAAGTCTTCAGAGAGACTGAAGCAACTTAAGATAGTGGACTATATCTTAGGATTCACATGCGTTGGACAGATTGGTTGTAGGTGCAGGGATACTGAAGAAACTAGGTAACTAGGGAAATTTTACTTGGTCTCAGCTATACGAAGTTGGCAGTGGTCTTTGTATAGCAGCTTAATTATGAGAGTACTCAAAACTGGACTAGGTCCCCGGGTTTTTCCACATTTACGGTTTCCTCGTTAAAATTTTTTTGTTGTGTGCATTACGTTATTTTCCACATTATAATTAGTTTAAGTTATAATTAAAGTAATTGCACTAGTGAGTTAATCCCAAACACTTAGGTTGAACCCTATAGTTTAAGGTTCGGTTTTGGAATTATACTATATACCGAGTGTGTACCTTGTGGTTTCCATCTTCTTGACAGTTCATGTCTATACTAGATCATGCAAGGTATCGTACTTACAGGTTGATATTGAAAATATTATGGTGTATCTGGTACCCCGTCATTTCAAATGACGAAGTAGATTTTCACAACAGAAATGCAATCTACAAGCTAGGTTGCTTTACGGTCACGGTTTCCTAAAAGATAGTGAGTGGGATCATACCCCAATTAAAAGTAGGTTTTCGTATGCTTATAACCTCTATAAAATAATCTAATAGGTTAATTATTTCCAAGGGCATTAGTGGTACTTTATAATATGTTTTGGGGATGTCCAGTTAGTAGTCACTGGAAGGCTGTCTAACCCCATAAAATCCAACTACCTAGTAATCTAATAGATCTATAATATACGAGGCATTTACCATCTAAAACACCTATTGGAACATCATATAAAGATTCTAAGCAAAGCTTAATCCAAATCTAAAACCTCTTTGAGAATATGTATATATACACACCTTCCAAATGATACATATACAGTAGTAAATTAATTTTCAAACCAAATATATACACAATATAGATACAGTGGAAGCTAACAAAGGAACATGCTCACACTACATGAAATCAGGGAATTTGTAACGTCTGATTTTGTAACGGATTTTTTTAAGTAACGTCGTATCGACGTTGGTAACTTTGTAATGTTGGATAATCGTTGCAGTAATTGGTATCTGTTACATAGTTTCGGGAGGGTTGTGGGTAATTACCTTCCTTCCTCAACTTAAATTGCCAAGTTATACTGTTACTCTCCGTTACTACTATTAGCGCCTCTATTACTACTATCAGCTCCCAATTTCATCTCACGCACAAGGGCTACCCAGTCTCCCAACGATTCTGGCTTTTTTCTCCAACATTTTATTCCCATTATAACTCTTCATTTTAATTACCGAAAATCAGAAAACAAAGTTAAAATTCGAAAACAAAATTAAAATCATCTGAAATCAGTTTTTCATTTAATATGTCTTAAAATTGGTAGATAAACAACTTAATTTGTTGATAGAAAAACGGTTGAGACATTACTACATCTTATCTTTCACCTCCATTTATTTCACATCTCACCGACTTCTTGGTATATCCCTGCAGCCACCATCGATTTCACCAGAAAATTCATCAGATTCAATTTGAGATTCAGTTGCAGGAAACTTCATCAACGACATTGATTCAACCGATTCTTCTGTGACTCTTCGATTTCATTAAAGATTTAAGCTTAATCGAGTTATCACAGAAGGATTGAGTTTGATTAAGATTTCTGAATCTATCGATTTTCCTGGGTTATCTTCAACTAATTATTAAGGTATTTCTTTTATTGTTTTCTTAATCGACATTTTTTCAACATCTGGGGTTTATTAGTTTTAGAAATTGAGGATTATAGATGTTGTTGTGAATTGTATTCTACCGTAGTGTGTTGATAAATCTGTGACATTTTTCGGTTTAGTTGATAAACTTAGGTTACTAAGACATGTTACTTTACTTGTTTGTAGGATGTCAAATTTTTTGGATAAATCTTGGATGCGTATAACATAAAATTATAGCCCAAAACAAAGAGATGGGGTTAGAAAATTCATTGGTTTTGCAATGGGAAATGGTACTTATGCAAAAACGTGTGCTTGCCCTTGTAGGAAGTGTGAAAATAGACATCGACGTGGATTCTCGATTGTTAGGACCCATCTGCATGAGTATGTTGTCGACAAGACATACGCCACCTAGAGCTTACATGGTGAGAGAAAGGATGGTGCTTCAACAAGTCGTTCTAAGGGGAAGGCCGTAGTCGAAGAAACGCCTGATAAGCAATCAGATTGTTTGAATTTGAATGATTTTATTGACTCTTCCTTTTGTATTCATCATGACCATGATGGAACACAAATTGGAGAATCACCCTTAGAAGATCCAGATGTCGAGAAGCGTTATAGTAGGTAAAAATCGTTAGCGGCAGAGAAGTTATACCCTTCATTGAATACAATCTCACAGTCCTCTCTGCTATGGTAGAACTGCATAATATGAAGAAAACTTATAAAATTTCGGGTAACTGTGTCAACAGTTTGTTGGATTTGTTAAGAGAGCGGCTTTCGAAACCTAACAAGTTTCCCAAAAACTATGATGTTATGAGGTCAATGCTTAAGGATCTGGGGATGAAAGCAAAGACTATTCATGCTTGTGAGAATCATTGTATTCTGTATTACGAGAAGAATGAGGATTTAATAGAGTGTCTGGTATGCAAAACTCTGAGGTTTAAGTTGAAAGCTACCAAAGATGGTCCTGTGGTGACAAATGAACCTTGTAAAGTGCTGAGACACTTTCCTGTAGACGAAAATCTAAAGAAAATGTATTCTCTACCTTGGATATCAGACACAATGATGTGGCACGATCGAGCGCAAGTTTCATCTGAATATATGCGTCATCCAATCGATTCATCTCAGTGGGCACAAATGAAAATTAAGTTTTCATTGTTTGCAGCGGAAGGAAGAAATGTTTGGCTTGGAATATGAACATATGGGTTTAATCCTCATGGTGCACAGACTTTGAGTTGTAGTTGTTGGCATGTGATCCTTGTGGTTTATAATCTTCCGCCTTTTATGTGTATGAAGTCTGAATTCCAAATGATGACTTTGTTGATACCTGGGTATAAGTCACCGGGTCAAGACATTGATGTTTTTTTGCGGCCGCTGGTTAACACGCTAAAAAAACTTTGGCATCAAGGTGTACAAGCTTTTGATTCTTTGAAAAGGGAGTATTTTAATCTGAAAGAAACTCTGATGTTTGGTATTCATGACTTGCCTGCTCAAGGTGTTTTAAGTGGATGTACCACTCATGTCTATTGTGAGTGTGTTTGTTGCGCAGAAGAAACTCGAAGTACTCATCTAGGTTACGACAACAAGATTGTGTACACTAACTATCGTATATTCCTTAAGTCAAGGAACCCATTTAGGGATGAGACTCTTTTGGGATTAGAGACACGGGAGCATAAAAGTGCACCGCTGAGACTAACAGGAGCGCAGTCGCTTGAGAAGTTGGCCGATGTTCAATACGAACCTGGTAAGTTAGTGGTCCGCAAGACAGGTAAACGAAAGAGATATCAGTCTGATGAAGAGGAAGGCGATTCTGAGCTTGTCACAGGTGCTTTCTTCAAGAAGTGTATTCTTTGGGAACTGGAGTCGTATTGTGCCTTGACTATAAGGAATTGTGTCGACGTGATGCACATGGAAAAGAACGTCATGGTACATATTATCTACACTATCTTTGATAAGGATAATAAGGCTATTGTTGCATGGAATAATCGTGACAAATTGAAGGAGAATAAACTACATTCTGGAGAGTGGAAAGAGAAGAAAACAGAGAAAGGAGTAGAGATGGTTCTGTTGTTTGTTTTGAGCAAAAAAAGAGAAAACCGATTTTTGTCAGATTCTTAAAGATCTGAAAGTTCCCACAGGCTTTTCGTCGAATATAAGTAACAATATAAATATGGAGCAATTGAACTTGAGAAGCTTGAAGTCACATGACTACCATGTGATTATGGGGTACTTATTACCTGTTCAGCTTCAACATGCCTTTCCAGAAGAGAAAGACTTGCGTACTACGCTTCAACAAGTCAGTATGTATTTTAGAATTTTGTGCTCAAAGGTGGTTAGCAGAGAGTATCTTAACCAGGCTAAGTGGATGATTGCAGAGGCCATGTGTGTGCTCAAAAAGTATTTTCTGGCTAGATTTTTTGATATAAGCGTGCACAACATGGTTCATTTGGCTGATGAGGCCTTAGTTTGTGGACCTGTTAGGTGTAGATGGATGTACCCATTCGAAAGGTGAATTGCTATTTTACCATTTTTCCTTTATTTTTATTTATTTTTGTTGTTTTTGTACTGAAATTTACACATACATACTGAATCAGGGCAATGAAGGAGTGCAAAAACATCCTAAATAACAACAGATACATTGAAGGGTCAATTACAAAGTCGACTGAAATGGATGACTGAGTTAGATTTGGCATGGAGCACATGAAAAATGCTGATGAGTTCACAAAGAAAATTTGGAGCCCTTCTTATAGGATGAACATGAATTCAGCGATGTGGGTTCTGTGCTTGATGAAAAGCCAGTTCAGGTGAGCACTATTCAGTGGATGCAGATACGTCGGTAGGTAATTTTTAGGAATAATCCAGAAGGTCTCGATGTTTATTACAGGTATTGGTTGGCCGTGTTTTGTTTATATATGGACAATGGGTTATTCTATTTAGATTTTAATACTATGTATGCTAAATGTAGGGATTATTGCGAGAATTGTGAAGCCGATGGGGTTGCAATTGAGGAAGTCGAGATGCAAACCAAGTTCCTTAGTTGGTTGTATAAAAAGGTTTGTATTCGCACTCCTGTTTGTTAGCGTAGTAATGATGCAGTATGCTGATGTGTTGATTTTATTTTCGCTTTCATATCTTAGATCAGAAGACAAAATGGATACATATTTGTGGTGTTACGTTAGAGGTCCAGTGTCTCGGAAAGAGTATAAAAGATACTGTGTGAATGGATTTAGTTTTTGTTCCCAAGCAAACCCGGAAAAGGCTAAGACCCGAGACAGTGGTGTCACCGTGGTTGCCTCGACCACTTTTAGGAGCTCAAAAAGGGACAAAAGACATGTTACTAACCTAACCCGGTGGTATGGGGTGATCAGACAAATACTAGAGTTGAACTATGGTACATTTAAAGAAACTGTCTTCTACTATAATTGGGTGAAGGTAGAGAATGGAGCAAAGATATGTCAGGATTCAGATTTTCCTTTGGTAAATCTTTCAAGATTGAAAAGTCATACCAATATTTCAGACGAGCCTGTGATTCTCGCTGAAGAGGCTGCCCAAGTTTTCTACTCCAGAGACGTGAAACATCCAGATTGGTGGGTTTATATTCATACGCCGAGAGGAATGACTGCATATGTGGACAAAGCAGAGATACCAGGTCGCGACAGTTTTCAAGATATTTTAGAAGAGGAACCACATCTACGTAAATTGATGGAGAAAAAGCGTCTACCTAGATCAAAGAAATGAAAAATCTCCAATATATGTGTGATCAGTAAGTTTCCTTTATAATGCTAGTCTTGAATGTATGCAGATTCCAATTGCAATATACTTTGCATTTGATCAGATTAATGCTGGTCTTGAATAACAATTTGTTATTTTTTTCACCCCCCCAATTTTACACATATTTTCTTACAGATCCCTGTGTAAGTTACTTTATTGTTCCGTCCCATTTTTTAGCCGCCCTTAAGTTAGAAGATGTTGTTTCCACCCAATATCTCCTTTTATCACTACCAAGCAAACACTCCCTTTCCCAACAAAATCATCTTCTTTGGGAAAGTAGTTTATGTTTTCTACTCAGAGACAAAAAGCCAGCAGTTATTAGTTGCTCTTCAGTAGTTCGGAAGCTGAAGTTAGTGGGAAAACAACAACAAAATCATCTTCAATTTTAGCTGCTTCTGAATCTTTGAATAAACCATACTCTTCAATCTTCATCTACACGGTTATGGGTTTGTGGTGTGGAAATGGGGTTGCACACAAAACTTGCAAGTATACAAGGTCAAGCTTTATAATATAGGGATAAGAAAGGGATCAGTCCACAGGGAGTAGGAGTGCTTAAAAGAAGTTTTCCTAAGCTATCAATGAGTGCAAAGCACTATGGCAGTGAGCAAAGCAAGGTAATGTGCAGATGCAAAGAACTAAAACAGTTAACACAACAAAGCAGTTAACACAAGATGGCAAAACAGCAAGGAACCAAGGCTGTGAGCCAAGGGCAGGGGTGAGATTGTGCACTGATTTCAGTGCACAACAGCTACAAAATGCAAGAACTAAGCAAAACAGTAAAGGAAAGTAACTAAGCAGTGAATAAAAGCAGAGCTGGAATTGTCCTCAATGTTCTAAAGATGAAATTAAAAGCATGAACAAGGAGAAACTGTTACCATTTGAAGCAAAAGAGATAAGTAAATATATTACCATGTTGCATGAGATTTGTGTTCCTTAAGTACTTCTAAGAGCTTACTTTCCTGTTCCGTGTCTAAACATGATGAAATAATGACAGGTAAAGTATCAGAAGAACCTAGGAATGCGTACTTCAACGTACTAGGCAATGTTTTCAATTCAAGCTTGGGTGGCTCAACAATGGATGGAATAAGCTTGGAATCAGAGAGTAAGGGTGGTTCCACTTCATATTTCCTTTCAGTGATGTCCATTTGAGGTACAGATTCGAGCAGAGATAGGACGTCACTACAGTATGCATCATCATAGGAATCTGGGTTAAAGTTCTCCATACATGCTTGAAAGGGGTCGACGGATAGAATGTTAGTCAACGAATCTTGCATCAATCCTTCAATCATATTAACTTCATGCATATCATCATCATCAAGATTCACAGGTTGTTGACTAATATCGAACACATTCAATTCTACCGTCATGTTACCAAAAGACAGTTTCAACACTCCATTACGACAATTAATGATTGCGTTGGACGTAGCCAAGAAAGGACGTCCTAAGATGACAGGAATGTGACAGTCTGGGTTTTGTACAGGTTGAGTGTCTAAGACAATGAAGTCTACGGGAAAATAGAATTTGTCAACCTTGATCAAAACGTCTTCGACCACTCCACGAGGAATCTTGACAGATCGGTCTGCCAGTTGTAGAGTGATAGATGTTGGCTTCAACTCCCCAAGACCTAACTTCTCATAAACAGAATATGGCAGTAGGTTAATACTTGCACCTAGGTCTAATAACGCTTTATTGACCGTGTGTTCTCCTATAGTGCAAGAAATTGTTGGACATCCTGGATCCCTAAACTTGGGTGGAGTTTTGTTCAGAATGATGGAACTCACCTGCTCAGCTAAGAAAGCACGTTTTTGCACATTGAGCTTGCGCTTTTGAGTACACAAGTCTTTGAGGAATTTGGCATAAGCAGGGATTTGCTTGATTGCTTCAAGAAAAGGAATGTTGATGTTGACTCTCTTGAACAGATCTAACATCTCATTATAATGGGTACTTTTCTGTTGATAGATCAATCTTTGAGGAAATGGGGCAACAGGAGAATGAGTTGGCAAAGGGACATTCACAGCAGTAAAATTGTCAGATTTTCCAACTTGCTCAGATTCTTTGGTTTTCTGGGGTTGTGGAGACAGCGTGAAATTTGTATCAGATTCATTAGGTTCGCCCACGTTGTTCTCGATGACTTTACCACTTCGGAGGGTGGTAATGGCATGGACTTGATCGGGTGAGGTTTCAGTGCAGGATGTTGTGCCTGTTTGAAATATCCTCTTTGGATTTTGTTGGGGTTGGCTAGGAAGTTTACCCTTTTCTCTCTCACACATTTGATCCATCTTTTGATCTAGATTTTTCTGACTTTGCATCAAACTCTGGAACATTTCCTCTAGGGTGGATAATCTCTTGTCGGTATTGTGTTGAGGATATGATTGTTGTTGAGAGTTTGATTGTTGTTGAGGGTTTCTCGGGTGTTGATAACCTTGATTGTTCTGATATCCCTGATTGTTTTGATAGCTCTGATTAGGTTGAGATGGTCCTCCCTGAGTGGGTCCTTTGGACCATGAAAAGTTAGGGTGGTTTCTCCATCCTGGATTGTAGGTCTGTGAATAGGGGTTGTGTTCTTGTTTTTGGAACATGGCATGTGCCTGTTCAAGCCTAGATTCCTGGACTGCAAGCAAATCGGGACAATTTTGGAATTGATGGTTGGGATCGTTACAAGCGGCACATACAGCCGAAGCGACATGTTCTCGGAGAGTAGTGGTGGAAGGTTTTGAATTTTTATGTAGTTCTAACTCTTCTAATCTCCTAACTATTGATGCCATGTTTGCTCTTCCCTCGAAATCTGCTTCAATCCTAAAAGCCTTTGCTTCGGATGTAGTCTTTCTGGGTTCACGGATGGATTCCCACTGTTGCGTCTTTTCAGCTACTTCAATCAAGAAGTCCCAAGACGCATCAGCAGTTTTGTCTACGAATAGACCATTACACATCGACTCAACCGTTGTTCGGGTGGACACATCTAGACCTTCATACAAAATTTGCACAAGTCTCCATTTTTCAAAACCATGATGGGGACATTGGAGCAATAATTCATTGAATCTCTCCAAGTATCTAGCTATGGTCTCACCTTCTAATTGCACAAAGCTATTCAGACTTTGACGAATTGTCGCAGTCTTGTGATTCGGGAAAAACTTTTTGAAAAACTCCTTTATGAGGTCATCCCATGTCATGATGGATTGAGGCTGTAAAGCATAAAGCCAGGCCTTTGCTTTATCTTTCAGGGAGAAAGGAAAGAGCCTTAACTTTAGGGTTTCGTCGGACATTTGAGTGAAACGCAGAGTTCCACAAATTTCCTCGAATTCTCTCACGTGGTGGTACGGGTTTTCATTCTCAACACCTCTAAAAATTGGAAGCATCTGTATTGTGCTTGATTTCAGCTCATAATGGCCATTAGCCTCGGGTAGCACAATACAAGAAGGTTGACTGGCTCTAGTTGGGTACATATAATCCTTGAGGGTACGGGGTTCTCCCATTGTTTCTGGTTGATCTGGACTGTCTCCCTCAGAACTTAGAATTTCGATAGGTTCGTCTGGGTTAATTCTAACAAGTCTGTTTGTCTGGTCTCTGTAGGTCACAATCATGTCCTATTAGGTACCTTAACTAACATGTTGGTCAGACAGAGCAATCGGAAACAATTTGGCCCACAAGGGTTATGAAGATTTGGTTTTAAATGGGTGTTGGACTAACAAGGGATTTTGGTTTTTGGTTTAAAGTTGGGCTTTGGAAAATTTTTTGAACTAAACCTAGCATAAATTAGCACAACTCATAAAAGAAAATAAAAAACAATAATAATAATTACAAGCCCATAAAAGAAAAATAAAAGAAAATAAAAGAAAATAAAAATAAAAATAATTATTACAAGCCCAAATTAAAAATAAATTAATTATTACATACCCAAATTGAATATTTAATGGGGCCCAAGTGGGTTACTCATGGTTTAGGCTTACTTGGTTAAGGAGGGAATCCCAGTTAGGCTTTTGTTCCCTTTAGTTGCACAGCCCAGTTGGGCTTTAGGATCGTCCTTAGCAGCTCACGCTCAAGCCCAGCAACAACAGGTGGAACAGAGCCCAGCAGCAGCAGCGACGAAGCCCAGCTCACAGAAGACCACGAGCCCAGCAACAAAAGAAGGCAGAGCCCAGCAGCACTTGGCAAGCCCAGTTCAGTTGAAGTACAAGCCCACTAGTAGAAGGCAGAGCCCAGCAGCAGCAGGTAGCAGCCCAGTTGCTTTGGCTTACCAGCAGCAACAGCAGCAGCAACTCAGTGGCACCTGCAAGTAAACAAGAGTGCAATGATATCAGGAGACAGCTTCAAGCACAGCAAGGTAAGATGCAATTTTCAGCAGAGTATGCAGTAGTAGATGAAAGACAGCAAAGGAAAAGAAATTCAACACACAGCACCACTCCCCGGCAGCGGCGCCAAAAACTTGGTGTGGAATGGAAAACACACAAAAACTCTTGCAAGTATACAAGGCCAAGTTTATAATATAGGGATAAGAAAGGGATCAGTCCACAGGGAGTAGGAGTGCTTAAAAGAAGTTTTCCTAAGCTATCAATGGGTGCAAAGCACTATGGCAGTGAGCAGTGATGGATGAAGGCAGATACAAAGAACTAAAACAGTTAACACAAGATGGCAGCACAGCAAGGATTAGATGGCAGATGATATAAAATAACAACAGCAAGGAACCAAGGCTGTAAGCCAAGGGCAGGGGTGAGATTGTGCACTGACTTCAGTGCACAATAGGCTTCAAAATGCAAGAACTAAGCAAAACAGTAAAGGAAAGTAACTAAGCAGTGAATAAAAGCAGAGCTGGAATTGTAAGTGACTGAAGAAAGGAATTGTGGCTAAGCTAATGGCTTAGAATCCACCTTGGTGTCCTAGCCAAACAATGTAGTTCTAGGTTGAAATTAAGACCCTAAGCATACAATTGGAATGGAAAGAAAATCAGCTTGCTCAACTAATGTGCTCCTATCATTGACTGTCTTTTGACAGTACAATCAATCACAAGCACACAGATGAGCACTAATCTCTCCCATTGCTCAAGAAAAACAAGCATTAAGGCTCTAACCTAGCAATTCATCATCCAACAATGCACTAAGGCTTCTTCTGAGCCTTAGCTGCAGTAATTTAGTTCATGAAAAACATGTTAACATCATCAACATTCATCACATATGCTAATTGAAACAACATTCTCAACATTGAAGATAAAAATCAAAACATCATATAACATTCACTATCAACTGTCATGCAATAACTGAAATTGAAATTGTGAAATAAAACAGAACAAAATGTTTTTCTGGCTAGTCCAGAGATCATCCCCCTCTACCCCTCTACATCACCCCCTATTTATATCACCAAATACCCAATTTTTCCGAAACCCTAGAATTGAAATTAGGGTTTTCAATCTCCGAAATTTACTCACCAAAACTTTGAATTGACGTCGCCCCATGTCTTCTCTGCCTCTCTCGGTTCTTCTCCTGCTCCCAATCGCTACAATTGCTCCCTAATTTGAGGTGTTTTATCAACCCTCACCTAGGTCAGTTGGTGAGAGAGGTTAAAGCGCTTTGAATTAGGGGGATGGGTCGTGTCGGGTAATGATGGAGATGGTGGAGTTGGTGGTAGTTGGTGTAGGTAGTGGTGGTTGTGGAAGTGGAATAGGTGGTGGTACGGCAGGGTATGGTGGTTCTGTTGCAGAGAGGGGGAGAGGAAGACGAAGGTGGAGGTCGATATGGGTTAGGGTAGGGAGCTGTTTGACTAGGTCATAGGGTTCGAGTATTAGTGTGTTAGGCGGGTGTATCAAGATGTGTGTACCACGAGCTGAAGCCGCTGGATATGGAGATGGTAGGTGGATCGGACGGCTAAGAAAGAAGCAGCTTGTAGCGACCGTAGGATGTAAAATACAACGAAGTCTACGGTGCGAGATTAGGTTAGGTGTTGTAGTGTTTAGCGGAATCATCGGGATTTGATGCACAGGCATAGGAGCGACCGTAGGATGCTGAAATGCTTCGATCTGACGGCTGAAATCCGAGACGGGCTTGGATATAGAAAATGGGTTTGGGTGAGGGTTTTGGGCCTTGGGTATGCCAGGCCCATGTCTTCTTTAAGAACAATTCTTCCTCTTCAAGCCCACTTCCAGCCTTTTGGTCTTGTGCACAACATTCTTCGCGGCTTCCTTGTGTAATTCCTCCCGGCTTTTCACTACTTTTCTTCTCTTTTCGCTCCGCAATTCATCCAAACTTTATTTATTACCTAAAAATGCAAAATTAAGTTAGAAAAATATTTATTCTTGAAAATAATGAAAATACAGAATATGGGATAAAATGTAGAATTACTGCGCAAAAGATGAGTTAAATGCCAACAAAAAGGGATAAAATTATACAATATTTGGCACTCATCAAGATATGCATAAAGGTACTTGATCAAAATGCAAGTTGTGAGCTTCGTCGCTCGTAAGATTAAAAAAATTAATAATTTTGTGTTAGTATACAAAATATCTAAATTGATTGATTTTGCATCAGTTTGCAAAATCTCAATTTTTAACCTAATTTTGTACCAACCTGCAAAAAATTAGGATTTTGCCCAAAACTGGAGCTTGCACGATATCTCAGTCCCTATTGGTCGAGACTAAACCTAGGCAAGTTAGGAAACCGGGTTCATCATGGAGCTAGTAGGAGTAAATCATACCAAAAGTGGGAAAATATGAAGGAAAGGGAAACTGTGACTAATATGGACGGTAGCATAGAGGGCATAGCCGCGCCACTTGGCCGGCCAATTTGGCCTAACTTGCGCCTCCCTAACCGACGGGCCTTGCTCCAATTTGTTGTCTGTCGACCCTCTTTCCATCGTCCAATCACATTTCTTCTAAGCATCAAGCTCCATATTAGCTACTTACGGGCCTTCTACTATTTCAGCCAATCAGATCGCTTACATCCTACCTGCTCCACTCCTGCCAATCTAACTAGTCTAACTCCTCTCATGACCGAACAAGCATGTCTCATGGTGCTCACATGTCACCCCTCTTCCATTCTGACCAATCAGAACACTCGAAGCTGACCTGACAACTTGGATTCATACCGACCAATCATATTTATTCAACTTGGTAAAACGATATCCAAAAGGTCACCAAAGATTGGACGAACAGATGGGATCATGTAGCGCCCCCAAAGCTAGCAGTTGACTAATCCAAAAGATTAACTATAAAATGAGGCACTAACGATCTAATTCATTTATTTGAATATTAAGAGAGATGTTCTAAACAAAGATTAACCCAAAACTGACCCATACACTCTGATATTACATAAATGAAAATCTCTCAGGTGATAAGAATACAATAATATGTTGTTTAAAAAATTAACAAACAATAAACAAACATCTTCGATTCGCCCAAACTTTAAGCTACAAAAACGGATATCTTCATGCGCACTGATTCTTCTGATAACTGAAAAACTGAAGCGGGAACGAGTGAGCACATCATCCCTAAAAGGGGTGCCCAATGGAAATAACATTTAACTTTCAAGTAATCATTGACATGATTTGGAAAACAATACATGTTTTCCCAAACATTAAAAGACAACCAAATCACTGAATTAAACAACAAGTATATGAAACTAATCCTTTATTTATGTGGTGACATTTACACACCGGATTGGTGACAATTACACACCAACCATTATTTCTGTGGTCACATTTACATACCGTAATACTGGTGACAATTACACACCTAGATAGTCTGTGGATGAATGTACACACCCGTAATATTGGTGACAATTACACACCTAGATATTCTGGGTGACTATTACACACCCGAATGTGCATGAAAGTATAAATGAAGGAGTGTATCCTATATACCACATAAGGAAATTCTTATTTCCCAACAATTCATAAAGACAAACCAAGTATTATACTTCCTTTCCAAACAATGGAAAGATTAAAAGAAATAACAGAACTTTCGTACTTCAAAGTTAAACAATGCACTCCTTTCCAAGCAATGGAAAGATTATCAAAATCAACATAACTATTGGAACTTAAATTAAACAATGTATGGAAAGCATAACCAGACAATGCATGAGTTTCATAAACGTAAACTTTTGTAAAATAAAACAACAACGGTCACAAAAGAGTTAAAAGTAAATTCCTACCTCTTTTGATGACAAGCCACGCCTATCTCGAGATCTACGATCCACTAGTTCATCCTTTGAATCGATCGTTGTTAATAACTATCTGTTAATCACACAATAACTCTAAGAGTTTAGCCAAAAGGCTCACACAAGACTCATAACATAATTTCATACAAGTTCCCGTTATAAGCTAAGTGAACTATCTAATGGTTCTAAGCCTATTTATGGTTCTACACATCTGTATTATCCATCTCTTGTATATCTAAAGGCATACTAATTCAATTAGGTTGGTTCTATAGTCCAATAGCCAAGTCTTATTAATATCTACAATTATGAAGGAAGAACCAAAGGCTAATTTAGACTATAAGAGTCCAAAACATCAAACTAAGAATACATGGCACTAAGCCCAAGTCCACTAGACTCGGCCTATTACACAAGTGCTGACCCAACTGGGTCAACTAACGGTCACTGATGGTCAAATGATTCAACTAACAGTCAACGTACAGTCAAAGGTCAAAGTCCAGGGTAAATGGTCAAGGTCAAGTCAACTGAGTCAACTCAGGTCAGGATCTGTAACTCAGTGAGTTAACACCGATTCAACTCTGTCAGCTAAACTGGCTGGAATGACTAACATGCCTAAGTTTCTAGAACAGAAATTCATACAAACACTATACATTTCAATTAATTAAAACACTTCATAATCTAATTAAAAACACAGTTACAGGTTACATGTAATTGCAGTAACAAGCCTCCTCTAGAGCAATTAGCCATTCCCTACAACCAATACTACTAACTACACATCTCAGGCCTAAGATTACCCTTCAACTTTAACTCAATCATACAAACAACACCACCACCTCAGAACCACAACTGCACATGCCTAAGCACAATCCAATGGAAACAACACTTAACTGCAGAATTCTCTTGTACACTCAATACACTCATATCCAATGCAATCCTCATCTGCACCCATTACAGTTCACCTCCAGACAAAATCACACAATACCATACATCTTCAAATACACAGACAACTCCACAATTACAACACCCTTCTGTTCAACTCAAACATCCCACAAGCTCAGACCCAAACTTCATGAGTTCACAATAATCAACCCAAAAGATGATTCCAATTTAGTTTTCTTCAGCACTACACAAGATAGCTCATCACAACTCAACAGCTTAGACCAACAACACCATATCATATCATTTCAAGACAATAACACCACCTGTTCAATTCCATCATTAACTCCAAAAACTCTACTCTTATAATTTTCCTTTCAATTTCTTCTAATCAAAAACAACTAACACAACATGTACTCGATTCTATAACACACATCAATGAATATAATTCAGTTCAATTAGAAATTAAAGGACCTTAAACCCAAACCCAATCTCTGCCAATTACAAAATCTTCACTGCTAACTCAATTCAACTCCAATCGATACCAAACACCCGCCTCCTACTTTCTCAATCACTAGCTTCTCCATATTGAATTTCATCTTCAACAGTTTGTCTTTGGAACCCTAATTCCATTCAAATAATCACTGAAAGTTGAGAATCGATAGCTAAGTCTTTTTCCTTCCTCTCGACAGAGAATACGCATCATCAATTATATGATTTCAACTTCAATTTCACATAAACTCTCAATTCATTTTCATCTCTCAGAAACCCTAATTATCTTCAATCTTAAATTCAAACTCAAAACATCACTTCAAATCCAATTAAATAACAACCCCCTTCTTATTCATGTATCATCAACTCGATATCATCAACAGTTCCTCACAAACCCTAACTCTGATTCTCTGTTTCACCTTTTATTTAAAACTGAATCATTAATAATAATTAAAACTACCAGCATCACTTATTACTCGATCTGCATCTTCTTTCTTTGATCTCAAAAGTCAAAACCACTATTTTTATTCTCAGAATCGTTGCAGGAGAATAAAAGAGAAGGAGAAAGAAATTTATATATAGTTTCAGGGGAAAATACTATGTTGTGGCTAAAAGCTATATCAAGCTCGAATTCTAGAGTTTCTGGTCCCATCAAAATTATCTAGACCAATAGGAACCTTTTCTTTTTTCACACCATCAATCTTGCGTATATTTTCAGCCCCACTTCTTTCTCTTTTCTCAATATCTTGCGTTTTCCCTCTACTACTCTACACCGCTCTCTGATCACCAAATCACCAATGGTAAACCACAACGGTGGAAGGAGATATAATGCAGATGCCAATCCTAACTCCAAAAGGGTGTGTGATGAATACCGATTACTAACTTCAAAACCTTCATTCACAACCCTAATTTATCTTTTTTCTCTTTTAGTGCCGATTTTGGTTTCCCATGTTCTCATCCTCGATAACAACTTAATTTTAAGATTGAATCCGCTCGCTATTACATCTCTTTTTACTACAGTTTAATTGCACATGATATAATGCAGATGTCAATCCTAACTCCAAAAGGGTGTGTGATAAATACCGATTACTAACTTCAAAACCTTCATTCACAACCCTAATTTATCTTTTTTCTCTTTTAGTACCGATTTTGGTTTCCCATGTTATCATCCTCGATAACAACTTAATTTTAAGATTGAATCCGCTCGCTATTACATCTCTTCTTACTACAGTTTAATTGCAGGTGATTAGAGTTTCTTCTTTATTCCTCTCATCCTCTTCTCATAACCCTAAGGTATTATCTTGGTTTATTATTCAACTGAAGCCAAAATTATTGAAAATTAATGATGTGGTTGTATTTTTCAAATCCCAAATTTATTAATTCTTTTTATTTTGATTTTGGGGTTTTTCTGTTCTATTTTTTTTTCAGCATCTTATTTTGATTTTGATTTTGATTTTGCAGGTAATAAGCTTTGTTAAAAGGACTATGCTTTAGTTTTGAAGGTCATGTTTTTATTAGTTGTTGATTTATTTTTGACATTAACACTTCATATCTGAGTATGTGTCATCATGGAAGAGCTGAAACTTTGTACATATCTCCAACTTATATGAGGTATACGATTTCTTCTTTTTCAATGTTCAATGTGTCCATGGTACCTGAAATATGCATGAAAAACTCTTCCATAATATTTACGAAAAAGGTACATTATGTAGCTTAAAAGAACAAATCCCAACCGAAACCAAAAAATAACACAGAATTAGGTTGTATCCGGGAATTTTACAATTTTAGATATGCTTAGTTTGTTAATGTACACATTTCTGTTTGATGTGGTTTACCTATACATCCACGTGCTTGCCTCTTATCCATCTGTGTTGATCGCATATGGTTTTTACGAGGAAGTTGATAGAACCCATTGCAGGTATCAAACGTAGGTTGTGGAGACAAGCATAGGAAGTTGATAGAGTCATTTTTGTTGCCCACCCGATGTAAGTCTTGGCTGTTTCAACAGAGACAAGCATGCACAGGTTGGAATAAATGTATGGGTTTGACTGGGGATAAGATGGAGACTGCCGTCAACATTGGTTATGCCTGCAGTTACAGCAGCCGAGAGAATGGAGGACAAAATTGCAATTGCAAATGTAAACATCAATTCCTTCTATCTATGTCTACGTTTTCGTATCAAACCAAGAAAATTTTCCACTTTACTTTCTAACTTCATTATGTCTATCAGGATATAAATTTTAGTTAATTTAAAACTAAATTATACTATGCTGATTAGACTTATTTTAAAAGGTGTCGGGCAAGCGTACTTTATCAAATAGATGAAGGGAAGGAACTGTTAACTTCTCCAATTGGATGCATTATCATTGATTGGAAGTCGCTTGGGTATGCCCTTGAAGACAATTTGAAGCGCAAGTTTCAATTCCTTATAGTTGGTTGTACATCCGTTATTTGTTGCCGATCATCACCTAAACATAAAGCACTTGTGAGTTCATATTATTGGTGCTTTTGTTAAGAAATGTGTTCATTGCTGTGCTGAAAGTTAGATACCAATGACCATCTTCAAGTTTTTTTAGCTATCAATAATATTTAGTGTTTATCTCATTTAAGACCAGGTGAAATGTGTGAAATATTGAGGGTACCAGAGATGTTTACAGAAGAGAAATGAGAAGAAAAGGTGAGTTACACATGGTTACCATTTTGTGTAAGGGACAACGTCAAGCAATGGTAGACTTAATTTTTGCCAAGATTACTAATGAAAGTGTTGCAGGTTGGTATGAAAATTGATCTGCTATTTGTGTTATATGAAGCAAGGTGTCAGGTACACTTCCTTTTTGCCATCCCCTCATGCTATCAAATATTTTAGGAAAATATATCCAAGTGTAGTTGCTGTGCTAGCTCAAATAGCAAAACACCTGGTTTTCACTAATGTAGTTGTGGGTTCAACTCCCGCACATGGCATAACATTATTTTAAATGAAAACTACAGTAAAGCCCCATGCTATTATAATATAGTGCAACATATGTGTACATGAGAAAGCATGCCATGCAAATATATGCAACACTATTATCATGGAATACTACCTAAACATTTTTTGTGTCCTTCGATCTTATTTAGTTTTTATTTTGCGCTGACTATTTACTTTTTTATTAATAACCAGGACACTGTATGCTAAGTATTTTAATGCTTAAGTGTAGCCTACAAAATGTTGTAACTAACAAAGCCAAAGCCTAAGATTGATATTTCGGACAAGAAAGGATATTAGAACACATGAAGGGTAATATCAATTTGAATGAAATCTGCTTCTGATATCCGACAATAGTTGATGTTCAGGTTCTACAAGTTTCTCACTAAGCATTCAAAGTGGAACTACTGCAGCTTTGGTGGGCCATAATGAAAGTTGAAGGTTTGCAGTGAGATTTTATGCTCCTTAAGCTGGTGAAGTACATATTGACGTTGTTGACAGGAAGGAAGTACAACTTAAGTGGGTTAGGGACTTTGCTTATATATGATTCCGAGTAATCATGTAGCTCATATTTATTTGACATGTACATATCAAATAGTCCAATAAATTATTTCTCAATATTTATTATACTTCTTCTGTTTCTGGAAAAAAGTTACTAATATTTTCCAGTGAGTTTTCCAATTTGAGTATTTTCAATTAATTTTATATTCCCTGTTTTTACTACTTCTCCAATTGTTATTTTTAGTTTTTTATTGTCTATTTTTCTCAAATTTTGAATCCAAACATGTGTTATTTATGTGCAAAACATCTGGGCCTGTACAACGCACGGGCATAACACCTAGTAAGAATAAGAAAAAGAAAAAAAAAGTAAAGAAGAGAATGATTTATCTTCGATATGGAAGGAAGATAAGATCAAAGGAATTTATAAAGGCACCCATCACTTGGATATGGGCAGCCAAGTCGGCTTAACTGCAAAAAAAACCAATTCATCCTTTACACAAATTCGATGATTTCTTCTTCGTCCAGTATCCGATCGAGACGTTCGAGTAGTCTATTCTACGTAACCTTTCGAGATCTGTTCAACGGTACTAGTTTCTTATCTAAATCATTGTTAGATTAATTTATATTTTATTAACGATCGTGTTAAACTAATCGAGTTATTATCGGCTAGTTTGTCACTTGACTATCGCTAGACCGGTCTAATAGCGTTGACGAGCTTCAGGGTCTTTACAGATCAATTGGTAAATAATTTGAGTATTAGATATATGCGAAAAGTTTCGCACGGATGTCTAGTATAACATACTAAAAAATCACATCAATCGGATTAACGAGCTAAAAGATACGGGTTAAAAGGCGAGCTAGGTCATGGCTGAAAACTAACAGAATTCCTCCTGAATTCTTCCTGAGTTTTTATTGTCGGGTTATCTACACATCATAAACAAGCTCAAAACCTGAATATTCACGCTTAAGAAGATAGGAAATTATTTTCTGATAAGAATGGAGGGGCGGATCATCAAAATCCTAGCTCGTATGAGAATTCCAAAGCAGTTTTAGTGAAGGGTCTCACATTTGAATTTTCTGACTACGAAATTTCACGAATTTCTTCATATATTAACATAAAATTCTGTTCACTCTTTCGTTTAAGAGGTGAGTTAATGTGATTATGAGAACATATGTCTTGCTACATATGCATGACTGTCCAACTTGGTTGGTTGAGTTAGCGGGTCTAAATTCATCCTGGCGCAACCGAGCAAGTGCCAGGGAGTTGACTTGTCGTCGTATTACCATTTCATCCAGTCAGAATGCATGCAGCACATATACTTTGCCCTGGATCATCAACCATAGTGGGCTGGTCTAGCGGCATAGAGGTATCTTAATTAGGTCAACAACAACCCTTGATTGTCGCAATTCGATTTCAACCACCCAACTTGGCTGGCCAATTTGTACGGTCTAGATTAAGACCTGGACGAACAAGGAGGTTCCATGATTTCTACCAGTCGTACTTCATCCTCATGGACCAGTCACGTTGTCCTTAGTCGTCCTGTGCATCCATCCACGGTCGATCATAGGAGGCTGGTCGGGCTGCCTAAAAGCGTGGAAATTGCACATGCGAGCTACCATGTGGGTCACATGTGCTGGGAATTTTTTCAAAACTAATTAAAATCTTCGCGAATGAACCTGAAGGTTATATACAATGATGCCTTGCATGCGTTGAATGTTTTTGAGCTATCTGGTTACAATTATTATGTGATTTTTTGAATACCATTCGCGGCAAGTCCCATTCTTATGACTTGACTTACTTGAGACATATGGGCCTCATCCAGGTAAATAAAATTATATGAGTAGGCTTTTACCTAGCATCCTTAGTAATATAAATCATGCCAGTCATGACTAAGTGCTATTTTCTACCAAAATACTCGAGACATCAAACATGTCACAACTGGGGGATGTTCATTACAGTATTGGTCTGGCGGTTTACAACATGCGACATGCAACACTCCCATTAAGAGAAAGTGTCTGGAGTAGCAGACAGGTGACAGGTAGAGGAGTAGTGGGATCACAAAACATCTAGTCTTCCCATAACCATAAGACACGGTTTTTCACCATTCACCCATGATCTCCACTTCTTCACAACTCCCACTTCCTAAGAGATCAGGGTGATCGATCATGACTTGATATAAAAATAGATTTTCAATTTATTTTTCTGGACAGAACACACAAGCATTCAGAGAATACAGAGAATATCGCTTTCGCCCGGCAAGCAAGTTATATTTTTCTGAAGTTCAGTCATAAACAATCACACCTTGCAGAGTTCATCATCTTGGTCTCAACATCTTTTCTGCTTCCCTCCCTAAGACCAACCCTTCTCCTTTATTTTGTAACCGAAGCAAGACTGGAACGACCATTTCTTGTTTTAGTACAGAATTGTACAGATTGATCTTTCGAATCTGAAGTACTCATGTGTAGTACATTTTGTTTAGGGTTTAGATTCTTTTCTCATCGACACACCCAATTTACTACTTTCAACATAATCAGTTTTTATCCTACTACAGTGGGGCATGGGAGGTTGGTGAAATTCCATGTGTTCCTGTAATGTCAGTTATCTTCCCAATGGGTCATGATGATAACAGGTAATGACTGACTCATACTCAAATGTTTTAATTATTGTGTTTGAAATTTAGGATGTCTGGTTTCCAATATGGTGTTTGAAATTTAACCTACAAAGTGCATGTGCAGATATGTGAATAAGTGTTACAGTGTTTAAACCTATACGAAAATATATGCAGGGGGTGTTGAAGCCTTGGATCCTATTGAAACATGGCCACCTGTAAGTTTTCCATTCAACATGAAGTTTGTAAGATATCTGGTTGTTTGTAATTTTATAATATTTGTAGTGGCTAATTTGATGGTAGTGTTACATATAAAATGGGTACATTGTTAAGCCACGAAGACTAGTAAGGCCAGCTGGAAGGCCAAGAACCCAGAGGATTAAGGTTAGAGATGAGCCTGGATATGACAACAGAAATGCACATATATTTGGGAGGTGTGGACTGTATGCGCATCATAGAACTACCTGCAAAGGAGATCTAGATGGATGTGAATCTTCTACTGGTAAGTTTATGTTACATTTGTATTACTGACTTATTTGCTTACATTTGTATTACTGACTTGTTTGCATATATTTGGTGAATTGCAGGTATTCAGATATACCATGCTCCACATATAAGAAGGCTACGAATTACAATAACTGGAACATGTGAACATGTGGAATATAGCAGGCCAGTAAGATCCACTGCAGGTATTAAGACAACTGGTTATCATGGTAGTAGTGCTGGTGCAAGTGGAAGTGGTGGTGGTTGTGCAAATGTAACAGTTGCTGCAAGTGTAACTGGTGATGATGCAATTGGTGCTTCTACTCATCCTTCCAGAGGTGGTACTACTAAGAGAAGAAGAAGAGGTGGTGCTGCTAGAGGAAGAAACGATGTTGCTAGGGGTAGGATGGTAGGGCTTCTACTCAGTCTGCCATAATTGAAGAATAATACTATCTAGGGACTCATCACGCAAGAGGAGGAGGCAGGGGTAGAGTTGCTGCAAGATTGAAAGGTGAAGGTTTTTGTGTAGGCCAATATTATCCAGTTGAAAACATAGCAAGAAGAGCTTCAAGGATGGAGCACTTGTTGTTTGGAGATGTTGGTGTTATTGCCGAACCACAACAACCAACTACAGATCCACAACCAGGAGAACCACAACATCCACCTTCCAAGAGAGCAAAACTGGCCCTCACGTGGTGCAATGGAGGTACTAATTTACATGACACTGAAGTATCAATGCTTCACATTTTTCTTGAATAGAATTTTTTTGGTAATGCCACTTTTCTTTTGCTTAAATGATAGTGAAATTCAGTAATTTCACTTAACAATAGCTAGTCAGTAAATGAATACAACTTTTGTATAAATGGCAGTGACATTCTCTAACTATGTATTTATGAATGAAAATGTTAATGAAATCATCTTTTCGATATGCAAGTACTGTGTTTTATACAAGATTTTATGCTTCAGAGTTGCTAATTCTTCTTTGATGCTAAAGGAAAATGCAATTAGATGGATATATATGGTCTTATTTATAGGTTTTTTTGATAAATTACAGCCATTCACTTGTGTTGTACTGATTTAATCTCAGGCATCAGACTTTCACACGAATCAACAGTGTAACCCGTGTGGCCCATGGATCTAACGGTAACTGACAGGTTAACTTGGTCAAGATGGGCGTTATTTTTCCCGTAACAGTTGACTTGATGGTCAACGGTTAGTCTACGACCCAAATGCAACAACGGCATGTTCTACGACCCAGAGCATAATATAGCCAAAAACATACGATCCTTTTAAAAAATAACTCTATTTAGATTTGCAATCAATCAATATATATCTCAAAGAGAAACTATAAGGTGATGCCGATCTCGTGCAACTAGACAATCAATTTTATCAAAGATAAACACGATTCTAGTTGGATCCCAAACAATCAAGGTTTGTGCACACAATTCACAAGATACGAAAACTAATAAGAAAAAATTTGTCGTCATCAGATCTTCGCTTGTCTTCAATAATAACCTGCACAACACAACTTGAATCCTCTTGTGATCAATCACACACAGAACGGAGTCTATTATCAATGGATTATCACAAGATATCTACAGATCCGAAAATGGTTCTAAAGATCCCGTCGATACTTTGATCTACTTTGAGTGAGCTTTATATCGGAAGAAAGGGTTCTCAAGAATAAACGAACTAGGTGCAATCAAAGTTTCAACAACCGTCAGTCAATCAAATCAATAATGGGAAACTAAAATAACAATGTAATTATCTAGTTTTCCACCAACGGTACTCGTAGAGCTTCTTGATCCCACATAAGTCTTTAAAAGAGCGGTCGTAAGAGATTTCGTTTAATTAGGGTACTTTCCTCTCCGGATAGACGGCTCCACCAGAAACAACAAGAATGAAGTTTTCCCGACTCTTAGGATAGTTTTCAAGAAATGCAACCTCAAGTATTTATAGACCAAGGTTGTTTGGACAACAAGGAAATTCCAAAACCGAAAATACTCTCAAAATATTAACATTAAAGTACCTAATTTCGGTTTTCCTATTTCCAATTAATTACCAAACCATATTTCCAAAAACTTTCTTAATTAGAAAACTTCTATTATTAGTCTAGAACATTAGCTAATAATATTTTCCAGAGGATATGATTTAATTGCTGGTAATTAAAACATATATTATGAAAATCATAATTAAAAGCTTTTTCAATTTTTCGGTATGGGATCACCTTGAGTATAAAGGAATATCTTTGAACAATTAATGGTAAGAGTTATGTACATGTTCAAATATGTCGACATCTAGAAGTTTCTCACCAAACCCTAGCTAATTCCAAGCTTTACACAAAACATAAAGAGATATGTGAATACTGGAAACTCGGTTTTGCTCATTGGGATCGGTTGTACCAAACTCACAATGTAAGTTGTGATCGGTTATACCATACTTCCCAAACTAGGTTGTGGCCGGTTACACCTTGCTTCCCAGAGGTAGCTTGTGATCGGTTACACCTTACTTCCCAAGTTAGCTTGTGATCGGCTACACCTTGGTTCTCAAAGAAACTTGTGACCAATACAACTAACTTCCCAAAGTAGTTTGTGATATGTTACACCTTGCTTCCAAAAGGTAGCTTGTGACCTATTAAAACTAACTTCCTAATGTAGCTTGTGACTGGTTACACCATGCTTCAAAAAGTAGCTTGTGACCGATTACAACATGCTACACAATATAGGCTATGACCGGTTATACCTCAAATCTCAACAAGTTAAGATAGGTTCTACCTTGTCAGCTTATATTGGTCATTGAAAAGTTATTTAATAAAAAACCTTACCAATCATGATTTCGTTTCGATTATGAAACAAGTTCAGATATGTACTTCCTTTAAACAAATGTTATAAACATTGTTTCCTAGGGTGAAATCATACATATATCTTACTCATAATCAAGTAACTAAATACAAAGATTATGTTCGAGTCGTATTTACGAAGTTCCAAATGATAAGCGTTTATACTTCGTAATTCAATAAGTTCCTTGACAGTTTGATCATAATGATATGACCAAGTATAACCACTAGAGTATTATATATATATACAGCTTCGCATGTTATGTTTTCAATATAATACGACTTGAAAGATACGTTAGGAATGGAAACACGTCAAGTCAGTATTATTAATCTCAAGTGGAAGGATGATGCCCTCATTGTAGTCGTTACTTCTTCACATTCTTCAGGTCTTCGCAGTAATACTTGTACGTCTCAACATTCCTAGACTTTCTAATCTAACCTAAACGAAGTTGACTCTAGTATTTAATCAAGCGACTCTAGATGAGTTTTAAAACTAAAATATGACAATCAAACTTGACATACCAACGCTTAGTAGATTCAACCGAGCTATGCTAGGTTGGAGACACGTTTGATGATCTCATATATTTCCTATTCATAATTGGAAACTTCTGAATCGAATCTTTTTTCAGTAATAAAACCTATTCCATTGAGAATTTGATATTTATCAAAGCATGAACTATCTATAAAAGAAATAAGTTCATGTTTATCATGCACATGATCAAATTTGACATGTCCAAGATTGTAGGCTTTTGCTTACATTCTCATGCTCATTGTAAGGAATAAAGGGATTCTAGGGATCCTCTTTATTCAGCTCAGAATGTTTTTCGCTTCTTGTTTTCGATACAAGAAAAGAGGTGAAAAGGAAATCAAGAAACGGAAAAAATTCCGAGCTAGATAAAGAGAAGGGGAACTTAAAATAATGTCTACGTGGAAAAATGCATTTAAAAAAATGCCCACGTTTTACGTTTTTTTCATAATGTATTTAATGCCCATTAATTGATCTTTTCCGTCCCGTTTTTTTAAAAACGGTTGATAGACGTTACTGCACACGGGACAATAAATCAGTATTGGAAAAAGACACTCTAGCCTTTGAATCGTGTGACTAGGTCCTGGTTAAACCGTGATTTTTTTTCCGAAGAAATTTAAACCGTGCTAAATGGCCAAGACACTACCTGGTCAAATCATACGGTTATAAATCCGTTCAAATAATTAATGGTTAAGATCGCGCAACTTTTGGAGGGTCTCCAAGATTGCGCCACATGCTCCCTTTCTTCTCCGGCTCTGGTCCTTACTCCGGTTTAAAAATTACCGGTGACCATCTAGTTTGGGTCTGCAACTATTGAAAGTCATAAATCATCAATTCATTTAATACTACAACTACACAATTAACGAATTGGAAAAAAAAATCGCCATGTGAGAAACTACACAATAAAGAACCCCGAAATCACATCTTGTATTGTTGTGAATTCAAATTGAATGTGAACCCATCCATGGAAATTAATGAAATCAACGGGAGCTCTTGTTTCAATCGAAACCAGAACTAAATTGATATCTCCCAAACAAATCCATATAGAGAGACTTTATTGCTGCAATCTATAAGAATCGACAACTCTTAGTTAAACTCAATTTGAATCTGAATCCGTGTCCAGAAATTCCCAATTCATCGCTGTTGCCGTCGCAATCGGAACTCGGAAGAAGAAATCTACTTCAATAGATAAAGAACAAGTGACAACCACTAACCTCACATCGAATTCCCCCGTTCTTTCACTATTTCTACTTCTCTGTAACAATTTAATCTCACACCGTGAAGAAATATAAGTTCGCAGTGAGTGAATGAACCCTAAAAATGATTCTAGTCTCTTTATCAATTATCATATCGGAATTCAGAAACCATAAGAATTTGTGGTAGGACAGTTGGACACGTCCTCCACTAGCCCCTTGGGACAGTTGGACACGTCCTCGAAGCCCCTAAACTCACGTCCTCCACTAACCCGTACCTGTTTGGATCGTTGTTAACACATCCCTTTTATACTTGAGCCGTTGATTAATCAACGGATGGTGAAAGATGATATTTTAGAGTAATGGGTAATCTAGTAATTACGTCCATAAAAAACTCATCCGAGATTAGTCCACGAGATTTTACTGGTTTGGTGGGTCCGTATGGAATTTCTAAAGGCATGGGCATTAAATAAATTATGAAAAAAAATGTGAGAATTTTTTTAAATGCATTTTCCTACATGGGCATTTTTTTAATTTTCCCTAAAGAGAATCCCTTGAATCATTTTATTCCTTAGAATGAGATTGGACATGGTCATGTGAGCAAAAGCCTACGGGATTGGGCATGTCGAATTTGATCATGTGCATGATAAACATGAACTTACTTCCTCCATAGATAGTTCATGCTTTGATAAATATCAAACTCTCAAGGGAATAGGTTTTATTGATGAAAAGAGATTCGATTCAGAAGTTTCCAATTGTGAATAAGAAACACATGAGATCATCAAACATATCTCCCATTTTGCAAGCTATGTGAAGTTCGTTCAAGATCAGGACTGGGGAAAACTCTTTGATTTTGAAAAATATTCACCTGACATGGTAAGTATTTTCTATGTTAATATTAATAAAATCGATTGTAAGAAGCTTACTTTTGTCATTCTGGTTGGTTGCACTCTTCATTATGTCAATCACAAAACGATTTGAAATATCATCAAGTACAGTGTAGCATGTAATCATATGATTACCGGTATAGAAACTGATCACAATACCATTTCAACCCGTGTCATTGGAAAAGGGTTGACTGGGAAAATAGAAGATTGTCAACCAAAGATGTATCATTTGACCTAATGGTTTTAGTTAACTTGCAATTGCAACTCTCTTTTCAAGTACTAGAGACAAGTCATATTAGGATAACGATTTTGCAGAGCTTGTCTACTTTCTTCTGGAAGGCGATAAAAAAATTAATCTTTGTGGGATAATTATCAATCAGATGATTAAGATTTCTGATTATCTTGTTCTTATAGGAGGAAAAATAAATCTTGGATATCCTTGACTCATCACAAAAATATGTGAAAACACAATGGGAGACATGTTATACGTGTCTCTAAAGGAACCATCAATCAAATGGTTGGAGCACAAAATAAAGGACAAATTGTTGCTTCCTCTCCTCAAACTTATGACAAAGATCTCATGGTTTACATTCAACGTCTTGGTAATCAATTGAACTGTATTCATAAATAGTTAGCCTTTGTTCATCGAAAATATCCTGAAACTCTACAAGGCATCCCGGATATTGACACGGGGTTTTGGAGAAACGAAGGATTCTAAGGACCATGATTATATCATGAATGTCAAGAATGGTTTAAAAATAAGGAGTAATCTATTTCTTATTCTATGAATAGACTAATCAATTGTTGATTTATTTCAAGATTTGTGTAAAGTCTATTCAAAACTATCAATAATATGAATGATTATGCTTTTATTTATATCCTTTCTACCATTTTTGTACGTTAATCCAGGACACTTGATAGTGATTCTATAGTATATCAGTTTTATATGTAATTATATCAAGTGTATACCTTGTTGTTGTGTTGTCTCGACTTTGTCTATAGACGATCAGACAAGGTATCTGACTTATAGGTGATATCAAAAACATTGTGGTATACTTGGGTACCCTCGTCACTTCACAGAGTATTGTTGAACACCTATCTCCGATCTCTAGGCTAATCTGGTTGGAAATCATCTTTTTTTTATAACACTTTGTAGTTTGTGAACAATGTTTGGAAGTGTTCATAAGCCCACACCTATGCCAAGGTAAAATGTATCATATAAGAAGCAATAATTTTGTTATGAATGATAACGGTATATGACAACAATAAATAAGAATAATCATAAACGAATAATGAAAAAGCGGGGGTCTAACAACACCACCCAATATTTCGGTTAGCAATCCGTATGGACAAACTCGAATATACTTTTAAGAGAATCAACAAGACTCAATCAATTAAAAGTATATCAACGAGTTTATATCTCTCTTCTTGATTTGATTTACTCAAGCAAGAACCGCGAGCTCAAATCAAATACAAGGAATAACTTGGATGGTACCATCCAAGGATCAATCAACAACCAAAGGTTGGATTTCCAATTGACTGATTCAAACGCACAACCTGTATTATTTCAATTATATAAACAAATATAATGCGGAAACAGAAATAACCCAGACACCAGAAATTTTATTAACGAGGAAACCGCAAATGCAAAAAAAAACCCGGGACCTAGTACATATTGAACACACACTGTTTTAAGTCGCTACAGACACTAGCCTACTCCAAGCTAACTTCGGAATGGACTTTAGTTGAACCCCAATCAGACTCCTACTGATCCAAGGTATAGTTGTACTTTATGCCTCTGATCCTAGCAGGATACTGCTCACTTGATTTCCTTAGCCGAGCTCACCCACAACTAAGAGTTGCTACGACCCAAAGTTGAAGACTTGACAATAAACAAATCTGTCTCACACAGACAAGTATATCAAAGGATCAATATGTCTTCCACAGATAAACCCTAAAAGGTTTTGTTCCGTCTTTTGATAATAATCAAGGTGAACAAGAACCAATTGATAATCTGGTCTTATATTCCCGAAGAACAGCCTAGAGTTATCAATCATCTCACAACAATCTTAATCGTATGGTAGAGAAACAAGATGTTGTGGAATCACAAACAATGAGACGAAAATATTTGTGATTACTTTTTATATCTTGCCTATCGGAGATATGAATCTCAAGCTAAGCAATCTGATTGTACTCGTACGATAGAAGGTGCAAGATCAAGGCACATAACTACGATAAAAGTAGTATCAGTCTGTCTTCACAATCCCAATGAAGTCTTTAAGTCGTAACCTGGTTTTAGAAGAAGAAAACCAAAGGTTAAAGGAGAACCGACTCTAGTATGCAAACTAGTATCATACCTGAGGTGTGGGGATTATTTTTGTACAGATACTAGAGTTCCCCTTATATAGTCTTTCAAATCAGGATTTGCAATTAAGTTACCTTGGTAACAAAGCAATCAATATCCACCATTAGATGAAAACCTGATTTAGATTCAAGATAATATTTCTCAACCGTTAGATCGAAAATTTAGCTTGTTACACACACTTGAGAATGCACGCTTCTAGGTTTGTTAACCGTACCCAAACGTATGCACTTGTTGGTTCAAAAATGATTAACCAAATGGTTAGCCATATGAGCATTCCATATTAACCACGTTCTTCTTCACCATAACTAGTTCAAATGATTTCAAATGAACTAGTTAGAGAGTTGTTCAATTGCAAGGAAATCTCATGTACTACACAAAACACAATTGAAGCAAAGATGATTTGATTCACTTGAATCGGTTCATGAACTTTTATAGCCACGGTTTGCAAACTGCATTCCTTAGTCTTTTTAAGTTTAAGTTCAGAAATCATCTTCAGATATATAACCTTCTCAAGTTCGCAGACTAGGTTCGCGGACTTAAGTTACCGGGCAGAGTTTATAAACTCCAGCAGAAATTCTCGGGTATGAGAACTTCGCCGGTTTGCGGACTGGGTTTGAGGACTTAGTTCGCGGACTTAGTTTCACATAAATAGTTTGTCAACTCCAGCAGAAATTCTCGGGTTTGAGAACTTCGGCAGTTCGCGGACTGAGTTCGCGGACTTGGCTCACGCCATTCTTCCGGTTCTCTTGATCAACAAAGTTCGCAAACTTTGGTTCAAGGAATAAGACTTATACATAAATATGTTTTCACAACAATGATTATGTACACCATTGGTTATGTAATCTAAACTCTCATTTCAATCATTGAAACATTCTTAGAGGACGTTATATAGTTGTTAGACCATTTCTCGTCAAAGCAATTTTCAAGATGATTGAAACATATCATGACTTTCGTCACATGGTAACGATAAACTTGGTTAAAGCGAAAAGATTACCAACTCATATTTCGATATATAGATAGGCGAGGTATACTTGGCTCGAAATACCAAATATGTATAATCAAAGTCTATATATAAAGCATATGACTTCTTGTCTCAAAGAGTAGGAGATAGAGTAGATAGAATCTTGAGTGATAGATAAGTTCAAGTCTTCACATACCTTTTTGTAGAGAAGTTCCACCGGTTCCTTGAGTAGTTCTTCTACTTGTATGATGAATCGCCATGAAGTTCTTGAGCTCAACTAACTTTCTATCCTAGTCCGAGACTTAGCTATAATAGACTAGAAATCAAGACTTATAGCTTTGATCACTAACATTGACAAACATGCTTGAGATAGCAACGCATGCGAGTTCGACCGAGAAATGCTCTAATAATCTCCCCCTTTGTCAATTTTAGTGACAAAACTATCAATACATATGGAATACAAAAAAATTAAAAAATTAAAAAAATAAAATAAAATAAAATAAAATAAAATAAAATAAAGAAACTTTAGTAGATTTCATTCCACATGTCTAATCTTCAACATTCCTCGAAATATTCATCACTTCCAAGTACTCCAATGATCCCAAAGGTTGTAAGTTTAGCATCACCGCTGTTGAAGATCTTTAGCTATAACAATGAGAAAACATAGTTCTCGATCATTGTTATACAATGTCATAGTATTATTACACAGCGTCAAAGTTAAATTGTTTCATAACTCCAACAATAATACTATGGTGATATGTATCACTCCCCCTTAGTCAATACTCCATCTCACATGGAAACCACCCCCTCTTACACAATGATCCGAAAACCATATGTATTTCTAATGTGAACTACATATTAATTCTCCCCCTTTTTGTCAATAAAATTGGCAAAGGTACAAGAACGGGATCATAATGAAATTTCCGAGAGAGACATTTCAGACAAAAAGAAAAAAATACATACCAACTAATTTAGATGCAATCATAAAGCCGAAGCTAAATGCATTCATTAAGGAGTCTAAAAATACAAGATAACCCCTCTAAAATTCCACAGCCGCACACCCCTTAAGATATGACCATTAAGCACAAGTTTAAAAGAATTCTCCCCCATTTGATGTTATTCCCGAAGGAACAACAAGAGCGACCTTAATTTCGAAAGAAAAGAAGGATTTTTTATTGGACACAAAAAACCATGAGAATGATTTCCTATATCCAAAAACTCAATCAAATTAATCACAGGTAAACCCATGATTAATTTAATCGGAATAAACAATCAAATTAAACACAAAAAGTGATCAATTCAATTGATTATGCTCAACATAAGAGAACTTATGGAGACACGAAAATACTCAACTAGATTAATTACAAGAGAACCCATAATTAATCTAATTGGAATACACAACCAAACTAATCGCTGAAGTAATCAATTTAATTGTCATTTGTTTTGCTCGACATAAGAAAATTTACGGAGCAATAACTAAATAATCAAACAAGATGATTAACTTAGTTCAATATGCTCGACATAACATATCTCACAGAACAACAACTAAGCTAAAACATCAACTTGGTTGTATAGTGCTCAACATAAGATACATTACGGAGCCTCACAGTAATACATAGAATATGGATCAGGGATGATCAATACTGCGGAATACACAAGGATTCATTCTATTGTCCATCACTATTTGCATAACGATATTTAATAGACATAATCCTTGAAAACAAAATATTTTAACCTATCTTCCATCAACTATTTGACGATATAGGATTAACTTTTGTATTTGTCAAAAGTACATTCATTCTTTTATCAATACGTGAATACCGATCACGAACGATTTTACTTTTGACAAAGTATGGGACGAACATAGTTCACGGAAGTAAAAACCAATATCCCATAACAAATTACAATATAACAAATCATAAATATTAATACTGCAAAACATCATCCTCCAAAAAGTTTTTAGACTTTAAACCAATAAACCTAAAAAAACAAGAAGATGAAAAATAATAGCTATGTGTAGTCACAATCATTGCTATTGAAAGCACTAGTTATTCTTCCAACTAAATCAAAAAGAAGACATAATGGGCAATAAAACAAGCTAAAGGAAAACAAACTCTAGTGCTATTCCGAACACGAACTAAGATCATATGGACGGTTCATAATCCTTATGAGACAACGGGTCTTTGAGCTTGTGAACAACAACATTCATTGCAGCATTAGAGAGGTGATTCTCTTTGCGAAGATCATTGATGTAAGACTTTATGAGACCAAGGTCAGCAATAACCTTTTCCAACTCAGTTTTCAATGCATCAATATTTTTCAGAGTAACAATGAGCTCTTGTTTTGCTTCCCCAAAGTACTTAAGAAAGTCATGAATAACTTCAGCAGAAATCATATCATCCTTTTCAGCATCCTCATGAACGTAGGAAAAATAACATGAAGAGTTAGGATGATCTTCATTTACTAGGGTTCTTTTCTTCTTGGACTCGATAACAAAACCTTTGTCAAGGAATCCCCTTGCAAAACCACCATAGTAAGACGAGGAAGAATACTACATTCCAAACAAACCTAGAAACCAAGCTAGAGTATCCGAACGTGACTTTTGAAACTCAATAGGTCGGATATTTAAGGGTTTCTTAGGGAAGGAAGACTTTTTAGGGTTTACAAACAGTTGTCTCGTGCCGGAACGGGTATCCATGCGAAAACAAACCTGACCCACGAAAAAACTCAAACAAAGTTTTATTTTAAAAAACACAAAAAAAAATACTTTAAGCAATCATTTCTACAGACCAGTAGTTTGGCTATAGACGATAAGAAGATAGCTTCACTAATCAGAAGTAGTATGCTTAAGGTATACCTGCAAATGACACATCTTACTCAACAAGATTTTTATGAGTAAGTTCTTTACCCCTTGTGATTAATTAGCACAAGTATGAGCTTTAAGCTCATTAAAAGATTTGTGCTTATGATCAAGTCTCTTTTTCCTCCTGAATCTAGAGAGGGATTCCTTTTTATGTGAGAAATTATCATAAAACTTACTGTCGTCAAAATACGAGAAATAGTTTGAGTTCTTACCATAAGAATTTTGGTTTGAGGAGGAAGACAACCTGCTGACGAATTCTTTATACCCTTTAATTCTCTCTTTCAGATTATCTCTTATTTCATCAATTTTTTTCTTTCTTCTGAACTTACCAGGGGCAGAGTTATTTCCAGAGACCATAACTCGATCTTCCTTTAGACGATGTTTATTAAGACGTCTGTTTTGTTCTCGAGTGTTCGAGGAACTCATTGAACTGATTTTCCTGGTAATATACACAGGGTAGGTATGAAAACTAATTGGTTTAGTCATACGAATGTCAGTTACACCCTTAATAATTAAGTCTAAGGTGTGTTGAAGTTGGACAAAGGAGTTTTTCTTCATCCTAGAGGTTCCCTTTCGCTTAACAGAACTCTTTGTCTCACAGACAAGACATACTTTCTGATCATTCGAATGATTAGATAGTACAGTCTTAATATCCTCGTTAGAAGATTTCTTCCCTCCATTTTATGTGCAACATCCTTGAGTGATAGAGATTTCAGGCACATCCGTTTTACCAGAAGGGAGCTTCCGTTTTTACTTATGAGTATTAAGCCACTTTAGTTATGTCAGAAGTACTTGGAATGTTGGATTGATTTGAGCATCCTTGAATAGAGAGCTTACTCAAGCGATGTTTAATTTCCAAGGCATCATTTTTGAGACTAGCCTCAAGAGTCGTGCACGAAGACTGATCTTCAGCATTACCTTTGGATTTGCAATCACTTACTACACCAAGAAGAGTATTGACATGGTGACTCAACCGATTAAATCTATAAGCTTGAATTCTAACAAGATTTGGAATCAATTCACTCTCTTCAGCTGGATCCCCTTCATTGTCAGAGAAGCTCTCTTTTGAAGGGTCATCGGGATCACACATGTCGATGTTAGTCTGTCTCGTCAGAACACAAGGTTCGTCTATATTCGAGATTGAAGAAACTTTCTATTTAATAAAAATTGACGAGATAGAACTTTTATTTCCGGCGACGCATTTATCAGAGATAGTACTCTTGTCCATAGAGTCAGATCGCTACAAACACAGACTTGTAAGGTCTTAAACGTGTTTGCCTGCTCTGATACCAATTGAAAAAGCGGGGGTCTAACAACACCACCCAATATTTCGCTTAGAAATCTGTATGGACAAACTCGAATATACTTTTAAGAGAATCAACAAGACTCAATCAATTAAAAGTATATCAACGAGTTTATATCTCTCTTCTTGATTTGATTTACTCAAGCAAGAACTGCGAGTTCAAATCAAATACAAGGAATAACTTGGATGGTACCAAAGACCAATATCCAAGGATCAATCAATATCAATCAACAACCAAAGGTTGGATTTCCAATTGACTGATTCAAACGCATAACCTGTATTATTTAAATTATATAAACAAATATAATATGGAAATAGAAATAACACAGACACCAGAAATTTTGCTAACGAGGAAACCGCAAATGCAGAAAAACCCTGGGACTAGTCCAGATTGAACACACGATGTAATAAGTCGCTACAGACACTAGCATACTCCAAGCTAACTTCGGACTGGACTGTAGTTGAACCCCAATCTGTCTCCCACTGATCCAAGGTATAGTTGTACTCCCTACGCCTCTGTTCCCAGCAGGATACTGTGCACTTGATTCCCTTAGCTGATCTCACCCACAACTAAGAGTTGCTACGACCCAAAGTCGAAGACTTGACAATAAACGAATTTGTCTCACACAGACAAGTCTATCAAAGGATCAATCTGCCTCGCAAAGATAAACCTTAAAAGGTTCCGTCTTTTGATAATAATCAAGGTGAACAGGAACCAATTGATTATCCGGTCTTATATTCCCGAAGAACAACCTAGAGTTATCAATCACCTCACAACAATCTTAATCGTATGGTAGCGAAAAAAGATGTTGTGGGATCACAAACAATGAGACAAAGATGTTTGTGATTACTTTTTATATCTTGCCTATCGGAGATATCAATCTCAAGCCAATCAATCTCAAGCCAATCAATCTAATTGTACTCGTACGATAAAAGGTGCAAGATCAGATCACACAACTACGATAAAAGTAGTATCGGTCTGGCTTCACAATCCCAATGAAGTCTTTAAGTCGTAACCTGGTTATAGAAGAAGAAAACCAAAGGTTAAAGGAGAACCGACTCTAGTATGAAAACTAGTATCACACTTGAGGTGTGGGGATTAGTTTTGTACAAATACTAGAGTTCCCCTTATATAGTCTTTCAAATCAGGGTTTGCAATTAAGTTACCTTGGTAACAAAGCAATCAATATCCACCGTTAAATGAAAACCTGATTTAGATTCAAGCTAATATTTCTCAACCGTTAGATCGAAAACTTAGCTTGTTACACACACTTGACAATGCACGCTTCTAGGTTTGTTAATCATACCCAAATGTATGCACTTGTTGGTTCAACAATAGTTAACCAAATGGTTAGCCACACGAGCATTATATATCAACCACGTTCTTCTTCATCATAACTAGTTCAAATGATTTCAAATGAACTAGTTAGAGAGTTGTTCAATTGCAAGGAAATCTCATGTACTACACAAGACAAAATTGAAGCAAAGATGATTTGATTCACTTGAATCGGTTCATGAACTTTTATAGCCACGGTTTGTAAACTGCATTCCTTAGTCTTTTTAAGTTTAAGTTCAGAAATCATCTTTAGATATATAACCTCCTCAAGTTCGCAGACTTAAGTTACCGTGCAGAGTTTACAAACTCCAGCTGAAATTCTCGGGTATGAGAACTTCGCCGGTTTGCGGACTGGGTTCACGGACTTAGTTTCACGCAAATAGTTTGTCAACTCCAGCAGAAATTCTCGGATTTGAGAACTTCGGCAGTTCGCGGACTGAGTTCGCGGACTTGGCTCACGCCATTCTTCCGGTTCTCTTGATCAACAAAGTTCGCAAACTTTGGTTCAAGGAATATGACTTATACATAAATGTGTTTCCACAACAATGCTTATGTCCACCATTGGTTATGTAATCTAAACTCTCATTTTAATAATTGAAACATTCTTAGAGGACGTTATATAGTTGTTACACAATTTCTCGTCAAAGCAATTTTCAAGATGATTGAAATATATCATGACTTTCGTCACATGGTAACGATAAACTTGGTTAAAGCGAAAAGCTTACCAACTCATATTTGGAGATATAGATAGGCAATGTATAATCGGCTCGAAATAACAAATGTGTATAATCAAAGTCTATATATATAGCATACGACTTCTTGTCTCAAAGAGTAGGAGATAGAGTAGATAGACTTTTGAGTGATAGATAAGTTCAAGTCTTCACATACCTTTTTATCGAGAAGTTCCACCAGTTCCTTGAGTAGTTCTTCTACTTGTATGATGAATTGTCATGAAGTCCTTGATCTCAACTACACTTTCTATCCTAGTCCGAGACTTAGCTATAATAGACTAGAAATCAAGACTTATAGTTTTAATCACTAACATTAACAAACATGCTTAAGATAGCAACGCATGCGAGTTCGACCGAGCAATGCTCTAACAAAAAAGTTCATAAACAACATTACATGGAGTGAAATTCCGATAAATTGATTGGTAATCGCCTCAGAGGCCCTTCGCATCTCTGTCATCATACGTGTCATGACTGCGGTCCCCCAAGAATAGTTAATGACCTCTTCTAATGGAAGTATTGTAGTAAGTTGGCATTCACCCTATTTCCACTAGTATCAGGGAATACCCTAGTGCCCAAGAGGAATAACAGATACGCATCGGCTGTATAACGAATTTGTACAGGATTCCAATCATCATTCTTTTGTTTCTCCTACCTCCAAACCTTTGTTGTAGGATAACCAGCTTCAATGTATTTGTCGTAGATTTCCCAGATACGTAGAAGCCTGCAAGTGATGTCTCATAGTCCCAGCCAAACAGATTGTAAGTCAAAGCGTGTAACTTCACCCATTCTAATTCATGATAGTTATCTCGTTCTCAAATAAAATTTTCTCCAATTTCTATGCCTCGAATGTTCTGAGCATCTTCAGGGATCAAGGTCATCTCCCTAAATGGGAAGTGCATGGAGTCAGTTGCACCATGAAATCTATCGGTGAAGTAATTAACTGTCACAGATACTCCACGAAAATTTTGAGCAAAATATACAACCCAGATTCTTTTACTAATTCTTGGACCTCTTCATATTCCTTACCCAAATCCCAATCACTCATGGCTTGGCGTTGGCAAAACACGTAAAACTTTCTTATGATCCTACAAATAAAAAACAACACAAACATAAAAGCAACCACACATAACAATACATGAACGCAAGATAAAAGTACTTACATAGGTTGAATAAATTTGGCGAGCCTACGACTCCTTGTAATCAAATAGTTGTTTCAGGTCGTGCGGTTGACTTCAAAGTTCGCTATCATCACGGGTAAGTAACATGTCATTAGGACGGGGAAGGTGAGAACCCTTTTCTTTGACTGCTTTTTTCTTCTATTGTTGTTCTTCTACTTATTATTCACCTTGTCTCGATCCTTCACACATTTTCCTGGTTGTTGACTTGGTCTAGCATCTTACTCTGAATTTTCACCCTGTCTTGCTTGTTGACTTGGTTCAACCTCATTATCATCCTCATCATTTGATTCTCCAGTATGTTCACGAATTGTTATTTTATTACGGTCCCAATCTTTCTCTCTTTTAGAGCCTGCACCCAAATATTTATTGTGACCAAATTCTTTCATTCAAGGAGGCAGAGATTTAGGAGTGCCAAGATTGTGTTTCTTTCCATTCTTAACACCAACATCTTTAATCTTTGCTTTATTAATTTCATTGGCTTTAGCACTACATCAGAAGACAACAAACAACACCCATAGCTGCACCCGACATGGATCTGCTCAATATCGGTATTGAAGTACCAATTCCGGTATTGTTAATACAAATGTCGAGCATGACGATACAACATGCCCGCATTGAAATAAGAAAACAGACCATGTCGGCTTTCGTTAAAAACTTAAAGAGTTTTCTGTACACTATAAATGTACGCCGACGTTGTAACATAAGTTCCAAACAATGCCGACAGATCAGCCCGCATTGAATGTCGAGCATGCCGATAGGATTAACATTTCTAAAGAGTTTTCTGGTTATGTTTTGTACACTAAGTGAGAAGGCATAAGAAAGAAAATTTAAAATAATGTCGTCAAACAAAGCCGGCATGGTATTCAACCTATAATGAATGCCTACACTAAACATGTAGTAACTGGCAATTTTTACATCTTGTCTGGCATAATATTCATACCAAATTCATTGTCGATTCCCTGTACCGACATGGTATTCATACCAAATTCAATGCCGGACTTGACTGTAGCTGATTTTTTTTTAGTTAAGGTTCGCGATTTTAATATAAACCCACCACTGTAAATCAACAAAAACACCCACACAACGATTAAAATTCACTCACCTTCTCACATAAGCTATTTGTTTGGGAGTTTGGTCATCCGATTCCTCTTCTTCTTCAAGGGAAATTCGAGTTAACCTTTTTTTTTGAACTTGTTGCTCTATCGATTTTGATCATGCAATTCATACCTTCAATTGATTCTAAAGTATTACCAATAATAGATTTTTAAAATATTAGTTGTTACTCAAGCATGGAACATCAAGAGCCTTAAGCTAAGCATGCACTATCAAGTGAAAAAAACTAGTTAATAAAAATAATTATTTCAATTTTGATTCATTGCAAACAATCATAAAAAAATTGGAGAAATTAATTAAATAAATATTGCCAAATAATTGTTGGAAAAATAGCTTCCTTTGTCGCCTCAGCAAAGGGGTTTAGCTCATCATGCTCAAAACACTCTCAAAAGATTAATACACGACTCAAAAAGTGTTTGAAAAGGCGAAATAGTATAAACAAAAAACGTATTTGGAACGATTAATCGATAAATAAATTTTTGAATCCACGATGAAGGATGAAAAAGAAAAAATCTAAAACGTCGGGAAAGGAGGAAGCAGAAAAAGGGGGGATTTGGTTTTCGCTTCTTATTTTTAGATCTAAGTTTTTATTTAGATGGAAGGGTATCATAATTTTTTCCTTCGATTTTTAATTAACTGAAAGGGTATTTTAGTATTTATGCCTCTCAAAAACACCCCTTGGCCGGAACTATTGGATGGAAATATATCCTTAATGCATCCCGATTGCACATTCCAAAAGAAAATTAAAAACAATATCCTTAATATATCCCAATTGCACGTTTCAAAAAAAAAAACAAAAACTAAAACAAAAAAAAAAGTAATGGAGATTGGAGAAAATTATGAAGGCGAAAGACTTGTTGCTTTGAGGACTCTTGTTTTAGCCATTAGGAATGGTAAGTGATACATAAATAGGAAAGAGATATTTGTATGCGTGCAATTTTAGTCAGATGGCATTGTCCTGAGATTGGTTACTACAAGTTAAATACAGATGGTTCCTCTTCTAATTCTCCTTTTGCAGGAATTGGAGGGGTGGTTAGAGATGATGCTGGCTCTTTTGTGGCATGCTATGCAACATACATATTCCAGAATGGGAGCAATGTGGCTGAAGTTTGGGCTACTACGGATGGTCTTCAACTCGCTTTATAATTGGGGATTAAGAAGCTTGAAGTCGATTGTGACTCCACCTATACTATCCAACTCTACAGAGGTGAAGTTGCCCCACTATGGTATCTAAAAGGCCTTGTTCAAGACAATACTGATATGAAGGACAAATTTGAAGACGTTGTCTTTGTCCATCAATACAGAGAGTCCAATTTTGTTGCTGATACATTATCGAAGAAAGCTACTGACAGAGTTCTCGGGGAGTGTGGTTTACTAGTCCACCAGAAGATATAGTTAATAATATTTGTTGCTGACATTCAGGGTGTGTCTTACTCGAGGATGATCAGAGTGTAGTTTTGCTGTTTTCAGTTTCATTATCAAAAATAAATAAATAATAAATAATAATAAACAAAAACGGGCACCTAGCTCAGCTGGTCATCCCCGTTTCCCAAAGTTTCATGCGCTGCAGGAGGTCCCAGATTCGAGCCCCCAATGGCGTAATATTGCAGGAATTAACATGGAAGGTAGAGTTAGCTTTCCCCCCTTGTGACACAATCTCAGCGCCCCCATCCGCTTCGATTTTCTTGGCTAGATTACCCATAAGGCCCGCTGGAAGGCTAGCACAGCAACCTGTTCAATTAATGTAGTAGTACGTTGTTGGAGCTTAGCTTGTTAGGCTTCCAACTAGTTAATGTAATACTCTTTATTATCTAATAATAAAAATGATATTTATATTTATAAATAAATAAATAAATAAATAAGTAGGAGATGTCCCGGCGTTGTATAGGTGGGATGGGATTAGGGGTGTGCAACGGACGGACGGTTGCGGATTAGGGGTCACCCGCAACCAAACCGTCAAAGTTGCGGATTTGGAAAATTGAACCGTAACCGTCCCAATCACCCGCGGATTTGACATCCACGGATTAGCGGGTGATGCGGATTAACCGTGGATATAGAATTTTTTTATAAAAAAAAAAGGTATGCCTATCTGTAAAAATCCCTTCGTATGGGTAATTGATCTCTCTATTTATGTTAACTCACTGTCTCACTCCCATGATAATAAATTAATAACAATGAAGCAAATGCCAAAGTTTTGTTGCACAACATTAGGAGTACAATATATACTTATTAGGTAGTAATCTTAATTAACACTGCAACTGATAAGTGTAGTGATCTTTAATCATTTGATGTAGCACCTTTTTTTTGAAAACGAACTTAATTTCCTCTATGAATTGACAAACAGCAGGATAAATTTCCTGGATTAATGCTTTAGCAGGATTCTTGTCCACATTAGACCACCTTTGGCGGATAATTAACTGCTACCTTGTTTTGTGTTTATATTCGGTATCAAGAGGAGGGCACAACTTCTTTTTCCAGTAGTTTTCAAAACGCACAGAATGGATCACATGCAAGCATCGAGAAGCTTCAAAACCTTCAGTTTCTTCAAGAAGATTATGCAGATCTTGAAATTTTCTCTGAAGAGGACGAACCTCTTATTCCTAGTAAATTAAATTAGAGATATCTAATCTAATCTAAAATCTAAAACTCAATTTTTGCGGGTGCGGGTGAATCCGCGGATTTCAAAGTCCAACCGCAACCAAACCGCTAAACCTTGCGGATTCGAAAACTCAACTGTGTCCGATCCATAGACTCTTGCGGATTGGTTTTTACCCGCAATTTTGCGGACGGTTTCGGGTGAAAACCGCGGTTTCGGTTTTTCTGCACACCCCTAGATGGGATGGGACAGTAGTCGTGGAACCCCAGTAGTTGGGCTGAAATAGCAGTTTCCTAATATAAAGGGTTTAAAGTTTATGGTTTAAGGTCTTTCGAGAGTCTTCCGCATCAGATATATATTCTGCTGCCTCCCTCCACCTTCGAGCTGCGGGAGCTCAACCCTAATAACCTAGTATCACTATCACCTTCTGCTCGAGGTTAGTATTGCTATCTGGAAAAATCTTATTTGTTCATCGTTTTATTTGTTTTTTATCTATTATCACAATTTTCTCAGCCGTTTTGCTTTATTTTAGTCTGCAGATCTAGCTTATTTGGGGAAGACTACCAAAAGTTAGAGCTCATTTAGAAATTACTTTGTTTTTGAAGGTAACATCTCTTTCGGACATGTGATGGATTTCAATGTTAATTTGTTTTTGTTAGTGGTAAATTCTGCATTTGAATTTAGGTTTGCTTATTTTTGCTCTTTAGGGTTTCCACCTTTCTTATATTGATGTTTGATTTAGGCTTATTAAAGATGAAATGGGTTTTATAGATGACAAGGAATTTGATAAGGTCTGTTAGACTGTAAATCCCGATGAGGGTGATTCTTGTATTTGTTTCATCTAATAAACATTAGATTTGCAGGTTGCCTAGGTTTAGCCTTTCAGGAATAAGGAGGTCAGAAATTCATGATTAGAGAAACCAGGGCACTGGTTTATAGTCTAAAAATGTGGTCCTTCAGCTATGATATGAATCTATGGCAAGTGATGTGGTGTTTGTAGACTACTTACTGCTCCATAACTGCATAACTCCATAACTGCATAACTCAGGGAGTTTTGTTCCTTAGTTTTTTAGTGTTTAAGTTTTACATTTCCAAACCCTATGTGTATTTGATATTTCGATGTATCAAATTTGCTGTATGACACCCTATTTTCGTTCTCTATTGTTATCAGGAATTTGCAATCCTTAATTGATTCATCGGACTTTTGACATTCACATTTACAAAGCCATGACTTCAATGGAAATTGAGAAGGTTCCTTCAGAATCCAAATCTGCAATTGGATTTTTCCCATCAAAGCCCCACTTTGAGCCGTTGAAGCCTCATGAAATGTCTGAAGGTAAAATCCAGTTTCGCAAGGTTGTTGTTCCTGCACATCGTTTTTCCCCACTTAAGAAAGCTTGGATGGATCTTTACACCCCAATCTATGAGCAGATGAAGGTTGATGTTCGTATGAACCTCAAAGCCCGTAAGGTTGAGCTAAAAACCAGATCAGATACACCTGATGTTAGCAACCTACAGAAATGTGCTGATTTTGTCCATGCTTTCATGCTTGGTTTTGAGGTGATAGATGCTATTGCCCTCTTACGTATGGATGAACTCTACGTAGATTCTTTCGAGATCAAGGATGTCAAGACACTAAGAGGCGAGCACCTTTCTCGTGCAATCGGTAGATTATCAGGTAAAGGAGGTAAAACTAGATTTGCTATTGAAAACTCTACAAGAACCCGGATTGTGGTGGCTGATACACGAATTCACATTCTTGGATCTTTTGCTAACATCAAGGTAGCTAGGGATGCTCTTTGTAGCCTTATTATGGGGTCTCCTGCTGGTAAGGTCTATTCAAAACTTAGAGCTGTGAGTGCCAGATTGGCAGAAAGGTTTTGATCTTTACATCCTACGTAATTTTCTTGGCTAGAAACTGTAATACTAAATTTTGCCTCATGAGTTATTTTGTTTAGAATATGTATCTGAATCCGATTGAATATGTAAACGTTCAAGCAGCAAGATGCTAATCTGTTCTTTCAAGATCTGATATTCCATTACTTCAAGTGACTAGGAACTACTACCTCCGTCCCACTATTAGTTGACCTACTATATAACTAAATTTAGGTCAACTAATATAAAGAATATAAAGAAGGTTATTATTGGGACTACTTTCTCGACCGTGTGATGCACGGGTCTGTTTATTGTTTAGGAATATTGGACGTTTGCTATAATGTTGTAAATAATAATATCATAAAAAAGGGGTAACAAATCAAACAAATCAGGATGAATGTATGAATGATATTACGAGCATTATACCACATCCTCTTTGTCATGGCTTTAAAAATGCTATCTTTCTCCGTATAAGGAACGATTGCTATCATGGAGGTAAAGCATTCTTTAGTTTGCTCTTTATCTTGGTATAGTATCATAATTATTGATTTCCTTCGTTTATTCTTTGTCTTGGTAAGGAGCATCATAATTATTGATTTCCAAGATCATGAACCTGTTTGATCCAATTTCCACATTAAATCTCAAAATAGCACATCGAAAAAATAAATTTTGTCCATCAAATCACCAAACAGTGTCAAAGCGTCTTCGAAATGTTTCCGTTGATATCATTATGCAATGTATCGGTATATATATAAACATATCACTATAATAGATATATCATTTGTTATATCTATTAAAAGTTGATCAATATGCCC
Source organism: Papaver somniferum (assembly GCF_003573695.1). NCBI lineage: Eukaryota > Viridiplantae > Streptophyta > Magnoliopsida > Ranunculales > Papaveraceae > Papaver > Papaver somniferum. The sequence continues at coordinate 47,190,506 of NC_039363.1, forward strand.
ATGATTGTTATTATATTTTGGATGGATGTTTGGAAGCTTGGCCCAAGTAATGGTCCATAGAAACCGCTATTATCGGTGAATGTTCAAAGTAATTTCTAATTAAGTAACTAAAATAGTGGGCGGGATGAATATTTGGATCGGGTCCAATTCATGTCTGTAATATAACCAATTTTTTTCATGAATTGCTTTAAATAATCTATCCCCTGGACGACCACTTACATTCTATTTTTAAGTAGGTATCAACGGAGTTCCGTTTGGACAATCTTTACTTTTAGAGGGACCTAACCGATATCCAAGAGTATCCTATTGAATGAACCTGTTAAAACTATTGTAGCAATGGAATTTCTTTTAAAATTTTTGAAGAAATCCCTAACATAATCCAACAGAAGATTCAGATTTGATTATAAGTATTTGCATCAAGAAGGGAATCCCATAGATAGGCAAATCTCTTTTTTTATTTGCTCGATAAATGGATAGCCAGGCCTGAACTCGAAATGATGCTATAAAGTTTCACTATATGTTCTTGTGCCTAATGCTACCAAGAGTCTAACTTCAGTCTTGTAAATTATATCCCATAAATCCAAACTTTGTTCTTTAAAGCTGCGTAGCAAAATCCAATTAGGCTATACATAAGTTAATCATGTGACAGTCTGTTTAGAGGAGTAACATGTAAAACAATAAATATCCTCCACACTGACGATACTTGGTGACCATAATCATAAAATACACTATGCAAATGTTTATCCCTGCTACATATCTATCAAGCTCTTCAATAACCTTCTCGTCTTCTTCAACAGTCTGCAATTCAAGTACTTCGGATCACCAACTTTGATTACCATCTCTACAGAAAATATCTATCAAGTGCTTCGACAGCCTTGTCGCCTTCTTCAAGTGCATTGCAAGTACTTCAGATCACCGACTTTGACCAGCATCTCTACAGAAAATATCTATCAAGTTCTTCGACAGCCTTGTCGCCTTCTTCAACAACATGCAAGTACTTCAGGTCACCAGCTTTGATCAGCATCTCTACACTAAAACAGAAAAAAAAATCTACTTGAAAAGACTAACAACCTCCCTTCAATCAAACATCAAACAAAAAAAGGGAGAAAACAGAATGAAATGCACACACCGAACCATATATAGGTTACATGTTATAGCTTACGCGCCAGAATTTTCTGTTGTAGCACGTAGTACACTCTGATCAAGTTTACCTTTTTGGAAATTAAAAAAATACTACTTTAGAATGACAAAATCTATACCATAGAACAGACCAACAATTCTAAGTTAATCGTATATGCCATGTCCTCATTTTTCTCATTTTCTAGTACATGTCTACATTTTTCATCACATCGAGCGCTTTACAATTACTTATCATATAGTGCTTGAGCACAATATACATATGAACCCCTTCACAATATACATATGAACCCTTAAAATCTATCTACGCGTATGCCAATGCATAAAACAAACCTGAGGGAAGAGATCTGTGAGTTCTCTTCTCGTTACACTTCCTTATCAACCTGTATGGCCATATTATCCCCTTGTGGCGAATCATTCCCTCGTTAACCTTCTTAACAAACAAAATGTGATTCAATCAACCCAATAATAAGTCTCCATTTTTTTTTACCCGTACGTGATTTTAACCACACCATTATCACAACCACTTCCACGGTTAAGCAATTATTAACAAGCGATAATAATAAAAGCGGTACATGTAGTAATACAATGATGATTTTGTATCCTACTACTACATACAATCAGAGGGATCATATGGTCCCAAATCTGAAATCAAAAGAAAAGCAAGAAAAGAATCGACGCGTTGATCGAAATTTACTGCATCAGAGGTTATTGTTGATATTGATAACGCCACAGAGTTCATCCTTTACTTTAACATTGTAGATACGTTATTTTCATAAACAGATATGAGTGCTCCCTTGATCAAGTTTAACTCATTTTCTTGAATTTCACCACCCTTTTAATGAGATTCTCCACATTTTTCTTCCGCAACTCTCTCTTAACCAGGTGCCACTCATACCTACTGTTAGAAATCCATCCAAAGAACAAACTAATAACTTAGCTGCAAAGGTAAGATAAGATTATGAAGCCACTACCGACTAAGAGGTCAACTGGGTCTATGTATGGTGATAGAAGTCAAAATCCAACTGAAGACAAAATCATGCAAGGAAGCCATTGCAGGTCCTTGGTAGATAGAGCATTCGCTCTGAAAACACTACCACCTTGTTAAACACGTGGTATAATCTGTGAGATGGTTGGTGATCAATGAGATAATCATGGTCCGACAATCGCTTGCTGAATGATTGTGTGATAATTAAAGAAATTCATTATAAGATACTATAATAAGAATATGCAAGTCCTAAAGGTATCGAGATCAAAGGGTATACGATTATAGAGATTATGAATATGCAGTACCTCAATAAAGTCTTATTTGTTAATTGAAAGGTATCGTTCTTTTCTCTTACTTATTATATAGGCTTCAATGACCCATTACGTACAGATCTTGTATCTCACTCATTGTAATATTGGCATAGTGAACAGCGTGTCCTGTGGCTTTCAAATAAAAGTTTACTTCAGCATTCTTTTACTGCAAACTAAATAAACGTGCAGAATAAGAAACTCTTCAATTAATTTTTCGGGAAATACATATCAAATTAACTATCCTTTTGAAGGCAAAACGATTGTATGCATAACATATTTATTCGGGGAAATATAACTCAAATCATGTACGAAGTTGATTACTAAGGAATCCAGTCCAACAGACACTGACATTAATTTAAGCCTTGATATAAAGTGATAATATAGAAAATTGGGAATTGCAACAAAGTTCTCCAAACGTACACAATACAAGCTTAATTATTATAGGCAACAAATTAAAGAATTGTCAAGCACCAAGGTGAAGCATTACATTCATATAGCTTAAACGAAGGCCGAAAAAAACTGTCCTCATCGGTCCTTGATGGGTAGTCTGTAACTGAAAATAATAAAGCCAAAAATGATAAAATCGTAGCACTACTAAAACTACCGTAAGAAAACTGAAACCAAAGCAAATTAACTGACATGCTGAAGAGAAAAAACAATATATAACTGAAGGCTTTGCTCAAGCAGAATTCTGGTAGAGACACTACCCTAGCTAGAGAGAAATAAAGTACTAAATGTACCTGCCATTGGGATTAACTTTATAAGGGCTAAGAATAATGCAAATCATTCTTGTGCCTTTTCCACCGTCGCTCAATAATCAAGATGCCCTGATTGCTGCTTGGTAATTAACTACTTGAATGCTTGTCATAACCTCTACTGTCTAAGCAAGAACATTACCACTGTTGTAGTATAATATGAACACTATAAAATGGAAAGGTAGTCGAGACTCGAATCAGACTGTCTAAAAGATCCAAATACTAAGAAAGAAACATAAGTGCAAAACCACATTCCAACATCAATGATCCTTGCACAACTCTTCCAATACAGTACTTATGAAATCCAAAGATGATAATTTCTTCATAGATGTTTCCTGCTGACATAGAAGCACCAACTCTTGCTGCACTCAGTTAAGGTTGTTGATCTAGATAACCTTCCCAACTAAAAGATCCCATTTCATCGTTTTATTCTTCTGCGGGGATATATCATCAGCAACTCCAAAACAAAATCAACAAAGAATTCAAAAAAATAAAACAACAGTAAAAATGGTGAGAGCTTGCCATAATCAAACAGAAGACGATTCTGTAAATGGAAATGAAAACCGATATTTTGAAAATAATACCAACGGAGAGTCTTAAATTTACTCTAATAATTTTGGGAAACCAAAATTATTTATTGTATCCATATTTATTGTTTGAAATATTTTTAGGCTTAGAAACAAAAATTATTTTTTTTGTATATATGGAATATGATACTGAGGAAAATAATACTTTTAATGATCTTATATTTTTCTTTCCAAAATTCTGCTTAATATCATGCAATTAAAATTTCACGATTTTTGACGGTAAAGGAAATCGTTAAACACAAAAATAGGGTTTTAAACTTTATACTTTGCATGATATAACCATTAAGCTTCCAAGTAACCGATTTCAATATCCATGACATCTGAAAGCGGCAACTGTTGATCACAATTATATAGTATAAAAAAGAATTACAACAGAAAGGATTTCACGATTTTATACCTTGCATCCGTTTATATTTTGGCCACAAAAGCTTCGAATAACTGATCCATTATCCATGAATTAAAATCTTACTATCACAGATGTTCACGAAAACCTACAAAATACCTAACCTTTTTCGTCAAAAAAAAAAAACATATGCACAACAAAACAATACTCATATACACAAAAAATATCGAGAACCAATATCAACAAAATATTACAATTCTAAATCATAAATACCATAGAGTAAAATATAAAAATTTATCACCTTATCAATACGCGACATTGTGTATGCGTTCAGTTATGTCGACAGCGAGAAGATGTATACCAGCTTCTGCAGATCAAAAATCACCATTAACCTATATATTGCTAAAAAACCAGAGAAATAAAAACGGTGAGTTATTTTGGGAAACAACAACCTAAAAGGTAAGTTATTTTGGGTAGTTACATTATTCTCATATCACCGTAATTAATGGTTAAAAATATTTTTGTATAAAAAATACATTACATATCTAGACATGACAAAATTAGATTTTTCAAAAAACAAATAAAATAAAATAAAAAGTGGATTTATTTAGGTAATTTTTATTTATTTTAGGCTTATTAAAAATTGAATTTATTTAGTTAATTTTTAGACTTATTTTGTTTTTAATTTTAATTATGATATGAACAAAATTTAGAGAAGTAATATCTTTCGAAAAGCGCATAGTGATTTAATTTTATTTGGAACTAATTCAATTTATTTCCATTCATTCCTTAGATTGTGACATACATTGATCCAACAAATTCCAAACCGCTTGGTCCGGATGCGTCTGAATACTATAAAATACCTCAGGTATGTTACCAAACAATACTTTCACCTAGTTTTTAGAAATTTATGTGGGGATTGCTTGTAATTAACCTTATAATCTCCCATTGTTGTCCTAATGTAGGGAATAAAATCTCCAGAGGAAGCAATTGCTTGGGAAAAAGAGACGGCTCTTAAGAACATGTGTGTGTTGGTGAGGAATACCCAACGTTCAGAAAATCGTTTTGAGATGGTTTGCGAGAGAAGTGGGAAATACAAGAAGAAGGGTATCCATAAGAGAAAGGGTTATGTATATCCAAAGAAGACTAATAGGTTATACAAGACTCGTACGAGGAAGGATAATTGCCCTTTTAAGCTTGTATTCTATCTAAGAGACAAATAAAAGGAATGGGATTGTATGGTGTGGTTTTGTCGTCATAATCACCGGGATCCGAAAGATTTTGTTGGTCACTCCCTTGTTGCGAAGCTAAAACCTCATGAATTCGAGGATGTAAAGATAATGACCAAAGAATGTATGAAACCAAGAGTGATTCTCAGAGGCTTCAAGGAAAAGGATGATCAGAACGTTTCTTCCCTAAGTACAATTTATAGCGCACATGCAACCATTAGAAGGGTGGAATAGGAGGGGAGGACCGTTATGCAAGAATTTGAGAAGATAGCTTGGGATCACAACTACACGCGTATCATTAAAAGAGGGTCGGACAACAAACCCCTTCAAATATTCATTGCGCATCCTTTGCTTTCACAATTGGCTCATACATGTTGTGGTGTCCTTATGATGGATTGCACCTACAAGACAAACAAATACAACATGTCGTTGTTCAACATCGTAGGGAAAACATCAGACAAGGTATTATTCACATTGGCTTGGTGTTTAATGGAAAACGAGAGGGATCACAATTATCATTGGGCATTACAACAATTAAAATTATTGTTCCCGGAAAATCAATTTCTGAGGGTCATCATAACCGATCAAGATGACGCACTAATGAATGCTATATCCGACGTATTTCCGGATGCACAAAATTTCCTATGTACATATCATATACGTCAAAATGTGATAAAATATTGTCATGCTTTGTTTGAACCCTCTAAGGAGGATATTAAGAAGAAAATGGTTGCTCAACTAGAGGAATATGTTCGCAAGAAGAAACTATCACCCGAAGAAGAAGAAGATGAAAGAGGAAAGATTAAAGAGCGAGTGGACAAAGAACACGATGAAATCATAAAAGGTGGTTGGAATTTCTAAATGATTGGGAGAAAGTTTATTGGTCTCTTACCGAGGATATATATGAAAAGATATTTAACATGTTTATTGCCAAATATAACAAAGTATATCCAAGTGCCGTCTCATATTGTCGGGATAAATTGTTGGATAAGTTCAAGGAAAATTTTGTGTGTGCATGGACAAATCGGTATAGACACTACGGGAATGAAGCAACTAGTATAGCGGAGTCCGCTCATGGGAGATTTAAAGCTCTCATCCAGTCCGTCCAAGGAAACGTGGTTACGGTCACCGAGGCAATGAAGCAATACTTTAAGGCTGATATCGTTAGGTTCAAGAAGGACTTTGAGAAAAGCTCAATGGAAAAGATGGCATCACATTTTCGATATGGTAATTTGCTCCAAGGAATAGAATTCAACGTCTCGCATTAGGCAATAAAACATATGATTAAAGAAATGGAAAAAGAGATAAACTACGACAAACCGGGTGATGTGTGTATTTGTCCCGACATGTCTTCATTGGGGATTCCGTGTCGTCATATGCTTGTGAAGTATGAAGAAGTTATACCTATTGAGGTTATTGATCCGTTTTGGAAGCAAATATCTTTCGACCCTCCCCCTACGGAAGCTCCCGGAAAATCATCATGGGATACAAAGGAGGCAAAGGAATTCTATGAAGCTTACTCACGTGGAAACTCGGCTAGCCGAAAAGTATTGTTGAGCCAACTAAGGCTAATTACGTGCCCATGGATAGCACAAAGTGAAGAGCCAAGAAAGGGAGATCCTCCCGGTAGACCACAAACTAAAACGACTAGGAGAAAACAAAGGATATAATTGAAAGCAAAGAGTCAACGCGAATGTGAAGACGAGGCAAGTGAGAAACGATACCCAACTGGATGTGATATTTCAGAAGAAAGGTTCGCGGAAGTGCCGGTTCCAAAGAAAAGGGGTAGGCCGAGGAAGGAACCGCCATCAAGTCAACAAAAAACGGGGAATTCCGTATCCACACCACAAGTCGATGAAGTGCCGGTTCCAAAGAAAAGGGGTAGGCCGAAGAAGTTACCGCTATCAAGTGAAGAACAAATAACGGATTCCGTATCAACACCACAAGCTGATGAAGTGCCAGTTCCAAAGAAAAGGGGTAGGCCGACGAAGGTACCCGCATCGATGGAACAAGAATAACAAGCCGAGGAAGCGGATGCCACACATAAAGTCGAGGTTACAAAGAAAAGGGGTAGGACTAGGAAGGTACCAACAATGATTAAACAAGTGGAGCATTCCGAATTCACACCCATAGTTGAAGGGGCGGCTTTGCATATCAAAAATGAAAGGCCGAATAAGGAACCTACATCAAGTCAAGTACATCGGGCTGAAAATTGCGAAGTCACGCCAAAGATAAGTGATAGCAAAGGTAAGCGAACAATGCCTAGTCATCAACAACACGATGGAAAAGTAGTCCATTTTAAAAAGCGAAGGGGTAGGCCAAGGAAGTACGGACTCTCAACACATACCGAAGACATTGGAAGTCTAGAGATTGCAGAGGATGGAATGGATATGATTAAGCTAAAAATCGGTAATATGAAAATGTATAAGGATTCCATAACGGGTAATACTTATAGACATTACCATACCAAAATAGAGGGTTATGTAGAGCAACTTCCCGAGTTTATTCGTGAGTATATTGTATATACGGATGATGTCGATGGAGATGGAAATTGTGGATATCATGCCGTGACCGAAAAATTAAGAATCTTTGAGACGAGGATTAGTAAAGGGATGACACCATTCCGATACGCTAGAAAGAGGATGGCCGAACAACTTATGTAAAAAAAGAGCTGTTATGAACAATTGGTAGATGATGAGGAAGGGTTTGATAGTTTGCATGATCGGGTGTTAGGGACAGAGCACGAGATGAGTTCCTTCCTACTGAATATTGGATGAAAATGCCGGTTTGTGGGCATCTTGTGGCGGATACATTTAACTGTTTTGTTCATTATTTTTCCCCCACCGAACAAACAACTTATACGCCAAAGTGGCAAAAGTACGAAGAATCTCTTAAGAAGAGAAGAGTTGTTTTGGCGTTCGTGAACGGGAATCATTTCATTATTCTGAAGCTAAAGGAAAATTATCCATTGCCACCGGTTTGTCCGTTGATTAAAACCAAGTATATAGTCCCCAATCACTCGCAGGAATGGATGAAATTGTATGAGGAGGACTACCAATTGTGGGATGCATTGAAGCTATCAATTAACCCGGAGAAGGGAGAAATTCTTATTCATAAATTAGAAAGTGATGAAGAGTAATTTGGAAATGTGTGGTTCACTGCTACGCAACCTTTTGTTTTTTTGGAAGTTTGAATTGTAATCATCAAACCATATGTTATGGATATGCCGGCATGATTTAGTTCAAACTTTACAATGCCGGGAATTGATCCCGGCTTAGAAAGTATTTTTTTCTTTTATACCGGAAAGGCACCATAAGTACACACAGATATCAGGTTTAGTGCGGGCGTTGAAATTAACTTCCTAATAATGCCGGAATTCTACACATATCACTTATGTGTGAGGAAAAGAAAGAGTATCGGCATTCTCTAGAAAAGCGAATCCATGCCGGAATTCTAAATTCCTTTGGTCCCGAAAATAAATCAGTATACCGGCATTGTTCTTACAATTTCGACCATGCCGGTTCTGAAAAAAAAAACATAAAAATTGCAATGCTTGACATAGATTTACCAATATAATATGTTCTAAACCAAAAACAAATCAACATCTCCAAATATTAGCAAGACACACAAAATAACATAAGCAAAGACTAGATTGTTTAACAAACCATACGTAAAGTTATGATGTTCCAAACCGAAAACAAATGAAATAAAGATGTTCAAAGTTTAGCAAGACACACGAAAAGCATAAACCGATAGTAGATTGTTGATAGACACATTTTTGTGTCCGATTTGTCTCGATTCTATATATTGTTAGAGCTCATTTTTGTACTTATTATGGTGTTTTATTTATTTGTAGGTATTTTTGGCCAATAAACATTTTTGGAAAAAAATTGGCTCGAAAAGTTGTCTGACAGCACCCGGAGGATACTTACTATTCGGACCCCCAGTTTGGATAAGGGACACTCCAATTTATAAGGGGCATTCATCGTTATCTTCCCCCCATAACTACTATTTGCACCCACGGCTATCGGTACCCCAGGAGTGGATAAGGGGCAACATCTTCTATCGTTTGAAACCAAAAAATGGCGGGAAAGTTGATTCTCGTCTGCAACAATTTCCCGATCGATTTTTGGGTAGATTTTAGTAGAGATCCATTGGCTTTGGTTAGTAATAGTATGTCATGATAAAACATGCTTGGTACTCGGGTTTAAAGTCGAAAGAAAAGTCACGTAGTTTCTAAACAGGGAGAGTTACGTGATTTCCTTGAAGGAAGAATATCTCGGTCTGATTAAGTTGCGTGTGAAGAATATGTGCTGTTGATTTGATTCTATCTTTGGGAAGAGTCCAGGAAAAAGCAAAGTAGCCGCGTAGGAGGGAAAAGAGGAGTTTTCATCAGTTGGATTCAAACAGGGAAGAATATCTTATTTACAGAAACATGGGAGTAATCTTGGTCCTGTTCGACTTAATATGGAAGTTATATGCATTATCAACCGAGGATTTTTCTTTTGGAGGCATGATAGAAGAGTTTGAATGAATCTGGAAACGCGTATGAGAAAAGAAAGGGAGATATTGCCGTGACTTGGAGTAAAAGAAAAAGAGAAGAAATCTCGAGTATTTCGGGAGATTTAATCGAGTCGTGGCCTATAAAAGGAGAGGGGATAAGTCATATAAGGGTACGAAGCCTTTCAGAGAAGTTTAGAACACCACAGAGCTCCAGATATCGAGTTGCAGGAAAATACCTTATTCCGCTGCTACTGCTGAAGAGGAAGAACACGAAGAACATTGACGCACAAGCAACTGTCGCAGAAAACTATCGTTGTTTCACAGCAGAACCCATCTATCGTTTATCAACAGTAATTGCATTAGGTCTTTAGATACTGTTTCCTCTTTGTAATAGATATTCTGCAACACCTTCACACTGTTGCGAATCGGCTGTGTTATCATTTTTTCACCTCTTTGTACACTTTTGAGCTATAAAAACATATTTTGAGAACATGGTTAATATGAGGAGCTAAACCCCATTGCTGAGGCGCTAGAGGAAGCTATTTTTCCAACAAGAAGTGGTATATTCTCTTTTATCTATTTATTGCAATTTTATTATGATTATTTTCCATGAACTAATATCGAATATGATTTTTATTTGAGTAATTGTGATCTATTTTGATGGAGTATGCTTAGTTTAAGACTTTTGATGCTTCATACTTGGTATTTACAATTATTGCTTTTGAAAATCTACTTGTTGCAATAGTAAGAATCAAATTGAACGAGAAAATTGCATGAATACAAAGATTGGATTAAATCACTTTAAACTTGGAAAATAGTGGAATCTTAGCCTCAATGTTCTTTTAATATTGATATCAACTTTGATTGACTTTTCTATAATTTTTAGTGAGTTTTCTATTTTAATATTAGAATTTAAGTCTAATTAATATCCTTCGCAAGTGATGTAGTATTAATTTTGCGGTAAATAATAATTCGTTTCTCGGACTTGAAAAGTTTTTTAAAACAAAATATATATACAAAATTTGTCACAGGATCAAGAGATACTAGGACTCAGGATTCCACCAATTCTTATACTCATGCGAATCAACTATTAATTCTAGACAATTATAGCTTATAATGATAACAAATATCGACTCTTTTCTTTGCGAAAAATAGATTTTGTAAAGTATTAGATGTAAATCATAAGAATGATGCATCAAGAGTTCCTAGACTAAGCATACATCATCAGATAAAATCACAAATAATCAAGAAATATCATAAATCAACTCATAATAGTGCAAATAGTCATAAAAGAATTAAATAGAATTACTCATGCATAAAGAATAGTTTCCTCCATCATCCCAGTAATGGGGTTTAGATATTCATAATAATCATGTTCTAAAAATATATATTTGATGCTCAAAATATGATTAAAAGAGTCAAAAGTTATAAAACAATGATTCTAAGACTCACAGAAGGCGTCCAGAAAGAAACGATAGAACTAAATTGTTGTAAAAGAACGATGGAACCTGAGCGCTGTAAACAACGACACTTCCTTTCCACTGCTGGAACTGTTGAAGAACGACTGTCTTTAAGTGTCTGTTCTTCGTGTTCTTGAAGCTTTTTAATGGCAGCAGCAGCAGCAGGCGATCCTTGCTGCTGGTTCCATTTTCTCGCTCCTCCTAGCTCTGGATCGACCCCAAACTCTTGATAAAACCTCTATGATCCTAAAGATGCTTATTTATACGTAATAGCTCACCAAATCTTCACGGAATATTCTCTTAATCTTCACTGCATGGTTTCGATATTATTCCCTCATAACTACTGATCCCTTCAAATCTCTTCGTACGCGTCTAATTTTGTTACCAAAAGTTCCCAAGATATACTGGAATCAAATAACATAAGATATCTTCCCTTAATCCTCAAATATTCTCCATAAATTCCTCCACAGCAGACCCGTGAAAACAGCTCCCCTGTTTGGACTTTGATCTTCTCTCCCGGTCATTCCAGCCCAACTTGATCGCTAAAATCACTTGCATTCGGCCTGTTTAGCCTTAACAAGCTTAGCCCAATAATTTCCAGCGATTGAATCTCGCTCAAAGCTGCTCAGAAATCAAATCAAAATCATGCAGACGTGCATGGAAAATTCCCGCCAAAATTCTATTTTGAACTCGTGAAGAAAAGGGGTGCCCCTAATCAATTTCTCTTGGGTGCCTTTTGTAATTTTTCTGGGACATTTTTCGCACTTTTTCGAGGTTCCTCCGGGGTATTTCTGGGGTACTTCCGGTGCACTTCCGGGGTACTTCCGGTACACCGTCAACGAAGCTCCAAACGCCGCATTTTTAACCAATTTCGCCGCAAAAGATTATTTTTCCAAAAACACCTATAAATAAATAAAACACCATAATAAGTACAAAAATGGGCACTAACAGTATATACTAGGGGTGTAAATTTTGCCCGGCAGCCCGAGGCCCAGTACCGTCCGCCCTGTCCCATGACAGCCCATGGGTGACCGTGGCCCTTTACGGGCTGGCCCGACCTAGCCCATTTAAATAAGAGGGCGGGCACAAGCCACAATTCAAATTTTCTTGCCCGGCCCAATACCCTCCCTATTATCCCGTCAATGCTACCCGCCAGTGTTATCCATTTACCTAGCCTAAGTGACTGTTCCAATTTTTTTTTATCCTAGAATATACTTGGTACATATACTCAATACAGTCAACCCTCATAGTTTTCATATGTATTTCTTAACTTTTATTCCATAGGAGTCTAATTTTGTTAACCATATAGAGAAAATATTGAGCAAAATCTAAGGCACTTTCCTTTTCTGATGATTCAATTCAGGAAAAATTATAGGAAGTTTGGTTTATCTTATTCCCATCTCAATTCTCGTATTTAATTATTAATTTTAAGTAAAACTTGTGTATTATTACTACTTTCTTTTTATTTTTAACAATATATATGTATAATATATATTTGTTTGTAATATTCAAGGCCCTCCCGGCCCTACCCGCCCGAGCCCAAATTACAAAACAGGCTTGGGTAGGCCATGGGTACTTACTGTAGATAAATAACCCTGCTCGCCCGGCCCTTTTAATTTCATGGATAAGAAATGTTCCGGCCCGCCCTATACCGTCCCATTTAATAAATAGGCCGGGCTGCCCGGCCCAGCCCAATTTACACCCCTAGTATATACAAATGAGATATATTTGACACATAAATGCGTCTATCAAATACCCCCAAACTTATTATTTGCTGGTCCCGAGCAAATCAAAACTACAAAATAAAATCCTAACTCACTTTCGCAGGCATCATCGATTGCATTTAGCATATGCAATAAGCCTTTAAAACCCTAGGTGGCCCTAGTGGCCGAGTTATAGTCTCGGGAGGGCTTACCAGAGATATACCCAAAAAATCATTACTCCAGACCCTAACTATCTATGCAAAATCTTGGAAAGCACTAAAGAACCTCCTTGGTTGGCATACTTATTAATTACAGGAGGAAGTACCCTGATGCGAAATTCTAATTGTTGTACACGAGTTTACACTCAAGCATACTAAAATTCATATATAAGTGACAGAGCTCTACTCAGATAGTCGCACTATGGACATCAATATCCGGAGTCAAAACTAATCACATGGATAGATCAAGAAGATGGATATAGAAAAACATAGATGGTTTTGATGTTTACTAAATGATCGATGTTTCACATATCTGTCTGAAGGCCACTGCCAGAATGAACCTATCCTAATGGACTGAGATATCGGCCTGACTAATATCAACACAACTGGCATATACAAGGGAACCAGTGGTCAATAACTTAAATCTAGATCAACAAACTGACAAATACAAGGGAGCCAACAGTTGACTACACAGAACAATAACCATTTTTTTTTTAACTTAGCGGCATGAATAGATCTTTTTGATCCAAGCGCATGCTTCTTGTCAGCAGATTACACGATAGTTCCCACGGGTCCTGCATTCCACACTTGCTTAGGCGACGGAAACATGGAGAACACACGCATATTGCTATCCAAGTGTTAATACTTATTCCGATTGGTCTAATTGATCCGGTCTCTTTTTTTTTATAGTAACTCAGTCACTCTAATTCACCCTAGCAGTGGTAACAACTTGAATCGTGTGCCCCACCTAATCACTTAGAGAAACATAGTTTAAAAAGAAAAAATAAAATAAAAAAAGAAATGAAAAGGACTCAACGAGATATGGTGCAACTATCATGTTATTTCTAACACCTGAGATCTGTGCTTTTATGAATAGACTCTATAGATGTTTCCATCTAATCAGATTGGTTCCTCAACTCCTACAACCAAGATGCTTCCATGCACTTAGATTAGTTAGTGCCATCCTGAATACGCGTAAATCTCTAGGCTCTGGAGCATATTTATTTATTGCAACTAAAAGATTTTCCCATACCCCCAGACTTAAATCTAACATTGTCCTCAATGTTCTAAAGATGAAACTAAAAGCATGAACAAGGAGAAACTGTTACCATTTGAAGCGAAAGAGTTAAGGAAAGATATTACCGTGTTGCATGAGCATGGGATACCTCCCAAGAAGTGCTAAGTTTAAAGTCTTCAGCCAGACTTAGGAAAGGATTAGTCAACTCGAACCATAAAGTAACAGTCGAAATAACTGTGGGTCTTCAAAACTAAATAGAGCTGACCAAAGGAAACTGCAATGAACCAAGAAAGTGAACAAGACTAGCATGCCCTTACTTAGTTTCCTAATTAAGAAATTTATATCTAATTGTGGTTTAGGTTCAGGTTCTATGAAAGGGTCTAAATAGAAAATTTTCATTGGCTGCGTTTCTTCATAGGTGGGATCCGAATCATTAGGTCCTAGAGTCTGGAAAAACTCAAATATGATCTTAGAAGCGCACAATAATAACCTAAATAACTGAGGATCCTCTAAGTCAATAAGATTTGACTTACATAATTGACCACAATGAGAGTAGTGGTCATTCTTAAGCAAATGTGTCAATTCTAATTTCCTAAAGCATTTAGGTTTAGTCTCACAACTTAATATTCGACACATTTGGAATATAAACGTTCCCACAGTTGGAAGAAAACTATTTGGTGGGAAAACAAAGTCAATCTGGGGATCATAGCCCGGGCAAACCACATCAACCAGAGGATAGGTTTCTAACGACTGAACTTCTTCCTGGACATCATTAGGTTCGAGAAAACGAGTATGAAGGTAATCTTGTAAAATTGTCGAGGCAGAGATATCAAGTCCTAAGTGAAGGGACTTTCTGAGAGTCAAAGGTAAGGCACTAGGAAGGTGATAATCACCCCCAAACTTAGAGTTTTCAGTGTCTCTAGATAGACTAGTTACAATCTCCCTAATTTCTGGATCATTAGATTCTTGAAAATGGTCAATTGATTCTTCTAATTTATTATCAGGTAGTGCATCTTTACTCATCTCTACGGGTATATGTTCTTCATCTAATACTATTGTTTCTAAGTCGCTAGACTCTAAAACAACATTTTCGGAATAAACCCGTTCCTCTAAACCACTATCGGCTTCGTAATCAAAAGGAAAAACTACATCGTCTAAAACGGTGGTATCCCTAATCAAATCCTCGTCCTTTTGAATAGGTGAATAATCATAAAAATTATTTGTATTTGAACCATAAATAATATAATCATTATAAAGCTCAATTGGATTAATAGATTCCTGATCACTATGCCTACATATCTCAGATTCTTCATTACTACTATCCTCATCATCATAATAGTACAAAGATGATTGAACCTTATCTAAATAAGTAGTGTCTTTTATTCTAGCCTCGTCCTCTAAATTAGGCAAATATTCACTATTGATATCAAGGGTAGAATTAGAAACCCTATTTTGGAAATTTAGATTATTTCGAGCAGCATTAGCCAACTGTTCATTTTCTGCCTCTAGACGTGCCTGAATTTCACTGAGCATAACACTTATACGTTTACCACTCTCGTTTATCATCTCAGAATATCGTGTACACTCTTCTTTTGAACTATTCATTGCAACTAAACGTTTATACGTCCTTTCAATCCGTTGTTGGGTCTCTTCTAGAGATGGAACAGGTTCAGAAATATCATAATCACGACTAGTTTCCAAAAACGAGTAACCAGTACTACAGTGTTCCTGATTTTCTTGCTCGTAAGACCAATTCGCGTGTGGATAGTAATTGGGCTCTCCATGGTATGAACCATAACCTTGAAAAGGTTGGCGTTCCCAACTACTATTCCCACCATGGTCATAAAAATGATGATGTCCATATTCATATTCAGATCGATACTCATTGTATTGGCTTCTGTCATACCAGTTCGACATTCTTAATTGCAAGGGAACTCTACACAATCACAAACAAGGCTGACTCGACCAAATTAAACCTATAAAATCTAGCAAACAACAAGCATGATGGCTCCACTTAGATTGTTTCTAGACCAGCTTCTAATCCTTCGAAAGGGAATTCGTTACAATTTAGGCAAACCCCTCTGGAATCAATCCGAGTCAAAGTAAGTTGAATTGAGGCGAGGGAAGCTCAGTGGATCTTTGATACCCAAGGCCTCACCTCTATCACAAGGCGGCGCAATCACGCATTCAACTCACAAAAACCATCATGAACTTCGAAGTATGCTAAAAGAGTAACCAATATTTTTCGAACGACTTTCCTACTAAGCTCGTTACCCTATAGGTATCGTTCTAGTCAAAATTTTAAGCTTAGGTTCGCGTTTGGTTTCGTTTACCTAAGGCGGGCAAGAAGGGAGCGGTGATGAAATCCGAACCCTTATCTTGTATTGGCCAGACCTTGCCCTTTACTAGGAATTTAAAAACAGTCCAAAATTCGTCCTCAATCAATGAATCACCTTAAGGAATACAGTAGCTCGCTTACAGGAGATTCGCAAGTGTTTCGATGGACTTACCTCCCGTACCATACGGAGGATGAACCGTTGAAGTCGACTCGGTCCACGACTCTTATGTCATGTACGAACCCGAGGGGCCGAGACGATATAGTAATCGTCGTCCTTCCCTGCACACAGTTTATATATAATTTTTTTTTAATTAATAATACCCTTCCGTAGGGTATGAAAAATAATGTCCCAAAATTTAAATTCCAAATTCCATAAAAAAAAGTGCAAAAGAAAAAATAAAGTCTAAGAAAAATAAAAAGTCTAAAAAGAATAAAAATAAAAAAAATAAAATACAAATATCTCTCTTTTTTTTTTCTCTCTTTTTTTATCAAAATAAAAAAAATTCTTCTTTCTCCCCTTTCGCTTTGCCTTTTACTCCAGTCTTTAAGTATCCACCAAAAACTTTAGCAAAATTTTCTTTCGCCCCAACTTCCAAAATCTGAAAGAAAAAGACAAAAACCCAAAAATGTAAAGAAGAACAAAAATAAAATAAATAAAAATAAACCTAAAAAAATAAATAAAAATGAATCTATATACAAGTCCGCGTCGGCGGCGCCATTTTGATATATTATTTCGATTGCGGTAAATAAGGATTCGTTGCTCGGACTTGAAAATATTTTTAAAACAAAAATATATACAAAATTTGTCACAGGATCAAGAGATACTAGGACTCAGGATTCCACCGATTCTTATACTCATGCGAATCAACTATTAATTCTAGACAATTATAGCTTATAATGATAACAAATATCGACTCTTTTCTTTGCGAAAAATAGATTTTGTAAAGTATTAGATGTAAATCATAAGCATGATGCATCAAGAGTTCCTAGACTAAGCATACATCATCAGATAAAATCACAAATAATCAAGAAAAATCATAAATCAACTCATAATAGTGCAAATAGTCATAAAAGAATTAAATAGAATTACTCATGCATAAAGAATGGTTTCCTCCATCATCCCAGTAATGGGGTTTAGATATTCATAATAATCATGTTCAAAAAAAGATATATTTGATGCTCAAAATATGATTAAAAGAGTCAAAAGTTATAAAACAATGATTCTAAGACTCACAGAAGGCGTCCAGAAAGAAACGATAGAACTAAACTGTTGTAAAAGAACGATAGAACCTGAGCGCTGTAAACAACGGCACTTCCTTTCCGCTGCTGGAACTGTTGAAGAACGACTGTCTTTAAGTGTCTGTTCTTCGTGTTCTTGAAGCTTTTTAATGGCAGCAGCAGGTGAACATTGCTGCTGGTTCCATTTTCTCGCTCATCCTAGCTCTGGATCGACTCCAAACTCTTGAAAAAACCTCTATGACTCCTAAAGATGCTTATTTATACGTAATAGCTCACCAAATCTTCACGGAATATTCTCTTTAATCTTCACTGCATGGTTTCGATATTATTCCCTCATAACTGCTGATCCCTTCAAATCTCTTCGTATGCGTCTAATTTTGTTACCAAAAGTTCCCAAGATATACTGGAATCAAATAACAGAAGATATCTTCCCTTAATCCTCAAATATTCTCCATAAATTCCTCCATAGCAGACCCGTGAAAACAGCTCCCCTGTTTGGACTTTGATCTTCTCTCTTGCATTCGGCCTGTTTAGCCTTAACAGGCTTAGCCCAATAATTTCCAGCGATTAAATCTCGCTCAAAGCTGCTCAGAAATCAAATCAAAATCATGCAGACGTGCATGGAAAATTCCCGCCAAAATTCTATTTTGAACTCGTGAAGAAAAGGGGTGCCCCTAATCAATTTCTCCTGGGTGCCTTTTGTAATTTTTCTGGGACATTTTTCGCACTTTTTCGAGGTTCCTCCGGGGTATTTCTGGGGTACTTCCGATGCACTTTCGGGGTACTTCCGGTACACCGTCAACGGAGCTCCAAACGCCGCATTTTTAACCAATTTCGCCGCAAAAGATTATTTTTCCAAAAACACCTATAAATAAATAAAACACCATAATAAGTACAAAAATGGGCACTAACAGTATATGCAAATGAGATATATTAGACACATAAATGCGTCTATCAGCAAGTCTGAGAATCGAACCACTTTTACCACTATCTACAAAACACATCTATTTTTGGCGCCGCCGACGCGGACTTGTTTTTAGGGTTTTAGATTTATTTAATTTTTATTTTTTATTTATTTTTGTTATTATTTTTGTTCTTTTTTATGTTTTTGGGTATTTATCTTGTATCTACAGGTTCTGGATCATAAAGAAAATTGAGCCAAAGAGTTTGGTGATTTCATAAAGACTTGGAGCTAAAGATTAAAGTAAAAAGAACAGAAAAGAAGACAATTTTATTTTAGGGTTTGTTTATTTTCTTTTAGAAAAAAAAACCTGTATTAGGGTTTATTATTTTTGTAATTTTTCTTTTCTTTTTGGACTTTGGGACATTATTTTTTTATTACCCTACGGAAGGGTACTTTAAATATAAACTGTTTGCAGAGAAGGAGGAAAATTACGATATTGTCTCTGCACCTTGGGTTCGTACACTTGAAATCGGAGTCAGTGGCCCGAGTCGACTACAACCGATTCATCTCCCGTCTGGAACGGGAGGTAAGATTCTAAACACTTGCGAATCCCCTGTCAGCGAGTTACTGGACTCCTTCGTATGCATATATATTGAGGACTGAATACAGAAATTTATTTTTCTAGTAAAGGGCAAGGCCTGGCCATACAAGATAAGGGTTCAGATTTCATCACCGTTCTCTTCTTGCCCGCTTTAGGAACACGTAACCTACGCGAACCTAAGCCTAACATTTTGACTAGAACGAGACCGATAGGGTAGCGAGCTTAACAGGAAAGTCATTTGAAAAATATTGGTTACTCTTTTAAGCATACTTCGAAGTTCTTGACGGTTTCTGTAAGTTGAATGCGTGACTGCGCCGCCTTGTAATACCGGTGAGGCCTTGGGTATCAAAGCTCCACCGAGCTTCCCTCGCCTCTATTCAACTTACTTTAACTCGGATTGATTCCAGAGAGGTTTTCTTAAATTGTAACGAATTCCCTTTCGAAAGATTAGAAGCTGGTCTAGAAACAATCTAAGTGGAGACATCATGCTTTTTGTTTGCTAGAAATCAATAGGTTTGATTTGGTTGAGTCAGCCTTGTTTTGTGATTGAATAGAATCCCCTTCCTTATTTTTTTTGCATGCCTGAACGTAAAAGAGACGCCCTAGGTAGATTTGTTAAGGAGAAACCTAGTAGTTCTAAACGTCTCGATTACCTCAATTTAGAAAGTACGATTTTTGAAGAGTCCGTTTTTGAACGTCCGCTTGAGGAGACAATCCCTAATATTCCGATAGTGCCATAAATGGCAACTTTAAAAGCTTTGTTGAATCCGACTAGGACTACTCGTCCTTCGTGTATTAAGTTAGCTGAAACATAAACACTCTATGAACTGAAACCTGGGACCTTAAAGATGCTCCCAATCTTTTTAGGGAAAGAAAATGAAAACCCTTATTACCATGTTAGGGATTTTGAGGAAATTTGTAGTACTCTAAGAATTAGAGGCTTAGATGATGATGCTTTGAAACTTAGGTTATTCCCATTTTCCCTGAAAGATAAGGCCAAGTCATGGCTATATAGTTTGGACTCCGAGTCAATTGAGACATATGGACAACTTACATCTGCCTTTTTCAATTAGTTTTTCCCTAGGCACAAAACATCGTCTATTAGGACGCAAATACACACATTTTCACAACAAGAGGGAGAATCTTTATATAGGTATTTGGAAAGGTTCAATGATTTATTATCCCAGTGTCCTCATCATGGTTTAGAAAATGTTAGGCTAGTTCAGATCCTTTATGAGGGTTTATATTATTCCACAACGACCATGGTTGAGTCTCTATGCACTGGTGGATTTGAAAACCAAACTGTTGATGCGGCGATGGAATTTTTTAATGAAATCGCCGAAAAAACCGAGCAATGGGAAAATAGTAGGGCACCCCAGAAAACAATTCTTTTAAGCATAGGAAACGTTAATAGGGTAGAAGGAGGCTATGAATCAGATGCCAAAATTGCTGCTATAGCAAAAAGGTTAGAAGCTTTAGAAGTGGGCCAGACTAGTGGTAGAGTGGAGCCTTTTTGGGAAGGCCATAATATTGAAGAGCAAGCCAATGCTCTTTATAATAACACTAGATTTTATAACCGTCAAAATATTGACCCATATTCAGAAACCTATAATCCTGGTTAGAGAAACCATCCGAACCTTTCGTGGTCTAAGGGCCAAAGTCAAGGTCAATTTAGTAATTCTAATGCTCCCCCAGGTTTTGGTATACTAAGAATCCTTCAGGACTAGCTCAGTTTCAGAATCAGTCAGATAAGAAAATCCTAAGTTTAGAGGAATCTCTCGCCTTGTTAACTCAGCAAACTGCAAAATTCAGTTATCCGTAGAACAGAGTCTACAAGCTAGTAACAGGATAGGACAAGAAAATAGTCAGGCTATTTCCGAGTTAAAAACCCAGGTTGGTCTGATAAGTGATTCTTTGAGAGAAAAAGGTAAGTTTCCTAGTCAAACACAACCCAACCCTAGAGGAGTTCATGAATTAGGTGCAAAACCATCGAATCAATTGAATGTGTTAGAACCCTTAGAAGTGGTAGAGTTGTAGACAATAAGGTAACCATGCCCGATAGTGAACATACTGTAGTTCACCCCTCAGGATCTCACCTCTCAGGACCAGTAGCTGAGGACTGATAAAGTTTCTGATGATGTGAATTCGGTTCCTGAAAGGTCTGATTTTATAGAGCCCCATTTCCAGCTATTAGTACCAACAAAAAGGAATCGAACTTTAATGACATAGTGGAGGTTTTTAAGCAAGTTACCATAAACCTTCCTTATTAGATGCAATTAGGCAAATTCCTGCTTATGCCAAGTTCCTTAAGGATATGTGTACGCGAAAGCGAAAACTTAGCGTCCATAAGAAAGCCTTTTTAGCTAGTCACGTAAGTTCAATCATTCAGAACACCACAACTCCAAAGTACAAAGACCCAGGTTCTCCTACCATTGCTTGCACAATAGGTAACTTCCGGGTAGAAAAACTTTACTTGACTTAGGAGCCAGTGTGAACTTACTGCCATTCCATGTATACTTACAGCTAGGACTTGGTGAAATGAAACCTACTCAGATGACACTGCAGTTAGCTGATAGGTCTGTTAAAATCCCTCGAGGTGTTATCGAGGATGTTCTTATTGAGGTCGACAAGTTTATTTATCCAGTGGATTTCGTGGTCCTAGATACCCAACCTGTCCCTGACCCAGAGAACCAGATACCTGTGATTTTAGGTCGCCCATTTTTAGCTACGTCTAATGCGATCATTAACTGTCGAAATGGTGTGATGAGTTTATCTTTTGGTAATATGACTATGGAGATGAACATTTTTAATGTCAGTAAGCAACCTCATGAGCTAGATGACACATGTGTTGAGAGGTGAACATGATAGAAGCCTTAGTTCAAGAGTCATTACCAAACATTTGTCTGAAGACCCATTAGAAAGTTGTCTATCCCATTTTGGTTTAGATTTTGACGACGATAGCACTATTGAACAGGTGAATGCTCTATTAGATTCTACCCCTGTGTTAGACACTGATAGATGGAAAGCTAGGTTCGAACCGTTACCAGTTTCTGAGACTACCCTAATTCCTTCTTTAGAAGAGCCCCCAAAGTTGGACCTTAAACCACTACCCGATACTCTAAAGTATGTGTTTTTAGGCCCATCTGAGACTTTACCTGTGATTGTAGCTTCCAATTTGGATAGTGATCAGGAAAGTAGGCTAGTAAATGTACTTCAAGACAATAAGGAAGCTTTAGGGTGGACTATAGCAGACATTAAGGGTATAAGTCCTACTGTGTGTATGCATCAGATTCATTTAGAGGAAGACTCCAAACCTTCTAGGGAGATGCAACGTCGACTGAACCCTAACATGAAAGAGGGTAGTTCGAAAAGAGGTGCTTAAGTTGTTAGATGCGGGTATTATTTACCCAATTTCAGACAGTAAGTGGGTCAGCCCTGTTCAGGTTGTCCCCAAGAAATCAGGTATCACTGTAGTCCAGAATGATAATAATGAATTAATCCCAACCCGAGTGACCACGGGATGGCGTGTGTGTATTGACTATAGGAAATTGAACAAGGTCACAAGGAAGGATCACTTTCCCCTTCCTTTTATCGACCAAATGCTAGAGCGATTAGCTGGACATAGTCACTATTGCTTCTTAGATGGCTACTCCGGTTATAATCAGATCGTTATTGCCCCAGAAGACCAAGAGAAAACCACTTTTACCTGTCCCTTTGGTACCTTTGCGTATAGACGCATGCCTTTCGGGCTATGTAATGCCCCTGCAACTTTTCAGCGTTGTATGATGAGCATATTTTCTGATATGGTAGAACGGTTCTTAGAGGTCTTTATGGATGATTTTTCAGTGTTTGGTTCATCTTTCGATGAGTGCTTGCATCATTTGACATTAGTGTTGACTAGGTGTAAGGAAAAAAATTTAGTGCTTAATTGGGAAAAATGCCATTTCATGGTTAAATCAGGAATTGTTTAGGGCACATCGTCTCTTCAAAGGGTATAGAGGTAGACAAAGCCAAAGTTGACCTTATTAAGACTTTACAGGTCCCAAAAACCGTAAAAGATATTAGGTCATTCCTAGGGCATGCAGGTTTTTACCGTCGATTCATTAAGGATTTTAGCTTGATTTCTAGACCTCTTTGCAATTTGCTTGCAAAAGATGTTAAGTTTGTCTTTGATGATGCTTGTTTAGAGGCTTTTGAGAAGCTTAAAACTTTACTCACTACTGCCCCGATAGTCCAGGCACCTAACTGGAACCTACCCTTTGAATTATGTGTGATCTTCAGATTATGCTATAGGCGTTTTAGGACACGAGAAAACAAATTACTCATGTGATTTATTATGCTAGCAAAACTCTGAATGATGCCCAAATGAACTACACAACTACCGAGAAGGAATTTAGCCATCGTGTTTGCCTTGGATAAGTTTAGTCCTTATTAGGTTCTAAGATCGTAATCTATACAGATCATGCTGCTTTGAAATACCTTTTATCTAAAAGGATACCAAACCTAGATTGATTAGATGGATCCTTTGTTACAGAATTTTCCAGACATTAGAGACAAAAAGGGTGCAGAAATGTAGTAGCAGACCACTTGTCTAGGCTAGTTGTTAGTTCCCCTATGATTCCCTTCCTATAAGGGATAGCTTTCCTGATGAACAATTGTTCTCTGTTTCCCAATCACCTTGGTATGAAATATAGTGAATTATCTTGTTACTGGTCGAACCCTCAACATTGGGGTAAGCAAGATCGTTCTAGGTTTTTAGCCGAGGTTAAGCATTTCTTTTGGGACGATCCTTATCTGTTTAAGTATTGTCCGGACCAGATTATTAGGAGATGTGTATCTGAGAGTGACCAGTCTAGTATTATCTCTTTTGTCATGAACATGCATGTGGGGGTCATTTTAGTGCTAAGAAGACTGCTGCTAAGATTTTGCAGTGTGGATTTTACTGCCTTCGTTGTTTAAAGATTCCCATAGTCATTGTGTTTCTTGTGAGCGTTGCCAGAAGTTAGGAACCATTTCCCGTAGAAATATGATGCCTTTGAACCCTATTTTAGTGATTGAGGTCTTTGATGTGTGGGGCATTGATTTTATGGGTCCATTTCCTATTTCGTTTGGTTATCTTTACATACTTGTCGCTGTAGACTATGTGTCTAAGTGGGTTGAGGCGGTTCCGTGTAAAACGAATGACCACAGGGTCGTAGTCCAGTTTTTGAAAGAGAATATACTTACACGTTTTGGTACGCCGCGAGCTATAATTAGTGATGGAGGTTCACACTTTTGTAATAGACCGTTTGCTCTTTTAATGAAACAATACGGTATTACCCATAAAGTAGCAACCCCATATCACCCTCAGACTAGTGGTCAGGTAGAGGTTTCCAATAGGGAAATTAAACGTATTCTAGAGAAAACAGTTAATCCAAATAGGAAAGACTGGTCGTCGAGGCTTACTGATGCCTTATGGGCTTACCGTACTGCGTTTAAGACACCCATTGGAATGTCACCTTATCGTTTAGTGTTTGGCAAGGCATGTCACCTGCCTGTTGAGTTAGAGCATCGAGCCTATTGGGCTATTAAGAACTTAAACTTTTCACTTGACAAGGCAGGAGCTCAAAGAAAGCTCCAGCTCAATGAGTTGGACGAGATTCGTAGAGATGCATACGATAGTGCTAAGGAGTATAAGAACAAAATGAAACTTGTGCATGATAGGAATATTTTACGAAAGTCATTTTCTCCAGGTCAAAAAGTTCTTCTGTATGACACTCGTTTGCATCTATTCCCCGGGAAGTTGCGCTCTCGGTGGACCGGTCCTTTTGTGGTCCGTACTGTTTTTCCTCATGGCGCTGTTGAGATTGAGACACCAGATGGTAGTAGTTCTTCGAAGGTTAACGGTCAGCGATTGAAGCCCTTTTTAGAGCCTTTTCCTACAGGTGATGTTGAGGAGGTCCCTCTGGAGGACCCTGTTTACCTTGATTGACCATCGAGGCGATTTTGTATGTTGTATATATTTTTGTAGGTTTTTGGTTACACTTCACCCAGGTACTATCTTTCCGACTTCTCTCTTTACTATTTCCTCATGTTACTTATATTTTTGGTACTGTTCTTTATTAGAAACATTGAGGACAATGTTAGATTTAAGTTTGGGGGTGGGGTAGAACTTTTTGTTACCTTTTCGTTGCAATAAATAAACTCCAGAGCCTAGAAATTTATCCCTATTAAGGATGGCACTAACCAATCTAAGTGGATGGAAGCATTTTGGTTGTAGGAGTTGAGGAACCAATCTGACTAGATGGCAACATCTAAAGAGTCTATTCATAAAAGCACAGAGCTCAGGTGTTAGAAATAACATGATAGTTTCACCATATCTCGTTGAGTCCTTTTCACTTCTGTTTTTATTTTTTTTTTTTTAAACTATGTTTCTCTAAGTGATTAGGTGGGGCTCACGATTCAAGTTGTTACCAATGCTAGGGTGAATTAGAGTGATTGAGATACAAAAAAAAAAAAAAAAAAAAAAAAAAAAAGAGACCAGACCATCAGACCAACTGGAATAAATTCAATAAAGTCGACCACTGGAACCCTTGTATATGCCAGTTGTGTTGACCTAGAGTTAGGATTATCGACTACTGGTACCCTTGTATATGCCAGTGTGTTGATATTAGTCAGACCGGTATCTCAGTCCATTAGGATAATTTCATTATGGCAGTGGCCTTCAGACAGATATGAGAAACACCGTTCACCTTAGTCAACATCGAAACACCTATGTTTTTCTATATCCATCTTCTTAATATATCCATGTGATTTGTTTGACTCTGAGTTTGGATGCGACTATCTGAGTAGAGCTCTGTTACTTTATATGAATTTTAGTATGCTTGAGTGCGAACTCGTGTACAACAATTGGAATTTCGCATCAGGGTACTTCCTCTTGTAGTCAATAAGTATGTCAACCAAGGAGATTCTTTAGTGCCTTGCAAGGTTCTGTGTAGATAGTTAGGGTCTGGAGTATAAAGGTTTTGTGGGTATACCTCTGGTAAGACCTCCAGAGACAACACTCCGCCACTAGAGACACCTAGGGGTTTAAAGGCTTATTACATACGCTAAATGCAATCGACGATGCCTGCGACAGTGAGTTAGGATTTTATTTCTATTTTATTTTTGCTCGAGGACTAGCAAATAATAGGTTTGGGGGTATTTGATAGACACATTTTTGTGTCCGATTTGTCTCGATTCTATATATTGTTAGAGCTCATTTTTGTACTTATTATGGTTTTTTATTTATTTGTAAGTAATTTTGGCGAATAAACATTTCTGGAAAAAAATTGGCTCGAAAAGTTGTCGGAAAGCACCCGGAGGATACTTACTATTCAGACCCCCGGTTTGGATAAGGGACACTCCAATTTATAAGGGGCATTCATCGTTATCTGCACCCCATAACTACTATTTTCACCCATGGCTATCGGTACCCCAGGAGTGGATAAGGGGCAGCATCTTCTATCGTTTGAAACCAAAAAATGGCGGGAAAGTTGATTCTCGTCTGCAACAATTTCCCGATCGATTTTTGGGTAGATTTTAGTAGAGATCCATTGGCTTTGGTTAGTAATAGTATGTCATGATAAAACATGCTTGGTACTCGGGTTTAAAGTCGAAAGAAAAGTCACGTAGTTTCTAAACAGGGAGAGTTACGTGATTTCCTTGAAGGAAGAATATCTCGGTCTGATTAAGTTGCGTGTGAAGAATATGTGCTGTTGATTTGATTCTATCTTCGGGAAGAGTCCAGGAAAAAGCAAAGTAGCCGCGTAGGAGGGAAAAGAGGAGTTTTCATCAGTTGGATTCAAACAGGGAAGAATATCTTATTTACAGAAACATGGGAGTAATCTTGGTCCTGTTCGACTTAATATGGAAGTTATATGCATTATCAACCGAGGATTTTTCTTGTGGAGGCATGATAGAAGAGTTTTAATGAATCTGGAAACGCGTATGAGAAAAGAAAGGGAGATATTGCCGTGACTTGGAGTAAAAGAAAAAGAGAAGAAATCTCGAGTATTTCGGGAGATTTAATCGAGTCGTGGCCTATAAAAGGAGAGGGGATAAGTCATATAAGGGTACGAAGCCTTTCAGAGAAGTTTAGAACACCACAGAGCTCCAGATATCGAGTTGCAGGAAAATACCTTATTCTGTTGCTGCTGCTGAAGAGGAAGAACACGAAGAACATTGACGCACAAGCAACTGTAGCAGAAAACTATCGTTGTTTCACAACAGAACCCATCTATAGTTTATCAACAATAATTGCATTAGGTCTTTAGATATTGTTTCCTCTTTGTAACAGATATTCTGCAACACCTTCACACTGTTGCGAATCGTCTGTGTTATCATTTTTTCACCTCCTTGTACACCTTTGAGCTATAAAAACATATTTTGAGAACATGGTTAATATGAGGAGCTAAACCCCATTGCTGAGGCGCTAGAGGAAGCTATTTTTCCAACAAGAAGTGGTATATTCTCTTTTATCTATTTATTGCAATTTTATTATGATTATTTGCCTTGAACTAATATCGAATATGATTTTTATTTGAGTAATTGTGATCTATTTTGATGGAGTATGCTTAGTTTAAGACTTTTGATGCTTCATACTTGGTATTTACAATTATTGCTTTTGAAAATCTACTTGTTGCAATAGTAAAAATCAAATTGAATGAGAAAATTGCATGAATACAAAGATTAGATTAAATCACTTTAAACTTGGAAAATATTGGAATCTTAGCCTCAGTGTTCTTTTAATATTGATATCAACTTTGATTGAGTTTGCTATAATTTTTAGTGAGTTTTCTATTTTAGTATTAGAATTTAAGTCTAATTAATATCCTTCGCAAGTCTGAGAATCGAACCACTTTTACCACTATCTACAAAACACATCAATTGTTCAAAGACATAACTAATACTATAAAAGAAACACTAACAAACATCTTAGATCACTCGGTCATTGGCTTCTTATGAACGCTCTTCTTCGTTTCCTTCCACAATTCCTTTGCATTTGGATCTTCAATTTTGTCTATCTTTTCCTCGACTGTCTTCATTTCTGTCGAGGTCAGCATCTATCCTTTCTTGTTCTTGCATTTAAACCAGTTTCCCAATTTTCCTAGCCGCTAACGCTATTGTAATATTTTTCCATTAGTATGTTAACTTTTATAAGTTTATAGATATACATTCGAATAATAGGAAGTGAACCAGAGTTGCGTACCAACAACGTGAGGGTCTTTTGATGTACGGGTACAGTAAGTTTTTCAGGAGTTGTGGAGGGAGGTTCTGTTTGTGGAGGCACTGTTTCGGTGGCCGGGCGTACATTATAAGGATGGGAGTACCTCGAATGACCTCTGAGGAAGCTTGGTTCCGACTCATAACCGTTTTCCGCTAATTCCCAACCAACCCTATCCAGCACTAGTTGTTGTTCTTCCATTTCATTCCAATGTACCAGTAGAGGAGTTGGTTTGTAAACTACCAGCGTATGTTGTTCATCTGATAGGTATTGAGGAAAGTCATGAGAGAATTTGGCATCAGATTTACCCGTAAGTTTTTTCTGTTTGTACCCAAGTTGGCGCATCACATGGCGAGGGTTATGCATAACAAATCCTTTTGGATGAAACAATGGTCCGTTGTAAAATGCTACATTGTCATGCATTGCAAAGTGAACTCCTATTTCGTTCCTATATGGGTCAAACATAACATCTTTGACAGCGATAGAGTCCAAAGCCTCTCTCATGACGAGTAACCGAGTTCTGTTATTAGGCTTCGGTTTATTGTCGAAAAAGTATTTCTTATCTACAGGATGCCGTGGTTCCAAACCATACGTTGACGATTCCAAATATTTGTACTCCTTGAACTATGTTGGGAAGTGTTCATAAGCCCACACCTACGCAAATGAAAGATCGTTCCAATGAAATGTATATGAAAAGAACTAAATGGAAAACAAAATAACAAGTTCACATTACCTATAATACAGTGAAATTTACATTAAATTGACAGGCAGTCGCCTTAGAAGATCTACGCATTTCCGCCAAAAAATGTTCCAAGAAAGCAGTGCCCCATGAATACTCATGAACCTCCTCCAAGGGATCCAAGTATTATAAGTGGTTCACATGCACCCTGTTACCATTAGAGTCAGGGAATATTTCGATGCCCAAGAGGAACAGTAGATAAGCAGCGACAGTTTGCTGAATTTGTTCGGCATTCAATTCTTTTCCCATCGTATTCCCAAAAAAATCTCTGAGCTTGACGACTTTAATAGTATTTGTCATGGTATTCTTTGACACATACATCTTTTCTTTTGTCGTTGCCTCGTCCCAACCAAACAACTTTTTAGTCAGTTCATAGATCTTGGACCATTCTAGGGTCTTACCGTCATCTTCTTTCTTAACGGATTTTCCAAAGATCTCTAGACCTAATATTCTTTGGACATCTTCAGGGATAATGGTCATCTCGCCAAAAGTAAAATGCATGGTATCAGTTGAAGCAAAAAACCTCTCCAAGAAGCAATTCTCCGTCACTTGATCATTGGCCACATAGTTTTCTACCGCGGGATACAACCCAGATGCTGTTACTGCTGCTTGAACATCCCCACACTCCCATTCCAAATCCCATGTATCCATTTGTTGATGGCGGCAAACACGGAAGGCTTTCTTGTGGTCCTATAAAAACACACCAAACAAACTTAAATTCACCTGATCATATATAAGCAATATAATAACAAGATGCAAACGTCTTACATAAGTTGAATAGATCCAACGATCCCAAGAGTCCTTGTAGTCAAATAAGAGTTTCGGATCTCTCGGATGACCCTAGTGTTTTCCATACTTGCGTTCTGGAATGATGTCATATGTTTTTGGGAGGTGCTTTGGTGGGTCCTTTTCCTTTTTCTCACCGGCTTCAATTTCAGGTTGTCCCAAGCCATGTGAGGATGAGCCACACGCTGGATCAGGTTGTACAAATTTCTCCCACTCAACATCATCATTGCTGCTTGTGTCTCCCTCCGGGGGAATCTCCCGAATCATGACCTTACCACGTTCCGGATCATCTCGACTACGTCGAGGCCGAGAAGACTTAGGTTTTCCTTCATCAACAACTTTTCCCTTTCCTTTATTCTTTTTTGAAGATTTGGACCTATGTACAAAATGAGATTTAATAAAATAATTAAATCAAAACCAGATTCTGTCGGCACACGTTCCGGAATTGTGGTCTAAGGGAATTATATGCCGGTTTAAAGGTACCGGCATTGTATGTAAATAATATCCTATGCCGGTAATATGGGAATTATATACAGAGATTTAACAAAATAAGGTAATCAAAACCGGCATGGCCGGTGAACATAACGATATTTCTCCATGCCGGTTTCGCGATAACGCCATTGTATGTAAATAAAATCTCATGCCGGTATTCTAATAACTTGCATGCAATAAAAGGGGGATACATGACATATAGACCGACATTGTATTCAAATTTAATTGTACGCCGAAACTAAATTGGAATTTCAATTCACTAAATTCAATTTCAAATTCACTAAATTGCAAATTTAAATTTCCTTTTACCTAGTACAAACAATAATCATGCCAGTTTCAATTTATGTTTTTTATATTATGGAATAAACCCTAAGAATGCTTCAATAAACATAGACATCACTTACCTCATCATCTTTGTTATTTCCTCATCATCATCTTGTTCAATAGATGCTTCTGATTTCGATTTACCACCAGGAATAGGTTTTGGTTTTTCAAGAGGTCTGCGAGGACCCATTCTTCTTTGGGTTTGAAGAATTGAATGAATTTGGTTCAGAGGATGAATAATGGAGTTTAGTGGTTTTGGAAGTTCTTTTGGAATTATGAAGTGAAAACAAAGAAATAGAAAGATGGAACCGTTCCCATTCTATAACCGTCAATTTTATGTAATTATGAAGTTTGTAACCATCACATAAATGGAATGAGGGAGTTTGTAACGGTTACAATGGGGGATAATTGGTGCGACAGTTACAATGGAGAAGAATAAGGAGTTAGAATTAGTTGTCGAATTTTCATAAGTGGAATTAAGGAGTTTGTAACTGCCACATAAATTGAGTTTGTAACAGTCATAATTCCGGCATGGACATATGGTACAATTCTATTCCGACATTCTAACAATAAGTTTAAATTGTGTCTACAATACCGGCACTTGTAACGCTATAGTATTTGGTTCTTTTTCAATGCCGACACTGAAAATAAACTTACAGAAAAAACAACATTAACCACATAATCTTAAGGAAATAAATAACATTAACCCAAACAGGCCCTCATACTAATCTTAAGGAAATAAAATTAGAAACATTAACTGCATAAACAACGTTACACATGAAATGAAAGATCTTAATGAAAAAGCGGGGGTCTAACAACACCACCCAATATTTCGCTTAGCAATCTTTATGGACAAACTCGAATATACTTTTAAGAGAATCAACAAGACTCAATCAATTAAAAGTATATCAACGAGTTTATATCTCTCTTCTTGATTTGATTTACTTAAGCAGGAACTGCGAGTTCTAATCAAATGCAAGGGATAACTTGGATGGTACCAAAGACCAATATCCAAGGATCAATCAATGACAATCAACAACCAAAGGTTGGATTACTCTAATTGATGATCTAACGCACAACCTGTATTATTTCAATTATAAAGATAAAACAATATAATGCGGAAATAGAAATAACACAGACACCAGAAATTTTGTTAACGAGGAAACCGCAAATGCAGAAAAAACCCGGGACCTAGTCCAGATTGAACACACACTGTATCAAGCCAGTACATACACTAGCCTACTCCAAGCTAACTTCGGACTGGACTGTAGTTGAACCCCAATCAGTTTCCCACCGATCCAAGGTACAGTTGTACTCCCTACGCCTTTGATCCCAGGAGGATAATGCGCACTTGATTCCCTTAGCTGATCTCACCCACAACTAAGAGTT
Source organism: Papaver somniferum (assembly GCF_003573695.1). Classification (NCBI taxonomy): domain Eukaryota; kingdom Viridiplantae; phylum Streptophyta; class Magnoliopsida; order Ranunculales; family Papaveraceae; genus Papaver; species Papaver somniferum. The sequence goes on from NC_039363.1 coordinate 47,222,814, forward strand.
GCTACGACCCAAAATTGAAGGCCTTGACAATAAAAAAATCTGTCTCACACAGACAAGTCTATCAAAGGATCAATCTGTATCCCACAGATAAACCCTAAAGGTTTTGTTCCATCTTTTGATAATAATCAAGGTGAACAGGAACCAATTGATAATTCGGTCTTATATTCCCGAAGAACAGCCTAGAGTTATCAATCACCTCACAACAATCTTAATCGTATGGTAGCGAAACAAGATGTTGCGGAATCACAAACAATGAGACGAAGATGTTTGTGATTACTTTTTATATCTTTCCTATCGGAGATATCAATCTCAAGTCAATCAATTTGATTGTACTCGTACGATAAAAGATGCAAGATCAGATCACACAACTACGATAAAAGTAGTATCGGTCTAGCTTCACAATCCCAATGAAGTCTTTAAGTCGTTAACCTGGTTTTATAAGAAGAAAACCAAAGGTTAAAGGAGAATCGACTCTAGCACGCAAACTAGTATCACACATAAGGTGTGGGGATTAGTTTTGCACAATACTAGATGTCTCCTTTATATAGTCTTTCAAATCAGGGTTTACAATTAAGTTACCTTGGTAACAAAGCAATCAATATCCACCGTTAGATGAGAACCTGATTTAGATTCAAGCTCATATTTCTCAACCGTTAGATCGAAAACTTATCTTGTTACACACACTTGACAATGCACGTTTCTATATTTGTTAACCGTACCCAAACGTATGCACTTGTTGGTTCAACAATAGTTAACCAAATGGTTACCATATGATCATTTAATATCAACCAAGTCCTTCTTCACCATAACTAGTTCAAATGACTTCAATGAACTAGTTATAGAGTTGTTCAATTGCAAGGAAAGCTCATGTACTACACAAGACACAATTGAAGCAAAGATGATTTGATTCACTTGAATCGGTTCATGAACTTTTATATCCACGGTTTGCAAACTGCATTCCTTGGTATTTTTAAGTTTAAGTTCAGAAATCATCTTCAGATGTATAACCTTCTCAAGTTCGCAGACTAGGTTCGCGGACTTAAGTTACCGGGCAGAGTTTACAAACTCTGGCAGAAATTCTCGGGTATGAGAACTTCGCTGGTTCGCGGACTGGGTTCAAGGACTTAGCTTCACGCAAGTAGTTTGTCAACTCCAGCAGAAATTCTCGGGTTTGATAACTTCAGCAGTTCGCGGACTTGGCTCACGCCATTCTTCCGGTTCTCTTGATCAACAAAGTTCGCAAACTTTGGTTCAAGGAATAGGACTTATACATAAATGTGTTTCCACAATAATGCTTATGTCCACCATTGGTTATGTAATCTGAACTCTCATTTCAATAATTCAAACATTCTTAGAGGACGTTATATAGTTGTTACACAATTTCTCGTCAAAGCAGTTTTCAAGATGATTGAAATATATCATGACTTTCGTCACATGGTAACGATAAACTTGGTTAAAGCGAAAAGCTTACCAACTCATATTTGGAGATATAGATAGGCAAGGTATAATCCGCTCGAAATACCAAATGTGTATAATCAAAGTCTATATATATAGCATACGACTTCTTGTCTCAAAGAGCAGGAGATAAAGTAGATAGACTTTTGAGTGATAGATAAGTTCAAGTCTTCACATACTTTTTTCTCGAGAAGTTCCACCAGTTCCTTGAGTAGTTCTTCTACTTGTATGATGAATTTTCATGAAGTCCTTGAGCTCAACTACACTTTATATCCTAGTTCGAGACATAGCTATAATAGACTAGAAATCAAGACTTATAGTTTTGATCACTAACATTGACAAACATGCTTGAGATAACAACGCATGAGAGTTCGACCGAGCAATGCTCTAACAATCTCCCCCTTTGTCAATTTTAGTGACAAAACTATCAATACATATGGAATACAAAAAAGATAAAGAAACTTTAGTAGCTCCTATTCCACATGTCTAATCTTCAACATTCCTCGAAATATTCGTCACTTCCAAGTACTCCAATGATCCCAAAGGTTGTAAGTTTAGCATCGCCGCTGTTGAAGATCCGTAGCTATAACAATGAGAAAATATAGTTCTCGATCATTGTTATACAATGTCATAGTATTATTACACAGCGTCAAAGTTCAATTGTGTCACAACTTCAACAATAATACTATGGTGATATGTATCACTCCCCTTTAGTCAGTACTCCATCTCACATGGAAACCACTCCCACTTACAGAATGACCAGAAAACCATATGTATTTGTCGTGTGAACTACATATTAATTCTCCCCCTTTTTGTCAATAAAATTGGCAAAGGTACAAGAACGGGATCATAATGAAATTTCCGAGAGAGACATTTCATGACAAAAGGAAAAAATACATACCAACTAATTCAGATGCAATCATAAATCCGAAGCTAAATGCATTTATCAAGGAGTTTAAAGATACAAGATAACCCCTCTAAAATTTTACAACCGCACACCCCTCAAAATATGACCATTAAGCACAAGTTCAAAAGAATTCTCCCCCATTTGATGTCATTCCCGAAATAACAACAATAACGACCTTAATTTCGAAAGAAAAGAAGGATTTTTATTGGACACCAAAAACCATAAGAATGATTTTCTACATATTAATTTTTTTTAAATTGATTGTGCTCAACATAAGAGAACTTATGGAGACACGAAAATACTCAACTAGATTAATTACAAGAGAACCCATAATTAATCTAATTGGAATACACAACCAAACTAATTACAAAATTAATCAATTTAATTTTAGTTTGTTTTTCTCGACATAAGAAAACTTACGGAGCAATAACTAAATAACCAAACAAGATGATTAATTTAGTTCAATATGCTCGACATAACATATCTCACGGAACACCAACTAAGCTAATAAATCAACTTGGTTATATAGTGCTCAACATAAGATACATTATGAATCCTCACATTAATACATAAAATATGGATCAGGGATGATCAATACTGCGGAATACACAAGGATTCATTATATTTTCCATCACTATTTGCATAACGATATTAATAGACATAATCCTTGAAAACAAAATATTTTATCCTATCTTCCATCAAATAATTGACAATATATATAGGCTTAACTTTTGTATTTGTCAAAAGTCCATTCATTCTTTTACCAGTACGCGAATACCGATCACGAGCGACTTTACTTTTGACAAAGTATGGGACAAACATAGTTCACGGACGTAAACACAAATCCCATAAAAAATTGCAATATAACAAATCATAAAGATTAATACTGCAAAAACATCATCCTCCAATTATTTTTAGAATTTAATACCAACAAACCTAAAAGAAAAGAACAAGAAGATGAAAAATAATAGCTATGTGTAGTCAGAATCATTGTTATTCCAAGCACTAGTTATTCTTCCAACTAAGCCAAAAAGAAGACATACTGGGCAACAATGTCTTTGAGAAATTCCTTATCATTCTCGAACTCCTTGTCTTCAACAACCATTAGAATATAAGGTTCGTGGAGGAAGGAGTCAATACCAACAAACCGTCTTGGATGATGATGTCGAACCAGGGCCTTCTGAATTTCCAAAGATCTTAAAACACAAGCCTTTATTTCACTAATCTCCTTTCTTACTTCCTTCAACTCATCAAGAACATCGGAAAACTTCTGAGAGTTATAAGGGACAGCCCTTGGCTTTCTTGTGTTCCTCCTCTTTCTCTTTAAGGAAAGAGTTACTGGAGATTTCTCTTTTTCCTTGATTGATGGCTTAACAATCATATTGACATCTTTTCCATCCAAAGACATGATGCTTACAGAACAATTATAAACAACTGGTTTTTGTGAGTGGAATTCACAATCTCATCAAGCAGTCTTAAGATATAAAGGATATCAGAGAGGAAAAAGGAATGTAGGGTTCGCAACCTTTAAACAAGTACGTGGACGCCCAATTTTAAACCCTATAAAGAGTATAATTGTCGTTAATAACCCTTTACTTTATTTGATAGACAGGAAAGACAAACCTAAGAAAAAAAACTTTTCCTAAAGCCTGAGCGTACACAGTCTTATCTCTTTTGATCAGGCATATGAGACAAGATTTACCAAACAACACAATTAATTTGTGTTGTAGTGAACAAAAATTTGTTCACCATTTTCCTCTTGAGAGGAATCCTCTGACTTATGTCTATCAAAGCGATTTGACCATACCTTGTTCTCTAATGGTCTTGTGTTTTCTTTGGAAACCAACTTCTTAGACGAAGATAAAATCCTACATACCTCAGCAGTCTTCTGAGAAAGTTTAAGCTTCCTTGCCAATCGATTTGCTCTTCACTGAAGTTTGTTGGCGTGCCTCACTTGATGTTTATACTTGTAACATCTTGATAGTTCATGACCCTTCTGAGAACAAAACGAGCACGTCAAACTTGGATAGTATTTAGGCATCTGTGGTGTGAAAGCAGCCATACACATAGTTGATAGTTGTCGAAAACACCTTAATATTTATCTATTGTTTATGCTTTCCTTTCTATGTTTTCTTGTAAATTATGTATCTTATGTTTGCTTTTGAGTGTTTAGGTACTTTGGAGTCATTTGGAACAAAAGAAGAAGAAACATGGTAAAAGTGTCATTTCTTGTGCAACTGTTGTTGAAGACGAACTATTTCTCATTATTTGCTTTTATTTCTTATTTTTTGTCTGAAAAACAATTCGGCTTTAGTGATGCAAATATTTGTCTGAAAAGAACGACTGCTTTAGTGATGAAAATAAATTGGAGAGAAGAAGTGGATATGAGAAGTAAGAGACGGCTGTTGGTGGAAGAATTCGAAGTAGAGCAAAAGCGTCATTACAAGCAAATGATGTTGGGAGCTCGTCCAAGGATAAGGGAAAACTGTTGGAGTTTAAAGAGAATCGCTAAAGGCACCCTTGGGCATTGATATCCGTCCCATTCATTTTGACCTAGATAGGTCGAGAAGAAATCAGTTCTTTCTCGATTTCTGCGACAGCTGTGTAAGAAGAGATAAGGGTGACTTTTGATTGAAGAAATGAAGGAATTCAAACTAGGGTTTGGTGAAGATAAGAAGAAGAGTACTGAATCTCCGAGATTTGGGTTTGGTCGAGATCGACTGAGTCACAGAGAGAATGGTAATTGCAGCTAATAACATATGGGTATGTGTTGATGATGCTGGAAAAAGAATTTGTTGCCAGATTAATTAGGAGATGGAGTCTGGGGTCTCAGAATGGAGGTTGGGTTTGACTCGAATTGGAAGGTGGCAGTGTATTGGTTTGAATCTATATAGGGTTTGAATAAGATTTTTATTTTGCAGAGGAGAGGCTCGAGAATAGGAAGAATCTGAAGAAGATATCAAGTCTGTGCTGCTAGTTGAGTGGGTTTGAATGAGAAATCAGGGTTAGAAATGATAAACCAGAGAATACAATGGATGATTGAGTTTTGAGATGGTGGAGCTAATAAAGATGTTTGCAATGTAATTGGAAGGGAACTGGAATTCTGATGCTGAGAACTGAGATGATGTAGTTCAAATGGCTATGTGTTGGTGTTGATTGTGTATGAGATGGTAGTTTTTGGTGGTTCTTGGGGTATATGAATTTGATATGGGTTTGTGGTCAAGCAGGTGCCATTGATATTCAAGAGTTCATGGCTACAGAAGAAGCTGGTGATGATGGCTAGAGTGCAGTTGGTGCTAGCATATGCCAAGAAGATGGAGCTGGTAATTGTGTTGGTACTTGCCGCCAGGGATGTATGGCGCAGATGGAAGGGCTCGATTGAGTATCAGGTTGAACTGAGCTGGCAAGAGTGTCGTGACGGGTTGCAGGCAGCTGCGATAAAGGTTGTGCAGGCATGAAATGGAGGCAATGGCTGTTTGAGATGCATAGATTATGATGTAGGAGCTGGAGTTGAGGCTGTAGATTAACTGTTATTGTATGCAAGTGCAACTGATGCAGTGGACGGAGATGGTGTATTAGAGGTGGTTTCGAGCTGAGCAAATGGGTTGTGTTTGAGTTGTAAAAACTGATATTATGTGCAATGGTTTTGTTAGTGCTGTTATTGCAGTAGGAGCTGAAATGAATGTTGCAGCTGAAGGAATTGTGTATGGATGAGAAATGGAGATTGAGATGTGTTGATGCGTGGAGAAACTAGGACATGGATTAGCAGTTGCAGTTGGCTAGGTTTACAACCAACATGAAAGTGGTGTTACAACTTCGATTCAAGTGGTGGAAAGAGTGTACACTGGAATTGAATGCGAATGTATGTCTGCGGGGAACGAGGTGAAGACAGAACTGTCGGTTTCCAAAACTGATAATAGAGTGGGAATCAGGCTCTCGGTTCTCTGGAACTGGCAAGCCAAATGTCTAATGAGCTAGTGGGCATGTGGGCTTTGTGGAGTAGAATAAGAAGTGAGTATGGGCTGGAGTGCGTATCCCATGACCATGTTTTACTTAGGTCGAGATTTGGAAGTCGGGGGATTTTGGGGAGGAAAGATATATAAGCCTAGACACCTTTCTTTTTATCGATCTTATCTCATCTTCTACTTTTGTTCTAGGGTTTAGAAACATGAGTTTTCTCTTTATTCTTGTTATGAACTCCATTAACATGAGTAGTTAATCTTATTATTGGTTATGGAATAATTGAATTTCACCCAACATGCTTTATGATATGATAAATTAGTTTTGTCTCCATATTATCGATTATGATTCACTATTTATATTTTTACATGATTTGAATGCTTGTTTGATCGAGTCGCGAATTGGTTGAGTTTGTTTTCATCTTTATTGCTAGATTAGGATTTATGATACGCAAAAGTGATAAGTTCCTGATTAAAAGTAGCATAATTGTGTATATTGCTTGTAGTGATGCATCCTAGTATTCACAAGTGGATCATAACATTTGTTAAATCGGATTAGTGCTTTCACACGTTTGATTGCTTTGATTGGCCTGATTTCATAGAACTTAATGCATCTAGGGAATTAAACTTGATTAATGCTTTTACACGTTAGGTTGTTCCCTAAGTTAGAATTCATATTCGCATCTTTTAATGTGTTTGTTGATGACAAGAGGAGATATGCGGGATATACTTGCGATCAAGGTATCCTAGGGAATTTGATAAAAGAGAGATTAAATATAAATTCTAGTTATTGTTAAAAAGCATGTTTGTGAATGAAGATGAATCCTTAACCAATATTTGTTCTATTTGATTTGCTTGTTTATTTCTTTATTTGCTTTTATTTTATCTTAATTTATAAAAATCAGAAAACTCCCCCCTTTGTTTATATAAGAAAGCCGAAACAGATTGACAACCTAGTCCTCTCTGTGGAAACGATCCTTTCTTACCCTTGCTATATTATATATTTTGAGTAGTGAGAAAGTAATTTATTTTTGACGCATACGACGACGATCAAATTTTGGCGCCGCTGCCGGGAGGCAGCCGTTGTCACTTGTTTTTGGTTTCTTATTTTTTGTTTTTAGTTTTTCTTATTTTCTGGTGTTAACCTAGTGTTGAGAATCTTGTTTCAGGTACCTATGTTCACATGGACGAAGCATATAGGAACAATCAATACAATTATCAACCTCAACAAAATTATTATAACTATCACCCTTGCGGGGAATACAATCAAAAACAATCCTTTGGTTATAGTCAATATTCTACGTACCCTTTGAGTTATTCTCATATATATCAACCTTCTTATGGTAGGTATGTAAGTGAGCAACTACAAGGAGGGGAGAATAGTTGTACTCCTATTCATCTATCTTCGAGTTTGGTAGATGACATGCAACAATTTATGGTCAACATGGAGTCAGTTTGTAGATAACCAAGCATGAAGTTCATCGACCGAATATGCTCATAGTATGTTTGGCCCAATTTCTGATCGCATTTATGATCATTCACCCATTCAAAGGGAAGATAATTGGCCTAGCAATACTGAGGTAAGTGATTCTACTTTTTCCTTATCGAACGAGCTTTACCAACAAATGGAACACTATTTTCAAAATTTGGATGGATCACTCCAAGAGCTTCAAAAAAGTGTTTCAAATTTAAGACAAGGCATTGAAGAATACAAAGAGGACATGCAAAATTCTGCAAAAGACCAAATCTTTGGGAAGTGGCAGCCAATCTTATGTTAACTATGATAGTGACGATGATTATGCAAATACATCGCTTAAACCAGTTTATGGTGACATCCCCGAGGAGTGCACAATGGAGTTTTTTTTGCGATCAAGGTGAAGATGAAAAGGAATATCATGACAGTAGTGTAGCTTACTCGAGCATTGATCTTTATAACGATCAAGAACCTACTCAAAAGGTAGAGCATGAGGAGGATGTAATGAGTGTTCTAAAAAATTTCCTTATGGTGAGACTTGAATCCACAGTGGAGTATGTACCTTGCAACAAAGAGGAGTGTGTTGAGAATGAAACCGGCATGACCAATATTGTGGAATACCCCATTGAGCTTGCAAATGATTGTAATGAAGATGTTGATGCCGAGATTTTGGTTAAGGCAGAAAGAATGAAGAATGATTGCAAGGTTTGATAGAGGACCATGACATAAAAGAGGTGAATAATTCACTTGAGTTTTACAAGGATGAAGGGGATTCCATGATACAACAGATTGTGCAAGGTTTGTCTAACCCTTTGCATATTATTTCTTCTCCTTTACCTCTTATTAGTTTGAATGTATGTGCTTCGGAGATATTGTTGAATGACTTTATTTCACGATATCCTCTATTGGAAACATTTGATTCTCATACTATGCAGGTTTTGGAACAAGAAACCGTGGAAGTTACCGAATTCTATGTTCTTTATACACTTCCAAGTGTGGACAAGAATAAGTGTGGGGGAAACTTTTATCGGTTAATAGCTTCATTTCTGTTTTATATTACTAATATTTGTGTGAAGCTAGTTTTTGCAAAACAGGTTCTATGGAAGGATCCCAAACTTTTCAGATTATTGGTGTATGGGGAATTCTTCTTGAAAGTCGGGATGACGACTTTAAACCAAGCGCTTAGTGGGAGGCAACCCACCGGTTTTGAATCTTTATATTTTTATTTTTAAGCATTTTATCTTTGTTTTTGCATATCAATTGCGGAATTTCCCACCTTGAACTTTACTTTGAATGACTAAATTTTACATTGAGGACAATGTAATGTTTAAGCGTGGGGGAACATTTATATGTTTGTATAGTTTGTTTGATGTCTTTAGTTTAAAAATAAAAAAAAAAATAGAAAATAGAAAAAAAATTTGTTTTATACACTCCGAAACCTAGAAACATGTGCCTTTAGGATGAAACTATCAATCTAAATGGATGGAACCATCTTGGGTGCAGGAGTTGAGGAACCCATTAACTAAAAGAATGGACAGATCTCAGGTGTTAGAAATAATTGATAGTTGTTACCATGTCTCGGAATGTCACCATATCACCTCCTTTTTTTCTTTTTGCAAACTTTTTGTTTATCTAAGTGATTTGGTGGGTCACTAACAATCGAATTGTTATTACTGCTAGGATGAAATAGAGTGATTGAGTTACTAAGAAAAAAAACAAAAAAAAAAAATACTTGACCAATTAGACCAATTGGAATAAAAATATGACACTTGGATAGCAATATGTGTGTGTTCTCCCTGTCTCCGTCGCCTAAACAAGCGTGGAATGCATGATCCATGGGAATTACCATGTAATCTGCTGACAAGAAACATGCGCTTGGATCCAAAAGATCTAATCATGTCGTCAAGTAAAAAAAAGGAAAAAAAAAAGGAAAAAAAAAAGAAAAAGGAAAAAATAAATTATCATTATTGTTATTATTGTTCAATAAAATCAACTCCTGGTTCCCTTGTATATGCCAGTTGAGTTGATTTAGAATTAAGATTATCGACCGCTGGTTCCCTTGTGTATGCCAACTGTGTTGACACTAGAATTCAGACCAGTATCTCAATCCAATAGGATTTATAGGTTCATCTTGGCGGTGACCTTCAGACAGATATGGGAAACACCATTCACTAGTCAACATTCGCAAACATCTATCTCTATATTCATCTTCTTAATCTATTCATGTGTGATTGTGGTTAGTCAAATTCCGAGTATTGTGGTTTGTTCAACTTTCTGAGTAGAGCTTAATTTACATATATATTGAATTGGATTTGCATCAAGGTACTTCCTCCTGTAGCCATTTTGTACTTGTTCATAGACTTGTCACAAGTAGCTGGAGTTGGAAATATAGGTTTCTTAGGTAGACCTCTTGTAAACCTTCACGAAACTATAACTCATCCACTAGGGACCCTTAGGGGTTAAAAGACTTGTTATTTATGCTAAGAGTAACCGTAGCCTCGACGACACGGAGTTGTATGTATGTTTTAGAATTATTTTGTTTGATTTGCTCGAGGACTAGCAAAGTCTAAGTGTGGGGGAATTTGATAGGTGTCTAAAACACCTTAATATTTATCTATTGTTTATGCTTTCTTTGCTATGTTTTCTTGTAAATTATGTATCTTATGTTTTCTTTTGAGTGTTTAGGTACTTTGGAGTCATTTGGAACAAAAGAAGAAGAAACATGGCAAAAGTGTCATTTCTTGTGCAACTGTTGTTGAAGACGAACTATTTCTCATTATTTGCTTATATTTCTTATTTTCTGTCTGAAAAGCATGTCGGCTTTAGTGATGCAAATATCTGTCTGAAAAGAACGACTGCTTTAGTGATGAAAAGAAATTGGAGAGAAGAGGTGGATATGAGAAGTAAGAGACGGCTGTTGGTGGAAGAATTCGAAGTAGAGCAAAAGCGTCATTGAAAGCAAATGCTGTTGGGAGCTCGGCCAAGGATAAGGGACAACTGTTGGAGTTTAATGAGAATCGCTAAAGGCACCCTTGTGCGTCGATAGCCATCCCATTCATTTTGACATAGATAGGTCGAGAAGAAATCAGTTTTTTCTCCATTTCTGCCGCAACTGTGTAAGAAGAGATGGGGGTGACTTTTGATTGAAGAAATGAAGGAATTCAAACTAGGGTTTGGTGAAGATAAGAAGAAGAGTACTGAATATCCGAGATTTGGATTTGGTCGAGATCGACTGAGTATGTGTTGATGATGTTGGAAGAAGAATTCGCTTCCAGATTAATTGGGAGATGGAGTCTGGGGTCTCAGAATGCAGGTTGGTTTTGACTCGAATTGGAAGGTGACAATGAATTGGTTTGAATCTGTGTAGGGTTTAAATAATATTTTTATTTGGCAGAGGAGAGGCTCGAGAATAGGAAGAATTTGAAGAAGATATCAAGTCTGTGTTGCTAGTTGAGTGGGTTTGAATGAGAAATCAGGTTTAGAAATGATAAACCAGAGAATAAAATGGATGATTGAGTTCTGAGATGGAGCTAATAAATCGTTTGCAATGTGATTGTCAGGGAAATGGAATTCTGAAGCTGAGAACTGAGATGATGCAGTTAAAATGGATCTGTGTTGGTGTTGATTGTGTATGAGATGGTAGTTTTTGGTGGTTCTGGGGGTATATGAATTTGATATGGGTTTGTGGTCAAGAAGGTGCCATTGATATTCAAAGAGTTCAGGGATACAGAAGAAGCTGGTGATGATGGATAGAGTTGCAGTTGGTGCTAGCATCTGCCAAGAAGATGGAGCTGGTAATTGTGTTGGTACTTGCGGCCAGGGATGTATGGCGCAGCTGGAAGGGCTCGATTGAGTATCAGGTTGAACTGAGCTGGGAAGAGTATCATGAGTGGTTGCAGGCAGCTGCAATAAAGGTTGTGCAGGCATAAAATGGAGGCAATGGCTGTGTGAGATGCAGAGATTATGATGTAAGAGCTGGAGTTGAGGCTGTAGATTGACTGTTGCTTGTGTGCAAGTGCAATGGATGCAGTGGACTGAGATGGTGTATTAGAGGCGGTTTCGAGCTGAGGAAATGGGTTGTGCTTGAGTTGTAAAAACTGATATTATGTGAAATGGTTTTGTTAGTGCTGTTATTGCAGTATGGAGCTGAAATGAATGTTGCAGTTGAAGAAATTGTGTATGGCTGAGCAATGGAGATTGAGGTGTGTTGATGCGTGGAGAAACTAGATCATGGATTAGCAGTTGCAGTTGGCTAAGTTTTCAGCAAACAAGAAAGTGGTATTACAACTGCGATTCAAGTGGTGGAAAGAGTGTGCACTGGAATTGAATGTGAATGTATGTCTGTGGGGAACGAGGTGAAGACAGAACTGTCGGTTTCCAAAACTGATAATAGAGTGGGAATCAGGTTGTCTGTTCTCTGGAACTGGCAATCCAAACGTCTAATGAGCCAGTGGGCCTGTGGACTTTGTGGAGATAGAATAGGAAGTGAGTATGGGCTGGAGTGCGTATCCCATGACCATGTTTTACTTAGGTCGAGATTTGGAAGTCGAGGGATTTCGGGGAGGAAAGATATATAATCCTAGACACCTTTCTTTTTATAGATCTTATCTCATCTTATACTTTTGTTCTAGGGTTTAGAAACATGAGTTTTCTCTTTATTATTGTTATGAACTCCATTAACATGAGTAGTTAATCTTATTATTGGTTATGGAATAATTGAATTTCACACAACATGCTTTATGATATGATAAATTAGTTTTGTCTCCATATTATCGATTATGATTGATGATGTGATTTGTGGATAGTGGTAAAAGTGGTTCGATTCTCAGACTTGTGAAGGATATTAATTAGACTTAAATCCTAATATTAAAATAGAAAACTCACTAAAAATTATAGCAAACTCAATCAAAGATGATATCAATACTAACAGAAACACTGAGGCTAAGATTCCACTATTTTCCAAGTTCGAAGTGATTAAACCAATACTTATATTTATGCAATTTTCTTGTTTAATTTGATTCTAAAATATTGCAACAAGTAGATTTTCAAAAGTAATAATTGTAAATACTAAGTATGAAGAATCAAAAATCTTAAAACTGAGCATACTCCATCGAAATAGATCACAATCACTCAAATAAAAATCATATTCAATAATATTTCAAGGCAAAGAATCATATAATTATTGCAAATAAAAAGATAAAATAGAATATACCACTTTTTGTTGGAAAAATAGCTTCCTATATCGCCTCAGCAATGGGGTTTAACTCCTCATATTAATCATGATCTCAAAATATGTGTTTGTTGCTCAAAAGATGATTAAAAAAGTGAAAAGTAATAACACAGACTGTTTGCAACAGTGTATTGGTGTTGCAAAACAGCTGTTACAATGGAACGGTTACAGAAAAACTGTTGTTTTGTCGCTGATTTAAGACTGCCCTGAAATAAGACTGCCCTGAACATCTTAATGTCTCCAGCTGTTAAACAGCGACAATTTTCTGCGACTGTCTATCGAGGGTCAATGTTCTTCAGCTGTTCTTCTTCTTCAACAGCAGCAGCAGCAGCAGAAACAGAGTTTGGGAAAGCTCTGATTTCTTCTTCTCTGGCTCTTCTTAGGTTCCCAAACTCTCAACACCCCTTCTATATGACCCAAGACATCTATTTATATCAAAAATACCGATTAAATCTCTCCCAAATCTTCCAAAATTTCTTTCCTTCTCTTCACGGCCAAGTTGCGACAATTTTTTTTAGGATTTCTACGCGTTTCTGAGCTTTCCTTTTTATTCTAAACTCTTCCTTAGATAGATACAAATCTTTGGGAAGGTTTACAGCGTTTTAATCACTCTAAAATTCCCTAAAACAGGTCACACACGTGACTTTCCATATTTTCTTGTTGTGAGAAAAATCCGTCGTTTGAGCCCATTCTAATCGATTTAAACACCCATATCAGATTCCTAGACCCATAAGGAGTCTATCCTATGAAAATCAGAGGTTTAATCGACCTCAAACTTCTCCAAATCACGATCACCAAAACTGTTCTTTAACTGCACTATTTTCCCGCCAATTTTCTGGTTTTTGAATGTTGAAGATGGTTGCCCCTTATCCAGAGTAGGGGTGCGATTAGCAGATGCCTGGAAATGGGATGCCCCTTAGTAAATTAGGTTACCCATTATCCAAAGTGAGAGTCCGAATAGCAAATGTCCTCCGGGTGCTTTCCGACAACTTTTCGAGCCAATTTTTTCCAAAAATGTTTATTAGTCAAAAGTACCTACAAATAAATAAAACACCATAATAAGTACAAAAATGAGCCCTAACAATATATAGAATCGAGACAAATCGGACACAAAAATGCGTCTATCAAATACCCCCAAACTTATTATTTGCTAGTCCCGAGCAAATCAAAACTACAAAATAAAATCCTAACTCACTGTCGCAGGCATCGTCGATTGCATTTAGCGTATGCAATAAGCCTTTAAACCCCTAGGTGTCCCTAGTGGCCGAGTTATTGTCTCGGGAGGGCTTACTAGATATATACCCACAAAACCTGTACTCCAGACCTTAACTATCTTCGTAGAACCTTGGAAGGCACTAAAGAATCTCCTTGGTCGGCATACTTATTGGCTACAGGAGGAAGTACCCTGATGCGAAATTCCAATTGTTGTACACGAGTTTGCACTCAAGCATACTAAAATTCATATGAAGTGACAGAGCTCTACTCAGATAGTTGTACTATGGACATCAATATCCGGAGTCGAAACTAATCACATGGATAGATCAAGAAGATGGATATAGAAAACATAGATGTTTTGATGTTTACTAGGTGAACGGTGTTTCTCATATCTGTCTGAAGGCCTCCGCCAAAATGAACCTATCCTAATGGACTGAGATACTAGTCTGACTAATATCAACACATTGGCATATACAAGGGAACCAGTGATAGATAATCCTAACTCTAGGTCAACACAACTGGCATATACAAGGGTTCCAGTGGTCAAATTTTATTCCAGTTGGTCAGATGGTCTGGGTTTTTTTTTTTTTCAACTCTTTTTTTTTCTACATTTTTTTTTTGGTATCTCAATCACTCTAATTCACCCTAGCATTGGTAACAACTTGAATCGTGAGCCCCACCTAATCACTTAGAGAAACATAGTTTAAAACCAAAACAAAATAAAAACATAAGTGAAAAGGACTCAACGAGATATGGTGAAACTATCATGTTATTTCTAACACCTGAGCTCTGTGCTTTTATGAATAGACTCTTTAGATGTTGCCATCTAGTCAGATTGGTTCCTCAACTCCTACAACCAAAATGCTTCCATCCACTTAGATTGGTTAGTGCCAACCTTAATAGGGATAAATTTCTAGGCTCTGGAGTTTAATTATTGCAAAGAAAAGGTAACAAAAAGTTCTACCCCACCCCCGAACTTAAATCTAACATTTTCCTCAATGTTTCTAATCAAAGAACAATACCAAAAATATAAGTAACATGAGGAAATAGTAAAGAAAGAAGTCGGAAAGATAGTACCTGGGTGAAGTGTAACCAAAAACCTACAAAAATAATATACAACATACAAAATCGCCTTGATGGTCAATCAAGGTAAACAGGGTCCTTCAGAGGGACCTCCTCAACATCACCTGTAGGAAAAGGCTCTAAAAAGGGATTCAATCTCTGACCGTTAACCTTCGAAGAACTACTACCATCTGGTGTCTCAATCTCAACAGCGCCATGAGGAAAAACAGTACGGACCACAAAAGGACCGGTCCACCGAGAGCGCAACTTCCCGGGGAATAGATGCAAACGAGTGTTATACAGAAGAACTTTTTGACCTGGAGAAAATGACTTTCGTAAAATATTCCTATCCTGCACAAGTTTCATTTTGTTTTTATACTCCTTAGCACTATCGTATGCATCTCTACGAATCTCGTCCAACTCATTGAGCTGAAGATTTCTTTGAGCTCCTGCCTTGTCAAATGAAAAGTTTAAGTTCTTAATAGCCCAATAGGATCGATGCTCTAACTCAACAGGCAGGTGACATGCCTTGCCAAACACTAAAACATAAGGTGACATTCCAATGGGTGTATTAAACGCAGTACGGTAACCCATAAGGCATCAGTAAGCCTCGACGACCAGTCTTTCCTATTTGGATTAACTGTTTTCTCTCGAATACGTTTAATTTCCCTATTGGAAACCTCTACCTGACCACTAGTATGAGGGTGACATGGGGTTGCTACTTTATGGGTAATACCGTATTGTTTCATTAAAAGAGAAAACGGTCTATTACAAAAGTGTGAACCTCCATCACTAATTATAGCTCGCGGCGTACCAAAACGTGTAAGTATATTTTCTTTCAAAAACTGGACTACGACCCTGTGGTCAGTCGTTCTACACGGAACCGCCTCAACCCACTTAGACACATAGTCTACAGCGACAAGTACTAAAGATAACCAAACGAACTAGGAAATGGACCCATAAAATCAATGACCCACACATCAAAGACCTCAATCACTAAAATAGGGTTCAAAGGCATCATATTTGTACGGGAAATGGTTCCTAACTTCTGGCAACGCTCACAAGAAACACAATGACTATGGGAATCTTTAAACAACGAAGGCCAGTAAAATCCACACTGCAAAATCTTAGAAGCAGTCTTCTTAGCACTAAAATGACCCCCACATGCATGTTCATGACAAAAGGAGATAATAATAGACTGGTCCCTCTCAGATACACATCTCCTAATAATCTGGTCCGTTCAATACTTAAATAGATAAGGATCGTCCCAAAAGAAATGCTTAACCTCTGCTAAAAACCTAGAACGATCTTGCTTACCCCAATGTTGAGGGGTTCGACCAGTAACAATATAATTCACTATATTTGCATACCAAGGTGATTGGGAAACATATAACAATTGTTTATCAGGAAAGCTATCCCTTATAGGAAGGGAATCACTAGGGGAACTAACAACTAGCCTAGACAAGTGATCTGCTACTACATTTTCTGCACCCTTTTTGTCTCTAATGTCTGGGGAAAATTCCTGTAACAATAGGTATTTCAAAGCAGCATGATCTGCATAGATTATGATATTAGAACCTAATAGGTAAGACCTAAACTTATCCAAGGCAAACACGATGGCTAAAAGTTCCTTCTCGGTAGTTGTGTAGTTCATTTGGACATCATTCAAAGTTTTTCTAGCATAATAAATCACATGAAGTAATTTGTTTTCTCGTTGTCCTAAAACGACGCCTATAGCATAATCTGAAGAATCACACATAATCTCAAAGGGTAGGTTCCAGTTAGGTGCCTGGACTATCAGGGCAGTAGCGAGTAAAGTTTTAAGCTTCTCAAAATCCTCTAAACAAGCATCATCAAAGACAAACTTAACATCTTTTACAAGCAAATTGCAAAGAGGTCTAGAAATCAAGCTAAAATCCTTAATGAATCGACGGAAAAAACCTGCATGCCCTAGGAATGACCTAATATCTTTTACGGTTTTTGGGACCTGTAAAGTCTTAATAAGTTCAACTTTGGCTTTGTCTACCTCTATACCCTTTGAAGAGACGATGTGCCCTAATACAATTCCTGATTTAACCATGAAATGGCATTTTTCCCAATTAAGCACTAAATTTTTTTCCTTACACCTAGTTAACACTAATGTCAAATGATGCAAGCACTCATCGAAAGATGAACCAAACACTGAAAAATCATCCATAAAAACCTCTAAGAACCGTTCTACCATATCAGAAAATATGCTCATCATACAACGCTGAAAAGTTGCATGGGCATTACATAGCCCGAAAGGCATGCGTCTATACGCAAAGGTACCAAAGGGACAGGTAAAGTTGGTTTTCTTTTGGTCTTCTGGGGAAATAACGATCTGATTATAACCGGAGTAGCCATCTAAGAAGCAATAGTGACTATGTCCAGCTAATCGCTCTAGCATTTGGTCGATAAAAGGAAGGGGAAAGTGATCCTTCCTTGTGACCTTGTTCAATTTCCTATAGTCAATACACACACGCCATCCCGTGGTCACTCGGGTTGGGATTAATTCATTATTATCATTCTGGACTATAGTGATACCTGATTTCTTGAGGACAACCTGAACAGGGCTGACCCACTTACTGTATGAAATTGGGTAAATAATACCCGCATCTAACAACTTAAGCACCTCTTTTAGAACTAACTCTTTCATGTTAGGGTTCAGTCGACGTTGCATCTCCCTAGAAGGTTTGGAGTCTTCCTCTAAATGAATCTGATGCATACACACAGTAGGACTTATACCCTTAATGTCTGCTATAGTCCACCCTAAAGCTTCCTTATTGTATTGAAGTACATTTACTAGCCTACTTTCCTGATGACTATCCAAATTGGAAGCTACAATCACAGGTAAAGTCTCAGATGGTCCTAAAAACACATATTTTAGAGTATCAGGTAGTGGTTTAAGGTCCAACTTTGGGGGCTCTTCTAAAGAAGAAATTAGGGTAGTCTCAGAAACTGGTAACGGTTCGAACCTAGCTTTCCATCTATCAGTGTCTAACACAGGGGTAGAATCTAATAGAGCATTCACCTGTTCAATAGTACTATTGTCGTCAAAATCTAAACCAAAATGGGATAGACAACTTTCTAATGGGTCTTCAGACAAGATGTTTGGTAATGACTCCTGAATTAAGGCTTCTATCATGTTCACCTCCTCAACATATGTGTCATCTAGCTCATGAGGTTTCTTATGACATTAAAAATGTTCATCTCCATAGTCATATTACCAAAAGATAAACTCATCACACCATTTCGACAGTTAATGATCGCACTAGACGTAGCTAAAAATGGGCGACCTAAAATCACAGGTATCAGGTTCTCTGGGTCAGGGACAGGTTGGGTATCTAGGACCACGAAATCCACTGGATAAATAAACTTGTCGACCTCAATAAGAACATCCTCGATAACACCTCGAGGGATTTTAACAGACCTATCAGCTAACTGCAGTGTCATCTGAGTAGGTTTCATTTCACCAAGTCCTAGCTGTAAGTATACATGGAATGGCAGTAAGTTCACACTGGCTCCTAAGTCAAGTAAATTTTTCTACCCGGAAGTTACCTATTGTGCAAGCAATGGTAGGAGAACCTGGGTCTTTGTACTTTGGAGTTGTGGTGTTCTGAATGATTGAACTTACGTGACTAGCTAAAAAGGCTTTCTTATGGACGCTAAGTTTTGCTTTCGCGTACACATATCCTTAAGGAACTTGGCATAAGCAGGAATTTGCCTAATTGCATCTAATAAGGGAAGGTTTATGGTAACTTGCTTAAAAACCTCCACTATGTCATTAAAGTTCGATTCCTTCTTTGTTGGTACTAATAGCTGAGGAAATGGGGCTCTAGGCCTAAAATCAGACCTTTCAGGAACCGAATTCACATCATAGAAACTTTATCAGTCTCTTCAGCTACTGGTCCTGAGAGGTGAGATCCTGAGGGGTGAACTACAGTATGTTCACTATCGGGCATGGTTACCTTATTGTCTACAACTCTACCACTTCTAAGGGTTCTAACAGCATTCAATTGATTCGATGGTTTTGCACCTAATTCATGAACTCCTCTAGGGTTGGGTTGTGTTTGACTAGGAAACTTACCTTTTTCTCTCAAAGAATCACTTATCAGACCAACCTGGGTTTTTAACTCGGAAATAGCCTGACTATTTTCTTGTCCTATCCTGTTACTAGCTTGTAGACTGTTCTGGATAACTGGAATTTTGCAGTTTGCTGAGTTAACAAGGCGAGAGATTCCTCTAAACTTAGGATTTTCTTATCTGACTGATTCTGAAACTGAGCTAGTCCTGAAGGATTCTTAGTATAGCCAAAACCTGGGGGGAGCATTAGAATTACTAAACTGACCTTGACTTTGGCCCTTAGACCAGGAAAGGTTCGGATGGTTTCTCCAACCAGGATTATAGGTTTCTGAATATGGGTCAATCTTTTGACGGTTATCAAATCTAGTGTTATTATAAAGAGCATTGGCCTGCTCTTCAATATTCTGGCCTTCCCAAAAAGGCTCCACTCTACCACTAGTCTGGCCCACTTCTAAGGCTTCTAACCTTTTTGCTATAGCAGCAATTTTGGCATCTGATTCATAGCCTCCTTCTACCCTATTAACGTTTCCTCTACTTAAAAGAATTGTTTTCTGGTGTTCCCTACTATTTTCCCATTGCTGGGTTTTTTCGGCGATTTCATTAAAAAATTCCATCGCCGCATCAACAGTTTGGTTTTCAAATCCACCAGTGCATAGAGACTCAACCATGGTCGTTGTGGAATAATCTAAACCCTCATAAAGGATCTGAACTAGCCTAACCTTTTCTAAACCATGATGAGGACACTGGGATAATAAATCATTGAACCTTTCCAAATACCTATATAAAGATTCTCCCTCTTGTTGTGAAAATGTGCATATTTGCGTCCTAATAGACGATGTTTTGTGCCTAGGGAAAAACTTATTGAAAAAGGCAGATGTAAGTTGTTCATATGTCTCAATTGACTCGGAGTCCAAACTATACAGCCACGACTTGGCCTTATCTTTCAGGGAAAATGGGAATAACCTAAGTTTCAAAGCATCATCATCTAAGCCTCTAATTCTTAGAGTACTACAAATTTCCTCAAAATCCCTAACATGGTAATAAGGGTTTTCATTTTCTTTCCCTAAAAAGATTGGGAGCATCTGTAAGGTCCCAGGTTTCAGTTCATAGGGTGCCTCCGTTTCAGCTAACTTAATACACGAAGGACGGGTAGTCCTAGTTGGATTCAACAAAGCTTTCAAAGTTGCCATTTCTGGCGCTATCGGAGCAACATGGATTCTCTCCTCAGTCAAAGAACGTTCAAAAACAGACTCTTCAAAAGCCGGACTTTCTAGATTAAGGTAATCGAGACGCTTCGAACTACTAGGTTTCTCTTTAACAAATCTACCTAGTGCGTCTCTTTTACGTTCAGGCATACAATAGAATTTTCTAAATTGGAAGGGTAAGCAAACACAGATCAAGGCCGACTCAACCAAATCAAACCTATTGATTTCTAGCAAACAAAAAGCATGATGGCTCCACTTAGATTGTTTCTAGACCAGCTTCTAATCCTTCGAACGGGAATTCGTTACAATTTAAGCAAACCCCTCTGGAATCAATCCGAGTTAACGTAAGTTGAATAGAGGCGAGGGAAGCTCGGTGGAGCTTTGATACCCAAGGCCTCACCGGTATTACAAGGCGGCGCAGTCACGCATTCAACTTACAAACCGTCAAGAACTTCGAAGTATGCTTAAAAGAGTAACCAATATTTTTCGAATGACTTTCCTGTTAAGCTCGTTACCCTATCGGTCTCGTTCTAGTCAAAATTTTAGGCTTAGGTTCGCGTAGGTTACGTGTTCCTAAAGCGGGCAAGAAGAGAAGGTGATGAAATCCGAACCCTTATCTTGTATGGCCAGGCCTTGCCCTTTACTAGAAAAATAAATGTCCGTATTCAGTCCTCAACATATATGCATACGAAGGAGTCCAGTAACTCGCTGACAGGGGATTCGCGAGTGTTTAGAATCTTACCTCCCGTTCCAGACGGGGGATGAATCGGTTGTAGTCGACTCGGGCCACTGACTCCGATGTCTAGTGTACGAACCCAAGGTGCAGAGACAATATCGTAATTGTCCTCCTTCTCTGCAAACAGTTTATATTTAAAGTACCCTTCCGTAGGGTAATAAAAAAATAATGTCCCAAAGTCCAAAAGTCCAAAAAAAATAAAGAAAAATTACAAAAAAATAAACCCTAATACAGTTTTTTTTTAAATAAAATAAACAAACCCTAAACTAAAATTGTCTAAAAAAAATGTTTTCTTTTTTTGCTTTAATCTTTAGCTCCAAGTCTTTATGAAATCACCAAACTCCTTGGCTCAATTTTCTTTATGATCCAGAACCTGTAGACACAAGATAAATACCCAAAAACATAAAAAAAAAAAAATAAAAAAAAAAAAAAAATAAAAAATAAAAATCTAAAACCCTAAAAACAAGTCCGCGTCGGCGGCGCCAAAAATTGATGTGATTTGTAGATAGTGGTAAAAGTGGTTCGATTCTCAGACTTGTGAAGGATATTAATTAGACTTAATTCTAATATTAAAATAGAAAACTCACTAAAAATTATAGCAAACTCAATCAAAGATGATATCAATACTAAAAGAAACACTGAGGCTAAGATTCCACTATTTTCCAAGTTCAAAGTGATTAAACCAATACTTATATTTATGCAATTTTCTTGTTTAATTTGATTCTAAAATATTGCAACAAGTAGATTTTCAAAAGTAATAATTGTAAATACCAAGTATGAAGCATCAAAAGTCTTAAAACTAAGCATACTCCATCAAAATAGATCACAATCACTCAAATAAAAATCATATTCAATAATAGTTCAAGGCAAATAATCATATAATTATTGCAAATAAAAAGATAAAATAGAATATACCACTTTTTGTTGGAAAAATAGCTTCCTCTATCGCCTCAGCAATGGGGTTTAGCTCCTCATATTAATCATGATCTCAAAATATGTGTTTGTTGCTCAAAAGATGATTAAAAGAGTGAAAAGTAATAACACAGACTGTTTGCAACAGTGTATTGGTGTTGCAAAACAGCTGTTACAATGGAACTGTTACAGAAAAACTGTTGCTTTGTCGCTGATTTTAAGACCCTGAATAAGACTGCCCTGAACAGCTTAATGTTCTTCAGCTGTTAAACACGACACTTTCTGCGACTTCTACGAGGTCAATGTTCTTCGCGTTCTTCTTCTTCAACAGCAGCAGCAGCAGAAACAGAGTTTGGTAAAGCTCTGATTTCTTCTTCTCTGGCTCTCCTTAGGTTCCCAAACTCTCGACACCTCTTCTATATGACCCAAGACATCTATTTATATCAAAAATACCGATTAAATCTCTCCCAAATCTTCCAAAATCTCTTTCCTTCTCTTCACGGCCAAGTTGCGACAATTTCTTGTTTTAGGATTTCTACGCGTTTCTGAGCTTTCCTTTTTATTCTAAACTCTTCCTTAGATAGATACAAATCTTTGGGAAGGTTTACAGCGTTTTAATCTCTCTAAAATTCCCTAAAACAGGTCACACACGTGACTTTCCATATTTTCTTGTTGTGAGAAAAATCCGTCGATTGAGCCCATCTAATCGATTTAAACACCCATATCAGATTCCTAGACCCATAAGGAGTCTATCCTATGAAAATCAGAGGTTTAATCGACCTCAAACTCCTCCAAATCACGATTGCCAAAACTGTTCTTAACTGCACTATTTTCCCGCCAAAACCTGGTTTTTGAATGTTGAAGATGGTTGCCCCTTTCCAGAGTAGGGGTGCGATTAGCAGATGCCTGGAAATGGGATGCCCCTTAGTAATTAGGTTACCCCTTACCCAAAGTGAGAGTCCGAATAGTAAATGTCCTCCGGGTGCTTTCCGACAACTTTTCGAGCCAATTTTTTCCAAAAATGTTTATTAGTCAAAAATACCTACAAATAAATAAAACACCATAATAAGTACAAAAATGAGCCCTAACAATATATAGAATCGAGACAAATCGGACACAAAAATGTTTCTATCAATTCACTATTTATATTGTTACATGATTTGAATGCTTGTTTGATCGAATCGCGAATCGGTTGAGTTTGTTTTCATCTTTATTGCTAGATTAGGATTTATTATACGCAAAAGATATAAATTCCTGATTAAAAGTTGCATAATTGTGTATATTGCTTGTAGTGATGCATCCTAGTAGTCACAAGTGGATCATAACCTTTGTTAAACCGGATTAGTTCTTTTACACGTTCGAATTCTTTGATTGGTATGATTTCATAGAACTTAATGCATCTAGGGAATTAAACTTGCTTAGTATTTTTACACGTTAGGTTGTTCTCTAAGATAGAATTCATATTCGCATCTTTTAATGTGTTTGTTGATGACAAGAGGAGATTTGCGGGATATACTTGCGATCAAGGTATCCTAGGGCCTTTGATAAAAGAGAGATTAAATATCAATTCTAGTTATTGTTAAAAAGCATGTTTGTGAATGAAGATGAATCCTTAACCAATATTTGTTCTATTTGATTTGCTTGTTTATTTCTTTATTTGCTTTTATTTTATCTTAATTTATAAAAATCAGAAAACTCCCCCCTTTGTTTATATAAGAAAGCCGAAACATATTGACAACCTAGTCCTCTCCGTGGAAACGATCCTTTCTTATCCTTGCTATATTATATATTTTGAGTAGTGAGAAAGTAATTTATTTTTGACGCATACGACGGCGATCAATAGTAGATCCTGAAACATTACAAACAGAGTTTCCAAAGGATGGGTCAATTGATTCTTCCAGCTTGATTGGATTCTCTTCTTCACCAAAACCATCAAGGTTGATATATGTATTGCTACAATTATCAAAATCAACGTTTTCACATAGAAGACCAACACTTGATTTCCTATCTTCATCAGAATCATAGATCTCAGACATCTCATCAAGTGTTACAAAAAGAAATTTGTTCCCAGTGTATTTTCTACGATTTGGGCACTCGTTTGCAAAATGACCAAAACTTTTACACTTAAAGCACTGTGGCATATCCTCGTCATCAGCCTCGTCAGCATACCCGTTTTTAGGAGGGACGCGATTTTGAGGTTTATCTGATGACATAGGTTTGTCTCTTGAAAACCGTTTACTTCTCTTCAATAGAAGATTCCTAAACTGTCTTGTGATCAAGGAGACTGATCTTTAAAGATCTTCATCCGAAAAATCACCCTTAGACATCTCATCAAGTGTTACAGCAAGAACTTTGTTCCCAGTGTATTTTCTACGATTTGGGCACTCGTTTGCAAAATGACCAAAACCTTTACACTTAAAGGACTGTGGCATATCCTCGTCATCAGCCTCGTCAGCATACCTGTTTTTAGGAGGGACGCGATTGTGAGGTTTATCTGATGACCTAGGTTTGTCTCTTGAAAACCGTTTACTTCTCTTCAATAGAAGATCCCTAAACTGTCTTGTGATCAATGAGACTGATTTGTAAAGATCTTCATCCGAAAAATCACCCTCAGACTGATCATCCTCAGAGACACATACACTTTTACTTTTATCAAGTAACTTAGTGTTCTTCTGTGCTTTAAAATAAACATCCTTTCCGATTTTGGATGTATGCTCATGATCAAAGATCTTTAGATTTCCAACCAATGTATTTCTGGAAAGATTATCAGGTTATTTCCCTCAACGATGGCATGCTTCTTAGATTCGTATCTAGATGGCAGCGATCTGAGAATTTTCATCACTATGTCCTTTTCAGGAATAGTCTTACCCAATGAAAAAGATGCATTAACAATTTCAGACACTCTGTGATTAAACTCATCAAATGTATCTTCATCTTCCATATGAAGGTTCTTCCAATCGGAATTAAGGTTTTGAAGCCTAGCTTCCTTTTCACCAGAGTTACCTTCAAATACAGTTTCTAAGATATCCCAAGCATCTTTAGACCTAGTAAAATTTGACACATGGTGCTGAAGATTTGGGGTAACGGCATGTATGATGGCATTCAAACCATCAGAATTTTACTTTGCAGCAAGTATCTCGGAAGGATTATATTCACCAATATTTTTGGGAATGTTTACATCTCCAACTGCCACAACGGGAGCATCATAGCCATTATCAACATATAACCATGATCGAAAATCACGCGCTTGAAGAAAAGCTCGCATAAAAATTTTCCACCATAAGATTGTGGTATGTTAACAGAGATAGCACCTCTGTCCATAGAGTCAGATCGCTACAAACACAGACTTGCAAGGTCTTGAACGTGTTTGCCTGCTCTGATACCAATTGAAAAAGCGGGGATCTAACAACACCACCCAATATTTCACTTAGCAATCTGTATGGAAAAACTCAAATATACTTTTAATAGAATCAACAAGACTCAATCAATTAAAAGTATATCAACGAGTTTATATCTCTCTTCTTGATTTGATTTACTCAAGAAGGAACTGCGAGTTCTAATCAAATGCAAGGGATAACTTGGATGGTACTAAAGACCAATATCCAAGGATCAATGAATGACAATCAACAACCAAAAGTTTGATTACTCTAATTGATGATCTAACGCACAACCTGTATTATTTTAATTATAAAGATAAAACAATGTAATGCGGAAATAGAAATAACACATACACCAGAAATTTTGTTAACAAGGAAACCGCAAATGCAGAAAAACCCCGGGACCTAGTCCAGATTGAACACACATTGTATTAAGCCGCTACAGACACTAGCATACTCCAATCTAACTTCAGACTGGACTGTAGTTGAACCCCAATCAGTCTCCACCGATCCAAGGTACAATTGTACTCCCTAAGCCTCTGATCCCAGCAAGATACTGCGCACTTGATTCCCCTATCTGATCTCACCCACAACTAAGAGTTGTTACGACCCAAAATCGCAGGCTTTGAAAATAAACAAATATATCTCACACAGACAAGTCTATCAAAGGATCAATCTGTCTCCCACAGATAAACCCTAAAGGTTTTGTTCCGTCTTTTGATAATAATCAAGGTGAACATGAACCAATTGATAATCCGGTCTTATATTCCCGAAGAACAACCTAGAGTTATCAATCACCTCACAAAAATCTTAATCGTATGGTAGCGAAACAAGATGTTGCGGAATCACAAATAATGAGATGAAGATGTTCTTGATTACTTTTTATATCTTGCCTATTGGAGATATCAATCTCAAGCCAATCAATCTGATTGTACTCTTACGATAGAAGATGCAAGATCAGATCACACAACTACGATAAAAGTAGTATCGGTATGGCTTCACAATCCCAATGAAGTCTTTAAGTCATTAACCTGATTGTAGAAGAAGAAAACCAAAGGTTAAAGGAGAAACTACTCTAGCACGCAAACTAATATCACACGTAAGGTGTGGGGATTAGTTTTGCACAATACTAGATGTCTCCTTTATATAGTCTTTAAAATCAGGGTTTGCAATTAAGTTACCTTGGTAACAAAGCAATCAATATCCACCTTTAGATGAAAACTTGATTTAGATTCAAGTTAATATTTCTCAACCGTTAGATCGAAAACTTATCTTGTTACACACACTTGACAATGCACGTTTCTAGGTTTGTTAACCGTACCCAAGCGTATGCACTTGTTGGTTTAACAATAGTTAACCAAATGGTTAGCCATATGAGCATTTCATATCAACCACGTTCTTCTTCACCATAACTAGTTCAAATGACTTCAAATGAACTAGTTAGAGAGTTGTTCAATTGCAAGGAAATATCATGTACCATAAAAGACACTATTGAAGCAAACATGATTTGATTCACTTGAATCGGTTCATGAACTTCTTTTTAAGTTTAAGTTCAGAAATCATCTTCAGATATATAACCTTCTCAAGTTCGCAGACTAGGTTCGCGGACTTAAGTTACCGGGCAGAGTTTACAAACTCAAGCATAAATTCTCGGGTATGAGAACTTCGCCGGTTCGCGGACTTAGCTTCACGCAAGTAGTTTGTCAACTCCAGCAGAAATTCTCGGGTTTGAGAACTTCGGCAGTTCGCGGACTGTGTTCGCGGACTTGGCTCACGCCATTCTTCCGGTTCTCTTGATCAACAAAGTTCGCAAACTTTGGTTCAAGGAATAAGACTTATACATAAATTTGTTTCCACAAAAATGCTTATGTCCACCATTGGTTATATAATCTAAACTCTCATTTCAATCATTGAAACATTCTTAGAGGACGTCATACAGTTGCTACACCATTTCTCGTCAAAGCAATTTTCAAGATGATTGAAACATATCATGACTTTCGTCACATAGTAAAGATAAACTTGATCGAAGAGAAAAGCTTACCAACACATATTTCGAGATATAGATAGGCGAGGTATACTCGGCTCTAAATACCAAATGTGTATAATCCAAGTCTATATATAGCATACGACTTCTTGTCTCAAAGAGTAGGAGATAGAGTAGATAGACTTTTGAGTGATAGATAAGTTCAATTCTTCACATACCTTTTTGTCGAGAAGTTCCACCGGTTCCTTGAGTAGTTCTTCTACTTGTATGATGAATCACCATGAAGTCCTTGAGCTCAACTACACTTTCTACCTAGTCCTAGACTTACCTATAATACACTAGAAATCAAGACTTATAGTTTTGATCACTAACATTGAAAAACGTGCTTGAGATAGCAACGCATGCGAGTTCGACCGAGAAATGCTCTAACACTTAAGCTAATTGCAACTAACATCATTTCTTGGGACGAGATTCAAGAAACAAAGCAGCTTCGAAATGCCTAAAAGGCTCTTTTCTCCACTTGGTATATGCGTCCTGAGCTTGATGCCTATTCCTTCTGAATATTGCGAGAAACTCGTTGTATTTGCGACATAATATTATGATGGAAATTGTACGATTCTCTACAAACACATCCCCGTAATCTATTTTGCGTTTCTTGCACTTACCGTCCACAAACTTCGGCATATAAGGACCATCCTCAACAAGACCCCAAAAAAGGTTTGAAGGGCGGTGATCTTCCGGGAGATCCGATACTATGTAGTAATTTTTAATCCATTGGGTTTCTTCCTCAACATCCGCTTCTATCTTCGCTTGTTTTACACGTTCGTATATCTCTTTAGTTTCTTTGCGATATTTTGCTTCTATTGCTGCCTCTTCTTCTGCTCTTTTCCTTCTAAGTATCTCTTCTTCCATAGCGGCAAGTGACTTGGTGGTTTGCTCCTTCTTTCTAAGTTTCTCTAGTATCATGGGAATTGAGTTGGTAGTGGATGATGATTGATTCCTTATCGGAGCGGATAATTTTTTTCATATAAAATTTTTCTGAAATCGGTAGTTGGTGATTGATTTTCCATCAGACAAATGCGTTGGAGCTCACCTTTTTTTTTGAGGTATCAACTGCAATAGGTGTATCCCCTTTAAATAGATGAGGACACAACGGCTCTTTTCCACTTTATCATTCCGGCATTGTCAGTAACTTAGATCCCACGCCGAAAATGGTCTTTAGTGGTTTATGGTTTAAAAACAATAGCCTTCATGCATTGAATGTTCAATTCCGGCAGTGAACGGAAGATGTTCGACCATGCCGGTAACTTATACCGGCATAATAATGTATATAAATTCAAAGCGGGAACATGGTTTATTGCACACCGAATTTTGACACCAAATTCCGGCATTAAATAATATATAGTTTCTATGCCGGAGATATAACCGTATTGAATTATGTTAACGATGTAAGACGGGACTATAATTTATTTCAAATGTAATCCTTGTCGCAGGAAGCACGAATGCACTTAGCACGTGCATCAAGCCTTTAAACCACTTGGTGACCCAAGTGGACGAGTTTAGTCTCGTGAGGGTTTACATAGAGATGTATCCACAAAACCTTACCAAAAACAACCCTAAAAACCTAACCAACTACCACTAAAACTATCAATCTTCTTAGGAAGAATCCGTATCCGATTCACCCAGCTGGTGGTACTCCGTGACTTTGCTTACAATGTGGTTCACGTTTGCATCAAACATGAATGCTTCTCCCTTTTCCTGTAAGTAACGCGTTTTCACGGCTTCATGCTATAAAAAACAACACAAAAACTTAGTTTGTTACATAAAATTTGAAAAAGAGTGGATTGTGTCGAAATAATCATAAAGATACTTACAAGTTGTTGAGGGGACAATCTATCGCGGGTAGCATGCTCGATCCGATATTTCATTTTTAGATACTCGACCACCGCATTTAGGATGATGTCGTGTCGTTGCTCGATTTGTTGAGCAGTTCTTCCTTTAAGGTTACCTTAATCGTGAATAAATTTGTTAAAAATCTTCAACCACATGGAATCCCGCGTGCTATTATCTATAGTTGAGGGACGAGTTTCGGCATACCATGCTTGGGTGATTGTTAAATCTTCCTCGGAGTCGAACGATGCCATTTGTTGTATGTGGGATTAGGTACTATACTAAGCTATATAGATGATTATTCTAGGGTTTAGGGTTTCTAAGTTAATAGGCTCAAGGAGATATATAAGAACACACGAGTTTTGGGCTTTTGGGTCCAAGTATCAGCTCTCCTTATATAGAGAAAAACCTCAACGACTAGTTTTTTTGAAATCACCCAAACTCCGGCATTGAAGTAAATGTGATATAGGATGTCGGCACCCAGTTCCGGCATGGTTGAACAACATGGTTCAGCGCCGGTAAGTAATACCGGCATTGAATATATTTTTGCGACCATGCCGTTATTTGTAAATTTCAAAAAAAAAACGGCTAGTTTTTTGAAAAATAAGACCGTTGGAGATTCATTTCTATATAATACCCCCCCATTCCTTTGGAAAATCTACACAAAGCACCCACCAAATAACAAAAATCCTTCTTTCAAGAAAGCAAGCACCAAAAAATAGATCAATAAAGCACGGTTAAAGCTTCACAAGCGATGGGAAATTCATCATCAAGCTCTATTTGCAAAGTAAGTAGATTGAACATTACTAATAATATATGGATAGTTAAAATCTTCACTACTATGACGCATAACTAATATAATCTTCTCTTACAGAATCATCATTTCAGGTGTCAAATTTGCAAGTCACCTTCTCATCTATCCATGGACTGTCCTTTTATTTATTCAAAGTGTAGAAGCTGTGATGGGACACGCCGGTTTTGGATTGGAAAAACTGATGATGCTAAAAATGGAAGAATGTTTATAAGGTGTTTGAATTACCCAAAGTGCGATGAGTTTCAATGGTTTTACAAAGCTGTTAAACTAGTAGAATCAAGAGAAAGCCAGAAGGGCCAATGCAAGCCTATTTCGAAAGAGAAGATGAACCAATGAAGATGGTTCTTGACACCGAGATTCCAGACGATGTCTTCGAAGATATTCGCGAAGGCTCAAAGGTTCCGCAATTGTTGAAAAGGGATGGCTTACTAAATAGGAGATCATCTTAAACCAAAAGTGCTCCATTACCATGTTTTAGTATGTTTTAATTAAAAGTTTGAAAACTAATGTAATAAATTATCTAGGAATGAAATAAATAGAGCATTCGTAACCCATTTATAAACGATACCGGCATAGTATATTTATCAAAATCCAATGCCGAAATTATGCAAAACTATGCAAGAGTAAGAAAATCAGAATTCCGGCGTAGATTCAATAATTTCTTTAATGCCGCAACTACCCAAAATCTACACAGAAACTTGGTCATTTTCATCCATTGTGCCCGGCATGGTTTTGGAGTAAATTGTTCCCTGCCGGTACAAATGGAGGCATAGAATTTAAATTGCTTTTAATACCGGAACCAATACCGGTGTTGTGGAACTTAAACATTTGGATGCCGACGCTTCTCGTGTAAAGAAAACTTACAGAGACAACATTTTACTAGAAACCAAACAACTGAATCGTGCTTAAATGTTCTTCATCAAGGTATCATAAACCAAAAGTAAACCAAACAAATAAAGAGTTCAACCAAAAACACAACTATAGATTTCAACAAAGTTAGAAATTGTTGAAAACATAACAACCACCATCCAAATAAAGAAACACAACTATAAACTTCATCACTTGGTCTTTTGCTTCTTGGAAACGGGCACCTTCCTTGTTTCCCCAAACAAAGTTCTTTCACTTGGGTCTTCAATTCTATCAATATTTTCCACGACTTCCTTCATTTTTTCAAGGGATACCACTTCTCCTTCCTCGTACTTGCAACCTAACATCTTCTTCAACTTGCCAAGACGACGCCACTAGTTTCATACATACAACACAGAATTAGTATATATATGCTAATATAAAATTATATGTACATTAAACGAGTAAGCAATTAATAATACTTACTAGAAATCCAACGGTCTTATTAAGTTGGGTCATCGTAGGTGGTGCCTCTATAGGAGTTGGAACGAGAGGGTTTTTCTGGATGGAACTTCGACGTCTTCTGGGCGCACGACAAAAGGATGTGACCATTTCAAGTAATTACCAATGTAGGCGGGATCGGCTTCATCACCGTTGATCGCAATCTCCCAATTACTAGTATCTACCAAACAACGCGGTTCTCTATCCCTCCAATGTGTTGGTTCTGGAATTGGATCATACTCTACCCTCAACCTTGTGGAACTTGTCATGGAAACAGAAAGTTCAAGCTGATACCTTTCAGTTGAGGCTGTCATGAAGGAGGGTAATTTCTTGTATCCAAGTTGCCGCATCACACTTCGAGGATCAGCCATAACGTATCCCTTTGGGTGGAACAAAGGCCCATTATAAAATGCAACGTTATGAAACCTCAAATATTGGCGGTTTTCTCTAGCCTCCTTGTAAGGGTCGAACACAACATCTTTGGTAGTCATCGCGTCTAGAGCCAATCTCAACTCCGTCAGTCGATGATTGTTACCGGGCTTCAGATGGCTGTTGAACTCATATCTCTTGGCTCTAGGCTCCTCGGGGTCATCAACGGGAATAAACTTCAAGAAGGGGTTGTACTTGAACAATGTTGGGAAATGTTCATAAGCCCACACCTATACAAATGTGAAATGATACATATAAAAATCAGTAAATTTTGTTTCTAAATTCATGATAAGGATACATGTGAACAATATAGATAAGAACATAAGTTTAAAAACAAAAATACCTGGAGTAGAGTGAAATTCCCAACAAATTGGTTTGCAACCGCCTTAGAGGCCCTTCTCATCTCCGTCATCAAATGTGCCATTGCCACGGTGCCCCATGAATAGGTAAAGACCTATTCCAATGGATCCAAGTACTGAAGGTAGTTTGCACTAACTCTGTTGCTACTAGTGTCAGGGAATACCCTAGTGCCCAAGATGAATAACAGGTACGCAGCGGATGTGTAACGAATCTGTGCGGGGTCCCATCCATCCTTCAAACTTCTTTCTTTTGTATTTTCAAACTTCTCCTTAAGCAGGGTCAGCTTGATGGTCTTTGTCCTACTAACCTTAGATACATATAAGCTTTCCACAGAAGTTTTGTAGTCCCAACCAAACAACTTGTTAGTAAGCTCGTGCAACTTCGTTCATTCTAGCTCAAAAGAATGATTATCTCGTTCTGCAATTGATTTTCCGGTAACACTCAAGCCTAGAATGTTCTGAGCATCATCAGGGATCAAGGTCATCTCTCCAAACGGGAAGTGCATGGTATCAGTTTCACCATGATAACTTTCGACGAAGCAATTGACTGTCACAATATCTAGCTTCACATAATTTTCAACCAAAGGATATAGACCAGAATCCTTTACTATTGCTTGGAACTCTTCATGCTCCTTAGACAAATCCCAATGAGCTGCGGCTTGGTTTCGGCAAACACGCACAACCTTCTTATGATCCTACAATTAGGAGATAATACTATTAAGAGATTTTGCATAAATACAAAACAATACATATGCACGAGATAAAAATTCTTACATAGGTCTGATATATAGTACGAGCCCACGAGTCCTTGTAGCCAAATAGATACCCCGGATCATGAAAAGTTGCGCCCCAAATTCTACCACCATCAAGGTCAGGTATCATGTCACCAACATGAGGAAGGTGCGAACCTTTAACTTTTACTTTGCCTTTGCCTTTGCCTTTACCCTTGTCTTGTGTGGGTTGTTGACTTGGACCACCTTGTTCCACTACTCCTTGGCTTTGGTTTGCTAATTGAGTTGGATCGATATCATTATCTTCCTCATCACTTTCCTCTTCATCTTGCTCATCTTCCTCCTCAACATCTCCGGTAGATTCACCGATTACGATTTTACTACGATCACGACCACTCTCCCAAATCGCCCTTCTTGTATCAGCACCCAAACAATTTTTGTTTTTCCCTCAAGGAGGCAGAGACTGAGAAGTATCAAGACCATCCTTCCTTCTTTTCTTAGTGACAACATCTTTAGCTTTTCCTTTGTTAGATTCTGCTTTAGCTTCCTTTGCTTTAGATCTATTTCAAAAGAAGCACGAAATAAATATAAGACAACTAACTTTCATTTCTAATACCGGCATAGATACACCACATTACGGTATAGAATCATCACTACCGGCATACTGAAAAAAGTATCGAACATGCCGGGAGCTAATATCGACATTGACAAGTAATTGTCTACGATGCCGATACACTTTAGGAAGTTCCTGGATAAAAAAATACCAGTACCGGTAGATAAGAAAAATAAAAACTCATGCCGGGAACTAATACCGGCATTGACAAAAAATTGTCTAGGATGCCGGTACTCTTTCGGAAGTTCCTGGATACCAAAATTCCAGTACCGGCATGGAATCTAACCTAAAACGTATGCCGGTACCAACAACAAAATCCTAGGGTTTTCTGTTTATTAGAAGCTCACTACCGGCGTATTCGTAAAAGTTAAAATCAATGCCGATACTGGGTTCCGAAGTGGTCTTCAACCTAAATAGAATAATGAAACTATGTTCCGTTGTGGTCTTCAGCCTAAATTAAATTCCGGGAGACACTACCGGTGTGGTCTTCATCCTAGATCGAATGCTGGTACTTATTTCCGGTGTGGTATTCATATTAAATTGAATGCCGGAACTACTAAAACTCAACTGTTTCAATTACGGTTTTGCGATTTTGACCTAAACCCATAGCTACAAATCGATTGAAACACTAATTAAACAGTTTTAAATGTCTTACCTTCTCACAGAAGCCATATTTCTGAGTAGTTGATCGTCCGATAACTCTTATTCTTCGTGTTCTTGCTCTTGAGCAATCAAAGCAAGCCTTTTCTCTAATTTCTGTTGAGCAATCGATTTTGATTTCGATTGGGCATTTGCTTTCTTTCGTGGAGGCATGGTTATGATTCAGGTAGGTTAATCGACGAAGAAATTTTTGAATTAACGATTAATCGCCGATGAAGAACGGATGAAGAACGATGAAGAAGATGAAAAAAAATCGAAACCCTAACCTAGAGTGTGCCGGAACTGAATGGGGGATACTGATTTGGTATTTTTATTTTTAGTTTTAAGTTTTTATTTTGTGGGGAGGGTATAACAGTCTTTTCATAATATTTTTTATTAATCAAAGGGTGCTTTAGTATTTTCGCCCCAAAAACACCCCTTAGCAGACACCTTTGGTTGGGAGAAGTAATTCATATCGCCCAATTAGTTTTGATATCCCCAATCGCGCGTTCTATAGTATCAAATTTACTAATTTTCATTATTATTATGATTGTGAAAATTTTTTTTACTTAACCATTTTTTAATATATAATGAAAAGAATGCCTCTGAGATTCAATCATAACAACTTTGACTTATTGTAGTAAACCTTCCCACTTCCCTCTTCAGAACACCTTCTAAACTGAGAAGGGATCTTTGGGATTAAAACTTTCTCTAACAGTACAAGGTGGGAAGGTTCTTTCATTATGTTGGTAGAAGTCTTTCTAGATTCCTTTCAGTCTAGTCTCTTCGAGCCTCTCGCATACGCTCGAGTCTCTAAAGAGCCTCTCCCTTCCTTATGCAACAAGACATTAAGTAAATTCCCATAGGTCGAGGGTTGGGCGTGGCCGACCTAATATATAATTTTCAAATAAAAATCAAACTAAAATAAAGTGATTATTTAATATTTTTATTATTAACAAATTAAATGAAATGGTATATAAAATAGTTTGAAAATAAAATATAATAATATTTAAAGAATAAAATTTAAGAAATGAAAAATTGATTGTATATAACTTTAAGGGTAACATCTGTCATTTATAAAAAAAAAGTAGGGATAAAAATAACAAATCAAGCATTAACTTTAGGTGGGACCATGTCATGTTCCTATGCATATCTTACATTTCAGAGTGGTTACTAAGGGGTGTAGTTAGCCATTTATTGGGTGTATTTATCCTAGAGTTATTTCCTCGAGTTTTGTAAGGAGTTAAGATGTGTTAGTAGCCGTCGATACAGTTAGTGAGCATTGGCCTATTAAAGACCAATCATTCTTTTCTCCTAAAACTTATGTAATGAAAAACTCAAATTGACTTCAATTGAAGTTTAGGCTATGATTCTTCAGAGAGAAGGTAGGTTGCTACCATTTTATCCAATTTCATCTTGTAGTTGTACTTGATACACCACAATTGGTATCAGATTCCATCTTGGAACCTGTAACCATGGCCACCAAAGAAAAACTCCAGGAAATTTCAAATATCGTTACTCAACACACAGATTCAATCTCTGAGATGAAATCTGAGATTCAATATTTGGGTGACAAGATGAATGTTCTTATTAGTTTGTTTGAATCAGCGCAATCTCATCCACCTGACGCTTCTGGATCGGGGATTCCTCAACCAAATCTGGATAAACCATATACAGATTTACATCAGGTGATTCATAATCTATCCGACACTGAATCTCGTAAGTTCACTCGTACCCCCAAGGTTGATTTCCCACGTTTTAATGGTACTAATCCCCGTGGTTGGGCTCTCAAATGTGACCGGTATTTTAGTTTACATAAATTTCCTGATGATGAACGTGTTGATATAGATGCAATTCATTTCGATTCTTCCGTAGATTCATGGTTTTTAAATTACCAGCAGGGTAAAGAGTTTATATCATGGGATACCTTTAAACATGATTTATGTGCTATATTTGAATATATTGCTCAGGATAATTATGTTCGTAGTTTCAATAAACTGACCCAAACTACCTCTGTAGAGGATTGATAAACACATTTTTGTGTCTAAGTTGTCCTCAATTTTCTGTATTGTTGGTACTCGGATTTGTGCTTATTTTGGTGTTTTGTGTGTTTGTAGGTATTTTTGGAAAATAAACATTTTTGAAAAAATCGGCTCGAAAAATTATGCGGAACACCCCCGAGGGACAACTGCTAAACGGACCCCAACTTTGCATAAGGGGCACCTCAATTACTAAGGGGCACCTCAGTTGGGCATATGCTATTCGCACCCCCAGTCTGGTTAAGGGGACTTCATCCTCTTCGTTTGAATTTAGAAATATGGCGGGAAAACTGGAACAAAATTAGAGTTGGGAATTTGAAGAAGTTCTAGGGAGCTATAATGGCTGAAATCACTCGGGTTTGTTCTAATTGTCAACACAGGAACGGTATGGGTGTTGGATTCAATCCCATTTGGCTAGATAATCACCAATCGAAGAACTCAAGACTGGTATATTTCCCGTGAGAATATTCTCGGAACTTGGAAGATTTGCACGATTTGCACGAGTCAGAGCATGGAGATATTCTTCTAAGACGTCTTTTGAGCATGATTGGAGTGTGCTGTCTTCAGAATACCGCATGGAGAAACCAAAAATGGAAATTATTCCCTAATCTGGCCGTGAAGAATAATCGCATTCAATGGGGAATATTTGGAGTTATTAGAGATTATTTTCGATATCATAAGGCTATATAAGTTGTTTCTAAGGAGTAGAGTCGAGGAGGGAGAGTTTGGGGAGCAGTTTAGAGCTTCAACAAAGCTGAAAATCAAGTTGTGGGAAAACTGTTTTCTGCTGGTGCACTGAAAAACACGAAGAACTTTAAACGCACAGAGACAGTCGTTTATCAACAGTGACAACGACAGAGGGGTGAGGGTCGTACGCTACAGCATCAAACCCGGTTTGTAACACTTATAACTGTTACAAACCCGGTTTTTAATTATTTTCTCCCATATTATCATCCTTGTAAGCACCTTTTGAGCAATGCATTATCTTTTTGAGTGTGTTTATATGACGAAGAGCTAAACCCAATCCTTGGGGCGATGGAGGAAGTTGTTGTTTCGGTAAAAGTGATATATCTTTATTTTAAATTAATTATAGCAATTCTATTATGATTTTTGCATTGAGCTAAAAATGGATTATGTGATTTTGATCAGTTAGGTGTATTTTCTCTTGATAGAATATGCTTGCTTTAGAGTTTTGATATTCTATGCTTGGATTAACATCTATTCTTTTAAAAATATACATGTCTAAGGAATACTATTAGAATCAATTTGAACGTTGAGTTGCGAAATTATTGTTTTATTAAATCACTAATATCGACCAATGGAAGAATCCTATCCCAAGTCTCTCCACAATATTCACATCACCTTTTTATTTGAGTTTATTATTATCATTTATAAAATTTAAGTCTAAAAAAATCTGCTTTCACAAGTCTTGAACGAACCATCTTACTACAACATCATTGAAGAATACAATCAATTTTTGGCACCGCCGACGCGGATTTGTCTTTAGGCTAGAGTTTTTAGATTTTATTTATAGGTTTTTATTTGTTCTTCTTTACATTTTTGGGTTTTTGTCTTTTCCTTACAGATTTTGGAATTTGGAGCGAAGGAAAAATTTGTCAAAGCTTTTGGTGAATAATTAAAGATTTGGAGTAAAAGCAAAGCGAAAGGAGCGAAAGAAAAGAAGAAGAAAAATTAATTAAAAAAAAAGAGACATTTTATTTTGTTTTTATTCTTTAGAGTTTTTTTTTTTAGACTTTCCTTTTCTTTTGCACTATATTTTTGGACTGTGGACTGTGGAATTTTGGAATTTATTTATTTTTATTTTTTTTAAACCTTACGGAAGGGTAGATTAAATATCAATTGTTTGCAGAGAAGGACGGCGTTTACGATATCCTCTCGGCCCCTCGGGTTCGTACATGACATAGGGGTCATGGCCCGAGTCGACTACAACGGTTCATCCCCCTTTTGGTACGGGAGGTAAGTTTGTCGAAACACTCGCGAATCCCCTGTCAGCGAGTTACTGTATTCCTTCGTTTCCATATATGCTGAGGATTTGAAGACGGATGCTTTAATTTCCTAGTAAAGGGAAAGGACTGGCCATACAAGATAACGGTTCAGATTTCATCACCGTTCCCTTCTTGTCCGCCTTAGGAAAACGAAACCAAACGCGAACCTAAGCCTAAAATTTGACTAGAACGAGACCTATAAGGTAACGAGCTTAATAGGAAAGTCATTCGAAAAATATTGGTTACTCTTTTAAGCATGCTTCAAAGTTCATGATGGTTTCTGTGAGTTGAATACGCCGCCTTGTAACGCCAGTGAGGCCTTGGGTATCAAAGCTCCACTGAGCTTCCCTCGTCTCGATTCAACTTACTTTAACTCGGATTGATTCCAGAGGGGTTTGCTTAAATTGTAACGAATTCCCTTTCGAAGGATTAGAAGCTGGTCTAGAAACAATCTAAGTGGAGCCATCATGCTTTTTGTTTGCTAGAAATCAGTAGGTTTGCTGTGGTGGAGTCAGCCATGTTTGTGTTTGCATAGAACTTCCCTTCCTTTTATGGTTTCTTTCTTTTTCTTTTGTTTTTCTAGTGTATGCCCAAGTTGTTAGAGAGCGGGCTTGGAAAAGAAACACTCTAGGTCGTTTGATTAGTAATAAACCTAGTAGTTCTTCTTGTGAAGGCGGGGAGCTCGAAGACTCTTCTTTTGAGAGCGTTGTCTTTGGAAATTTCAGCTTTGAAAACTTGACAATTAGTTAAGAAAGTACTCCTAGTCCTTTGGTAATGCCAGAAATGGCAACTTTGAAAGCTTTATTAAACCCAACTAGGACCTCTCATCCGTCTTGTATCAAGTTAGCTGAAACCGAGGCAAATTATGAACTCAAACCTGGGCCTTTACAGATGCTCCCAATCTTTTTAGGAAAAGAGAATGAGAACCCCTATTTTCATGTTAGGGAATTTGAGGAAGTCTGTAGTACTCTGAAGATTAAAAACCTTAGTGATGATGCGTTGAAACTTAGGTTATTCCCATTTTCCTTAAAAGATAAAGCCAAATCTTGGCTGTATAGTTTGGCTTCTGAGTCAATTGAAACCTATGACCAACTTACATCTGCCTTTATACATAAGTTTTTCCCAAGGTACAAAACATCGTCTATTAGGACACAAATCTGTACTTTTACTCAACAAGATGGAGGATCTTTATATAGGTATTTAGAAAGGTTCAATGACTTAATATCTCAATGTACTCATCATGGTTTAGAGATGATTAGGTTAGTTCAGATCCTCTACGAGGGTTTGGATTATTCAACAACAACCATGGTTGAGTCTTTATGCACAGGTGGGTTTGAGAATAAAACTGTTGATGAGGCGATGACATTTTTGAATGAAATCGCCGATAAGACCCAACAATGGGAAAATAGTAGGGAACCCCAGAAAACAATTCTTCTAAGTAGAGGAAATGTCAATAGGCTAGAAGGATCTTATGAGTCATATGCTAAAATAGCATCCATAGCCAAAAGGTTATAAGCCTTAGAATTAAGTCATTCTAGTGGTAATAGTGGTAGAATAGCGCCTTTTTGGGAAGGCCATATTGTTTAGGAGCAAGCCAATACTCTTTATAACAACACTATATTCGATAACCGTTAGAAGTTTGACCCATATTCAGAAACCTATAACCCTGGGTGGAGAAACCATCCCAACCTTTCTTGGTCTAAGGGCCAGAATCAAGGTCAGTCTAGTAACTCTCAGGTTCCCCCAGGTTTTGGCTATACTAAGAATCCTTCAGCTCCGGCACAGTTTCAGAACCCTTTGGAAAAGAAGATTATGAGTTTAGAAGAGTCTCTTGCTTTGTTAACTCGTAACACTGTGCAGTTTCAGCAATCTGTTGCTCAAGGTTTAGAAGAAAATAAGAGAATAGGTCAGGCTAACTCTCAGGCTATTTCCGAGTTGAAAACCCAGGTTAGTCAGATAAATGAGACATTGAGAGAAAAAGGAAAGTTTTCTAGTCAACCACAACCCAACCCTAGGGAAGTCCATAAAATATCTTTAGCTGGTGATAAATCATCAAACCATGTGAACTCGATAACAACCCTTAGGAGTGGTAAAACGGTAGACAATAAGGTAGCCATGCCTAGTGGACATACTGTAGTTCCACCTTCTACTCCCCAAGAGGAGCCCGTAGACGAGGAAACTGAAACAGTCTCTAAGGATTCCCAAGAAATTCCTGATAGAAATACCTTTGTGCCTAGAGCCCCATATCCACATCTTTTAGCCCCAACAAAGAAGGAGTCGACTTTCAACGAGATAATGGAAACATTTAAGCAGGTGAACATCAACATTCCGTTATTAGACGCAATTAGGCAGATGCCTGCTTATGCCAAGTTCCTTAAAGATTTTTGTACACGAAAGCGTAAGCTTAATGTCCATAAGAAAGCCTTTTTAGCTGGTCAAGTAAGTTCCATCCTTCTGAACCAAACACCCCTTAAGTATAAGGACCCTGGATGCCCCACCATATCTTGTGGGATCGGTAATCACATGGTCGATAAAGCTTTACTTGACTTAGGAGCTAGTGTTAACTTACTACCGTATCATGTATACACCCAGCTAGGTCTTGGTAAGTTGAAACCGACTAAAATGACACTATAATTAGCTGATAGGTCTGTCAAAGTCCCTCGTGGTGTCATAGAGGATGTTCAGATTGAGGTTGATAAGTTTATTTATCCAGTGGATTTCGTTGTTCTATACACCCAGCCCGTTCAGGACTAAAGTGCTCAAATCCCAATAATTTTAGGTCGCTCATTTTTATCCACAGCTAACGCTGTCATCAACTGTAGGACTGGGCTTATGAACATCCTTTGGTAATATGACCACTGAACTAAATGTCTTTAATGTTACTAGACAACCTTCTGAGAACCATGATTTCGAAGAAGTGAATATGGTTAGCACTTTAGTTCAGGATTTGGTTCGTGATAATTGGCTTGACATATTTACTGGTAGATTCTTTAGATGATTTTGAGGAAATCATTCTCTTAGATCAGATATGTGATCAATATTTAGAAGAAGCTCTTGATTATTTTAAAGATTCTATGGACCCAGAAATTCAGGCAATAGTTTCAAGTTTTTCTGAGAATAATGATGACCCTAAGTTTGGGGTAGAGAACTAGAAGAATCTCTTGAGTATTTGAAGGACTCTGAAGATCCGAAAATTCAAGCAATAGTTAGAGGTTTGTCTGTAAACCCTAAGTTTGGGGGTAGTGACGGTTCTTGTGATTGTCTCGTATCCCTAATTAGAGTCCCTAACTTGGGACTCGAGCCTTGTGCATCTGAGATATTACTCGAGTCTTTTCAGACTCCGCAACCCGATCCTCCTGGTACTGTCCAGGAGGTAACCCAGGTATTAGAAACCCGTTTTTCAGATGAATCTATTTATCGAGACACACATATGAAGTTCAATTACGCGCCGCAGATAAACCCAGTTGTCTTGACAGAAACCTTAGATGAGGACGTGCTCCTTCTTTTCATTTTTATGAACCAGTGCAGTTGTCTCATACTGGTGTCAGCTCTATTTGGTCTTATGGACCCACAATTGTTTCGACTATTGATATATGACTTTGGAAGGTGACAATCCATTTTGAGGTATTTGATGTCTAGCTAAAGACTTTAAATTTAGCATTTCCTGGGAGGTACCCACGCTCATGCTTACGGTAATATCCTTCCTTATTTCTTTTTGCATCCATCAAGTGGTAACAGTTTCTTCTTGTTCATGCTCTTAATTTCATCTTTAGAACATTGAGGACAATGTTAGATTTAAGTTTGGGGGTGGGGAAGAAAATTTTTGTTAGCTCTTAGCTGCAATAAATAAACTCCAGAGCTTAAAAATTTATGCTTATTAAGGTTGGCACTAACCAATCTAAGTGGATGGGAACATCTTGGTTATAGGAGTTGAGGAACCAATCTAATTAGATGGAAACATCTAAAGAGTCTATTCATAAAAGCACAGAGCTCAGGTGTTAGAATTAA
Organism: Papaver somniferum; assembly: GCF_003573695.1. Taxonomy (NCBI): domain Eukaryota; kingdom Viridiplantae; phylum Streptophyta; class Magnoliopsida; order Ranunculales; family Papaveraceae; genus Papaver; species Papaver somniferum. Next base: position 47,265,309 of record NC_039363.1, read on the forward strand.
AAAACAAACATGGTAATTTCTCCATATCTCGTTGAATCTTAATCCTTCTGTTTTTATTTTTTTAAGTGATTTGGTGGGGCACACGATTCAAGTTGTTACCATTGCTAGGGTGAAATAGAGTGATTCAGATACCATGAAAAAAAAAAGTTGACCAGACCATCAGACCAACCAAAATAAATTCAATAAAGTCGACCACTGGTGCCCTTTTATATGCCAGTTGTGTTGACCTAGAGTTAGGTTTATCGACCACTGGTTCCCTTGTATTTTCCAGTTGTGTTGATATTAGTCAGACCGGTATCTCAATCCATTAGGATAGGTTCATCTTGGCAGAGGCCTTCAGACAGATATGGGAAACACCGTTCACTTTAAACCATCTATTTTTCTCTTTATCCATCTTCTTAATCTTTCCATGTGATTGGTTGACTCCGGTATGATATCTAGAAACTATCTGAGTAGAGCTCTGTCACTTATATATGAATTATAGTATGCTGAGTGCAAACTCGTGTACATCAATTGGAATTTTGCATCAGGGTACTTCCTCCTATAGTCAATGTTTGTATGCCAACCAAGGAGATTCTTTAGTGCCTTCCAAGGTTCTGCGTAGATAGCTAGGGTCTGGAGTAAAGGTTTTGTGGGTACACCTCTGGTAAACCCTCCGGAGAAAACACTCCGCCGCTGGGGCCACCTAGCGGTTTAACGGCTTGCTGCACGTGCTAAGTGTAGTCATTTTATTTTATAGATTATTTTTGCTCGAGGACTAGCAATAATAAGTTTGGGGGTATTTGATAGACACATTTTTGTGTCTAAGTTGTCCTCAATTTTATGTATTGTTGGTACTCGGACTTGTGCTTATTTTGGTGTTTTGTGTGTTTGTAGGTACTTTTGGAAAATAAACATTTTTGGAAAAATCGGCTCGAAATATTATGTGGAACACCCCCCGAAGGACAACTGCTAAACGGACCCCAGTTTTGGATAAGGGGCTCCTCAATTACTAAGGGGAACCTCAGTTGGGCATCTGCTATTCGCACCCCCGGTATGGTTAAGGGGACTTCATCCTCTTCGTTTGAATTTAGAAATATGACGGGAAAACTGGAACAGAATTAGGGTTGGGAATTTGAAGAAGTTCTAGGGAGATTCAATGGCTGAAATCACTCGGGTTTGTTCTAATTGTCAACACAGGAACGATATGGATGTTGGATTCAATCCAATTTGGCTAGATAATCACCAATATAAGAACTCAGGACTGGTATATTTCCCGTGAGAATATTCTCGGAACTTGGAAGATTTGCACGATTTGCACGAGTCAGAGCATGGAGATATTCTTCTGAGACGTCTTTTGAGCATGATTGGAGTGTGATGTCTTCAGAATACCACGTTGAGAAACCAAAAATGGAAATTATTCCCTAATTTGTCCGAAGAATAATCACATTCAATAGGGAATATTTGGAGTTATTAGAGATTTTTTTCGATACCATAAGGCTATATAAGCTGTTTCTAAGGAGTAGAGTCGAGGAGGGAGAGTTTTGGGAGCAGTTTAGAGCTTCAACAAAGCTGAAAATCAAGTTGTGGGAAAACTGTTTTCTGCTGGTGCACTGAAGAACACAAAGAAATTTAGACGCACAGAGGCAGTCGTTTATCAACAGTGACAACGACAGAGGGGTGAGGGTCGTATGCTACAGCATCAGTGACAGTTCACATATATCGTTCTCTGTAACATCTGGTTTGTAACACTTATAACTGTTACAAACCCGGTTTTTAATTATTTTCTCCCATATTATCATCCTTGTAAGCACCTTTTGAGCAACGAATTATCTTTTTGAGTGTGTTTCCATGATGAAGAGCTAAACCCAATCCTTGGGGCGATCGAGGAAGTTGTTGTTTCAGTATAAGTGGTATATCTTTATTTTAAATTAATTATAGCAATTCTATTGTGATTCTTGCATTGAACTAAAAATGTATTATATGATTTTGATCATTTAGGTGTATTTTCTCTTGATAGAATATGCTTGCTTTAGAGTTTTGATATTCTATGCTTGGATTAACATTTATTCTTTTAAAAATCTACACGTCTAGACAATACTATTAGAATCAATTTGAATGTTGAGTTGCGAAATTATTGTTTTATTAAATCAATAATATCGACCAATGGTGGAATCCTAGCCCCAGTCTCTCCACAATATTCACATCACCTTTTTATTTGAGTTTATTATTATCATTTATAAAATTTAAGTCCAAAAAAATCTGCTTTCACAAGTCTTGAACGAACCATGTTACTACAACATCATTGAAGAATACCATCAAGGATTACTATGATATTTGGGAACATTATAAAAGCTTTATGGTGGCTAACAATCCTTATCTACCTGAGAGTTTTTATACATTGAGATTCATTAGTGGGTTAAAAGAGGAGATCCGTACATTTGTGCAAATGTTCAAACCTGAAAGTACTGCAACAACTTTTTATTTGGCTAGGATGCAGCAGGTTTCTATGCATCACCAGCCTAAACCAACTAAATCATTCTCTAGACCATTTGCACCTTCACCACTTTCTGTTTCCCACCCACCATCTACCATCAAACCCTTTTTCTCTCTATCCAATATCTTTGCTAAGCAGAATGCTTCATCATAAACTCCCATTGTGACTCACCCTATTACACCTACTAAAACATCACCAGACAATTCTCTTCCTTCTGTTAAGAGAGTCACTCATGCACAAATACAGGTTAGGAAAGATAACGGGCTTTGTTATAACTGTGATGAGTTTTACAGACAGAGTCACAGATGTAAAACTCAGCAGTTGTTCATGCTAATTGCTGATGAAGATATAGAAGAACATGAATCTTTATGTACTGAAGAAATCTCTGATGCATCTCCTTCGACTTTTGATTCTCCAATTGATATTTTCTTACATGCTTTGACAGGGAATATTGCTCATGACACTATTAGAATTCCAGGTCATCTCAACAAGCATCCTTTGGTTGTACTTATTGATATAGGAAACACCCATAGTTTCATTGATGCTGCCTTAACCTCCAAATTAGGCCCCAACTGGTCAAATGCTTGTCACAGTTGCTAATGGAGACAGCACAATTTGCAAGGGTATTTGCCAACACCTCAACTGGGAAATGCAAGGACATCAATTTTCTGCGAGTTTACGAGCTCTTCCTCTAGGTGGTTGTGACATTGTTTTGGGAGCTGATTTGGTTGCGCCAACTTGGTGATGTTACTTTTAACTTCAGTCAGCTGAGCATTTCTTTTATATATCAAGGCAATCCAATCACACTTCAGGGTACTTCTTCTAAACCTTCTCTGAGTCTCATTAGTGCTTCTTCCTTCAAGGAGTTTATTAAGAATAATACCCCTATACTCATAGGCCAATTTTTCTCTATTTATACTGCCCTTATTCTTCCACCACCACATGCAGTCTCTGCTCTTCTAGAAAAAATTTCAGATGTTTTTGCAGAACCCACTGGACTTCCTCCTTCTAGGTCACTTGACCATAAAATTCCACTCAAAACAGGGTCTGACCCAACTTCTCAAAGACCATATAAGTGCCCTTATGTCAATAAGTCTGTTGTGGAATCCTTAGTCTCTGAAATGCTCTCCTCTGGTGTGATCCAACCCATCCATAGTCCATCTGCTGCTCTTATTTTCCTAGTTAAGAAGAAGGATGGAACTTGGCATTTTTGTGTCGACTATCGCAAACTCAATGACATCACTGTAAAAGACAAATTCCCAATTCCTCTTATAGAAGAATTTCTTGATGAGTTGAATGGTTCTATGGTGTTTTCAAAGATAGATCTTCGCTCTGGTTACTATCAAATCATAGTTTATGCACCAGTCATTCACAAGACTGCTTTTCGCACCCATCATGGCCATTACGAATTCAGAGTCATGCCATTTGGTATTACTAATCCCCCTGCAACTTTTCAAGCTCTCATGAATGAGGTGTTTCAGCCGTATCTCCGTAATTTTGTACTGGAATTCTTCAACATCTTAGTTTACAGTCCATCCATAGAAGCCCATATGGAGCACTTGCAGCTTACATTAGCTTTATTGAGGAAGCATTCTATGTTTTCCAAGTTATCCAAATATGCATTTGCTCAGCCACAACTGGAGTACCTTAGTCACATTATCATTGCCAATGGTGTTGCTGCTGACCCTGACAAAGTTGCAGCCATGGTTACTTGGCCACAACCACAAACACTGAAGCAGCTCAGAGGATTCTTAGGGCTTACAGGTTATTACCGCAAATTTATTTAAAACTATGGAAATATTTGCAAGACACTTACTGATATGCTCAAGAAGAATTCTTTTGCATGGACTGATGATGCCACTCATGCCTTCTCTGCCAGCAAAACTGCCATGACTTCATCCCCAGTATTGGCTCTACCAGATTTATAACAGCCATTTACTTTAGAAACTGATACATGTTCAAAAGGGATTGGTGCTGTGCTTATGCAGAATAGTAAACCCATTGCCTTTCTCAGCAAACCATTGGGTCCTAAGGCATTGGGTTTGTCTACTTATGAGAAAGAATTTTTGGCCATTGTCATGACTGTTCAAAAATGGAAGCACTATCTATGTAATCAACAGTTCATCATACATACTGGCCATCAGAGTTTGAAGTATCTTATGGACCAGAAATTTTCAATTGCCTTACAACAAAAATGGTTAGTCTAATTAATAGGTTTTGACTATGTCATTAACTACAAAAAGGGTTGGAGAATCAGGCTGCTGATGCATTGTCTAGATTGCCTTATGCTTCTTGCTCATCCTTATCCTTATCTCAGCTTAAGTGGGTGCAAGACATTCATGTTAGCTATGAGTCAGACACAACAGTACAACAACTTATTACCCAACTTACTGTGACTCCAACACAGGGAAACT